>NC_142109.1:33040000-33673333 GCF_056152115.1 Neolamprologus brichardi | reverse complement strand
AAAATGTGCTGACACCTTTTGCCTTTTTTCCTGGGAAAGACGACACGTTCAGGCCGTTTAAACACGCGTTAGTTTGATTTAATATTAAAGAATTTCGGTGTTACTACTGCGCCGGGTGAAAGCACTTCTCTTAATCTTAAGTTTCACTCAGGAGGATGTTACATTATGGAGCTCATTATTCAGCAAAGCCATCTCGTATAAACAGCAGGTACTTTCTCTCTCACTGTGATCGCTCCCCACCCTGCTGTTTTCCATAGGACTTCATTACTTTTTAAAAAAAACCCTATAACACAGAGTTGATGTCCTCAGACCGCTCAATCTGTCCTCAAACTGTTGCAAAAAAGCACGATAAACACACACCAGTGACAAATTCACATAAATGTGTGTAAACAGAAAATTATCTGCCATATTGTGCTGCTTTGTTGCTTAGCAACTGACTTAAGCTGATTTTAAAGTGGTAGATGGCTTAGCGGTGGAATATGGAGGAAGACGAGAAAACATTTCTAAGTTCTTGATTTCTCCTTTTAAAGGTGCACTAAGCAGCACTTTCTCTGTATTAAAACCATTTTTTATTGTCAGTGTCTGAAAGGGGCTGGGGTCTTCCCCGACTCTCTTGTCGCCTCTAAAGGGGCGTTTCTGGGTGAAAAAACTGCTCACAATCTGAAGAGGGTGGATCCTCAGTTAAGCGATTGGAGTGACTACTAATTAGACAGCACTGATAGTCACTCCATTATTGATATGACACGGTGGTAAATGCATTAGAGGCCAGAGCCTGCCATGTACACTTCACCAACCATCAGCGACATAGTGATGTGCGATTAGGGCTGCCACAAACGATTATTTTGATAGTCGACTAGTCACCGATTATTTTTTGTGATTAGTCGACTAATCAGATCATCATCCATTGGACGTAAAACGTACAGCTTATTGCACCAGCAGCATCTGCTCTTATATAACTATCATTAGCTTACAGCTTTAAGTGTTTAAGGTATGTGCTAACTAAAAATAAAGACAAGATGATAGTTTATTAAATTTTAATTAAGTTTGCAGATTGTTTCGGTGAAGTTTAATAAACTCCTTGCTATCTAAAATATAACAGGACACTGGAGTATATTCTCGAGCATCTCACACTTCTGATAATCAGCTGTCTGCTTGACGTTTATTCAGCTGTGTAAAAACTATAACTTTAATCTCAGCCAAACCGATTTACTCAGGAACAAATAAAATACTAAAAAGAAGCCAAGTTTCTTCTTCTTCTTCAGTGTTTAACGGCAGCTGGCATCCTTGTACATGCAGTGCTGCCATCTTCTGTTTCAGTCCGTTATCACACTCTTAAATCCTACTACTTATTCCTGCGTCTTTTGTGATCTTACAAAGCTTCAAACGATGCGTCGACTATTAAATCAGTCGTCGACGATTTTGATAGTCGACGTAATCGTGACTAGTCGACTAATCGTGGCAGCCCTATGTGCGATGAGCGAGCCTTTTGTGGGAGAGTAAGCAAGCTGACCAGTTTGACATGTGAGGAGCACAGATGATGACACTGACCTTCATGACAGGCTGAGCAAAATACTTGGCACTCCAGTCGCACAAGCCTGTCTGGAGGGCCGGACTGATGTAGTTCCTGTGACCACCTGGTTCATCGCTGTCTTCAGCTGCCTAAAGAAAAACACAAAAAGAAAAAAAAAGTGATTTAAAGATTTAAACGAAACAGAGAGAGGACAAGAGTGACTCGCAGCAGCACGGCAGGTTTCATCTTTCTCTACCTGCTCGGGTCCCTTGTCAAACATTTTGCGAGTGCGGGTAAACTGGTGTGAGTGGGGCGCCTGTCCTCCCAGCGTTGGGGTGTAAGGCGGTCGTGTGGCCGGCTGCTCCCTGGTGGGGGGTTTGGGAACATCGTTGGTCAGACTGGAGCTGCTGGTGCTGGGCATTGGTGGAGAACCACTGAAGTAAAGGAAAAGAGGACAAGAGGATTAAGGGGTCAGTTTACAAATGCACATTTTATGTGCTTTTATTTTTAAATTAGCAGCTGCTAAATCTAACATCACTTCTTCTGTGTTGTCTAAAGGACAGCTGCTATTTCTTTGCTTTTTCACTCATCTGCAGTCCTCCTCTCACTACTTGCACATCTATTTCTTTAATGCACGGGGGATCTCCTCTAGTATGCGACTCTTAAACTTGAATCGTATCGGAGGACAAAGTCAAATCCTGCAAGTAGAGCCGGCTGTGAATGAAGGCTGTCTTAACGCAGCCAAAAATCCCTCAGACACCTCGGGACATTATGGTCGAACCTCAGGGCCTCTCACGGGACACGGCCTCGCTCTTCTGACCTGATGAGACACTTTTCAGGCTTGGACATGACTGTTAAACCCAGCTGCTGCTGCTCCTGAGAAATTTTGGTCTGATCCAGAAGCAGATGATTTGCTCTCTGCACGGGTTTGAGATAATGGCGAAACTGCAGATGTGCACATTAAAGTAGTGAGAAGGAAACTTTCAGGTTGTGTAATGTACCAGCAGCTCTGGATTTGCTGCAGAGGCGTGACGAGCGATGACCATGAAGAGGTTTGCAAAGCTGAAAGTTCTGAATTAAAGGGTGAAATCTTTCCTCTAATGCACATAGAAAACTATTCACCATGACAGAAGGGTGTTGGACGCACAAACAAACAAATTGGGAAATTATTCAATCGTGAAATCAAACAGCTCATGAATAATATTTCAATTTTAAAATGCTAATAATTATTTTTCTTCTGAATCTACACTTAATTTTGCTTGACTTTTATATTTTATCCTGGTTCATGCACCATGAATATAATTCAATATAAATTTTAAAGTAACATTTGGCCAGAATCCCATTCGCCTGCTACAAATGACGCACATCATGATGATTAAATGCAACTTTTTTTTGCCTAACACATGATTCAAATGCTCCGGGGTTTCCGTTTAATGAGTTTTCGGTGTGTCACGGCGTTCATGCATGTGTGAGCTCCGTCCTCACCCAGCCTGGTGTATGTGCGTGCCCTTGCTGGTGGGGCTGGCCGGGGCTGACTGGGTGAGCGATCCTGAGTCCAGGATCCTCTGAGGTCTGGCATTCATCATAGCCTGAGGGAGAAAAAAAGAAGTCAGTTTATTCTTGTTTCTGCAGATGATCACATTTGGATTCATAGTTTGAAATTATGATATTTCATCCCAGATTTTTCAAAAGCTTTCAGAGACAAATATGCAGAAGTGTCTAGATCAGAAACGAGCCCAAAATCTGGATAATCTTCCTGCTGTAACTGCATAAAAAGTGCAGGACTTCACAAAGTTTGCTAAATTTCCACAGGTTTATCCCATTAAGTGAGCGGGTAATATAACCTCTTCATTGTGAGTTGTCTAATGGCTGCACACGAGGGAGGGGCAAACTTAATAAAGACAATAGAGGCGAAGCTTCGCTGATGAATAGCAGAGCTGTTGTTTACTCGAGCCAGGTGGGGAGAGAACTGTGTGCAGCGTAAATCCAGTTAACACAAGCAAACACATTTTACTACCTTTGATTTGATTTCTATGCTAATTGCAAAATTGCAGTGAGCATCTTTTGCTTCTGTGTGCGTCTGAAAGGCTGAGAGCGAGGCAGGAAAGTTTTTAATGCAAAGACCAGGCCCATAAAAATGGCTGCATGAGGGGGGCGAGACATCGGCTATGAGGGTTAGCTGTTGGCGCTTCGTTAGGAGGCAAGTCAAATGAAAGAAAACAGCAGTAAAAACAGCTGAAACAATTATTGTGGAAAAAGCCAGATCACTAATGAAAGCAGCTTTTCCACCCATGCACAACAAGATCAATATGATGGGACGGGGCACAAAAGGAAAAGCAGATAAGGAACTAAACGACGCGCTTATGTATTTTGCAGAAATTGTGGGGTGGATGTGTGACACAAAGGAGAAACGCAGCGGTAAGCACATAGCTCATGCAGACAAACAACAGGAAACCTGAACTGCACAAACAAAAGGTCTTTGAAACAAAAAGCATCCGGGCGGAAGAGCGTTTCCACTCAGTGAAGTAACACGCTCATGGATTATTCATCAGTGTTTGCTGATCGTCAACATGTGGCAAACAAACCAGACGCTAACGCGGGAGAGACATGCAAAACTGCAGCTTTAGCTGGAAACTGGGCTGAAACTGGTGCTAGCAGCTGCACTACTCCACGCGGGGAAACAGGCTCGTTCTCCGACTTCAACCCACTTCCCCACACTTCCTCTATCATTCTCCAAAAGTTGATTCTGTTCATCTGGACGTAGCGTTTTCTGGGAGAAACGTTTCGTCACTCATCCAGGTGACTTCTTCAGTCTCAGCTGACTGCAGGTTTCCCCAAACTTATAAACAGTACATTTGCATAATGACTGAAACCAGCCCACTGAAAGAACAATGGGCTGTGAGGTCAGTTCCTTAATCATAATTATGCAAATTCTCATGACGATTGATCAACAACCACTGACCAAAACCCACTGATCAATGGCCATGAGTACCATTCACAGAGAGTTGGGGAATGGCTGCAATCACAGCATTGTAAGATGGCGAAAGATATACCCTTAGGCCCCCTCCTCGATTCAGAGATGGTCTTTCCCTTTTCACGTAAATGGCCTCCTTGACTAAGGGTACAGCCATTCCCCAACTCTCTGTGAATGGTACTCATGGCCATTGATCAGTGGGTTTTGGTCAGTGGTTGTTGATCAATCGTCATGAGAATTTGCATAATTATGATTAAGGAACTGACCTCACAGCCCATTGTTCCTTCAGTGGGCTGGTTTCAGTCATTATGCAAATGTCCTGTTTATAAGATTGGAAACCTGCAGTCAGCTGAGACTGAAGAAGTCACCTGGATGAGTGACGAAACGTTTCTCCCAGAAAACGCTACGTCCAGATGAACAGAATCAACTTTTGGAGATTTATTTTCCTGGATGATTGAGAATGCATCAAGACGTTCCTCTATCATTAATTGGCTGGAAAGCGAGTCAACTGCGCAAACACATTAGTCAGAGGCTGTCGAAGGATACAGCTGTGGATGACAGCTCAGGGGGAAAAAAGAAAAGAAAGAAAAGTCTGAATAATCCTGGTAAATTATGTAGAGCTTTCTTACTGCTGGAGAAAGCACCCGACATCGCTGTGACATGTGATGATGAGATCGAACAGCTGAAGGTGACTGAGGGTAATTGAGAGAATTCTTCCATTCAGTTGAGGTTTATTTATATAGCGCCAAATCAAAACTACAGTCACCTCCAGGTGCTCTACACTGTAGGGTAAAGACTCCAACAATCACACGACCACTAGCAGGAAGGAGAAACCTCCATTTAACAGAACCAGCTCAGGGAGGCGCCGCTATCTGCGGCATCTGTGGTATATACACATGTGGTGAGCAGAGAAGCCGTACTCGCATTAAATCCCACAGCAGCCTGAGCCGACTACAGCATAACTAAGGGAAAAGTTCAGGGTCGTTTTTTAATCCAGCCCGAATTTACGCTTTATCAAAAGGTTTCAAGTCTAATCTTAAAAAACTAGTATGTCTGTCTCCTGACTGCAAACTGGAGCTGAAAGCTCCGCCTCTCCTTCTACTCCAAGTGTAAGCCAGTCTGAGAGTGAAGCGCTCTGCTGGGCTCACATGGTACAATGAGGTCATTGAGCTAAGATGGGGCCTGATTTTTCAAGACCTTGTAGATGAGGAGAAACTTTAAATTAAACTGCTTTTCACAGTAAACCACTGAAGAGAAGCAGGTAAAGATGATGTTTGGGGGCTTCATTGAGAACCTTAAGTTCTTAACCATAATCCATCTTCTTCTGCTTATCCGGGGCCGGGTTGATGGGGCAGAGCCCAAGCAGAGAAACCCAGACCTCCCTCTTCCCAGCCACCTCCTCCAGCTTGTCCAAGGCGTTCCCAAGCCAGCCGAGAGTGGGTCATGGGTCTGTCCCGGGGCCTCCTCCCGGTGGGACATGCCCGGAACACCTCACCCATGAGGCGTCCTTCTCAGATGCCCGAACCACCTCAACCGGCTGCTTTCAATGTGGAGGAGCAGCGGCTCTACTCTGAGCCCCGCCCGAATGGTCGAACTTCTCACCCTCTCTCTCTTAACCAATAATCTCCTTTCAATACAGGCAAACAACTGGGAGATAAGGGCTGTGTTGGATAGTAAATCTTTGCCATTCAAACATAAAAAAACCTCTGGATTTGCTTCAGATGGATGTGATCCAACTTCATTAGTGACACATCTGTGAAAACGACTGGATGCACCTGAATAAAAGAATCACAATGTGTTCAAAATGTGTATACTATTAATCTCCAAGAGTCCCAGCATCAGACAGCAACACTGGACTATAAAAAAAGCATTTAGAGCCTTAATCATCTTGGAAGCAAGTACATTTTAATTAGCTCCTGACCTTGTTTCGCTTTGTTACGAATCAATAACATTTGACATTTAAAATCTTAATTAAAAGAGCCGTTAGCACTTGTGAACTTGAACGAGGGTTCTTAAAATAAGCAGTTGTTGCCGAGCTCTTTGAGAGAGGGAAAAATAAAAAAAGGCCGTTAACGCCACTGTTTAAAATGTGCACTCATGATATCGTTATAGTCCAGAACAATATTTTGCTCCTTCTTCAAATTCCGCATCAAACGCTAAGATCGAATCCTCTTTAATGTCTGTTTTCTATCCTTCTCCTCATTGGAATAAATTGCCTTTAAATATTTGGCCGTCATTGTTTTATTTATTTATAAAATACTTTCATTCCAAATCAAAGTACTTGTGCTTATTCTGTTTAAGGTCTTGTTCTTTTTAGTCTTTCTCGTCTTTGTTGTGATATTTTGTTACATTTTTGTACAGTTCTGTCAATTGTTCTAAGAACATTTGTTTGAGTCCTATTTACAAGCAGATGTTACATAGAGATATAATACATTTATTAATCTATAACAACTTGAAAGGAAGCCATCCTTAGACAATTCAATGTTATTTACATACTACAGATACTTTCTCAGCCATTATATGTTGTAACAAAATTACAAATAAAATCCCAGTGATCAGAGGACCCGTATTAACAATCACTCGGTGATGGTGGAGAAGAAGAACTTCCTTTGACCAGGAAGAAACCCCGAACAGAACGAGGTGTGGGGAGAGAAAACCTTCAGCCAAGACCAGCTGAAGGTTGAGGGAAAAGAGAAGATTTAAAATTCATGAAAAGGAGCGTCGAGAGACCACGAACAAGGAAAATATGATCTCGCTTTCCAGTTCCAGTTCCTGTTCTTGCTGCAGCTGAGGGATTTTCACTGAGCTTTTAAGACTGCAAAACAAGGAATTACATTACGAGTAACAACCTCGTTTTTGAGCATCACTCTGAGACTGCTTCTAATTTTGACAAAGCCGCACAAACTGATGGGGCGTCCTGCATAATTGTTTAGTGTGTGAGTGAAAGGACATGCCCTGGCTACTGCAGGGGACCCGATATTATGATATAATATTAACTATTTGCTGATATCTCAGTATTGGAATTTATAATGGTTGAAATTAAAATTTAAAAAGCAAAGAAGAGAAACAACGTTCAACTCATGAGGACGCAGCTTCCCTGTTGGCCACATGTGTTTGGAAAGCCACAAACGAAACAAGCAGCCGATCTGTGCAGTCAGGATTGGGTACATGAGTAAATAAATAACTACAAACAACTATATTAGACTCTGTGGGTTTAAAAATTGAGCCTGTGCAACTCTGTAAACCAAGTCTCAAGTTCACAGCTTGAAAAATTAACATGACTGATGGTGATTAACCCCTAAAGGTGTCGCAAAAGTGTCCTGAGCAGGTGCAAGGCGCGACTGAATCCTGTCTCCTTCCATTCAAGGCGTCTTCCTTGGGATTATAGCATTGCTGAAAATCTGCTTGTTCTCATATGTTGCTTGTCAGGGACCTAATCTTTATAAATATGACACCACTGTTTGTTAAATTGACTTGAGTGTGCAGGTCCACAATAACTCGTGCTCCAAAAATGTGTTACGGTGCTGGCAGAAGAAAACATCTATTGCATTATATTGTTAATCGCGTCCTGTTCTTTGTTTTATTGCAGCTGAGACGGAAGCCTCGATGCAGAGATGCTGCCTGTGTGAAGGTAACAGAGGGAACAATTGGTGTTGGTGGCGGAAAACACAAGAAATCCTGCCCGAGGCTTAGGATGGGTGGTGGAGTATAGTGGTTATTATAGCTCCTTAAGTTACGGCAGCCTCTTTGCTCTGCTGCGCGCTGCCAAGCCTCGGGGAGTCATTGGCCCTTAATTGCATTTGCACAAAAGTAATGGCCTTTCGGAGGAAGCAAATGCCAGTGGGAGGGAGGGGCATGTGTGCTGGAAGCTGATCTTTTTCACTGTATAACCATGAGGTGAAAAAGAACTGATATACGGGGATACAGAGACAAAAAGTCAATTATAATATCCTCATTATATTAGACTCCAGAAAATGAGATGATACTCAGTTTTAAGAATTACTTATAACGTGGACAGCAGAAAAAGGAAGAAAAGGCTCAAACCTTAAATTCAAAATGCAGTAAGCTAAAGCTGTAAAACTAATTTCCCCGCTCTTTCTTGAATGCTTGTCAGTGATACACAGACGCCTTTTTGAGAAACAATCAGCAACCTGAAGAGCTGAAAAATGAAACGGATGCAGTTCCTCTAATGGCCACACGAGGGCGGCTCTAAAAGGGAGTCAATCCATTTAGACCAGCGGTCCCCAACCCCCGGTTCCGTGAGTTGTTTGGTACCGGGCCGTGAGAGTTGAGGCTCAGGTGTGAAATGTATGGTTTTCAGGGTTTTTATCGGTTTTCAGCGTTATTTTGTTATCGTTTTTATCGTTAACTCTGTTTTCCTGGGTCTTTTCACGTGTGTTATGAATAAATCTTCTTTTTTTCGGTACTGGTACTACTTTTATTTTGTTGTATTTATCCGCGACACCTTAAAGGCCGGTCCGTGAAAATATTGTCATGCTTGTCAGTGATACACAGATGCCTTTTTGAAAAACAATCAGCAACCTGAAGGGCTGAAAAATGAAGCAGATGCAGTTCCTCTAATGGCCACATGAGGGCGGCTCTAAAAGGAAGTCGATCCATTTAGATCATGATAAAAAAGGCCCAACATTACTGCTTTAATTAGATTTTTAACAGCCTCAATACTTATTCTATGGGTATTTTACATTAAATTTAAGGCACATTATTATTTATTGGACAAATTCATTAAAAATTCTCCAAAAAGCACCGAAACCACAAACACAGAGTTCAGCGACTCGATTAGTTGTACAGCTACCTGTGCAGGCAAAGCACACACACCTCTAATAATGCCCAGCGCCAATTCACAGGTGTCTTTGTCGATGTTTGTATTCAATCTATGGATGAATACGTTATCCAAGCTTGCAAGCATTAGCTTACTGCTAATTACAACATAGCAACCATCAAAATGCTAACACTGAGGCTTCAGAAAGGGACTCCACAATCAACTATGCTACAGTCACACTGGGGAAAAAAACACAGTGCTTGGGAACTGAATGCAGCAAGACCAAAATAAGTGTGACCACGTAAAATGAACATGAAATCAGTCTGTTTGTTGTTTTCAAAGCAGGTCTGCTGCATCAAATAGGTGATAAACCAGCATGAAGATGGAGTCAGTCAAAGCACAAAATTATAAAATATTTCTATTTTCTTGCTGCTTGGCCAAATAATTTTTTTTTAAGGACCGTATATTGGAACCAGGATAAACCTGCTTAGCAACCACCCTATTGCAGAGTCGCATCCCAGTCCAACTGGCTGTAAGGTGTTGGCAACCTGTCTGCTGTTGTTTGCAAACCTTTATCGATTAGTGAATGAAGTCAGTCTGAGTCATCTGCACTTGTTTGGAGACAGGCTGGGTTCCATTAGACAACTTGTGTAATCATCTTGTGATCAAAAGCAGTAGCCCGGTTCCCACAAATACTTGCAATCTGTTCCCAAACATAAACGAATTCATTGCAGTTGCCGGGAAACCACAGGTCAGGTTTTACTTCCTACTCAAGAGAAGGTTGTTATCCTGTTCTTGCTCTGCTGTGACTGAGCCAAATGAAAGTCAGTCTTTAATACACAGTTTGTGATAAAAGCTTTAAAGACCCGAACATAACGCACCTTGTATGCTATGCTATTGAGGACCTTCATGGCCAGATCTGACACTTCAGGAAAAGGGTCTGCAGCCAGATGAAGCAGCACTCTCCAGATCTGAGTGTAAACGCTGTTGAAGGACACGCCTAGAAGAGACAAATAAAACGAGAAAATTCAGCTTGGAAGCAAAGTTTTAAACAACAGACACAAATCGCACACAGTGAGAAGATTAACACACGTACAAAACACCCACAAACTCATACTGTACACCTCACTCTGATGTAGATCTTATAATCCAATTCCATGTTCATTACAAGAAGAGCTAAGTGCTCCTCTCATTAGCTTCATGCTACCCTCTCCGGTCATTTACCTCTCCTGCAGTTATAGGTTTTTTTGGCTGGCAGAGGGAAACGGACCTCTGGTGAAAGCTAATGTACACAATTAATCAACGCACAACACACACACGCAACAAACAGCTGGCTCTCCGCATCCACCGGAGCTCCACTGCCGAGAACTGTTGCTGTTATCATGAATACAAATGAACAAACATTTCCTGTTGTCAAGGTGTTTTTGTTCACGGGTCATTATTCTTTTCTTCTGCGTCGTCTTTGCAGCGAATGTGACAATTTGCTGATTTTCTCCGAAGCTTGTTTGTTGTTCTTTGAACTTTCTCCTCCTTCTGTCATTTTCACAAGAGTTTCTTGCTGACGACAGTTTGTTTGGAGGCACCACCAGCCTGTTGTGTCTCTTTGTGTTAGAATGAACTCGTTTTCTTATTCAAACTCACCCTAGATTGTGAGCCTTTACTTGCTTTCCTTACTTAGCCCTCTTCCTGCTGCAGCCCCTTTTCTACTCTAGCTCCATCTAAAAGTGCTTCGGTCTGTCACCTTCAATCTGCCGTCTTCCTCAGTGTCAGGCACCGGGACATTTGGCAGTCCCCAGCTGTTGCCGTTTCTCATTTTGAATTGATTATTCCCTCCTTCTTCTCAGATCTCTCCGACTATGAAGGCAGCTGTGCAAATTTGACCTCTAAGGACGCTCTACCCTGCCCAAATCTCCACTTTTCTAAAAATCCAGGAGTTATAAACCCTGAGAGGCAATGAGAACGACTGAAGCCTGGACCCACTAACTGAGACTCCCTGCCAGAAAGTGCTTCAAACAAGGGAGACAAAAAGGGCAATCGCTCCCCCCCAAAAATGGAGGAAGACAGAAGGCAGCAACCAGGGGATGGATGCAATATGAAACATGTGGTGTCAGTGCAGCGAAACCAAACAGAGTGCAGAAGGAGGGAAAAAGAGAACAGAGACGGATCATACGTTTCAGAAGCCTCTGTGCTCTGACATATGACAGAGAGTGATCAAAAAGGCAAGATATAAAGAGAGAAGACAAAGAATAAGTAAGAAAAAAAAGCATCCTGAACAAGGAGGGAGAGATGAAGTGACGGAGAGAGCAAGAGTGACTGCGGAAGGATGAGAGCGAGGGAGTTAAAGAGGTGATTAGACTGCAGCCTGAGGGCCAGGATATGATTAGCGACAGCTAGCCAGCGTGCTAGCTGCTGCAGTAAACAGCCACTTGATAAATGTGAAATACGGTTCCTCTCCCATTTAACTGCTGCGCACAAATTACCAGTGCACCATCCCTACACAGTCCACATGAAAGGACGTGACGGTGAATATCATTCACTGGCTGAGCGCTGCAGCACAGCCGTGTCCCGACGTGACACTCGTGTCGTCCGAAGTCGTGTGCAGAGAGAAACGGATGTACAGCAGTAAAGATGTTAACCGCTGGCTAAATGAACCACTGCATCATTTTTTTATAGCCTCCACCAATTCTTGCAGATGACATAAATTACTTTTAACGCTGCATATCATTTTTTGGGAGATTTAAATGGCTGAAGCATAAAAAGTACATCAGAATGTCTGAAAGCAGTGAAGGACCTCGTGTGTGTAAAATATATTTTTAATATATTTCAAAGCGAGAGGTAAGCAGTGTAAGCAGCCCCAAATCATACCTGCGGTGCTCTTTAAATGGGAAACTGCCTCAAACACACTGACAAAAGCGAATTTAAGCTTCTGATGTAACAAATTTGAAAGTCGGCCCAGGCAGATGAAAAGTCTGCATTAGTCATGGCCTACCTTAGATGCACAGCTTTAGTCTGGAATGAAAATACCAGCACGGTTCAGACTGTGAACCTTACTGACTTTTGTATATTCGCTTTTTTAGAACCATCACAAAGATAAAACGGTTGATGTTGTCTTTGTCAGCTGCTAGATGGATGGACGTGGTGCAGCTATTAAGGGTCGTTAGAGGGCGAATGGCTGTAACGGCTGAAATAAATACTGCATCCAAAAGGAAGTAACCTTTACGGACAGAACTTAACCACGGAAAGAGCTTTGTCCACCTTCGTGGTTACAAGATCAGTTTTTTGCAGATGATGTGGGCTGCTGACCTCTAGCTTACCTTTCACCGTGAGGTTTTGGATGAAAGCTGAAAAATTCTAAATTTGAAAGCTGCTTTGAGTTGGGGATTAAATGTTGCATATGGTGGAGTTAAAGCAGCTCAGGGGGCAGTTCAGAGTGGAGGAGGTGGTTGACAAGTGGACTGCTGTACCAGTCTGTTGTGTTGCAGCTTATCAATCTAAGCTCACCCTGTCAACAAGAGGCAGACACGACAATCCTCGACAGTGCGTCTGGGTTTGTGTTTAGAGGTGGGGTTAAATGCTAAGTCAGACAGGTTGAGCTCAGAGCACAGCTGCAGATTTTATGCATGGACAGGATGGCTCCAGGGTGAGGTGTCTTAGAAACGTCCACCTGAGAGAAGACCTCTGCACAGACCCGTGTGGCCTGCCTGGGAGTGCCTCGATATTCCTGGAGAAGGGAGGGAGGCGGTAGCAAGGACCGCACAGCTCTGCTTCAACTGTGACCCACACTCAGAGAAGCAGTACTGCATGTATGACTGCATGTATAGATGCCACAAGCTGCAAATGCGCAATATGCATCTAGTTTCAGTACTGTATCGTGTTTTACATAAGCCGTGTGTCGACGTTTTCTTCAGATTATTCATCAACAATATTCAGCACTAAATCGAGGAACGATAAATCAGGCAGACACCTAAAAGCCTTACACCCCAAAACAGTGTCGTCCAAGCACAACATCAAAGACTTTTTTATGTTACTGAAAACAAAAGATTAAAAACAATATCTGAACCTCGGCTGAAGCCATATTAGATGTTTATGCCTTACAAATGAACCTCCCAGCTTGTGGGTAATTATAATAACAAATAGTAAATCCATCAATCAGTGCTCTGACCCTGGCCCAAAGCAAACTTTTATTACCCTGCTGGTTTTGTGCAGGCAGGCTGCTGCAGCCGCTGCATTCAGCATTGAAATCTGTTCCAAAATGCTGGCCTATAATACACGTACCCTCTCAACATTTCTTTGTTTGCAGATAGATGAGATAAATCGGTGAATGCATGCTGCTGTTTACCACAAAGTGAGAAACAAGTTAATGCTTTTTGTTTCCAGTTGAGATGAAAAAGCAAGCCCCAAGGGTCTTATGAAAGCAACTTCAAACCAAACAAAGGATGGAAAAGAATAAGTAAAGAACAAATAAATCAGAATGACAATTGAAGTCTCAAATGAGTTAGATAACTGAATCTAAGTGACAAAAGAAATGCAAGAGGCAAAAGCAAATCTAATTCTACACAAATCTGCACTCAGGTAAGCATTTTAGCCCTTTCTTCGTGTCCCAGAAACATCCATTCATCTTCTCTGCCCACTGTGAGAGAAGGCGTTTATACTGGCTCGCTGAGGGGAGTGTTTGGACTCTGCTCAGCTGTGCTGGGGGAACCGTTTAGTGTGTGAGACCCCAATATGTTTATTTATTTAATAACCCATTTACATGGACGGGAAGCTCACGCCAGCAGTGCATGTTGAAAAAAGTTTCAATGGGCATCAAATTTTAGATTTGTCAGACTAAAGGGTAGGGATGGGTACCGGTATCTGACATAAACAGTAGTAACCAGACCGAAAAACAGCGCACATTTCGGTGCTTTTTTTCCCTGAGCTGTGATACACTTTAGATTCTAGCCAATCATTTTACGTTTCCGAGGATAGTAGGCGGGTCCAGGTACGTACGTTCTTTTAGAGCAGAGCTACAGATTAAAAATGCCCAAGGCGAAGCGGTCAAAAGTCTGGCTGTACTTCACAGCAAAAGATGCAAACTCAGCAGCTGCAACAAGTGCTTTAAGCTGATACTGTGACACTGTCAAAGGAGGTAACACCTCAAATCCGATGAAACACCTGGCGACGCATAGCATGTTTTTTAAAAGCCGAGAAATGCGCCGTATTTGATAGCTTGCTGCGAGACCGAGCACCGAGCACATCTACTGTGGGTGTGGTGCCTGTTATCGGACCCGGAGTTAGCAACATCCCCCAAAAACCCGAAGAGGAGAGTCCTGGCCCCTAGCCCTGCCAGTGTAGCAGAAATGATGAGGATGATGATGCAGCAGCAGCCATTCTTCTCTGCGTGAGTAGCTTAATGTTGTTCGTGTGTAATTTACGTTGAGTAGGCTAACCACGTTATTACATTAATGCATGTAAGGTGAACTAGCAAACACCATCATAGCTACATGCGGCTGTCTTCTTGTTTGATGGCAGATACTCCCTTCACCCTGGCCAAAAAGGCTAAAATGACCAAAGAAAAAGTGGAAAACAGTTAAACATGAGAGGTTTTTGGACAAAGTTTGTGTTTTTTCCATTGTTTAAGCACTGCTTCCAGCCAAGAGTAATACCATATATGTTATGTTATGCCCCATATCTGCAGAAATGGCTAACATTGTTATCTTTTTACAAACAGCTGAACATGAGAGGTTTTTGGACCAATTTTGTGTTCTCCATTCTTTAAGCACCGGTTTGAGCACCGTTTAAGCACCGGCACCGTTTCAAAAGTACCGGCTTGGCACCAGTATCGAATAAAACCTAAACGATACCCATCCCTACTAAAGGGTATAGAGAGCGAACACTGCCAACGTGTTTTTATTGATTTTCTTCATCAAACATTAATTTCCAAACTTTGGCTTCCTATTGTGCTATTAAAAACATAAAAACATGAAAAAAACTCTGAAAATCCCACCCGCCCTGCTGAATTTGACTTCAGGTTTCTGGATTAGCCGAGAAATCCCTGAAGTTTCTTTTAGAGAGGAGAAAAAAGCCAGAACAATATGTGTCTTACAGAATAACTCAAATGTGCGTTTGAGTAGGTCTCTGTGCACATTTACACAGTTAAAATAGAGAAGACACTGGTTTGCTTTCTCCTCAGAGGACCGATATGAAAATAACTAAAACAAAGCCAGCTTTTATTACAATACCTCAAACTACTTTCACGGCAACTTAAATGTATTCTTCAGAGCTCAATTTTATATTTTTGCTGTGCTAAAAGCATTAACTGAGATGTGATGGGGCAGCTGGGAGATTAAGAAAGGTTTCCAAGTTAAAATTTAACATTAAAAAAGGAAAAAAGAGAAAGAAGCAATCCTGAGTTTCACTTTCCTCTTTCCTGTGGGGGTGGAAGTAAGTTAATAGTTGCTCTGCTCACACACAAACTGCCTGTCAGGGCGCATGGCGCAGCCCGCCAATCACCTGCGAGCAGCAGTAAGTGAACGACTTCGGTGTGTATCAGGAAAAGCACTTTAATGTCCCAGCCCCGCTCCCTTCTATGGTGTCCTTTACACATCTGCAAACCGTCTTTACACTTGCTCTATTCTTGGATTTGGAGCTTTTCCGTCTGTGGCCTTGTTTCAGGGTTACTCTACTGAGGCCTCGCACTCTTCCTCTTCCCTTCACCTTCTTCAGGTCATTTATTTCCTTCTATTTTTCTCTCACACACAGCCCCCTCGGGATTGCTGCTCACGTGATGGAAAATATTGCGACACCGTCCCTGCTGCTGACTGCATCATCCAGCAGGGTTACAGCTACATTAGTCATGCTAATGAACGTCTCCAGATACAGCCGACACACCGTTAGCAAAGCTAATATACAATGAAATAATAAATAAAACGATGATTTTCCAAACAAGATGCTCATTTTCAAAACCAACAGCCCATCTCAAAGAAGACTACTGGCTTAAAAGTAAACTAATTTGCTTTGAGACGTCATAATAGAGCTCTATCAACTTAAAACAACCCATCTGAATGTTAAATGATTGTGAAATTGATATAGGTTAGCATGCTACTGTTGCATGCCGTGCACCTGTATCTACTGCCTAGTTCTTTGCTAGCAATAGAACAGATTGCGTATTAAGCGAGCTGACACCACACCGTCAGCTTACATGTTATTAGCTATTAGTTGCTTTGCCTGTGAATATAGCTCTGTTAGTGGTCGGTGCTCTTATCAAGATATTAAATAAATCTGGGTTTAGAATAGTGCATAGCTGCTGTTATATAATGTTTGTTTACCTTGTGCATGCTGCTTCTCAAATCATCTGTGGTTTTGTAAATGCAAGTATTGCTAAAGACGGTTATTATGGCAGATGTGGTTTTGACTTCGATAGTAAATGACAGTATGCGTGTGTGTGTCTAGCCTATATTTTCTGCATGTTTTATACCAAAATCTTTAAAAAAAAACCCAAAATAAACAAACCTACATTTCATAGTTTAAAAAACGCTTCTTGCCTTCTTCAAAAAAAATATTCTCTTTGAGACACAGGACTTTTCGCAGCGGTGTTTCCTGGTTGAAGAATCACTGCTACTGAGCTGAACACTTTCCTTTTACATCATATGACTGGGCTGCAGCAGGACAGTCCCCTGATAGAGAAAGAGCGAGCTCTGGGTCTTACTGGTGCCTGAGTCAGTGGCTTGAATTGATATGGCTTGGGACCACCATGGTCCTCCACCACATTAATGTCTGCTTCAAGGGATCCTGGAGGGGAAAAGTCATCAACTTCAAAAGAGCCCCCGGGGTCAGAGCTGCCCGGTGCTTCTGCGTCGCTCTCCATTCTTCTCTGGCCTGAGGATCAGTGAGTAACACCTGCCTCACACATCTCACGTCCTCAGTGCCTCCTCGGGGTCGTTCTCTACCCTTGCACACTTTAAGTATTTTTCAGCATTTACTTGAACATGTCACACCGAAGCCTTGTAGGAAACCACAGACAGAACTCGGGTAGTACTGGACATTGGTTACCTATGAGGGAGTTCAGAGAAGAATACGAGGACACCCGTCGCATTTTGTCGATGGTTTCAAAAGACAGGATGTACTCGTCGTTGTCAGGACTCCCCAGGGTGCTGCTGGCACTGCTGCTGGTGCTCAAGTTACCGGGAGAGAAGGCTGCTGGTCCACCTGGATAGGGGACAGCAATAAATTATGAGCATTACAAACATAATCAGTTGAAAAGGAAGGAAAGGAAGCTGATTAGCTCCTGTAAATGTGCCATTATGTACACTGAAAAAAAGAAAACAAAACTGAAAAGTCTAATCAACAGCCAATCGAGTGTGAAATGTGTAAACTTGGAGGCCAACGACAGAAGTTGTAACTTCATTTCAGACGTCAGATCCACTTTTTTCCTGCTGTAACTACCATAAACACCGCTCGTTACTCTGACTCACACAACTCCCATGCATCGGCCAAACAAACTGCAGGCTGAAATGTGGAAATGGAGAAATACGTTCTGCTCGGTGCTTATTGATGATAAACACGATGATAAACACCCCTGTGCATTGGAATAAGCACTGAGAATGTGAATTAGAAATGGTGTCAGCAGTAGGTTCGGCACTTCACCAAGTGCCGGTGATTTAGCGCCACTCGGGGCTTAGTCATTGCTCAGCCTGGCAGTGGTAGACAGAGGGAGGGCAGTTAGCTTTGGCTGTCTGAATCACTGAACACAAACACGAGGTCACAAGCTCAGTAAGGACAGCGAGTTGTGCTTGAAAAGCCGTGGACCCTCGTGTTAGATTTACGTGGCTACGGCTTAAATTATTCCATGAATATTTTGATTAGCATTAGGTTTTTTATTGTTTTTACTCACACTTTAACTTCCCTTTTTTAAAGAATCCTTTTTTAAATATGAATAAAAAGTTCACAAAAGGTTTTCTGAAGCGGACAAAGCTTTTCCTTGAAGTTACGGCTGTTTGAGAAGCAGAAATAAGCGTGACGGGTTGAAAAAATCAATTTCAGTCCGTACAGCTTTTCCTCTGTTTTGTGGTTGTGACGCTGACCACCAGGAAGGACAGAAATGGTCAAATCAACCTACCAAATTACCCTGAATCACACCAGCGCCAGACCAAAAAAACAAAAAACTACAAAGCAAACCCAAAAACAAACAAAAAAGTTAAAAATTTGAGTCCCAAAAATGATTTTTGTACTGGGGATTAGTAAAGATAGAAAACCTGCCAAACAAGTAACATGAAAAGACATTTCCAAGAACTCTGCGAGCCGGCCAAATGTCAGCAAACCCTTCTTGTTAACAGGGAGGCTTCACACGTACTCGAGTCGTGCTCTGATGCTGAGGTGATCTGCTCACAAGCAAATCAAACTGCATTCATTTAAATGCTCCAGATATGTCAAAAAATATATCACCTAAAACATGACAATATTCAGAGTGAGCTGGTTGCTTGTGCAGTTTGTCATTCAACATCGAAAGAGACGTTGATCACTGAGGTGAATAATCACTCCGTTAAAAACAAAGGCAGCTGGTCTGGCTCATGCTGACTGATAACTGAAGCTCTGTTCGTTTGTTTTGTCAATGATTGGCTGCAAAGATCCCCTCCCCGGTCACCCAGCGTCAAACAGTGCAGTATGCCTTTGGCTTTAAGTTCAGCACCATGGATAGCTCCTCATTTCCACTAGTGATTAGAACCCTCGATTTCCTTAACACGGTTATCTCAGTCGTCTATTTATTGTCGCTGGCTCTGAGGGAAGGTGGTCTTAAAGACAGACGATGACCTGAGGAGCAGCACCAATCCCGCCCGATATAAGATAAACAAGGATTACTCTGAACTCTGAATCATGCAAAGCTGCTCAGGCAGAGTAGCATATAAGCTAAGAGCCTAAAGGAGGTAAGAGGAAATAGAAAAAACACTTTTACTTTAAAGTAAAAATTAAAAGAAAATGGAGAGGCGAAGACTAAGATGAAAATTATAACATTTATATATATATATATATTTTTTATTTTATTTTCAAACTGATGTTTATAGGAGAATTCATAGGTCTGAAAATACAAGTCAGTCCCTTTCAAGCAGTTTAAAGCAGTAAAGGAATGCCATGGCTTTGAGATACTTTGGTTGTAATACAAATCCCAGAGTTCACAAGGTAGAGGACTACAAAGATGGCCATGCTACAAAAAAAAAATACAACTGGCATCAAGACCACTGTCACTAACAAAAAGAATTTTAAAGATAAAAATGGAGCATTTTGAAGGAAAAAAAAAAAGCTTGGGAAAAAAAAATATTGAGCATCACAATTTTACAATTTTTAAGAAGCTGGAATATTTCAGGAACGATGCAGTTTTTACAAAAAATAAAAAATAAAAAACTGTCATTGTAATTTAACCAGCCTCATTTTGCTACAACTGCCTATCCCACCCAACAAACCTGACTCAATACTATTTTACCCATCACAAGTCTCCCAAGTAAACCAAAACCTTCTCCTTCTAGATACGTGTTGTAATCTTATTGACTGCTCAAATGTAAACTAATCTTAAAATTCCAGGTATTTTTAGAATATTATAATACGTGAAACCAAATCAGAACTACAATGAGTTTTTTAACTCTTTTTTTTTTTTAACCATCTCAGTTATTTATTTTTTTTTTAATTACATTTTTAAATTATAACATTTATAAGGTGAAAAATTCTCAATAATCATCAGCCAGTGCAAAGGTGAAGCAGCAACAATTAAAAACTTTCATTTAGCTGGATTTGACAAGTTTAGAGTAAAAAAAAAAGTCTCTCTTGGTAACTTTGATGCAGTTTGACTCACTAGGTTGGCGTGCCCTCCACAGCAGAGTGGTAGTTAGCATGAAGAAGTGTTTTTAGATACGGATTTCTCTGGGAAAGGGCCAAGGTCCACCTCTGAATAGCAAACATACACTTACACAACAAAATACTGCAGGTGTACTAAATATTCTCTGGGTGTTACGCTTACGCCTAACATGACACACGAGTGTCGAGTTAAGCATCGTGACAAAGATGATGTGAAACTTGTATTTTTTAAAAAAAGGTTTTTTTCCACGTGAGAGCTGGGTTCGAATCAACAAGCTGAAGAACTCTGCCTGTTTGGAAACCTGGTCACGACCTCTCTGGTGGTTGTGAAACCTCTTATTAATGCACATTGAGTCACAGTCAGGAATAACAAAATGCAGAAGTTAGCCTGAAGAATAACATCCAGAATCCACAGCTGATGTAGAAGAAGAAAATCTAGTAGAATGTGATATTTCTCTTTCCTTGAAATAGTTCAATTTAATAAGCTCCACAAATCTATGTCTTAATGCAACCCTCCTAAAAAATCATTCTTAAACTCGACTTTGTCTATTTCACACGCATTAATTTGCCAGCACTCTGCTCCCTGCGCTCGGTCTTACCCTCTTCATTGAGGTTGAGGTTTTGCAGACTTTTGTTCAGGTTGCGGGCAGTGGTAGCAGTTCGGATGTTGGTGTAGGAGTTGACTGATCGTAAGCGAGGGATGGCCGGGCTGTCCCTCACTGGAGTCAGGTTACCGGGCTCTAAGCGTGAAATGCAGAAAAGCACATTAATCAGATCACAGATGATCCCAAACAGGTAAAAATTATCAGGTTTCCCAGTCTGACCCAACTCAATCAATGTGGGAACTTCATAACCTAAAATAACAACTTAAAAACTGTTTAAGTGGTTTCGCGTTTCTGACTAAGAACCTTTAAGAATTTTGACTCAAGTCCAAATCTAATTTCTCAGTAAACAGCTGTACACATGTTTGCCATGTACGCGACAACAGTTCTGCCTTAAGATAAGAAAAAAAATAGTGATTTTTTACCATTTCACCTTCTCTTCGTCCTAAATCGAGCCATAAAAAATGGAAACAATAGATACTACATAAGCTCACTCATCCCAGTCGACCCACTCTCCCAGCACACACCTGCATACAGGAGAGGTATGACTTCAGCTTTCAATCCTCTGACCGCTGCTAAATTTGATCTCTTACCACTGATACATAAATATCCTGTAAATTAAGCCCGATCTGTATCACAGGAAACATCAACCTTATTCAAATGATTATAAAAAAGTCATATTCTGGGTCAAGGGTCATTCAGATAATAACACAATGAAAATCTCAAACTAGGTTTTGGCCGACGCGTGCACAAATCCCACACGCTTAAAATCTGACACAGTGACTGATTAAAGGAACTGCTGATCACATACCCGCGGTGTTGGCCGGTGACGGCACGGAGTAGTTCTTCTCTTCCTCAATAAACTGGAGGGCAACAGTGCAGAAGTTGCTCTCATATTGGACGACCAGGTGACTGAGTGCTACCACCAGCTCCTGCCAAATGCATATGCAAAAAAGACAGCATCAACCATGATGATCGTTCTGTTTTAGGTGTAAGATAACAAAGGCGCTAAGTCCTCTAATTCAGATGTTTTTATTGGTTTATTTTTGGATCTTTTACCTGCCAAACAACAAAAAGCAAACTGATGGCTACAATCTTCTCTTGCTGTCTTTTCTCAAGACACATTTGTTAGCAACTCTTAAACAAACAGACTTTTTGGGTTTTTGTCTTGCATGGTTATCTTGAAATATGAAATGTTGTTTAAAAAAAATGAAAATTTCTAGTTTCACAAGTAACAAAGAGCAGCCAAGTGCAGGAACTGCAGGAATCAGTATACCAGTGATCTTAGTGGAAGTGTAGTTTAGCCATTCTAGGCCTAGTTTTATGTCCTTCTGCTGTTTTTGCACATTTTTAAATGTAACTATATTTTATGCAAGTGTCTGTCTGCGTGTTGTAGCGACCTTTCGGACCACAGGGCTGCCATCGTTGATGAGCTGGGCCAGCATCATGGCCACGTTGTGGTCGATGGTGGTGGAGTGGTCCGTCCGCTCAGCAGAGTTCCCCACAAACGTCCCCAAAGCAAAGACAGCTGCACACCTCACCTGCAACAGCACAACCCAAACAACACCTTAAGCTTTCTCTCCTCCTCGTTCAGTAAAGATGTTAAAAGTTAAAAGCTGGCTTCGCTGTGGTTTAGTCACCGCAGTAAACGCTGCAGCTCTAGCTTTCTATTTATTTTTACCTGACAGTGATTTTGGGGTTCGGCCGTTTACCCCGAAAACTAAATATTCCCTCAGCAAACTGATACAAAAATATGTTAATGTCTTGTGGAACCAGTGGGGAAGAGTTTTAGAGGTAATTATAGTTCAATATTCTCTCACTGCATCAGTATGAAATTCAGAGATGCTGGATGCTTCGCTGACCTGTATCACTAACTCATTACTTTTTCTACGCTGCCTCATTGGATGTTTAATCTAAACCTGCTTTGCCCAAAAGGAATTTCCCATCAGGGACCGGATTCACAAACCAAACCTTATTACCACACAAGAATGAATATTTGGTTAGTTTTTTTTCCTGTTCTGGCGACAAAAAACCCCAAAACTCTTTTGTGGAGGCGATTAGATTTCAGGACACAGCTGCAGTGATGGTAAAATAAACAGATGCTACTTTGTTGCAGTTTGCTCCAATTAAAGAGGTTCAGCTCAAACAGTTTAGATGAACATTTCATAATTCACTTCCTAGAAACTGGAATGACAGAATATTAATAAAATCACTTTGATCTGAAAGATGATTAAAACACAAGACTTCCCCTTAATGCAGGAACAGATGAAGCACCACAAACACTCATGCAATCTGATATCATCAAACACAACAGGGCTTCAGTTAATGCTGAATTATTTCACCCTCTACAGCAAGAGCTGATTAAAATCAGAAAATCCAAGGTAATCTTTAAGACAATAGTTACAGGAGAATGCAACATGTCATATACACTCACTAGACAATTTGCCTTCAGGACCGTCTTAGCACAGATTCAATGAGGTTCTGAAAACATTTCTCAGGGATTTTGTCCACAACGACTTGATAGCATCACATGGTTAAAAAATACACAATGAGAATCTCCCGCTCCACCAGATGCCAAAGTTGTGTTACCGGATTGAGATCAAGTGAATGTAGAGGATATATGAGTGCAGTGAACTCATTGTTATGGTCAATGGTAAATGGTCTGTATTTGTATAGCGCTTTTGCTAGTCCCCCTAGGGACCCCAAAGCGCTTTACAGTCCAATCATCCACCCATTCACACACTGGTGGAGACAAGCTACAGTTGTAGCCACAGCTGCCCTGGGGCAGACTGACAGCGAGACTGCCATATCGCGCCATCGGCCCCTATGGCCAACACCAGTAGGCGGTAGGTGGCAAGTGTCTCGCCCAAGGACACAATGACCGAGACTGTCCAAGCCGGGGCTCGAACCGGCAACCTTCCAATTACAAGACGAACTCCCAACTCTTGAGCCACAATCGCCCCATGGTGAGTCAATCTCAGCAGCTCAGCAGTGTCTAAGACCAGCCCGTCCGATACCAGCAATCATGCCACATTCAAAGTTACTTAAATCAGCGGTCCCCAACCCCCGGGCCTCGGACCGGTACCGGTCCGTGAGTTGTTTGGTACCGGGCCGCAAGAGTTGAAGCTCAGGTGTGAAATGTATAGTTTTCAGGGTTTTTATCGGTTTTCAGCGTTATTTTGTTATTGTTTTTATCGTTTACTCTGTTTTCCTGGGTCTTTTCACGTGTGTTATGAATAAATCTTTTTTTTGGTACCGGTACTAGTTTTATTTTGTTGTATTTATCCGTGACACCTTAAAGGCCGGTCCATGAAAATATTGTCGGGCATAAACCGGTCCGTGGCGCAAAAAAGGTCGGAGACCGCTGTTTTAAATTACATTTCTTTCACATTCTGACGATAACTTCAAACTTCAGCAGGTCGTCTTCACTGTGCCTAAATCCATTTAGTTTCCGCCAAGTGACTGGCTGATTAAATATTTGGGTTAACAAGCATTTCAAATGGTGTCCTTAACAAAGTGAAAGGTGAGTATAGGTTATATAAGAGTTGTTGGATGTTGTCAGAAACGGAACATAAAAGGTCCCGACAACAATAAAAAGCAGTCTCGTCTCACAACACAAAGGAAAATATTCACAAATTTGAATGTGGTGCATTTCAACTGGAAATATATTTTCTGTCTGCAGCACAAATTTAGTTTAGACAAAGCAGGAAAGAAAAAAAGCAATTGTATTTTCCCCCAAACCAAATTCTTATTCCAAACGAACACGGCTGTTTGAAGTTCCAGACCCCACCCAAGTCAGTTTTAGCACCTAAACTTAAAAAGTAACAGATCTTCAATTAACAACATATTATGGCTTTTAATAAATGGAAAACGTTGGTTTTGTGTAAATAGACACGAATCAGTACATATAGAATAGAATAGAATAGAATAGAATAGGCAGGAATAAATGGTTATGTGAG
The DNA here is from genome assembly GCF_056152115.1 of Neolamprologus brichardi. Lineage (NCBI taxonomy): Eukaryota > Metazoa > Chordata > Actinopteri > Cichliformes > Cichlidae > Neolamprologus > Neolamprologus brichardi. The sequence continues at coordinate 33,648,684 of NC_142109.1, read as the reverse complement.
ACGGGAGAGACCTGACAATCAAGCTGGAAATTTTGTGTTTAAGAACATGAATCAACAGATTTGAATTCATGGCTATTTCACAACTGTCACGAGACTGTGTTGAACAAGGAGATATGAGACATCATCCATTCATAAAAAAATAAATAAATAAAACATGTGCTTTCCTTTTAAAATGGACTTAGATTAACTTGATAAACATTATTCTGAATGGAGGAGCAGGCGTAGGAGGGATGTTTTTCCTCAGCTCGAGTGTGCTCTGATTGAGGATTTTGTCTGTATATCTGTGTGTTTGTGGGCTGCAGAGCCATGTACGATTTTAGATGCCATCTCAGTTCTGTCCCCTCAGACTTTTGCTTAAACGTAATTAAACTCTTTGCACAGTCACTCACCTCTGTGCATCTTCACCTACTTCCAGAAGCCTCTGTGCATACACGGACACGTGTTCCCATCTCTTCAGAGTTTTAAAAAAATTGACTTTCCCCAGCTACAACCCAAAAATAAAAGTAGAATATTTTGTTGAATGATTTTATTTCACAGGGTCTTGTCCTCAAAAGAGAACTGCCTGCTTACGATGTGGCTGTGCAATGTGAGCAAAGCAACTATCAAAACACAAACAATCTTTTAAATGTTTGAATTTAACACAAGGAGAGCTTTAAAACGCAGTAACCTATCTGTGAATGCACAATTTCGCCACAGTTTGATCCGAATCAGTCAGCTGGAGCTTTCAGTGGGCTTGAACAAACCAACAGAACATGTGTGGGTTACAGATGCTGTCTGCAGACCTCAGTTTCAAGCCCACAGCCAAAGCAGCTGTCTGCGCTGGGAAGGACGCCGTTACTGAGCCAGGAACAGATGTTCCCCGTGTGGCTTGTGTGAACAGAGGGCACCGAGTGTCTTGGTGAACTTCAGGGCAAACTCACACTCACTGTCCCTCTGGTCCACTCATGACCCAGTCAGATAGAAGCCAGCGTGGGTTGGTGTTAAAGATTGAGCGAGTGCACTGAACAGGGCACTCCCGCAGAAAACAAACACGCTTTAAACCTTTTCTAACAAACACACTGCATCCCTGAAGTTTGCTCAACTCCACCTGGAGGTGCGCAAAAACACAAATGTCTGATTCAGTTTTTAAGCTGCTAGCTTCCTAGAACAAAGTCAAAAATAATAATGGTCCAGAGAATTCACAGCATGTGACTGGACCCACATCTGATGTGGACGAACTCTAGACTATATCGTGATCTGATCCTCCCGACACCATCGCTCATTTGTGACTCAGGAGGCACTGAAAATAAAGACATTTGGCCCAGTGTTTAGTAACATTTGTTACCATGCATCAGTCCAAACTGTGCAGAGCCCAATAAATACATTCATGGTCTGTTTGTGATTTTTCTATAATTTCATGTTTATTTTTATGACTTAAAAACACCGGCACAGTAAAACAACTGAACAGTTAAAATTACAGACCGTGGAATATCAATAAAAATGTCTTATTATAAATTTAAGACATTTGTCATCTTGGACATCGGAATATTTTTGGGAAGCTTCATGATGTAAGAGTTGTCAGATGTCAGAGAAAAATGTAAGGAAGGGAAATCTTTTCATTTCCTGTCCACATTGTTTTCACTCTTTATTATTTCTTACAAAAAACTTTGTTTTTGAGTTTAATGGGAAGTCTGAAAAGTCATTTTTCTTTTTTCCCTGACTGATATCACATTTCAAAAGTAAAAAGCCCCAAACTCTTAAAATATTCTCTTTATTTAGCTGCACTCTAGACTATAGTTTTAGTTGAGATGCCTTTTTCTTATACAACTCTTCTAAGACTCTCGTCCAAATGAAAAACTCAACCAGAAGTCAAAATATTCTGATGCATGCAGAGACCGATCTGTATTTTCTGCCACCTCGTGGTTTCGATGTTCTTGCAGTGGCAGATTGAGTATCTACAGGTGCTGCTGTGACAGCAGAGGGTCTGTTGGACTCCAGATGTTGGCCAGTGGTCACCAGTTAATGTTTGTCATACAGATTTTGTGTTTAACTGTCACCCAGAAAATCAACAGATCTACTGGAATGTCTTGTTTTTTTCATCAGCACATTAAAAAACAACAACAATAAACGAGGCTTCTTGGGCTGAATCGTGTAAGACGTATTTGCACACTGACCTTTTTAGTCACTAATTCAAGTGAAACAACCTGTGAAATATTCTACTGACAGCAAAAATGCCCCCAACACAAAAAAACTAAATGTGAGTGAGAGCTCCTTGAGGCAGTTTGGAGGAAACACAGTTCAACAAACAGCAGCTGGTCAATCATCCTAACTGACACGAGGTTTCACCGGCTGCAGGCCATCAGTTAAACAGCCAGGTTACACTGGTCTGAGCAACTAACAATATGCTTCACAATAAAGTCAGTTAATTGAGTTATTTGATCCACTCGCCACAGCCTCTGAAGAAAGAAAAGCTCTTCATGTGTTGGAAAGAACTTAAGAAATTGCTATTACTACTAACTTCAAGCACTTCCCTTGAATCCTGTGTAGGTCTCTAGCCTGCAACAACAGGTCGACAGGACTTTTACTGAAACTAGAATCAGGGCAGAAATTTCAAGGTAACATTTCTTAGAACATGAAAATCTGTCTAAAAATCTGGTTTAATTTAAATTGAAGAACTAATCTGAAGGTTATGCATTAGGGATGCACCGATACTGGTATTGGGTATCGGGGCCGATACTGTAAAATGTGTGTGTACTCATACTCGTAAAAGTTAACCGATACCATGAACCGATACTAACTTATTTCATTAATCAGAGGGTGGCTTGTCATTTCTGTTGTAGTTTGTTAGATTGGCCACTAGGGGGCCAATTATTATTTTATTTATTATTTATTTTATAATTTTTATATTTTATTATTTATTTAATAATAATTATTTTGTTTGTTTACAATATGGACACTCTGCAATAATTTAAAAGTTTATTTTATTCGCAAACCTAATTTGTATTTATTTTATTCCAAACAGAAGTGTTTATTTATTATTCTGAAAGCTCGAGACAGTGCCAATAGTTCAGTGATATTTTGTAAAATTATAATGTGGAGACTCTGCAATAATTTAACAGAAGTGCTTATTTTTCACTTGAAATTTTTTTGTGGTCATTTGTATTAAGATTTTATTTTTTATCGGCAGAGAATAAAATAAAACCTGTCTTCCAATTAAGTGTGTGTGTGTGTGTGTGTGTGTGTGTGTGTGTGTGGTAGAAGTATCGTTTTTTGTACTCAGGCAAGTACTCAGATCCAAGTATCGGTATCGTATCGGTTTGAAAAAATTGGTATCGTTGCATCCCTATTATGCATATTTTGAAAATTAAGCTGTGCTGCGCTTCCTTTTTCCTCAAACGAACGTCTTAATCATTTCTAAAGACTTTCTTGTATTAGACAAACCGCGTGCAACACTTGACGTCTCACCTCTGGAATGGGATCTGAAAGCAGAGTGTAGAGCTTCTCGTGGGCGCTGTCGCGAACCCCGCACCAACGCGCCGGGTCAAAGTTCTGCCAGATGCGTCCCAGGCAAATAGCCACCCACTGGCGGAGCAAGGGATGGGGGTCTGACAGCTGCTCCAGGCAGTTTGCTATCAGGTTGCCCTGCAGACAGGCCTCCTGGAGGGGAGAGAAGGAGCGATGCAGAATGAGTGATGAGTGCATGAGATGCACAGATGTGAAGCTTTTGGTTATAAAAGCGAGCGCAGCTGCAGATGAGTATATCTGATGAATTTGAGAAAGACTGACAGAACCGTGGGAGCTGAAACAACATCGCTGAATTACTCTCATTTGGATCCGTCGTGAGACACTGGACTGTGGTAGTTAACAATAACCTTCCCGCTAAATCTAATAAAATACAATATCTGCAGTCATCTCGAGCAGCGCACAGGTGTGAAGCTGGGAGCAGACTTGTAGCTCATTAGCCAGTTAATAACCACTAACCTGTAACCTCACACTGTGTGATGGACAAAAAGATGATGAGCTCTGTGGCAGCGTGACTTTTTCCTTTCAACCCATTTGGGCTTTAAAGAAAATCACCTGTGAACAAAAGGTAATTGGTTACCAAGTTTTCAAATGGTCCAAAGCACGAGAGGGAAGCTGGCGGCTTTGTTTAAAATCATCGTAAAGTTTCTTTTTGATTGAGTTTTTTGTCAGAGCACTAACAAGTGTTCTCTCTCTTATTTTCGCTGCTGTCACGTTTCTTCTTTTCAGACTTTTTCAAATGCTGAACTATCATTGATAACACTACAGACTCCCTGTCGTTTCTCACACACAAACGGTCACTATCTGCTAGCCTGTCTGCGTGTAGTTCAAATGTTCAACAGTACAAGATAAAACTACCCAACCTACAGTGTTGTTCAAACCCTTCATGATGAATTGTTATAATACCCAGGACTTTGACAGCGTACTAGACTTTATTCTAAAGCACACGTGGAACATGGAAACGTGTCCGTCACTGTTTTTCACAGTTCAATTTTAGCGACACTGTTTCTAAGCCTCGTGACTCTTTGCATCACAGTGCGCGGCCTTTTTATCACGTATGATTCATTCCTAACACATCGATGAATCTTATATGTAAAAGTGGGACAATGCTCCTTAGCACTCTCAAACACGCAGGATTACACGGTGGTACTAATTCATAAACTACCCCACTGGATCTGATCCCAGTGTTACAATGTCCGGCAGTAGTAAGAACAGGAATTAAATATTTTGCTGCATACAAATGGAATTAATTACAAAAGCCTGTGAAGTTACATTGGAAAGTTTTAAAAAGTATATTTATGAGTAGCTACGTCCACACGTACACGGGTATTTTTGAAAACGTCCACACGTAAAGGCAGAAATGAAGGAAAACGCTGCTAGGAACATGTCAAAGCAGCAGGTGGCGCTATATTCCTAACCGTGTAGAAATGTTGGCCAATCAGAAGTCTAGAAGCCTCGGTGGGAAAAAGTAAACAAAGCTGGGGCATAGAAGCAGAACCGAGTCGTATGTGTGGAGGGACAGTAACTGTGTGTGTATATGTAAGCATTTAAACACTGCAGAGAGAACAATTAACAGTAACAGTATTGTAGAAATTCATTTCACCAAAACAATAACGTGGCGCACAGTGTGACGTCAAAAAATGCGCACACCTTTGACGCTGCGTTTTCTCCGTTTTCTCCGTTTTTCTCGTCCACACGTAAATGCAAAAACTGAGTTTTCAAAAATATCCACCCTGGCCGGAGTTTTTAAAAATCTCAGTTTTCAGTGACCGAAAACGCCGTTTACGTGTGGACGAAAGGTGCAAACGCATAGAAAAATCTGCGTTTTCAAAAATACCCGGGTACGTATGGACATAGCCTTATTCACATGTATAATATAGTGTTGTTTAATGTGTATGTGGTACTGTTAGACAGGTCTTTCTTTAAAAAAACATCCCACACTCAGAAAGAATTTAACACTAATATTACCACTATTATTATTATTAGTAGTAGTAGTATTAATAATGATAATAATAATAATAATAATAATAATAATAATAATGATGATGATGATGGTGATGATGATGATGATCTCCTCTACATGATTTTTAGATTAATTGAAGATTCTAAATTGCCATTAGCTCCAGGTGTTTGTGGTCGCCCATCTGTCACTGTTAGTCATGTGATGGACTGGTTCCCCATCCAGGATGCCCCACCCCTGCTGAGACCTGCAGGATCCAGCCTCACTGCCACCCTGAAACGGTGAGTGGTCACAGTAGAGTAAAAAGAGGACAGCAATCTTTTGGATGTAGGAAAAAAGTTGGTTGTTCATTGTTTCGCTTGAATTTTTGGTCTGCATATTTTTTGCTGAATAACTGCAAGTAGCTGCATTGACCAACCAGCTGGCTGCATATGATGCGTTTAGGGGAGTTCTGTAAATTACAAAGAAATTACAAAGAAGCCAAATATACCAAATATAACTTCAAAGTACAGTCTGACTCTGTGCAGTTTACAAAGACCTGTGTGATTATGCAAAGCTCTAGTAAATCTGTCATTTCTCAAGTTTTCTTGAAAATTCAACCTCTCTTACGCACACGAACCGCAATAAACGAGAAGGGGAGAGAATCTTCTTTCGTCTCCAACAAATTGAGGCATCATAACAGCGCATCGTTTGTCAGCAGCTACACAGCGTAACCCTCCCCACCCCTAATGTTCCTCATCGTTCTCTCGGCTCTGATGGATCCTCCCAGCTGAACCCAGAGAGCTGGAATATTAAGACACCGTGGCTCGGTGACATGTTCGCAACAGCGAAACTGCAGTAATGAGCGCTGTTGTTGAAAGGAAGAGGAATAAATAATGGAGATGTGGAGCAGGCAGAGAGTCTCAGTGTAATGCTGAGGATCATCTATTATTTACACAGACCTGTGAGAGAGGTAGGCGTGCTAAGGACACAGGATACCGGAGAAGAATGGCTGTTTCTGAGCTCGAGAGCACATACAGCTTTTATGATTTGTCACATTTATATACTGTAATGTCGAGACAGGGAGGAGTAGAGGAGAAGTGAATGAGTCAAATAACAGTCGCAACTAGACAGAAAAATAACCACAGAGACCAGGAGCAGAAGCGAAACGGAGTGATGGCGGAATATTTCTTGGTGGAATAGAGTGTCAAGAAGTGCGTGTGCGTGTCGACTCCATGAAATGACGAGCTACATCCTTACATCGCACCCCTGGACGTTTGATTAGCGTCAGACACAAAAGGCTTCTGGGACTGAACACCGGACGCCAGCAGCAGGCCGAAGTGACACCTGCGGTGATAAAGTGTCACCGCAGAGGTGGCTGCGGGACGGAAACGGAGATTGCAGAGGTGACTGTGGGTGACAAAACTGTCACATAACCAATATCTCCCAGAAATACACAATAGACGAGAGAGTGATCTTTCAAAGTGACGGCTGGCCCCGAAAGAAGGCGCCGTTCTGTTGAGGGAAGTGAATGAATATGTTCGCCTATTTGGATTTCTAGCAAGCAAACAGACGGCGATGAAGAAATACAAACGTGTTCAGACATCCTCCTACCTGCCCTGTGGTATAGTTGTTCACTATAACAGCTAAAATGAAGACAGCCATGGTCCGATGCTCAGCCTGAAACAGAGAAAAGGACAGAATTAAGATTTTACGTCAGTTCCACTCTACGTTTCTCGTTTATCTTAAACTAATTTGTTGTGAAGCAGTAAGATAAAGTGGACCTATTATAGTTTAATATGCGAGTGGAAAATCTTCATAAAAATGCTGTCTAAAAAATTTTAGACAGCATGGTGAGCAAAAAATTCAGGATTCAGACTGCTCAGATTTTTATGCACTTGGTCGACATTAACTTTCATGGTTTCCTTTTAGAGGCCAGAGATACAGCTCCAGGCAAAGCAACTTCACTGACATCCTCCGCTTGACTGCTTCAATTTATAGGGTTTGACCAGGGTCAAGTTCAATATCAGGTTTCAAGTTAAAGAAGGATAAGAGTCATCACGTGTTCCTCTCATGTCACTACACAGAGAACTGAGTTGACTAATGATGAAGTTTGGAGATGAGGAACAAACATTTGTCATTAACCGTTTAAGACCTACCATAGAACCAAGTCCGCCAGAGCTTATATTATATTTTTACATGCTGTGGAGCCATTTTTGGGAGCATTTCAAGTTGCTATACATCAATACAACCATTACAGTCTAAATTTTAATAATATGTATGCATTAAGTGCATAGTAATTAAATAAATTGCAAAAAAGTGCAATAAACTACAAAAAAATTGAAAATTTTGTTTTTTTAACATATATTTCTAGTTAGAGAAATTTAAGAGGCTTATCCCTCAAAACTGTAAATACAAAAAAGTTGCACAAAATAGTTTCCCACCACAGGAAATTTATTTTGAGTGTCTTCATAGTTTTATTTTTGAAATATACCAATTTTTATATACTGCAGGAAAAACGAAAATCAATATTATAATGCAAATTTGCAAAAAAGCAGCATATGCATCAAAATAAACTATTTCCAGCTGTGCAATATGAGTCCTAAGCATCCCAGAAACGACACAGAAAGTCATAAAGTCAAACATAACTTTTAAAAACACCAGTATAGGCTCATGAGGCCCTGATGGTAAAAAACTACATTTCCGCGAAAATGACGTCACTTCTGGTTTTGGGCAGGTCATGGCCTACATGCGATAGTTCGCGCTGACGTCTATTCCAGGGTAGGAAGTGTTACAAACAGCTGATCAGATCGGCAAAGCGTGTTTCTGGAATATTATGTTTTTGTTGCTGTAAGTGCTTTTTATGCAGTTTTTGCAAAACTATATGTGGAAGGAAACTGACCGAGGACAAGCTGATGGCATAAGATGTAAGTACAACTCCTCCGGTTTCATATGCAAAAAAAATTATTGCGCTAGCTTACGTGGTTGCAGAGCTACCGGGATTTAAAAGCAGTTGCGCAAAACGGAGCGTGCTGCTCCGACCGGTTTTAAAGGGTTAAGAGCTAACTGATTAGCAGTTAGCAAATTATTTTGCCATCAAACATGGATCACGTGACTCTTTCCGGGTCACTTTGCATATCGATAACAAAACAGTAACATTTTAGATAACTTACAAAAAAAACATAATGAAAACATGTCTGATCGTTAGCACATCCAGTTTCGGGACCGTTTCCTAATTTTATAATTGAACTCAGTAAATAAATGTCAATTTCTATAATAAGGCAATGTCATGAAAACTCTGAAAAAAGGGAAATGGTGAGAAGTCACAATAAAAAGATGAAACTTATATTATATTGATGGAATTTTTGGGGGCCTGGATCTCCTCCATACCTGCTTCATGCCCTGGGGGACGGGGCTATGGCTCCCCACACTCCTTAGCAGATCGTTACATGGAGAAACCTTTGTAATACAAGCATGCTGATCCACACAGGTGTGCACACAGGTGTACACACAGGTGTTCACAGACGCGGACTACACCTTTCTTGGCTGCTGCCTCAAAGCACATTGTGCGCGGTCTGTCTTGTGTGCTGCACAATATCGTTTAATATTTAGTATCTACTGTTATCTACTGCTAGCTAGTTTATTGTGATGGTGCTGTATTTATTATGTTGCTCTTTTTTTGTTTGCTTTCTCTTCTGTTTTTTTTTCTCCATACAGGTGATCCAGGTGTTTTGTTTGTTTTTCTTTCTTTCTTCCCCCCTTTCTCACCGTCTCTTCTCCCCTCTGGTTTTCTTTCTCTCCCTCTCTTTCTTTCATTCTTTCTCCCTGTCCTATCCCCCAGTCATGTCTGTCCCGTTTGTAACAACCGAAAATAAAATAAATTCATAATTATAATAAAGGTCAATCAAATGGACCAATATGGAAGGCCATGATGATCCACTTGGTAAAATAAATCCACTTGGCATCTTTCTTGGGCTTAAGACAACAATTCTGATGGCTAAAGATCCAAACAGGACAAAAAGATAAATAAAAAAATAAAAAAATAAAAAAAAATTTAAAAAAAATAAAATAAATATATAAATATATATATATATATATATATATATATATATATATATATATATATATATATATATATATATTTTTTTTTTTTTTTTTTTGATGGAATTTTTGCTTGTATTAATAACTTATTCCTAAAGACAACAGGCATATTTTTAGTGCTTAATTAACTTCTGCAAACCTTTATCAAACCTTTTCACTACCTACTACAGACTATTATTGTTTCTTAAGAGGTGGATCCTTCATTAGGCAGAAAATTTACTAGAGAGACTGAAGAGTTTAAACACTGTTTTCAGAACGCCTTTTAGAGAAAGAACATTAAAGGAGTGAAGCACAGCAGCTGGTTGAGAAATTACATGAAAGGAGTAACACCAGATAAGGAATAACATAGAAGTCCACTTCAAGACACCCAGCTGGAATATTTAAACAGGATTTTGCTTTTTTGATGACGATGGCAGATACTCACAGGCATGTAATTGTCAGCCAACACTGACAGGAAGTACTTGTGCCCATTGTCTTTCACCAGGTCAGCTTGACATGACTGTGGAAACAGAAAGAAGGAGAAGATGGTGGAGACTTCACAGCAGATATATTATGGAGTATGTTTGTTTCTTTCAAGCAGAGCCTCAAAACTTGCATGAATACTGATTATAAATGTTATTATTGCAGGAGCGTACGGCCCCGAGCAGGGACTAAAATATGAAACATGGCAGAATTGAGATGTAAATCCTAGATTACTCCTAATTATTTCATCAGCGCCAGAAAGCTCTTCCGATGCCACATCCTGCTTCTGTACTTCAGGGTTTATCATGTTTTTCGTCTGTAACATGAAACAAAGTGACGTGAAGCTCAAGATCAAAGTCTGTGTCTGATTCAAACATCTTCAAAAAGTGTCGGAGGAGTTAAATCCGATAAATTATTGTAGGAAACAAGGAAAAAGTTAATTCAAGTAAATGAACCTTTTTCAGTCGATGAAAATAAATATAATAATACAGAATAAACTGGACTTTGAAGTGTGCGAGTGTGATTTTACGTACGCTGTCCACAGCGAGGATTTTAGCCCAGATGAAAACCAGCAGCGGCCGCAGCTCTCTGGCTGAGCTCTGAAGCAGCTTTAACACGTAGGGGAAGATCCCCACGGACAAGGCCTGGGAACACAGAACAGGCAAACACGGAGCGCCGGTGTTTAGAAAGCTGTATTGATGTTACCGTTATGGGTCAGGCTTTGCTGTTGAACCTGACCGTCCAATTGTGAAGGCCGAGACGCACCTGTGGTTTGAAAAGTCAACGCGAACACCAGAATGAGAAGTAGCCGAGCACAAGCTGGGAGCTTGAAAGACTTGCTGAAAATACAACCTGGCTTTGGACTTATTTCACCTTCCAGCTAAAAGAACAAGAGATCCTCTTTTCGAGGAGCGTGCTAACAATTTGGCTATTATACAATATCCAATTAAATAAACTATCCAACAGCAATAACACCATACTTTGGGATTTTAATCTTAAACTTATATTGATCTGAATTACAAAGATTTTCACTGGAGGTTTTACAGATGCAGCAGCGTCCTGTTCATAATAAGATAATAATCTGGTGTTATACGTGTAACTAAAAAAAGCATACAGCTGATGGTTTTACATTCAGTCTTCAGATGTATCTGCTTTCTCCCCAGCACCTGACTTTAACCCACTAAAAACACTAATATCTTATTTAAAATATAAATAAATTAACAAAAAGAAGACAAGCTGCTAGCAGCATGCTAACTAGTACAGCCAGGTCCACTGCCCATTTCAAAATGCAAGAAATCTAAACAATAAGCTAATATTTAGCTGTCATAGTGTTTTTAAAACCTAAAAAATTGCATGACAGATATTTTGCACATCCTGACACAAGTCTTAGATTCTTCATTTTTTTGGATAAGTGTACAAAAGTGAATATTGTCGAGCTTTGCAAACCTCTAAATCAGTAAAAACAAACTCAGTTTCATATTTGCTTTTAATAAAGAGATAATGATGTAAGCTATGAGAGGACACATGGCGCTCCCTGCCTCCAGTGCTGAGCACAGGATGGAGGGTTGTGATCTCAATCATGTTATTTTTTAAACATTCATAGCACAAACGCACCAGACTGACGGCCCAGGGTCCCAAATCCAGAAACCGTCCGAGCAGGTCCAGAGCACGCAGCCGGTGCACCTGACTCAGGAGGACCTGAAAGAGAGCAGAGGTCAAAGGTCGATGCTGCCGCCTCTGAACTGAGAGGAAGTCTAAGATTAAAGTAGCAGGAGGAGGAAGAACAAGAGGAGAAATGTTGTAGAGGTGCAGTAAAACAGGTGGCTCTCCCACCAGTGCTGCTAACACACTGGCACCAGATTTCACGAGTGGGCGGCAGGGTGCGTCCTCTTGGCTGCCATTTTATTCGAGATCTTACTGCGATACTGGTACGGGTAAATACCTGATTGGGCTTTGTTTCCTGCAGAGAAATTTTGGCAGCCATTTAAGCCCCAAAGGAAAATCCCCTCCCCCTTTTGAATGATGTAATTGGAATTCTTTTGTTGTTAATTGGGGTTTCATTCGAATTGTTTTTTGTTTGTTTTTTTACCAAAGAGACAAAAATAACAGGAACATGCACAGATTTCTGTCCAATAAACTCATTGCCTCTGTTGTATGCTGCGCTCATGCTTACTGCCGCGTGCAGTCAGCCCCACAGGCCGATTCTGAGCCAAGAAAAACCCAAAGCAACAGAGACGCCAAACGGGATCACGATGTAACGGTTTTGGCCAAGTAGAAGTATTTTAAGGATGCAAATGTTAAGCGCTAAAATTGTATGCGTGTATGTTTGGTTGGACTAACATTATGTGCAGTGTGCCACAAAGCCTGTGTGACGGCTGGACACTGGTCCATCCCCATGTGACCACCCTGCAGTGTGTGTGGGAACAAGCATATGGAGGAACCCAGGAATACACACCCACACACACACACATTTACACATTTCCAGGGAATCATAACGTATTAATGACTTCCTCTGTGCCTTCGACCCGCAGGGCGTGACCACAGAAACAGATCAGGGAAAGACCGGACCAGGGATGCCTTCAACTCTGAGGAAGTGTGTGGGAACAAGGAAGCGTGTGACGCAGGTGCGTGCTCTGCAGGAAGAAAAAAAGCCACCTGGCAAAAATACTAAAGAAATCCTCCTGATCTCGGTTTAAAGGAAAAAAAATCTCATTCCTCATCCAGTCCCCACCCCTTTCCCGATTCTCTATATATTTTTAGATGCATAGTCAGTGTAAAAATGGTCATAGCATGGTGACATCACCCACTAATTAGTGAAGTCTCATAATGAAGCCAGGAACTGAGCAATTTCCCCACCGCCATCTCTTTGGACGCGCGACGAATGAGCAGAATCTGCAGAAGGAACTGAAATGATCAGAATTGGTTACCTTGGGAGAGTTTATGTCTGTCTTGAAGGAACGAGAGAACAGCTCTTTTACTCAGTGTGATTGTTTTTAATGTACTCTTAATTTGATCTGTCATTGTATATTTTACACATGTTGGTATGGGATATTGTATTTGTTTTAAATGTTATATACCTATGTGGTATGTGACTTTTGTTGCCATGATGCCAGGTCTCTCTTGGAAATGAGATTTTTAATCTCAATGAGATTTTTTACCTGGCTAAATAAAGGATTAATAATGAGCAGTAGCTCTAACAGTGAAATCAATCAATCCTTCCTTAATGACTGTAACAATAACCATAATTCAAAAACAAACTTAATCTTTTCTTCAATGTAACCTAAAACTACTGATTGAGCCCAATAAAGTCATCAGGGCAGTTTCCACAGAGGGCAGAGAGAAAATAATCCAAGGGTCGTTTTCTGTACGGTGCTAGACAACTGCAAGTCTTTGCACACCCAGGAGTCGCCCCTGCCGGCAGCTTTAATAATAATAATAATAATAATAATGGATTGCATTTATATAGCGCTTTTCAGGGCCCTCAAAGCGCTGTACAATTCCACTATTCATTCACTCTCACATTCACACACTGGTGGAGGCAGCTACAGTTGTAGCCACAGCTGCCCTGGGGCAGACTGACAGAAGCGAGGCTGCCATATCGCGCCATCGGCCCCTCTGGCCATCACCACTAGGCGGTAGTTGAAGTGTCTCGCCCAAGGACACAACGACCGAGACTGTCTGAACCGGGGCTCAAACCGGCAACCTTCCGGTTACAAGACGAACTGCCAACTCTCTGCGCTACGATCGCCCTGTAAGGCACTCAGAAGCTACAGCCATCTTTAACATTGTTTACAGTCAAAGGAGCTTGCAAAGAAAAGCGTCTGGACTTCTTTAACCCACACCCAGTTTCACACCTTGGCTCAGGCGATTAGAGGATCATCAGGGGGTCCTTTTGTCCCTCTGTGGGGGGAAACTCCCACTAGGTTTATATCTGGGACTCTCCACCATTTGACCTTAGAACTGAAGAAGCTTCTCGGATGAGAGGTGAAACGTCTTCAAGCAACTTAAAGAAGTCCAGACGCTTTTCTTTGCAAGCTCCTTTGACTACGATGACCTGGATGAATGAGAACCTTCACAGAAACATTGTTTACAATTAGGCCATGCTTTTGAGGCGCTAAACTTTGGAACAGCCTTCCTTAATGCATCAGTTTGGCCAAATCATTAGTACTTTTTATAGGTCTATGGATGGAAGTTGATAATTGCAATTAATTTACAGATCTAGTATTTAGATTTGATATCTGTCCAATTAGGACTTGAAGAGCTGGATCAGGTTACAATGGGACAATTCAGTTTAACTTGCTTCGTCAGGACTCCAGTTGCTAAGAGGATAGCTAACATAGTATGCAGGAAGCTAACAGCAAGGGTTCAATAGTTAGGAGGTACTTTCTACCTCAAATACTTTCTCTATAAGTTTTTCCTTTAATTTTTATTTAACTGGAAACTGCGCACATGAACCGAAATGACTGAAAAGTTTCAGCCATGAGGTTTTCCCCCTTTGTTCTCACTCTGGTTATGTTCAGTGTAAACGTTGGTGGAAACTCTTTGTCACACTTAAAATAACATTATGTTGACGTCAACTCAGTCAAATTATCATTATGTTGTTTTAGCTCCACTCCGTGTGTGAGGGGTTGCACTCACAGCGAGACCAACAGCAGAGAAAGGAGAAACAAGCGTAACTAGAAACAGCAGCAGCAAACAATCAAGTCCGTTCAGATCATTTATCTGATAACTGATGTTACGTTACGGAAAAACAAGGTGGTCCGAAACTCTTCCTCACCGTGAGGAATACAGCTTTGTGATTTAACAGGAGATTAATGTCGTCAGACACCACGGGCGTTGTATCGGAAGTGAAAAAAGTTGAAAAGGAATTGATAGAGTGCTACACAAATAAAATTGTTATTATGATTCCACACAGCCCTAATCATAAGCTCATTTTATGCAAATAAATATCTGAGCAATTCTCTAAACATGCACACACATTAAAGCGCGTGTGCATGTTTACTGGAGCGGCTCATGTGTCTAACTCCATGCTCCCCATCGGTGCAGTGAGTAAGCGCTTCATCTCATGACGCTGTATGTATGAACGTCGACACACATTGCGTCACGTTATGATGCACCTGCAGGTATGAATCATTTGGGTGATACATAGAGAAGGAGATAAAAAAAAAAAACACGTGTTTGAGTGTGTTGTTGTTACTATAGCGTCACAACTTGGAAACATTGTAACTCCAATAATCCATCCTGGATGAAGGACTGCTTCCTGAGCTCTGTTGTTCTCCCTTTGCTCATTTCATTAAAGAGCGTTATTGATGGATTCCTGCCCGTTGCTCATCTTTTTTGTCACTCTTTGCACTTTTCAAATTGAGTCAGATTATATTTTGGCCTTTGACTGTAAATCCTGTAAGAATTCACCAGACTCTTTAGCTTCATTCTTATGCAACTGCATACTTAAATAGGTAGAAAACCTGTTTATGTGCCCATCAATTACATCACCGAGCAGGAAGTAGCCCTCACACTAGATGACATTGCCCTCACGGTGTACAGCTGCAATATGTTGTGTAATCTTAAAGGCTGCTGCTCCTTTCCTCTTATGTCCACATCAACACACACACACACTCACGCTGTACCCGGTGCTCGCCGATCAGTCTGCCTTTTCCTCAGCTTTTAACGGCTCCCGACAGAACTGCTGTATGGACGTGCTGCTGCTGGGAGCGCGCCGAGTCAGCAGAAAATTACCATTCAACACGGACAGCTACTATGCTGTGATATAGCACTACTATGTACTGTGATATAATACAACAGCACAACTGTACAACCCCGCGGGGTGATGGTGGTGGTGGAGGTGGGAAGAGGAAAATGAAGCATATGACCGCAGTTACTCAGCAGCTGATGCACTCTACAAAGATGTGCCAAGATTTCACTCTTGGACCTTTCACTCTCTCCAGAGTGTGGTGGGTTACACGTTCGCCTAACGAGAGCCCGGGTTTGATCCTGGGAGCAGACACTAATGCCTCGGGGGATTGTGCCAATCAAAAATTCGGCGCTACCTGCTGTAGCGACCCCTCGTGAAATAAGAGAAGAGCTGCAAGTCGCTTCTACAAAGTTCAGCGCTACAGAAAACACAACATCCTGGTTTGCCTCTTACCTGTAATTATTTTTATTTAATTTAATAACTGTACAGTACTCTCTGTTTATAGTAACCATTGTCCTTAATGTAAATATGTAAGAAAAATTGTGTATGTTTCTGCTCCGTGTCCTGTGTACTGTTTGTTTGTATATTTGTCTTTTTAGCTGCTGTTACAACCAAATTTCCCCTTGTGGGACAATTAAAGGATTATTCTATTCTATTCTATTCTATTCTATTCTAACATTCATGTTACAGGTTTTCTTGCAGGCTTGTAAAAAAAAAAAAAAAAAAGGTCTGAAAATAATGAGCTCAATTTGCAAGACGGACGACCTGAAGGTAGGAGTATGTTGTGCAATAAATTAAAAGAGACCTGTTAGCACTGTGACATTTGAAAAACAAAGACTCACACTGATACAGAATTATTATTGCATGTTGAAAATATAATTGCATTTCATTTTATTTTCTTGTCTTTTTCAAGCATCTTTATCTTCATCTTTTACTTTTGCGATCTCCGTTCCACGGTTTGCATATGAAAGCTGGATTTTTATATCCTTTTCTATAGTTTTCTCGTTATATTTGACTGGTTTATCTGCAATGGTGAGGTGGAGAAAATTAGCGTCCTGCTTTTATGAATTATTATCTACATTTAAATGGAAAATGTGGGCACAGAAAGCAGCGACTCCTTTGCTCGCTTAGTTATTTCAGTGGCCCGAGTTCAGTTCTGTCCCCAGCCATTTGTTGGACATTTTACCCCACCCCCCGTTTGTCCTCAGCAGTTCCAGTCTCATAAAGCTGTGGGTGTGTGTCGAGGTGTGTGTGTCTGTACCTGCAGTACAATTGGGAGCTGCTCAGGTGGGTTTCTGTTCTCTACGCCCATCGTCAACCACACCTGAAACGCTGTCAGCTGCTCTGCGAAGAAAGGACTGTGCTGTGGACACAAGAAGCAATGAAACATTTATCACCATTTCAAATAATTTATTCTGCTTCAGCTTTCTCTCTCTTTCACACACACACGCACACACACGCTCATAACGAGGTAGTCCTGCAGTTACAAGCCCATCATTTCATAAAAACATGAACATAATGAGCTCAGGAGTGACACTGCACTGCAGTAACAACATAAATCCTGATCTGTCATGATCACCTTCCCCTCTCCTCTCTCTGCTGTCATGGCACATTGTCTGATTGATTGGCTGCTGGCCGCAGAGTTTTCGATCACGCAGAGTGTTTGAATTGCGACAGCCTCGCGTAGACCGCTGATGGATGTCGGGAGGGGAAAATATCAGCGCTTCGCTGTTGGATGGTTACATTAATTTGAGCATAATCAAAGCTTAATAACCCTACACACTCAGATACTGACAGAATTGTGAAAAGTAGCGCTGCTTACTTAAAGATGACACCAGTGATGCAACTAAAGTAACTACTGTTTTTCATTTGTTACTGTTGAGACTTTTGACAGACACAGACATACAGTGCTGTATGTAGTGCTGTATGTAACAAATGTGTGATACTGTATACCAATGAGCGAATGTGAGTGAAGCTGTCAAAATTAATAAAAAAATTAACGTCACAGGCATGTAAGCTCAAAAACTAGCCGGGTTGTTGCAAGACAAGAAATACGACAAAATGCTGGCTCATCAAATCTCAATAAATTCATACACAACATCATTTTGTCCTGAATTTGGTCTCTGCTTCCTGCTTTGGACATCACTATAATAGACAGAAAATAAAGACCAACATCTTTATACTGAGATAAGCTGATTATTACATTTTTAAACATGTTGCCTTGATAAAGTAGTTACTGTGATGAACAGAGATGGGCAGTAATCTGATTACTTTTTTCAGGTAACGAGTAAAGTAAGGGATTACTATTGCAAAAACAGTAATTAGATTACCGTTACTGTCCCGTAGGAACGCTGCGTTACTGCGTTACTAAAACCGTGATTTTTTTGCGAGAATGTCTCATGACAGTGACGTAAGCGAGTGCGACGTTCGTGACAACAGCTGTGTGCAGATCAACAATGGATAATATATCGAGTACGGAGAGAGTATGAGCGTGCAGCGTTTAAAGCGTGGAAGTACTGACCTTACTTTGAGTTTGATTCCATAAAAAGTGACAAAAACATTAGTGTCCGTTGTGCGTGGGAAGAAAACTTCTTTTTAAAGCGAAAAAAACCCCTAAACTTCCGAGCAAGCACCGAGTAGCTACGACGTAATGAGAAACTCACAGAGAAACTCGCGGATTCTTCCACTGACAACTGCAGCACACCTGCACCAGGGTAAACCTCCGCCTACCCCACTCCTGCTTTACAGGTGAAAATAGAGCAACAGGACCGCTAGTCTTTGACTTTATTTATTTTCTGCTGTGTTTTACTTGCATCTATTTGAAAGACTGAGTGTATACACAAAAAATATTTAATTTTTTGTGCTGGAATGTGCAGAAAATAGGTTTAAATGTTCAACAAATTTCTTCCAGTCAGAGAATGTTGCATATAATTAAATTTTTGCTTCATGCATAAAGTTAAAAGATTAAAACTAATAAAACAAGTTTTAAAAAGAGACTTTTCCATTTGATTACATTTTGTATGATGGATTATGTAGAAAAAGCAGAATTGGGCTGAAAGATCTATCGCTTTATCACCTATTCAGGTTGTAAATTGTGTTTTTTAAAAAGTAACTAAGTAATTAATTACTTTTGAAAATAAGTAATCAGTAAAGTAACTGGATTACTTTTTGGGGGGAGTAATCGGTAATTAGTTACTGATTACTTTTTTCAAGTAACTTGACCAACACTGGTGATGAATGACACAAATCTCCTTTTTTAGCTACAAATTACATAAAAGATCTTTTAGAAAGATTTATAAAATGCCACGAAATATCAAAAATACATAAAGAAATAAAGTTATTACATAAAGTAACAAAGATATGGGGCACGAGTGCATTTTTGGTTCCATATGAAATAAAATATGACTGTCGGGGTGTTTTACAGGTGCTGGAGAGGAGTTAATTAACATGGGCAGAGACTCAATCTTTAAAATCTACCATAAATAACATTCTCCTTTTTTTCTTTACTCAGCTGTGACAAAGTCCAACAAAGAGAGCTGAAGGAGTCAAAGCACATCAGAGAGGAATTAAAGGCTCCTGAAAGACGGAGCAGGCAGATCTGCTTTAGGAGTCCTCAGAGGCTCAATTATAGTGTTGGTAAGTGTTTTTAGCCCAAGTGCAAGAGAAAGTAGGAGGAGGAGTGAGTGTGGAAAACTGCTCCTGGGGGAGCGATGCTCACCTCCCAGGGCCAGGTGGAGAGAAGGTGGAGTTCCCATATAAGAGCCCTAACATGGGAAAAGCTGCTGTGTGTTCTGCATCGTTGTTGCAGAGTCTAGTAACCGCTGGTCGGCTCAATCTTGTTCCCACAGCATTATAAGCAATGATGCTGCAGGATTTTTGATTTTTAGGTAAAAGACTGTTATTAATTATAACAATACTAACAAAAGTGTCCTTTCCAGAAGCTCCAGCTGCTAACTTACTGGACGAGCACCTTAATTTGCAACGATCAGGCAAAGCTGTAATGTTTCGGATCTATAACAAACTGTGCAGTGTAACCCCAGCCCGCGTTGTGTATACCTATGTCAGATGACGTGTAGGACTCAGTCCTTTCTCTGGTAAACTCTACATCACTCTGCGCCCGTCATTCCCTGTTACAATTCAAAGTAGTCCACAGGGCCCACTTATCTAAATCCAAACTAGCTAAGCTTTATCCCAGTTTAGACCCTCGCTGTAACAGGTGCGGGTCTGATGATGCCAATCTAACCCACATGTTTGGGACCTGCCCTGCCCTGGAAAATTTTTGGGAGGAGGTTTCCTGCACTTTGAACAAGGCTACCGGCCTGAAACTAGCTCTCAACCCCCTATGCTCTCTTTGGTACAGCGGGAGAGGATGATAAGTACATTCACAGAGCAAAGCGTTGTCCTTTGGTTCCCTCTTGGCTAGGCGTGCCACTTTGATGAGGTAGAAGGCTGCTGCCCCGCCCTCCTATGGTCGGTGGCTTGCTGATCTCATGTCGTGTCTCAGTCTGGAAAAGATCCACTGCTCCATCCAGAACCAAAAGGGCACATTTGATAAAATTCTGGGTCTCTTTCTGGAAAACTTCTCTAAACTTCAACTCAAGGATGTTCCAGCTGACTAATGGATTTGCTTCTCCATAGTGGTCTGTCTGTGTTAACGGGAACATGGAGCTCAGTGATGGTGTAGCTAACATCTGTGTGGTTCTTATGAAGCGGGCTACTTAATATCATAATATTAATTCCTCCAGGGCTGGAGCTTTTATTTGGTTTTTTGTGTGTGTGTGTGTGTGTGTGTGTGTGTGTGTGTGTGTGGGGGGGGGGGTCTCTCTTTTTGTTGTTTTTTTCTTCAGTTTTTTTTTCCTTTTGTCTCGTTGCTTGTTTGGTAAATAATAAGAGAGGAAAACAATGTTCCAACATGAGAAGTTCTGTTTTGTATTCATTGTAAACAGTTTGTGTTTTCTGTCTTCTTTTTCTTTGTAAACTATTATCCACAAATACTCAATAAAAATATTTTGAATTT
Organism: Neolamprologus brichardi; assembly: GCF_056152115.1. Taxonomy (NCBI): domain Eukaryota; kingdom Metazoa; phylum Chordata; class Actinopteri; order Cichliformes; family Cichlidae; genus Neolamprologus; species Neolamprologus brichardi. Next base: position 33,627,972 of record NC_142109.1, on the reverse strand, counting down.
TAAAAAGCCAAACAGTGTCCTGTGGTACTGTTAATCCACAGTAAGTTGTCTATCCACATGGTCCTTCCTGGGTTTCTCAAGGAAAAGGAGAAGGACAGTATGTAAAAAGGATTTAGGATCTTCTCCTAAACCCAGCCAAGTAGTTTTGTCACATGAGCCTAACAAAGACATTTTGTTGCCTGAACCTAATCAAATCGCTTTGTTGTTTAAATTTGTTTCATAGTCCTGACAAATTCAGTTGTTTAAACTTTCTAAAACACATTTGTTCCTTTAACCTAACCAAGTAGCTCTGCTGCCAAAACCCAATAAAAGACTTTAGTTGCTTAAACCAATCAAAGCTACAAGATCGCAACAATGAAACTGGCGACCTGCAAAGGCCCTGAAAAACATCACTTATGATGTTGTAGGGAAAATACACCAAGACAGTGATACAGATATGCTGTTAAGTCACACAGATACAAAAAAACAAAACAAAAAAAGTGTTACGATGACCCACATTTGTTAAGTCATCATCAGCTCAATCAGCTTTTTTGAAGAGCGCTTCCATTACACTCAGCATCTCCATCACGGCCCCCTGCCTCGTCAGTAAATAGAACAATAAACAGTCGAGCGGCTCAAAGTGCAGGGCCAGTGCTTTCTGAAACTATTTTTTATTTGACGCTCATACTTGAGTTATTAGACTTGACATTTTACAATGTAATCCGCCGGGGATGAGTGTGTGCGAGTGTGTTTGAGAGATTAATAGAGATGCTGTATATGCGGGTGGTGGCGAACTTGCAGTGCAAACAAGAACAGTTTGTTGTTTACAGGTGTCAGTGCTGGACACATTCAAGATGAAAGACATCCATCAATGCTAGAGGTCCCCTAGCCTCCAAGCTTCATGCATTTAATGCCAAAAAACACAACAACATGATGCATCAGAGGCATCAGTGGCTCTGTGCTTATTTGTCTCTCTCACACACACACACACTCTTACTCTGAAGGCGGTGCCCTCCTCGATGATGGTGGGCAGCTGAGAGAGGCATATGTCCACGGCCAGGTCCCACGCTTGCCTGTAGAGAGGAAACACACACACACACCGCATGTAAGTGACATCATATGTCATGAGGAAGATCCTTAAATAACACTTATTTTCAGGACTTTCCAGGAAGAATAACAAAATATAAATAAATGAATAAATAAAAATATCATAAAGAAACTGGCAACCGCATTTAGTAGCGTGGCATGGCCAAAGGAAGATCGCATTAAACTGTGGCACCGCTTGCTACCTTTACGAGTTAAAAGCTGCATGTATCAAACAGCTAAGACTCAAAATTCTTTCCATACCAGGCGTGAACTGAGACCCTGAATCCAAGAATTTAGATCCAGTGATATTTTCTAAAGAACAATGTGTGCTAGCGATGTATTATAGGGTAAGGACTCTGTGACACTTCACCTTATATCCTATATACCAGAACTCCATATGAGTCCAGGCCAACTGTCGTAATACCGTCATATGATTTTGTCCACAGTGACCCTGGTAACAAACAGACTACTTTTATCCATATAATTTCCAGAGTCTTGGAAAATATTTTGTATGTATCCTTCACCTTAATGCAGGAGCAACAGTAAATTTGGTGCGGTGGTATTTTTGTGGTGGTTCTCCAGTCTTGGTGACTGTGCGCTACACAAGTTTTAAACCACAAGCAACATGGCTCATTTCACACAGCTCATTATTATTGGGCTTCAGGACACTGTGTAAACTGGAAACGCCCCAAAAAACCAAACCATGGATGTTCAGAGTAGGGCTGCCACAAACGATTATTTTGATAGTCGACTAGTCACTGATTATTTTTGTGATTAGTCGACTAATCAGATCATCATCCATTGGACGTAAAACGTACAGCTTATTGCACCAGCAGCATCTGCTCTTATATAACTATCATTAGCTTACAGCTTTAAGTGTTTAAGGTATGTGCTAACTAAAAATAAAGACAAGATGAGAGTTTATTAAATTTTTATGACATTTGCAGATTGTTTCGGTGAAGTTCAATAAACTCCTTGCTATCTAAAATATAACAGGACACCGGAGTATATTCTCGAGCATCTCACACTTCTGATAATCAGTTGTCTGCTTGACGTTTATTCAGCTGTGTAAAAACTATAACTTTAATCTCAGCCAAACCGATTTACTCAGGAACAAATAAAATACTAAAAAAAAAGCCAAACAATAACATTTTTAAGTTATCTAAGTGACTTATATATCATGTTTAACCTGAGTAGCGAAAGACTGCGGTGGGTTTGAAAACAATTTGCCAGGAGTCCGGTGTTCTCACGGCTCTAGTGAGCCTAGCCCCCGGCTAGCTATCGAGCTAGTGGCTAACAGACGTCTCTGAAAACGTCGGAGCGCTTTTGAAAATATGTGGTGTCTTGATAAACTGAGCAGATATTTGAGGTTTACACAGCTACATTCTCGCCTGAAAATATGTTAAACGTTTATTTTGTGACCCAGAAAGAATAATAAGAGTAATATTAAAACTAACTAGCTGCCGCCATTGTTGGAAACTGAGCCGGGCCGCGCTATGAATTATGGGACACAGCTTCTTCTTCTTCGGGGTTTAACGGCAGCTGGCATCCTTGTACATGCAGTGCTGCCATCTTCTGTTTCAGTCCGTTATTACACTCTTAAATCCTACTACTTATTCCTGCGTCTTTTGTGATCTTACAAAGCTTCAAACGACGTGTCGACTATTAAATCAGTTGTCGACGATTTTGATAGTCGACGTAATCGTGACTAGTCGACTAATCATGGCAGCCCTAGTTCAGAGTGGCGGACAACTTCCAAAAATTTCTAAAATAGTTCTTTACATAACAGAAATAGTCTTGATACTGATTCTCTGGTCTTTAATTTATTCCATTTTTAACCAAAATACATGTAAATATTACATTTTATTGCTAAAGACTTGGCAGTGATTTCACTATTTACTGTTTTTTAACCTCTTGGTATTCCCCAGATTAACCTGAGTCTTGTCCAGGGTTGGAGGTAAGCTTAGGGTTGGGTTTTGTTTCAGCACCATCCTCAAAAGGTAAACTCTCAGATCTACTGATTCTTATGTAGCCCCAAGCAGAATCAACAAAAGCAGGTCATAAACCAGACCTGGGCCATTTTTCCCATCCTGCCACTAACACTCATTTTGCTCAGCTCACGTTTTCTCCCTCGCACTCCTCATCATGCACACAGGCTTCTTTAAATTCGCAGCCTGAGGTCCTGAGGAGGGCAGTGAGGAGCCTTTAATCCCGTTGGAAACACAAGCTCTTCTCTCATGGCCATCATTTCTAATTCATGGGGTTATGTAACTCACATCAAACCTTATCACAGCTTCTCTTTTCTCTCTTTCTGCCCGTCTCTCTTCTCCCTTCACTTTCCAGCTCCTTCTTATTGCAGAAAATTGAACTCTGGGCCTCGATGGGGCTTTTCCCCCTCAGTTAACAGGAGTCGGGGGTTGAGTCATGTTCCCAGTCGATACGCAGCAACGTAATGTGATGCTGAACCACTGATGCTGTGTTCACTCTGTCTGAGACTCCTGCTTTAATGGCCTTTCCCATTATCTCAATGTGATATAATAGAGTTGCACTCCTGGTCAACAGCACATTGTTAAAGACATAATGGACCCACTGATGAATGTGTAACATGCAAACATGCAATGCAGCATGTAGGTAGAAAGCATTTGTGGCTATTCCAGCTTGTGTCAGCTGCTGCAAAAACAGAAGCGTATATCAATTCAGGAGCCGGTGTAGTCGCCTACCGGTGAAAACACACACTACTGCTTTATTAAGAACAGATGCTGCTCGTTTTACAGTGTTGGTGCCATATAAGACCTAATTTTTGACGTACTAGCCCTGATTATTAGGGGTGCAACGATACACAAAATTCACGGTTAGGTTCGATATTTTTTCGATACAAAAAAATGTTCATGCTTTTTTAATGTCATTTATTAAAATTATAAATATATATTTTAACTCAAAAGTACAGTTTTTAAATTTAATGTTGCTGAAACAACAAAGTAATAAAAAATAAATCTATCTGATCGAGAAATCACTCATCTTTGGAAAAGAGTTTATTACAGAGAAATGGCTCTTTCCAAAATAAAAGCTATACTATACGCTTCTTCTGGGCTATACTCTCAGCAGCATATTAAACATATCAGGTCCCCATAAGGAGAATCATGTGCTAACGGCTGTCTAAATGACTCGGGTAAAGTTTGTAGCATGCCTGCTTGTTGTTTTTGTCTGCTTCCACTTGTCTTTGCACTCGGATGATGTCGGAGTAAATGTGCAGTCATATTCGTTGTGTTCCCACTAGTGCTGTTAGCGTTAATCTCGTTGAAATGACATTAACGCCACAACACGGCAAATCTCCGTTAACGAGCTACCGCGGATCGCCCCGTGCCTGGGGCTGGACGGCCAACACGTTAACGAGCTAACTGCGCTAACGCACTAGTTCCCACCAATGTAATTGAGCATTGCGTGGCACATCCGACATACTGTTTTACTTTTGTCCATGACGCGCTTACCTTCAGGGTCATACTTCACATGAAAACCTAAATAGTTCCAAACGCCAGATCTGAATGAGGGTGGGGGAGGTTCAATTTGCCATGTTGCAACGAGCTTAGCTTCTGTCTTGCTAGCTTGCGCTGCGCTCAGTGGATCTGCGCTCGACAGTGCAGCCTAGGCGGAGTAGTCGAACGCAGATCCACTGAGCTGCCAACACAGACAGCATCGTCAGAAGAAAAGTTGATAAAATAAATTTAAAATGTTGTATTGTTCATACATATGCTTACCGAACCGAAAGCACTGTATCGAACGGTTCAATATCGATACCAGTATCGTTGCACCCCTACTGATTATATCTTACATTGCAGTTTGCAAACAAATGATGCTGCCATAGGTTTCTGAAAGATGTTAATACTAAAACATACAAAAAAGGCCCAACTTCCTCAGTCAGAGTGCTGTATTGTGTTATTTTGTTTTATCCAACTCATTTTTAAAGACAAACGTGGAACAACACCTTGCTAACCAACCCAATCGGCTTTAATCCTCGTGCTTATTTAGACGCTACGCTGAAGTTGCTACAGTAGCTTTAGACTAGCTGGGCAACTTATTTCTAGAAGTGTGATGAGGCTGGCTTAAAACGTGAGCCAGCCTCCATAGACACAAATATGAAGTTGCCCAATTTTAAAGCAATAAAAAGCCTTTTTATAGTCTGATACAAAGAATGGGTTTGGTCTCAGTGGGAAACTTATCCTCTTTTTTAATAACCCATATCCAGCCTTGACGGACAGTCGTCCTGACATAAGGAGTCGACCGGTGTCGGCTGGGCCTCATCATCGCTCATCGCTGAATTAGACCTCTGCTCTGTTTTGTGCTGCTGATGCTTTTTGGAGCATTTTTAATTGAATTACTTCTACTGACCACCCAAGCAGGTTGTGTAGACTAACATGTAATATGAAGCCATGTGAAGGGAGGGACAAAAACCACACTGGAGGTGTGATATCACAGGTACAGGCCAGTGCAACAACAGAGGAGGGAATGAGCTTACTTTAGTTAGCCATAAAGTGAGTAGATGATGTGCAGCTACTGAAGAAAGAAGATTCAACAAACTAGAAAGTGAGTCAGTGACCTTCATCATACTCGAGTTGGACTGTTTGCAGTACCTTGACACTTTCAATTTCATGCTTATCATCAACACTGGCACTCCTATGACTCCATCTAGATTCAGTGCAAACTGCAATTTTTTCAGGGTCACATCATACTGTGACTGTACTGCTGCTAAGAAGTTCCCCACTTAGTGGAAACTGCTTCTTTTTCCACTGTAACTTAAAACTATATATTACTTGTAGTGCTGTTAGTTAATGTAATGCTCCGTTTGCCATTACTTAGACTTAGATCCTCCCGCGTCGATCGGTGCATCGGGCGACAAGAGAACGCCATCGAACTCGGTCTATCGCGCCAGTTGTTGCTTCATCCCATGACAGTTCGAATGAACGTAAATCTTCAAGGAAAGTCCTCCTCCGTGTTATTTTAGGTCTTCCTCGCCGTCTCTTTCCATTCTTCGGGTTCCACAGAACCGCGACATGGGCAGGTCTCGGGTCCGGTAGCCGAAGGATGTGACCGGCAAATCCGAACCGACGCTTGGTGACTTGGACATGGAGTGGCTCTACTCCCGCACGGTGATATACTTCTTCATTGGTAACGCGATCCCGATATGTGATCTTGAGCAGCCATCGAAGACAACGTTGTTGGAAGACGTCAAGATGGCGGTTGATCTTTGCAGTTGATTTCCAAGTCTCCGCTGCATACAGTGCCGTCGGTATAACGATGGTCTTCAGGAGCCGCAACTTGGTTGATAAAGGCAGTACGGTGGTCATCCATATAGGTCGTAATTGTTGAAAGGCTGCCCATGCTTTCCCAATTCTGCACTTGACGTCATGCTCCACGTCCCCGTCACTGCTAAAAGTGCAACCCAGGTACATGAACCTGTCCACCTCTTCTAGCTGCTGCTTCACATTTGCCATACAGCAACTTTAAAACTCGTTTAAAAATGCTTCTTTAAATGTGATCATATGCGCATCAGTGGGAATGAGGTGCTTCTAAAGGCCTCTAAAAGACAGGCGTTATCATTCTGTTCCCTGTTGGCTAAGAGGGCAATCCTACTGAGGTGGCGGGATGCTGCCCCTCCCAACGGTGGTTATATGACATCATGTCGTGTCTAAAAAAAATCTGACATTTACTCCAGAACTCTACTGGGAAATTTCAAAGCATGTGGGGTCCTTTCCTTCATGCATTTCAAAATCTATAAGGATTTTTCAGCAAACTCTCTTATGTCAGGTGTGGAAATACAGTGTACAGGGCAGTGACCTGGGTGGGATTATTTTGCAGGGATTATGTTATGTTTCTCTCTTTTCTTCTTCTTTTATTTCACAGCCTTAAATGTACCGGCTGATTACCCCAAATGTATCATCTGTAATCCCTTTCTTCTCTTTTTGTACATATGTATAAAAGAAAAACTCCATGTGTGACTGCTACTGATGGTATTATACAAGCTGCTTTCCTTAGTTTCGGAGAACAATTATTGTTGGTTTTAGTTACAGCTTGTTCCTTGATATAGTACAAAAAGTAAAACTTCTTCAAGTATAGGAGAGAAGACGCTGCTGTATCCTTCAGAGTTATGGTAATCATTAATAGATCCATTGGCGCTGACAGAGCTGCGAGAGCCTTATTTTTGGACATATGATATTAATATTATAAAAAAAAAAATCGCTCTGAATTAAACGTGTTTTCTCGGTTTCATAACTTCAAGTACTGGGATTACAATCTGTGTGCACACATTGCCAACAAATCTCCATCCCTGCTGGTGTTTATGTAACCCAATGGTGTGGAAACCAGCAGATAGAGCAGTGCTATCAGCGAGGACACGCTCACGGGGAGGAGGCTGCTGCACCGTTTAGGATGACAGCATTAACTTGGATGATGTCTGCGAATCCGAATGAGTAACTCATCACACCAAAGCCCGTCTGTGTGCGATGAGGGGACAGAGCAGGGGACCAGTTGGCGCTGACTAAGCTCTTTTTGTGTGTGCGAGTGCGTTGCCTGCAGAGAGTGGTGCAGCAACGCGCAAACAGGAGCGCAGATATAAAGCAGACACACGCCCACGCACACTCCCACACTGAAACTGCCCACGAGGGAGCAATCAACCTGGGGTTTATCTGCTCTCTCCCATCTCCTCCATCTGAATAACAATTGCTGTTGGTGTTCAGGCACCAACATCGATCAACGAGCACCCAAACTGCTTAATTCCTCCACTATGTTTTCCTTCCTTTCCCATCTATGTTCATCCAAACTTTTATTTTTCCACCAGCCTTATATCTCCAGCACGTCCCCTTTTTATTGTCCATTCGGTTTAGTTTTCTGCACTCTTAAAGCGCCTCTCTGCTGTTAATCTGTCGTGTTTAATACTGCATGTGCTGCTGTGAAACTAAGTGATACTCTTAATTTCTTTGGCGGTAAACTGTAATGTACCCACAATCTAAAAAAAAGTGGGTAGGCATGAGAATGAAAGGCTACTGCTTCAGTAAAGAGCAGTATTCTTTACAATAAGTGATGCCAGGCTGTTACACAACAAGTCACTCCTCGAGGCAATGAGAGTGAGAGATTTTTTTTCCAAACACAAGCCAGATAATGAGTGGGAGAGATGGAGGGAGGCATTTATAGAAGACCAAGAGGAGAAACAATAGATAGTGGGAGAAGTGTTGGTGTAAGTAAAGCAAGAGAGACGATGGGATAATGTTCCTAGCAATGCCTAAAAGACTTTAAAAGCTCGTCTCTGTGTTTACAAGTGTAGTTACGAAAATACATGACTAATAAATCAGTAAAATGATGCAGAAACTTGTCAGTCAGAGTATAAGCAAAACCTTTAAACTCTTATTTTGTGTTATTAAATAATTCAAAAAGGTTTTTGTTTTTCCCCCGGTTTATTTTTGTGGTGTGCCTGCTTTTAAACTAAATCTGCCATGGCTGACACAGATAAAGATGTCCCACAAAGTCTTTTAACATCCCCCAGAGGACAAGTGCTTTTTCGTTGCTTTCAGTCAAAAGGTGGACGCATTTGGCTGCAGGTTAATGTGAGTGGGTGGGAAAAGAAACGGCAGCACTTTTACTCTAAATCCAACCTGTCTCGTCTCTGCACTGCATTTATGTTGACTACAAAATAGATCTGAGGCACAGAAGGGTTTCAGCAGTGACGCTCCTACCGAGTAAAATGACAGAGATGAGAAATGAACAAGCAGAGTCATCTGTTCTTTATTTTAAATGACGCTCATCTGCACAGTCACCACATCGGGCTACAGCAACAAGGTTGTGTAGTGCGCAGACAAAGTGAGCACGAGAAGAGCAAAAACTCTCCTCGTGCCACAAAACACCAGAGGAAAATAACTGCAGTTCCTCAAACGACCACTTGAGGCCGACACTCAGTTTTACAGCAGATACATGCTAACATGCTACAAACAACAGTTCTGGCCTCCATATGTAAACAACCCCGTCAGGACAAACACACAGGTGGCCCATTGCCTGCTTTGATTTAATTCCTCACAATTTTAATTCATAATAAAGGCCGGGCCTGCTGTTAAAGAAGGGTATGTTCAGCACTTGGGTGGACTAAAACAGCGGTCTCCAACCTTTTTTGCGTCACTGACCGGTTTATGCCCGACAATATTTTCACGGACCGGCCTTTAAGGTGTCGCGGATAAATACAACAAAATAAAACTAGTACCGGTACCGAAAAAAAGAAGATTTATTCATAACACACGTGAAAATACCAAGGAAAACCGAGCTAACGATAAAAACGATAACAAAATAACGCTGAAAACCGATAAAAACCCTGAAAACTATACATTTCACACCTGAGCCTCAACTCTCGCGGCCCGGTACCAAACGACTCACGGACCGGTACCGGTTCGAGGCCCGGGGGTTGGAGACCGCTGTACTAAAAGACATCCAAACAGGAGTTTTGTTTGGATTGCAGATGCAACGTGCATCTTGTGATAGCTGATAACTCCCTCAGCTTCACCCATGACCCAGTTTAAAAACTGAGGCTTTAGTTTTAGTGTTCGACCGTCCTGATGCAAAGATAAAGAATTTTCTATTTAAAAACACACACATTTGCCGAGGAGAAGAAAAGAGGAAGGCTACAGAGAGCATTCGTGGATGTAGTGAAGGAGGACATGCAGACAGATGGTGTGACAGAAGAACATGCTCGGGAATAAGGATGAGATGGAGGCAGGCAGGCCGCTGTGCGACCCCTCGCGTGAGCAGCAAAAAGATTTCATATGCAAAGGTGTATTTGTGAATCATAAAAATATACATAGAGTATACATGTACCATATCAGAACACACTTTCCTGCTTTGTTACTGGTATTACAGGTATACTGTGAAAATTACCAATCAATCAACATAAACACAGACGTTGCCCCGCCCCTGGTGAAGGCAGCTGTGTGCCTCGGCCATGTGGGAGAGAGCAGCACATGGAGCCAAACTGGAAACGGTCAACATGCAAAAATAAATGAGAAACAAGATTCGTGGAAACTAAACTTAGTATAAACGAAGAGCGTGCATATGCTCCAGAGAAGCAGCAGATAAAGACACCTACGTGTTTTGGCTTACACTTCTTCAACATTATATTTAGAGGTTGTGAGAGTAAATAAGGCACTTTTAATATGTTGTAGTAACTGTAGTTACACAGATGGGTTTACATTTTTACGCAGACCGTGACAGCAACGCTCTTGGTCACATTGCTGCACATACAGATGCTCAGCTACTGTACACTGCTGTAAACCTTCTCCTGCTTCTGTTTTCAGACAGAGCACAGAGCTGTTTCTGCGACACGGGTAGAACAGGCTGCAGTGCATCCGGTAGTAAAACAAACACTGTCATGCGTGAGCACGATCGGCTCTGGTGTCACGCTCTCAGGTCGCTTCTTCTGACTGGATTACTCTTGAAAACAGAAGATCTGAACAGCAGGTGGGTGGCACTTCTGTGAAAACGTCTACTGAATGCACAAAGATGAAGCTGGATGAGAGCTCCATAAACATAAAGTGCAGTTAAACTCCCAGAAATATCTCACTGCATTCAAAGTGTTTTTCCTAATTGCTTTGGTAAAATGATGAATTACAAATGTTACGGCTCTAGCAGGGCCTCCTCCTGAAGGTGCCTGTGTGGGAGTGTCCTTCAATCGCTTCTGCCTGAGGTGCCACCTTTCCCTTTTACACAGCTGACTCTCGTCAGTAATTAAAAGTATTTAATCCCAGGGAAAGGTGAGCTCTGGGCCAGAGTGCCATTAGTGTGGTTACAGCTAGTGAGCTGCACTCTTTGACTTACTTTGTACTCTATTGACTAATGCTTGAGTTTTGTTTGTTTCTTTAAATGGTGATAGCGGCTTGTCCGTCTCTTTTAGTTAGTATTAATAGAAACTTTAATAAAACTCTTTAATTTAACCCTTTTGCCTCCTTGACTCCTTTTTCTGACCCGGACACTTTTTCTTACTTCCCCCTCACCGCCTAGACCCCTCAGGAGAACGTAACAAGTGGGGGCTCGTCCGGGATCTGAAAAGGGAGTTTGAAATTAGTGGTGTTTGGGGTTTTTTTTGGCTTTTGTGTGACGGTTGTGTTGCTTTTTGTAGAAATACACCTTCCCAGTTAAGTTAGGTGAGTGTCCAGCTTTGGCACAACAGGGCTTTGGCTGAGATCTCTGCTTTTGTGACACCAGACCACTTCCTGCAATATACGGTGATGCCGTTTGGGTTAAGAAATGCTCCGGCCACGTTCCAAAGACTGATGAATACGGTGCTATTGGGTGTCCATGGCTGTGAGGTTTACTTACATTTAGTTTGCTAACTGTTTACAGCCTCAAACAGTTAGCAAACTAAATGGTCAGAAAGACGCAAAGTAAGAAAGACACAAAGTAATTCCTGGTGGAAAACAGTTTCAGACTCCAGTTTTCATTTAACAATCAAACCCATAACTTTAGAACAATTGAGCCCTTTTGTGCATAAGATGCCAGACTCATGGCATTTTTTAATACCCCCACACTAACGATCATTAAACAGGCACACATAAAAAAGGCAACACTGTCCGCTCTCTAATCATAACGTGTGTTTGTTAGAAAGTCTGTTCGAACTCCAACTGCAGTGCGCCTGAACGAACAGCAAAGCCTCAAGGATGACTCTCCCTCGTACTCTTGCCTTCTGCTTTGCAAAGCTGCGGACGTCTGTGTTATCGGTGAGCGTGAAAGTGAGCCCCGCGCTCCGTTTGTGTGCGTCTTACCACATGGCGTGCATGTATGTAGGGGGCAGGCGGGGGCTGCTGACTGGTGTGCAGTTGTATGACCTCATTATCCTCTCTGCTAACAGAAAATTGCGAAACAAGCTGGCCACCAGCAGGTCCTGACGAAACAACTTCTGGAACAAATCTGAAGAAAGAGAAAGGGAACATCAAATGATTTAAGTGAACACAGAGATAAGTTTGCATGTGGGAGAAAACGGGGGCCTGAATGACTCGATAAACAAAAAGAAGCTTAACTAGAGCGAGGCGACTACTTTACAGAGAAATGGGCTACTTTGTTTGTATGCTTAGAGAATATAAAGGGCAAGAAAATGCAGATTTAAGCCGTGTCGCAGTCACATTTTCGTCAACTCATTAGTGTATTCACCAATTCACTGTAATGGGGCCAGGCCGATCCCATGGCAATCTCTTAGCTTATGATTATGATTACTTGGCTTGTGTGTTGGGGATATTTTACGAGACACTGTCTGACAGCTTCTGTGCCCACTGCTAGTGTTGGGCTGTTTAAACACTGAAGTGTCAGTGTGTGTGTGTGTGTGTGTGAGATTTGGATTAGGTGTGCAGTGCCTTCATTACAGGGATTCTTTCTGATGCGGGATGCTTCATTAACAGCCGAGCCCCGAGGGTTTAAAAGGCTTCTGCAGCCATCAGCCTTGTCACATTGCTATTCTAGCTGGGATACAGTTTGCCTCATGAGAGTCTGAGCCCTCCTCTGTGTGGATGTGTGTTGCATTCAACAGACAGGTGGCCAATGAGGGAATCTGCGTGCGACGCATGCAAACTGTAACAACATGTAGAAAAAAAGGAAATTGTGTGCGTTTTTATCTGGGGAGGCTGAGCTTGAGGGTGTCGGCTAATGGCAGCGCTGTGTGTTGTAAGCAGGAGTTTTACTACGTGTGTGTGTGTGTGTACACGGGTTTTTATGTCTGCCAAATTATGTTTAAATGATGTCCCCAATTACTCTGCTAGACGCTCCAAACACAATTAATCTGAATTTGAGCAGCCAACCTGCACGTACTGCACTTTTGGCATTTTATAGAAAACAGCTTCACTATTTTCTACCACTGGGGACGTTCTCAAAGTTTTAGCACTGCTGATGCGTCACTACTGCGCAGTTTTTATTAGGTGCCCTAATTTGAGCTCCCTGAGAACTGAAGCACATGGGTCATTTCATTTTTCATCACTGCCCAAACATGTTCAACTAAAGATCGGAGCGCGCCTCAGATGAGTCTCCGGCTCCTACAAGAGGAAATGTTCCTGCATGTTTGCTTCTCTAATCATTTTAGAAGAAATTAAGCTCTTACCTTCTTTTTCATAATTTATTGTGTTATAACTATGTTATAAGGCTTCATTGCCCCTAAATAGAGAAATACGACGATGGTTTGATTTATGTTCATTTTTAAAAATGGACATTGACAGAAATATGCCAGATTTGATCTAATTGGCTGATTTTCATCTTCTGGCAACTTAAACCTTATGCATTAAAATTAAAGGAAAACAAAAGCACCAGGGCACAGACAGCAGCCCGTAAGTGCATAAGTGATGGAACAATGACATAATGTGCAAAACAAACATTAAAGAAAAGCAAATAGAAGCAAATAAGCAGAAGTTAAACAGCCACTTATCCAGATTTATCCATTTCATTTCTGGATTAGAACTGACTTGTATTTTAGCTCAAACTAACTTTTATTGTGGGTGGTTAAGCGAGAGTATCTGTTCAATCTGTTTATTGTATTAGTTCATATATTTTGGTTTTGGTAATCCCTGCTATAAAGTTCTGTGACTGAAAAAAAGAAAAACAAACAAAAACTAAACCAAGGTCAAGGGAGTCACCTTGGACACCACTACAGTCACTTCACTGCTTCTGCTAATTGCTGGAAAATGTCAATGCTCTAACTTAAATTTCTTTTTGGAGAAGAGGATGAAGTCAGAGGGGGCGCAATCTGGTGAGTAGGATGGGCAGTGAGCGAGGACTATGATGACATGGCCAAAAGCAAATTCTGGCTTTTTCGTGTGCTCTGTGACGGCACCCTGGCACATGTATGTTATGGAAATTATGAGTATTTATACCCTATTAAAGAAAGAGCTGTTCATGAAATGAGGCTGACCAGATCTGAAGGAGAACAAGTTGCACCAGGCATGGTCATCCAATTTATAGCTTCGAAACTCACACAGAGTACCATAAACCTGCTCCTACACCAGCTCTAAATGTCAGGAAACACATTGTGTCTCTGCTACAAGCAGCTCGGCTTCCCAAAACATCCAGAATCGCCATCAGACAGCAGTCACTGGACTCAAAGTCTCCACTGGGATTAAACCTGGTTTAGGTTTCCCTATTTAATTAGACCTCAGCAGACAGGCGGGTTAACCCCAGAAAAATCCATTACCGTGCACAGTTTAGCTGGTTTGCAGCAGATGCTGTCCCTCAGAAACCTCGGCTCATTTTTGCAGTATCTAGCAAAACCCTGGCAACCATCAGTGGCACTCCTCAGCCAAGCGGACTTCCTTTTCAGCCTCTCGCATTCACAAGATTTTCATAAAACCTGACCTGGACTGAAACACTAAGTTTGATGTCCACAGAGAAATCACAGATGTGCAGCTCTAAAGCTCACTGAGGTTTTTTTTTAGCTGGTGGTTTATTTTTTAGTGTGGTATTCCAGGCTGTGATATTTTCCCAGTGTCTTTCATTCCCAACATTTGTTTTGGAAGTTGAGATGAGTTTAATTTGGGATGCACTCACTTTCCATCATAAGAAAACTATTTCTAACCCAACTAATCTCTCTCTTAAGATCTTTTAAGGTACATTATTTTGGTGAGAACAGCTTGCTCACGACTGTTAAACAAAACTGTGTGGCTGCGCGTGAGCGCCTCACCTCTAGGCAGAACATTCCAGGCGATCGTGTCGGTGATGGCTGTGAAGATCCAGTTGAGCTCTCCGAGGGGAGTGCGTCTGTCATTGAGCCTGCCAGGGATCCTGCAACACAACACAACACAGATGGCTGTGTCAGCCGCGCTCACTGTATGTCACATAGTTTACTCAGAGGACAAAGCGGCAACTGCTCAGTACTATCAACACAACACACCTGAAGAAATTTACATTTGCACTTAGGTGCTTACTCAGAGGCCGAAAAGAAATGGGAGGCAGGATACGTGTGCACTCACACACTTGTGTGCAGAACATATACTGTAACCCTGCGAGCACAAGACCTGAGACACAGACATCAAAGATATGCACTGTTTAGCTCAGATCATATGTGAGAGCCACGTGCAAAAGGCTTCAGGTTGCAGTCGTCACGTAATAAACTCCAAGTGGACTTTTTAACCAAGTTAATCACAAATCAATTTGTGCGTGCATCTGTCATTGTCAACAGTAATTAAGATTTGTGTTCCACTGCAGCAGCTCGGGGCGGCTACATATGTTTGTAGGAATGACCACCTAATCAGATCCTTCAGCTTTTCTGGCATGAGAGCAACAGCAACTCTCTCAAAGTGGAGCGAGCGTGTGGGCAACTGGTGTAACCCCATGTCCCTCTAAGAAATGGGTCCTTTGTTGTTCTTCTTTCTTTCCCGCACAAAAAAAAAGAACAAAGAAGAAATTTGACAACCATCAGAACAGGTTTTTGGTTTCTCCAAGGGTGGCCCTAGTATGCTGTAAAGGCAGATATCGCCCTCACCAACCAATGCTGCACACCCAATCGATATGGACTATTGTTTGACGTCCTGGTCACTTGCTTGTGAGCCTGGTTCTGCCGGAGGTTTCTTCCTGTTAAAAGGGAGTTTTTCCTTCCCACTGTCGCCAAAGTGCTTGCTCATAGGGGGTCATATGATTGTTGGGTTTTTCTCTGTATCTATGAAGCGCCTTAAGGCGACTTTTGTTGTGATTTGGCGCTATATAAATAAAATTGAATTGAATTGAATTGCTTATCCAACAACACTTAAAACTATTGAAAACATTTATAAAAGAAGTTTAAAACTACTTGACAAAAAACCGACTTCCCACCACCACTGTCATGTGTTAAAAAAACATAAATTACTGAACTTCAATAACTTAGTGAAACTTAAAAGAGTGTGTTTAATATATAAAGTCTTACACTCCCTTGCTCCACCACCACTAAAGCAGTTCATTAGGCATAAAGAAAGCTCAGACAGGACCACTCGAGCTACAATCCGAGGAGACTTGTTTATACCCCACAGACGGTCAAGGGTGGCCATCTGTGGAACAGTATGAATGATGAAGTTTTATGAATTATTATGTCTATTTTTTATGCTTGAGGACAACAGATGGAAATTAGCCCTTGGCTATTATCTGGTATGTTTACATTCATGTAATTTTTTTTTTTTTTACATTTATGTTCATTAACATGCACTGTCCTAAATAAATAAATAAATTTGACCACGAAATATGACAGAAACCACTCGGCTGCTCAATCATCCAGGTAAGTAAATCCCAAAAAGCTTGATTCTGGTCACCTGGATGAGTGACGAAACGTTTCCCCCCAAATAAAAACGTTATGTCAGATGAACAGAATCAACCTTTTGGGAAACCACTCAGTTCAGAAAACAAAGCAGGAGTTCATCAAATTTTCGATGGTTGGTGGCTGAGAGTAGGAGAATGGACTGGAAGAGCACCCAGAAGTAGTTTCCAATAACAAGGCACTCTTTACTCCTCTGAAACCTTGGTGATGTTGTGTAAATCCACCAATTATTACTGCAATTTGTAAACTGACGACTTGCAAAGGATCAGCCGCCAAACTGACCAGCAACACATACCTCTGACATAATCAATACCCGGGCAACTCATCTGACCCGTGACTATTTGTTATCACCACTGGAGAAGATGATAAAAATATCGACCACTTTATATACCTCTGTTATTAAAAACCTTTTCGTTTTTCATCGTTGGTTTAAATCAAAAAAGCCGGAAGGACATTGTTAACCTTTATCTCTAAAAATCAATCATAGACAGCTGCTTCACTGCTTAGTACTGAATACGTTTACTAAAAGGCTCGTGTCATTATCAGTGGTGCTTCACTAACATCCTCATCTCACGCTGAATCTGACGGCATCAACGTGTAAAACAAACAGCTGAAAGTTCCTGGAAGTCTACAAGAGTGGATTGGAGAGGATTTCAGTCAGTGGTGATGGAGATCTTATCAAACGTAGGAAATACGAACACAGCCGTTGATACACCATGTAATACCATCTGGAAAGTGTCTGATTTGCAATGTATTTTAACACATGGCCACTGCAGTAAAAGCGTACCTGGATATAAGACCACACAGCAGAACACCATCAATAACAGATTTTCCTCTCGAGAGTCTGGACCTCAACATTATTGAAGCAGTTTGGCATCATCTTAACAGAGTGGAACAAAACGCAGCCAACACCCACAGAAAAGCTTTGGTTGCACTTCAAAAAGCTTGGATGAATGTTCCTGAATGTTCCTACTTCTGGGAATTTCTTGGTCATACCAAATACTGACTTTCAAGATTTTTTAAATTGCACAAACTTCCATTCATTGTTGCATGTTTCGCTGAATACTGTACATATTTCACATTTTCCTTACAAAACAACAATGGGTTGGCTCATGACTTATGCACCATACAGTAAAAGTGCCAGATTTTAATCAGGTCCATCAATCTAGCACAGATTATCTTCAGACCAAACCTCATGAAAATGACCGAGTGGAGTTTTCTCAGGGCTTAAAATTGCTCACCAGGAAATCCGACTATAATGTAATTTCTATGACTCACATCTCGCTACAGAAATCCAGCATTTGGCTCCTGTCTGACATTATTGCATTATTCACACAGCTGTGCGTTTGCGCCACAGTGACTTGACAAGTGTAAACCCATGAACTGTACATCATACTTAAAGACGATTATACCATGACCAGCACCGTGGAAATGAAAGCTTGAGAATGTGCTGCTGAAAGAGAACAAGACGCCCCAACAGTAATCGCCGTAGCAAAACCAAGAAAATTACCTTTACAACACCTACTCGTCTGCCTTTTAATGAGCACTATTAAAAGCAATGAGGGAAACTAGGAGAATGGGCAAACATTAGCTGCCTCAGAGGCATTACAGTTAGTGTGAGCCATTTGAGCCCGAATAAAGAAATATATTTTAAATTAATGACAAATGTACAGGAAAGATAAATGCAGGAAAACACTGTTAAGAGCCTGCAGGACCTCGATCACTGCAGCAAACAAAGCTGAAAACCTGTTTGCACAAGAGTACGAACAGTGTTGGGAAGGTTACTTTTAAAATGTATTCCATTACAGAATACAGAATACATGCCCCAAAATGTATTCTGTAACGTATTCCGTTACATTACTCAATGAGAGTAACGTATTCTGAATACTTTGGATTACTTAATATATTATCATGCTGTTTACAACTACATGAATGTACTATTGCTGTGATTTATTACTGTTACTGAAGGTCCGCGGCTCCGAACCGTAGTAAAGGGACCTCTGGCTAATACGGTGGGTTCTGTGTCGGGCTTGTAGCTGAAAACTAGCTTTACTTTGTTGTCTGGGTCACTTTGCTAGCGAGAGACAGAGAGAGGCGTTGAAAGGCTGCTCCAACAGAACTTATTGTTTTTGGAGGAAAACACGAACAAAGCGTACAGTCGAGTCTTAATAGCTTACTTACAACTGGGCTCGTCAGGCTCTCTTCTTGGCTGCAGTGGTTATTATTATATTTACATGCTTCCAGCTCCCGTTTTTGCTCGATGACAGCTCGTACTTTTCCTTTTTCTCCCTCCCTCGCTCACAGACACATAACGGGTATGGCAGTCCATTCTCCCTGCAGCACGGACTACACTGCCCATGATGCTACATTCTTTAGAGCTATACCTGTAGCATTCTGCCTATTAGCTTAGCACAACAACAACAAAAAGGCCTCTCTCACCCAGGAAACACGCAGAGAGAGAGCGTCACCCTGTAACCATGGCAACCGTAACGCTGCCGCCTGGAACAACAGAACGTAGCTGTCAAACAAAACCCAAACAGTCCTGACCCGCCACAATATGAAACAGGGAAGTACCGCCGTGTAATCCATTTATTTCAACAAAGTAACTGTATTCTAAATACCACCTTTTTAAACGGTAACTGTAACGGAATACAGTTACTCATATTTTGTATTTTAAATACGTAACGGCGGTACATGTATTCCGTTACTCCCCAACACTGAGTATGGATATGATTGAAAACATCAAACGTTCAGATTTGTTCCTATAAACATTACTCTTTCAACAACACTTAACTGAACTGGAGGGACCGATTCCTTGAACTTTGACATTTTGGAAATGTAGTCATTATTATCGTAAACATTCATACAGAATTTGGTCGTAATTATCATGTGAATTCTTCAGTTATGCTAAAAATGTGTTAAAAAATAGACGTGCAAACCTTTTGGGGAAGAAATTGCAATATTTCTGAATTATTATCGATGATTTTGGTTTGTTAGACCAGCGGTCCCCAACCCCCGGGCCTCGGACCGGTACCGGTCCGTGAGTCGTTTGGTACCGGGCCGCGAGAGTTGAGGCTCAGGTGTGAAATGTATAGTTTTCAGGATTTTTAGCGTTATTTTGTTATCGTTTTTATCGTTAGCTCGGTTTTCCTTGGTCTTTTCACGTGTGTTATGAATAAATCTTTTTTTTGGTACCGGTACTAGTTTTATTTTGTTGTATTTATCCGCGACATCTTAAAGGCCGGTCCATGAAAATATTGTGGGGCCTAAACCGGTCCGTGGCGCAAAAAAGGTTGGGGACCGCTGATTTATACCAAAATGGTTAAAAGGTACAGGCTTCATATCTAGAAAATCAGGACTGTATTTACTACAGTTAGAAGATGATTAACTGTTTATTGATGTCTTTTTTATGATGTTTTCTGCAATAATAAATATAAAGAAAGACAAAAACAAATGCAGGCCAACAAGTTAGAGAACAGCTGCTCTCATCCTTTCTGAGTGAAGTTTTCAAACCGACATGAAAATGAACTTTCCCTGTGTGAGACAACTCTGACGATGAACTTGCTACGAGGACACAAAAACTATGTTATCCTGAGATAATGAGATAATAAACTTGCAAGATCAAAACATAACTATAAACCAGAAGTGGTTTTGGCTTCTTTAATAATGTATAAAATGAGAGGGAAACAAGTTTTGGTGAATAAATAATGGAGGCTCGGTAATGATTGGCTCAGAAATCGGTTACAGTAATTGCACAACACTGACATCCAGAAGTGCGCTCGCACAATTTGATCACGTTGTGTCATCACCGACAGTCGCTCCCTAACGTTATTGTTTCCAGCCTGATTTTATAATCGTTAGTTGGTGCGCTACAGCACTGCCAAGAACCAAGATGGCTTTGTCTCTACACAGAACCATTACTGGTCGAAAAAATGACAACATATATAACACGCAGCCACCTCAGTGGTAAACACTTGATTCCATTCACTATAAAGCATCAGCAATAAAGTCCCGCAGCAGGCATTTTAAGCCATTTAGAATCGCCAACAAAGTACTTTATAATACAGAGAGCGTGTGAACTTTTTCTGACCTAAACCTCCCCTCTCTTCCTCTAAGTGACAGATAATGGAAGCTGTGAAGCTCCTGGCAGGTACAAGCCAACTGTATAACCATGAGGGCCGGCCAGCTCCTGAGCACTTTGAGCGCTTGCCAAAGATGTTTGGCAAGTCAGCAGTAAGGATGAACACTCAGCAGTTCATATCCTTGCTTAGTATCCAATATAATATATTTGGGGACAGAAAAAGACATTGCACTGGTGGACGGGTGAACAGATAGATGGATAGCTCACTGAACGGCCTGGAAAAATGCCCTCTGAGGTTTTGAGGCTTGTGTCATCGATCAAAACCTGTCATTTTTTCACATTTTCTGGTGTTTTGCTGTACTACTGTATTTTGTATATCATCTTTATACTGATGCGCTTGTTTTATGTGAGAACGCACATGGATCTTATCAGGCTGTACTGTGAATGAGCGTCATTAATCAGTGATATAGTTTGTTTGTTGAGGCACTTGATGAAACATCAAAGTTCGCGCTAGTCATACTGACGAACTCATCTGCTTTCCAAACCGCCAGAGGCTTGAAGAATGGTCAGACACACATGAAACAAACTGAAATGTCGAAGTTAAAAAAGAGAAAATCATGAAAGGCTGAAATGTGACTAAGGCTGCGCAGATCACAACAAACCTCCCTGCAAAGCTGGCTATTAGCTCCAGTGGGTATTCCAAGACTAGCAAACAGTATAACGTCTAGGGATGGGTACCGGTATCATGGCACCGGTTCTGACATAAACGGCAGTAACCAGACCGAAAAGCAGCGCACATTTCGGTGCTTTTTTCCCCTGAACTGTGATACACTTTAGATTCCAGCCAATCATTTTACGTTTCCGAGGATAGTAGGCGGGTCCAGGTACGTACGTTCTTTTAGAGCAGAGCTACAGATTAAAATGCCCAAGGAGAAGCGGTCAAAGTCTGGCTGTACTTCACAGCAAAATATGCAAACTCAGCAGCCTGCAACAAGTGCTTTAAGGTGATACTGTGATACTGTCAAAGGAGGTAACTCCTCAAATCCGATGAAACACCTGGCAACACATAGCATTTTTTTTAAAAGCCGAGCCGTGCACATCTACTGCGGGTGTAGCCCTAGCCCTGCCAGTGTAGCAGAAATGATGAGGATGATGATGGCAGCAGCAGCCGTTCTTCTCTGCGTGAGTAGCTTAATGTTGTTCGTGTGTAATTTACGTTGAGTAGGCTAACCACGTTATTACATTAATGCATGTAAGGTGAACTAGCAAACACCATCATAGCTACATGCGGCTGTCTTCTTGTTTGATGGCAGATACTCCCTTCACCCTGGACAAAAAGGCTAAAATGACCAAAGAAAAAGTGGAAAATAGTTAAACATGAGAGGTTTTTGGACAAAGTTTGTGTTTTTTCCATTGTTTAAGCTGCTTCCAGCAAAGAGTGATGCCATATATGCCCCATAGCTGCAGAAAAGTCTAACATTGTTATTTTTACAAGAAAACAGCTGAACATGAGAGGTTTATGGACCAATTTTGTGTTCTCCATTCTTTAAGCACCGGTTTGAGCACCGTTTAAGCACCGGCACCGTTTCAAAAGTACCGGTTTGGCACCGGTATCGGATAAAACCTAAACGATACCCATCCCTAATAACGTCTCAAATATAAGCCAAAAAAAGATTTTGACAATGACAGATTTTGTTTTTATACCACTGATGCACCAAACGCCCAACACCAATCCATCCTCAGCATGTGTGAAAACGAGCTTCTGGATGTGAGCAGGGTCATAAAATCCTCTGTAAAAGGAATAAGCTGTTGATCTTATCTAAAGAGAAAAGGCACGCACCCCGAGGGCAGCTGCCATGTAGCCGGCTCCTCTCTGATATCTCTGTGCAGCGAGGGCACCAAGTATTCCCTTACGGGATCAATTAATGTATTTTAAAGGCTGAGGTGCCATTTTCAGCGATATGATTTCTTCAATATTGGAGTCTAACTTCAGGGACTCCCCAGTGAGTGCCACACAGACGTGTCAGACGCTCGGAGGGGTTGGGGGGGGGCTGGCTCTGCACACCGGGGGGAGTCTCGCTGTGAATATGGATCAACCTACGACAGTTATGTGACCCCCATGTGAGATAAAAGAGAACCGATGAGCGATGAAAGACGCCATAGCACGTGACATACCGAGCACGTAAAATCCACATGCGCTGTGCTTCGTGACTCCTTATGCAAGAGCCTATTGTGACTGGATGCAGCCAGAATGTGTGTTGGATGTATGTGGGAAGCAGAGACAGAAGGGTGCACAGATGGAGCAAAAACAGAGGAATGATCAAATGAATAAACAAACCAACAACATGCAACTACTCGACGCCGCCATTATGTGGAATTCATTTCACCACAAATGTTTGTAACATCTCAGGAGCGATGAGTGTAACGTGCATTGTTTCCAACTGCGGATGACCTTTAAAGGTGAGAATACGAGCCCAGTGAGTGGTCAGCGAGTGCAACACATGCTCATGCCCACGTGTCCAAGCAGGACTCGGCAAAAAGATGACAAAGAGGATTTAAAAAAAAGGCTGCTTTGAATACTATTTGTAACCAATTACACAAGACACGTTTTAAAAGGCTGAAAAATAACAAGCTGTCCTGGTTCTCTCTGTTGGAGCCTACAAAGAAAAACCACCAGGTGTCATTTAGGTATTGTTGTTGCTAGGATACCACCGAGCCAGCTGACTAGTCGCCATCACTAATGTTTGTGTAGTATTTTTAAAAACTTAGTTATATAGTTCTTAGAGGACACACTGGCATCATACAGTCAACGTTAAATCGTTATAAATAACAAACAAACAGACCGTACAGGACAGACGCACAGAGGACATAATAGAAAAACATTTTTATTAATATTTGTAATAGAAATAAATCATAAAATCAGAGTAAATAATAAGGAAAATAAATATAGATAGCACAAGTACCTTAGACAAGAAGAAAGTATTAAAGAGTCATTTAAAACTATTTTTCTCTGGTAATGACGCTGTGGAGCACAAATGGAAAACACCTGATATTCTTTCGTTTTTAAGCGGCTGTGGGGACAACAAAGAGCTGATGTGTTAGTAAACCTACAAAGAAGGGAACGTAATCCCAAAAAGTTTTAAATTAATTCTATACCCAACAGGTGAGCATCAACCTCCAGGGCTGAAAGATGAAGCCAATTCCTCTAATGATAGAGAAGTGAGTCATTCACCATAGACGTCCATGTTAAAACATTACAGTTCAGCTAATTTGCTCATTCACTGTTTGTTGCGGCCCAACAGCCAACCGCTGTCAATTTTGCTAATTCAAGTCACTGAACGGGTGCACTCGACCATGCTGTTGATGCCTTTTGGAGCATTTTTGGTGGAATGCTGTGGCCTGTTAGAGACAACCCACAGAGTTTGTGCTCCAGGGTTTGAGAGTGAAATCCTGGCATATTAACAAGTACTTAGGAGGAGTTATCAGGTATTCATGTGTGTGCGTTGAATCCGTACATTTTACAGATGCAGCTTGCTAAGGAGGCTAGTAGGGCTGGGCCATATCATACCGTTCACGGTAATACCGGTATAATGTTGGGCAATGATAAGAAAATGAAATATCGCGATAGAATATGGGTAAAACGCACATGCACAGTGCCTTTGTTTTCATACGCACATGGCGGAAAAAGCATGGTGGCGATGGAGAATGAGAAGGGCGAAAGCGAATCATTGGATGAAACGGATGAACCAGAACTGGTTTGTAAAAATGCTGCAACTTCAGTGGTGTGGAACTGGTTTAGCTTTCGTCCGTCAGATACACAATAAAGCACTATTTTTGGTAGAGCATGCTAGCGGGCTGTCGTTATTACCGTGTTGTTTGGAAAATACGGCACACTTAAAATCAATCCTTTGATTTTTCTGAAAGTCGACAGTGCCCCTTATAATCCCGTGTGCCTTATGTATGAACTCTGGTTGTGTTTACTGACCTCGAAACGATTTTATGTACACGGCACTCGAGAATCTGTCAAAAATGTTTTAGTACGACTTTGCTAAGCTACAAACCCGCACCGCTTGATGAATTGTCGGAGCATTACGGCTATCGTAGGCGGGAGCCTCGCGGAGTGATACGTACTGTGCTTCAACATAATATTACCGTTTTGTGTGTGTATCATTTTTTTAAGTTTTGCGGTTATTATACATGGTTATGCTCAGTATATGTCGGCCAATTTCCACTGGAAATGCCTTTTGGTTAAACAGTCAGGTAGGAATTTGCATTTTCACGGTTACATTTTTAAACTTTAATCCACATAAAAAAAACAGCTGCTTGTTTAAGTGAAAATACATTGATGGGTTTTTTTCACTAATAAAGTTGTGGAGTTGTAAAGTATTTTGTCTCGTGTCAATTTTATAATTATATTCTATCAGTTATATTGTTATCGCACATTTTTAAATGTATATCGTGATGAATATTTTTGGCCATATCGCCCTGCTCTACTTGCTAGCTTTAGTTACACTTGACATGTAAAACAGACTCGTCTTAAATATGTTAAGTCCTGGGTCCAAAACCAATACAAAGGGTTAGGGTTCATTTTAAATCTAACATTAAAGTTAGAAAATGAGGATTGGAACAAACAAATGACAGTAAGGTGGATAAAGCCATCTTTTATATACAGTCTATAACGTGGTCTTGTTGAAAGTCTGGCTTGTAACAAGGTAAAAGGAAGAAATGGCCTTTTTGCCAAGCACAGAGTACAGAGAGCTTGATCATTTCAATATTATGAGGTGAAAGAATTTATTTAAGGCAAGTTTGAGATAAAAAAAACTATCTGTACGACTCTTAATCAAGGGTCACATTTGAACTCCATAATCTAACGGAAGCTTTAAGGCAGGGGTGGGGAACTCCAGGCCTTGAGGGCCGGTGTCCTGTAGGTTTAAGATATCATCCTGGGTCAACACACCTAAATCAAACAATTAGTTCATTACCAGGCCTCTGGAGAACTTCAAGACACGTTGAGGAGGCAATTTAGCCATTTAAATCAGCTGTATTGGATCAAGGACACATCTAAAACCACACCCCTGCTTTAAGACTTCTAGTATTTAGTATCAAGAGCGAAGCCATGAGGTAAACACAAAAGTCACTACCTATAGTCGCCCTAAGTCAGCAGAACATACAGCCACTTTGACGGACATCAGCTGACTCAACACTTAGCCCTTTGTACAACAGGCAGGAGATGCAATCAGCCAAAACAGCTGCTAAAGCATCAGGATTTCCAGCGTCACCTTCGCCAGTCACACTCAGGTCTGCTGAAACCTCAATGAAGACAAGTACGGCATTAATATGAATATGAACCCTCAACTCTGTGAGTATGCACCCTGCTTTAATGTGATCTTGACAACTCATGCTAGGGCTGGATTGGCTGACCCTGAGTTATGCTGCTACAGGCTCAGGCTCATGATGCAGTTCACTCTTGTTTCAAGCTTCAAGTGTTTATAGGCCACTGCTGCACGTCTTTGACTGTCGTCTGCTGTGGACATCTGCTCCAAGCTGAGGGTGAGCCCTCTCCATGAGCCTGGTTCTGATAGATTCGTTTCCCGTTAAAAGGGCTTTCTTCCTCGTCACTGTCGCTAAATGTTTGCTCATAGAAGACATCTGGATCATTGAGGTTCTCTATCTAATACTGCAGGGTGTTTACCTGACAGCAAGTCCCTTGAGATGACTTCTGTTGTGCATAAATAAAAGGGAGTGAACATGAACACAGCCTCAAGAATAAAGATGCTCAACAGGCTGGAAAAGGTTAGAAAACCCCCCAGATTACACATGACAGAAATCATGGCCCAAGTTACCCTCAATCAACAAAGATCAGTCCAGTAAAGTAGCCTGTAAGTGTCTGAAGACCTCTCATTGGCTAAGGTGCATACCTATAGGTTTACAATCAGCTACATAGCGGACAGCGATGGTGCATGGCAGAGGACCGAGGAGAAAGCATGGCTCTCCAGAAAAAACACTGCATATGAGGTTAAATCTAATATTTTCACTTCAGCTGTCGAACTGTATTCCCTTTAAACAAGAGCCTGTAAATGTGTGGAAATAAGATATTGCTTTTGATCATATTAATGTAGAAATCTTTAAAAAAACAAAAAACAAAACTGGTCTTTCGGTGTATCATGTTTTATTCCTCATATAATTGCGTGCCGTTAATAATTCAATGGTTGTGCATCAACTCAAGGTCACGTATCTCATGAATTACACATTTTACAGCTTTTGTTTTTTTAAATCAGGACAGTTTCAAGTTGAAAACATCTCCAATGCAATCTGTTGAGCCCATACTAAAAGGTCAGCATTTTGCTGCCGTGCACTCTTACCACTTTTATTGCTTTGTTTGTTGCTGTGTTCATCTCTGAGGCAGACAGGTAGCATGAAGGGTCAAGCAGAGAAGGCATGTGTGTGACGGGTTCACCCTACACCCTGGATTTTTCTCTTTGAAGGTTTTTTGTTCTCTCTTTGCCGTGGCTGTACATACTAAGAGACCATTACAGGAATCAAAGCTACAACATAGTCCATTCTTTAAGATTGTGCCTTTGTCTTTGACAGAAACTACTTTGAATTTCATTTTGATTTAGCAGGAAGACTCTCACACCATTGTTAACCTGTCACGTCTTTGATGTTTCTGTTCAGTGTTTTACTCGCGGCCTAACGGCAGAATGAGACGAGAGGGGAAATGCTTTCCCTACCGCCAACTCTGACGCAGACTAGTGTGACGTTTCTGGGTGCTAAAACTCTCCTTACAGCATTCAGGTCATATATTACTTTTTCTACCTTCCTGCAGAATAATTCTGGTGAGACAAGTGATGAAAGACAAACAGGACGCGAGAGCTAGAGCATGAATGGATACTGTCAAACCCAGCGCAGCGACTAATGTTGGTGTGGTTGAGAAGGTGGAAAGTGGGGGGAAAGGAAACAAATGGAAGAAGAGGTTATTTCATCAAAGGTGTTCTTCATTGCTCTAGTGGTTTTACCATCGTGCCATGGGAATCGTGCCGCAGGAGCTGTGGCTGTTGTGTACTCGGGCATTTCCGTTGTAACACTCATCCACGAGAGAGTAGTGGGGGGGAAAATGGCGTGTACAAATGAAAAGATCAGACAGAAAGTACAAACAAGCAAAAAGATTTATAGTCAAGATAATAAGAACCATGTCGAATAAATCGTGGAGAGAAGACTTGTTCGAATTATGACTAATCCCCACTAATCTCGCAGAAACTTGGGAAGCAATTCCCCAACAAATAACACAGCTGCACCTCTTCTGGGCCCACAACAGGTGAAATACTTCATCTACACGTAGTTTCTGAGATATTAAGTATGAACAGAGCAGAAATAAACAGTGAGTGATGAGTCACATAATTTATCATTTATGAAATGTAACAGCTGGAGGAAAGAAACTTTAAGCAGAGTGAGTACAACTGAAAAAAGGAACAAACAATCCTAATTATAATCCTGGGCAGCAGGTTAATGACAAGAAACATGAAAGATTTAGCTCTACATAGAAAACTTGTGGTTTTTGCACCAGGAGAAATACTTTTTTATCATCTCTTTTATTTTTCCATATGTGCTCATTTTTATCAACAAACTTTTAACTTCAAATTAAAAGCTTACAAGTGAATATGTAAATATGTTGTGTTTACACCTCTGCTGCAGAAGCGACAGGATATTTCCAGAGGACGATAAAAACCTGCAAATGACACCTTTAACTTTGTGATGGGCAGCAAAACAAAGCGGAGCTGCAAACCAAGACCATGCGTCCAGCATATATTTCCACATTAGTGGAAAGTGTCGACTTTCCATGAATGCAACTTAAAGAGAGATTCATCCCAGGACATTTGTGCCCATTTGTTTAGGGATTTCACAATCCAGGCAGATGTTTTTCCATGCAGTGATCTAAAAATCAACAGCAGGTAACCTGATGTAGGGAGTTATAGCTATGTGTACGATCGAAGCTGAAGTGAGCCTGAGTTGCAAAGGAAGCTACATCAGAGTTCACCACAAAGGGGAGAAAAACTAATAATCAAAGATTTAAAAAATAACCTGAGAAAGTCTTTGTATGCCGTACCTTTGGTCTTCTCTGGGGCAGGCCGAAGCACCAAGAATTAGCCCCTCCCCTTAAGGCCACCCTCACTATTCTGCAAACTTTCTTCTGATTAGCTGCCGCTCGCAAACAAACGATTTAACCATCACATGGTGCAGTCAGACCTGTGTGCCTGCGAGGACCGTACATCTACTCTCATCGACCTCATACGCCATGAATGGAAAAAACTTCCTGAAATCGGAGCATTTAGAGCCGAGTCTTGAGCTTTAGGCTCATTGGATTTACTGGGTCCAGCTTGGGTCCTCTACCAGAGCCCTGAGAGTTTGAGGGTTCTGAGCAGTATCTCTATTGTTCCCAAAACTGAGGTAGGCTTGGGTAGCCTGGGGCCTAGCCTGGGGCCTAGCCTTGCTGGGATTCAAACCTCTGACCTCCTGTTCCTACTATCCAGCTACTATTAAAGGTAAGATGATAAAGGAAAAGTAGACTAGATCACCTTTAAGGTGGATAAACCCTAAAATCTGAGAAACCAAACTACTATGAAAGCCACTGACAGAGTTGAGGGATTAGAAATATCCTCTCCAAAGAACAAAATGATGTTTTGGACAGGAAAGGAAAACTGCGTCATTGTGGGACTGCTGCTGTGTACAAAGCACCAAAACACACCCAGAGCAAAGGAAAAAGAATATAAAGACACACAGGACAAGAATGAGCACACAAGCTCACACTTTCTCCGTGTACACCATCATCTAAAAACTAATTAAAGTCCAGTGGATAATAGAGATGTGGAAGTAATGTGTGGATGTGCACTCGCAGGCTGTCAGTGACAGGCAGAAATCATAATCTGAGTAGGTGAAGACAAGTGATTACTCACCTTAAGCAAACAGAGTGTGACATGTCATTAAGAGACTGCTGACACAGTCTTCAACTTCAGCACCTCAAGGTGCTTTCCAATGAGATGTACTGTTTTCTGCTGAGATTTAACAGCCCGTTTTTAAGTTACTTACGGCTTCAAAAACCAAGTCGCACTCAACTTAGTTTATCGGAGTCACTTTACCCTACCCCTGCACCTAAGGTTTGAAAAAGGAGCCACACTGATGGTTCTGTGAAACTACTAAAACTCTGGATATGACATCCATATTGAATGCTAATATCAATCTCAGTGTATGTGCCTACGAGCAAGAGATGTTCCACACTCTGCCGTTTGGCACCCGCAGGTTTATGCAAGAAATGCGCAGCTTTAAATCTGCCAAACTGCTGCAACTGTGAGGAGGAAACAAAGGCTGGGAATTATACCTGCGGGATGGAAAACAACAGAGAGGGGCTGACAATGACGGCGACGAGAGCAAAGAGACAGACGGGAAGACAGACAGGAGAGAGTGACACGAGGAAAACAGGATAATGATCTCTTTAGACTGAGCCCTCCTGTAAAGAGGGAGACAGTCAAAGGATGGCTGTGGAGTGCCACTTACTTCTCAATGAGGTCTAACGTCACCCCTGGCACCAACTTGGCACTCTTCTGCATACAAAACCTGGGGGAAAAAAACACAGGGAAAGGTTAGCGATCAGGGCTGTAATGAAAACAAGAGGGGCTCACAGACAAGACAATGCAATAAAAGCGTTTGGCCTCTACAGCACAAATTTTATGACCAATGAGGGAAACAATCAGCGGATAAACACTCAAATGAAAAACGAGCCCTTCAAAGATTACAACCACTGAGCACTGATAAGTGTATTTTGGCTGAGTTACAGTCAAAGGGGAGGGGGATAAGGCGGCGGGATACACATCGTATTTCTGAAACGCCTGTCAGGGGGGGCGGGGGTTGTTTACTGTGCGCGGTTAGCTCCGAGAGGTCGAGCCAGCTGTAAGTCACAGCAGGAAGACGCTCGGAGTCTTGACAGATGCTCGGCTCAACGCTCGGCGATGACTGTGAGTCATCGCACACCTGGCAGAGCGCAGGTGTGCACACACGAGCGCAGGTGTGCGCACACGAGCGCACGTCAGCCACACAAACATCAGCTGCAGGAACGTTAAAGCAGGAAGGAGATTCACATCACAGCCACACACAAAGATTTCCACGTGACAACTAGTTTATTAATTGTTCTAATTATTAACTCACGTTTTTAATAAAAAGAGATGCTAATAAAGATGAGGACAAGAGGCGAGTCTGTGTTGACATGCACATCGTGCAAAAAGAGCTAACAGTGGTAGGATTAAATATTTGGAAGAAAAAATTTGGCGCACTTTGTGATAAATAAATAAACAAAAAATCAGCTGCTTCTCCACGGAGTCTCTTGTACTACTGGTGGACAGTAGCAGCAGTCCTTACTCTGCTCTGACCAGTAAGGTCAATGTCCTTACGGCCCTGTGAATGTCCTGACAGATGATCAGCCTTAATGCAGGACGGCACCACGTTTGGCGAAATATCACCAAAAACACCTCAACTGGCAGCTTCAGTACAGCAATGGAGGAGTGATGATTTGAGCTTCTTTTGCAGGCACAGATCATAAACGCCTCTGTAAACCAGAGCATACCAAAGTAGTTCCTGTGTGTGGCTTTATCCAACACCCAAAGCTTAGGCAAAACTGAGTCATGCAACAGGACAATGATTCTAAGCACAGGAACAAATCTCCAACTGAATTATTAACAAAGAAGAAAAGTCAGTCATACAAAAATAATTTTCTGTATGACTATAAATGACCCTAATTCAGTGGTTCCCAAACTTTTTTTGCTGGGCCCCCCTTGTTTTACAATAAAAATGTTCGCGCCCCCCGTCGCGCGCGCACGCATGAACACATCCTCCAACCAAACACACCCATATTTTGCTCCATTGCGGTTTATTTCACACCTCAAACATTTAGTAAACAATTAAGCAAATACAAGTAGTCTGCAATAAATTACAGGTAGTAATAAAATAAACTACTAACTCTTTTACGCTACGTCCACACCTACACGGGTATTTTTGAAAACGCAGCTGTTTCGTCCACACGTAAACGGCGTTTCGAATCACCGAGAACAGAGATTTTTTAAAACTCCTTTTTTGCGTTTATGTGTGGAAGAGGAATACAGAGTTCGTCACGTCAGGCTGTGTGCACGTTATTGTTTACATGAGATGAATTGCAGAATGGCAGATAGAGACAAAATACTGTTAATCTGACTATCTGCAGGTTTTACACGCTTACACACGCAGTTACTGTCCCTCCATTTACAAAGGCAGAAGCGTCATGGTGTAATTATTTTACATGTAGTTGCTTTTTTTCCTGTGTAATAATATTCAACATTGCTATCAATACATTTTTTAAAAAATCCCTCTGCAAAATGGGTTCAAAAACATAAACAACTGTTGGATACTGTTTGTCCGTGATTTGAACTGGGGAACAAATCGTGGCAGGATCAGCCTGATGTTATTTGTATCCCGCTGTAACTTTACTGTATAAAGAGCTAACATCTCCAAAATGTCAGGAGTAGTTAGCCATTACAACAAGTGTTTGTGAACTACAAATCAAGAATGTGGGA
Organism: Neolamprologus brichardi; assembly: GCF_056152115.1. NCBI lineage: Eukaryota > Metazoa > Chordata > Actinopteri > Cichliformes > Cichlidae > Neolamprologus > Neolamprologus brichardi. The sequence goes on along the minus strand of NC_142109.1, from coordinate 33,595,949 downwards.
TACTGTTTGTCCGTGATTTAAACAGCCCAGCGCTGCTCCCGACGAAGGGAAAACTAATCTTGCAGGGAGACCTACCTCGGCACTTGTGCAGGTGAAACCAAAGGGAAGATTTGCTTCACCATATTTTCTAGTCTTTGGCTTAGAATGAAGTTGGTTTGGAAACATATTCAGCCATGCTTCATCTCCTGCTTAGCGTTTCTGTGGGCGCCCTGTGCTAGCAGTGTCCAAGCGTTGTTTTTTTTTGGTTTTTTTTCCCTTTTCATGCCGCGCCCCCCCTGCAATGGCTCTGCGCCCCCCCCTAGGGGGCGGGCCCCACACTTTGGGAAGGTCTGCCCTAATTGATCACTTCATGGTTAATCCAACTTTGTAAATAAAAGAAGGCTTTTAGGAGAATGTGACACAAAATGATGCAATCCATGCTGAAAGCCAATAATGTGGAAAAGAAAGTGATGCATCAGTTCATTGAGTTAAAAATGACGTGAAAATGTGAAACAGCTCCGTCTGTGAGAACCACACAAGCTGATAAATTCAGTTTGTTTAAGAAAAAAAGAATTAATTTCTTCCTACTTACAGGAAAAACGTTACCATAAAAACAGATTACATGCTACTTGTTGCTTTTTACACAGCTCCCATTCAGCATGTCGATCCACCTGTGATTAGTTATTGATTCTGTTTTTCTCCAATTGACAGAAGTCATGCATACATTATGAAATTGTATCCCGACTATGATGGAAGTTTTGGCACTTGAATTCAAAGGTTTTTTCCTGCAGCTGCAGAATAATGAGATCCCACATGGCGGCACTGTGACTTGCTGCTTCTTTAAAGAACAGCAAAGATCCTTAAGTGTCACTGACATCCATAAAAAAACAAGTGTAAGAATGTAACCAGGAAAGCTTGTTCTAGAAAGTCTTTTGGACTCATGATATGTACATAAAAGCTTTGCTGTTTATGGTGAGCACAGGTATATTTGTTTTCCTCCGTATAATACATTTTAAGATCGCCCTGCTCGCACCTACTATTGAATTTCATTTGAGCCACAGATTAAATATTTTGTTTGTTTTTGTCTGCACTGGTTGCAAAAGGGAATCTGTGAATCCCCGGACGTAAACAGGGATGATTAAGTAAAAATGAATTTCAGGCAAAAACAGAGAGACCAAAGTAAACAGAGCACAGATAGAGCAGGAGGTTGCATCAGGGAGTGTGCGTTTCCACTCTGTGCAGGGTGATGGATGGGAGATGGGGTAGAGGGGAGATTGTACGGGAAAGAGAAGAAGATGGGAGGAAGAGAAAACTTGGTGGCATTTGATCATGTCAGTATCTATAATAAGTCTGATCCACATTCTTGCTCTATTTGTTTGTGATTGCAAATGATCAAAAACAGACTGACATTCTGGGCACCCACTGCGATCAAAAGAAAGTCATTCTGCCAGTGCTTAACATTGCAGCACATGAAGCTCAGTTTCAAACGGTTTCCCTCTCCTGTGTTTACATTTGCTCAAACCAAAACTACGAATGCGGCACAGAACATGTTTACTGTTTAGCAATGAGACATTAAGGGATTAAAAGTCAACAATAATAATGGATAGAAGTTCAATATAACGCTGTTAAAAGACACAAACGATCAGGGAAAAACGAATATCAATCAGCAAGCCGGGTACTCAAAATGTGCGATGTCATTAACCAAGGAGGGTACTCGCAGAGCACTTTCCTCACATACTGTTGGCAAAGGATTAATATCAAAGCTGAAGTGTTTCCCATTAATTTAGATCTTTTTGTTTTTGACAAATAAATAAAAGATTGGTCGCAAGCCCAACTCCACTTTCATGGACTGTAGCTAGCGATGGTAAACCTTTTTGTCTTCTGCAGCCTCCGTCAGTCAAACGGTTGCAGCAAGTGAACAAGTTCTCCACCTGCTGCAGGCTCTGCTTAGAGTGAACCACCAGTTTGTACCAGAATAAGGACTATAGCTGTTATCTGTGTTGGAATCATTGTGACCACAAGATGACACACTGACATCCTGGCCATTAGGTGACTAGCAGTGACTGGAGTCTTCTGGAAGAAAGACTTGCCATTTGGCAGCCATCAGAAAAACAGAACATGAACAATGTAACTGGTCCACCAGCTCACAACTCATTACGATTCACAGGTTATTGCAGGAGTTGGCAACCTTTCTGATGATGAGTGCCATCTAAAATTTCCTCAGAAGCCAGTGTGCCATATGATTGCATTAGCAATAAATTTAATAATGCTCTATATTAACAGTTAGCTATCAGCGAATAGTTATCAGCTATTTTGAAACAAAAAAAGACTTTTTATCCTTAACAGCAAATAAACTGTACAACAGAAAATGCAAATGCTATTTATGGTCTCCTCACAACAATGATAAGTAAAATAAACTGGGCCAATAGTAGGGGTGGGGAAAAAATCGATACTGTGTAGTATCGTGATATTTTGTTTGCTAATAATGTATCGATACAGGGACAGCAGAAATCGATATTTTGTTACAAAAAAGGTTTTTGTGCTCTGACTTCAGAGCATGTTGATCCTTTTTCTGAGCAAGAATCCTGACATTCCTTCACTGTCCAAATGTGTTTAACTTTTTTTTTGGCAGCAATAAACATGACAGTTTACTTATTTTAATTTAAGACATGTTTTATTTTAATTAAGTTTAAAACTTTTTTATTTAATGTAAAATTATATTTTGTTTTAATTTACTTTCAAATTCTTCAGTTGCTGAAGGGGCTGCATAGTTTTCATAAACTGCATAGTTCAGAATAGCTATAATTGTACCAGATGGTTGATTCAGTTAAGTTGGACTAGACTGTAATACAAACCGTTCAGTTTGTCAACAATAAAACTGAAATGAGAGAAAGACTGAGTGTGAGACTTTGATATTAGAGAAAATGAATATTGATAAAGTTTACCTTTATGTACAGAATCTGAATATCGCAAAATATTTTAAAAAATTGCAAAAATATCGTATCATGTGTTAAGTATTGTGATAATATCGTATTGTGAGTTGTATGGTGATTCCCACCTCTAGCCAATATGGCATGTTTGTTAATACAGGGATACACATGTTAATGTGATCTCTGGTCTCCCACTCAGAGACACAGGTCTCCGAGTGTCCAGCATTCAAAGGCTACCTGAGGACACTCATGTGAGAGAAAATCTGCTCACACAGACATGTAGAGCCAAATACTGTCAATAAGGCCTCTGCAATGTTCTGAAGACAGTTAACCTTGTCAGGTAGTGATGTCCAGCAGGTGAAAATGCAGCTCCATGAACACGCACAGCTGTGGATTCCAGCTGCGTTTGTAGTTCTGCCAACTTTGACCCCACAGAGTCGAGCTTTTCAGTTCATCCATCCATCCATTCGCTTCCGCTTATCCTTTTCAGGGTCGCGGGGGGCGCTGGAGCCTATCCCAGCTGTCATAGGGCGAGAGGCGGGGTACACCCTGGACAGGTCGCCAGTCTGTCGCAGGGCTAACACACAGGGACAGACAACCATTCGCACTCACATATTCATACCTAGTGGCAATTTAGATTTTCCAATTAACCTATCCCCACAAGCTGCATGTCTTTGGACGGCGGGAGGAAGCCGGAGTACCCGGAGAGAACCCACGCAAACACGGGGAGAACATGCAAACTCCACACAGAAAGACCCCGGCCTGATGTTGGAATTGAACTCAGGACCTTCTTGCTGTGCGGCAACAGCGCTAACCACCGTGCCACCATGCTGCTTCAGTTCAATCAACTGCATTTCGATGTCGCATGAACTCAGCCAGTTAATGCGAGACAAATCCAGCTGCTCATTAAAGCTTTCTGGTTTGATCAGAAAAGAAAACATTGGTCCATACACCTGAAAGTCCCAAAAACACATTGTGAATTCTGTCTCGAGTACGGATGTATCCGAGTACTCCTGCGGTGCTGATGCCGTGCGGAGCGGACAGCTCCTGAAGCATTTGAAGTGTTGGGATGTGGAAATTTCAACATCGCTTGAAAAAACTGACAGCTAACAACATCCATCTCACCGATAGGCTACGGTAGTTTTAGCCAATTACAAGTTGAATCTAGTAGTTGGGGTTGATAGCTAAGATACCGTCATGTGCACCGCTGGCCTGGCCATTTATTTTTTAATCCACCTTCACAAATTAATTCACTGCATTTCGTGCAATCAGTTAACCCTTCGAGTGCCAGCTGTGGCACACGTGCCCAGGGTTGCCGACCCCTGTGTTATTGTAATGTGTAAAGAGACCAGAGCCACTCTCTGTTGGGTTTGTATCTTCTCCCAGTGTCTGGGTGGGTTCTCTCCCACAGTCCAAAGGCAGGTATGCACGTTTGGTTAACTGGAAATTCTAAACTGGCCGTAGGCGTAAATGGTTGTCTGTCTCTATGTGCTGCTCGGATTGACACTAGTCCCACCTTCTGTAATTTGGCATATCTCACTGACTACCTTAATGACTAGTTGACAGTTTTCAGTGAACCGTAGATGGATCAACTGATGGTCCAAATGCTTCTCTCAGGTCTGGTGTCAGATTTCTAGTGGGGGTTTTTTCCTTTCAGACACAGTTCATCTGTAGTAGTCTTTAAGGACACATAAGCATTTTTCATAGTTTCAATTAAAGACATGAGGACAAATTTATGTGTTTCTGTGACACCCTACAAGTAACAAACATTCAATTTAAAACTGATTCATGATGTAGAAACAATACTGGTTCATCCCAAGAGTTATGTGCCTTTTTGAAGCTTTAATGATTCATAGGTCAGGGTTACGTAGCTTAACACATCAAAACTTTCCTCTGAAAATAGTCGACTACAAGGACTGGACGGAAAATGAGTGAAATAGCAGCCAATGTCCAAAGAATAACATTGAAAACCCTTCAGAAATTCTGGAGAACTTAAAACAAAATAAAAGTCAAATACAAAAGAATTTGGGTGACTCAAGACTTTCACACAGGACTGTATGTCAAACGTTCATCACCAAAGTCAGAAGAACAGAAGAATGTATAAATAGGATGGCCCCAGAGTGTCTCAATAGATACATTCACAGACAAGACAGTAATCGTGTTACTAGGAGTAAGGTGAACGGCAACTGCAAGATATTATATCGCAGATCTACATTCGGTCAGTCAGCTTTTTCTATAAAGGCTTCCCATCTGTGGAACACACTTCCAACTGATATCAAACTGATTACAGACATTATATCCTTTACATTGAAGGTTAAAGTGTGGTTAAAGGGAAACCAAAGTTGTAGTCATTTTATCTGATGATTATTGTCTATCAATTGTAATTGTATTTATGATGTAATTTGGTTTTATGAAAATGTATGTTTTATTGTAATATGTATTTATTTAGATTGTAAGCCCAACAAGGGACAATTGTTGAAAATTAGCAGTAGCTATAAACCTATTTGCGGTACATCAGTCTCATGTCTTGCACTTGAACTATGTTTAACTGCACTGTCCCTTTTAAATAAATAAAAAAAACTAATGTTTTTGTCCTTTCGAAAGAATGAATGTCTGTGCAGAGGTTCAGGACCACCTATCCAATAATAGTTATTTAATAATGTTTTTTAGTAATATTTATCTCTTCCATCCCCAAAGCCACAGTGTTCACTGGCTAAACAGCTCATCACAAAGAACAACATGAGTTAACATACAGAAGACCCAACTTTGTGAATAAGTCTCAGGCAAAAAAAAATCTACTAAAATGTGTAGAAGAAGATTCAAAACCAATTCATAGTTGAAAAAAGCTCCGAGATACAGATCAAACTTTTTTGTTGTCACCACTCTTCAAAGCGGCTGCTGAACTTTGGACTGCACCTAAACTGCAGCCGGTGAAATACACGCTCCTGAAGAAGACAAGCAGGTAAGTTTACTAAAGCACAGAAGGCCAGCAGGGCAGAGATGAAGAGGAAATTGGGGGATTATTACTTACAGAGAGCAAGGCAGCCAAACTTTAATTGGGTTGGTGAATAAGTGAGCGTGTGGGCACGGAGCAGAGAGGGTAGGAGTGGGCATGTACATATTAGATTCTGAGGAGGAAAATGAAGCGCTGCTTGTGTGAAGAAACTACAACGCTGCTCCGAGGGTAGGCGGGCGGTGGAGGAGGAGTGGGACGAGGAGAATGACTCCTGCTGTCTTCCACAGCTCATTACTCCTTCGACCAACTTGCACGTTTCAAGTCAGCAACTTTATCATTCGTGTGCTTGAAGGGTTACTGCATGATCTCAAACTTAGATTAGGTTTGAGCTCACGCAGTAACCCTGTTAGGACATGAATGAAATTATTGTGCATGAATTTCCATCATGCCATACTGTGGTAGCCAGTGGCTTCACAGTGTAGTGGTTAACACATTCACCTTAACACCAAAGAGCCCCACTTAATTACCAGGAGCCAAAGAAGTGAAAGCTGGTCCCCAGCTTCAGTAAGTGAGAGAGTTGCATCAAAAAGAGATCTTCCTGATATCTGAAATAAGGAAGCATTCAAAAGTAAAGCAAAGCACACCATATTATGGCAGCCAGCATTAGTATTATCATTAAAATGTATGCTGACACCCTAATGACACCCTAATTTGGGGCGACCGTGGCTCAGGGGGTTGGGGAGCGCATCTGTAACCTGGAAGGTCGCTGGTTCGATCCCCGGGCTCTCTGTCCTGGTCGTTGTGTCCTTGGGAAAGACACTTTACCCTACTGGTGTTGGCCAGAGGGGCCAATGGCGCGATATGGCAGCCTCGCTTCTGTCAGTCTGCCCCAGGGCAGCTGTGGCTACAACCATAGCTTGCCTCCACCAGTGTGTGAATGTGAGAGTGAATGAATAGTGGCATTGTAAAGCGCTTTGGGTGCCTTGAAAAGCGCTATATAAATCCAATCATTATTAATGAGGAATAAAGAAGTAGTGCAGTGCTGACCTGGGAAAATGTAACCTAGGTTATTTTCCGCAGACACACACTAAATATTTCATATGAAAGTAAACAGTTGTTGTCAATGCTAGCAGAGACAAACTAATGTTCTAAAAGAGGACGTCCTTTCACACATTCAATGAAACCATATTTATTGCTTCTAATAAACACAACACAGGAAGCGAGAAGCTCTCGCTGCAGTGGTCGGTTGCTTTGACACAAACACCAGCAACCCTCACATACATGATTTATTGCCCTACAGCGTTTACCAAAGGTCAGCAATTTCATTGTGGAGGTACAATTTACAGATGTTCCCTAAATGCCTCACATGCAGGTAGAGATTTTTAGATTTAGTAGCGAGTAACCAGAAGCATAAAACGATTATATGCTTGAACTGTTGCTCTTGAAAGTTTGTTTCTTGCTCCTTTTTACCTCCCACTCACCCCCCTTTTCAGTGACCAAGACTTTGTGTAAGTTGGATCATTAATACTTCATCCAAATATCTCTGGCCCGAGTCCTGAGGCACAATGTTTACTGATTAATTGGCATCTTGCATGAGCAGTTTGGGAAATCTCTGGGATGTTTGGGGCTTAATGACTGGGTCAAAACTGAAAGAAATAGTTGGATACAGCTGCTGTTTCTCTGTTAGAACCACCTGATTGACCATTTTTGTTGTGTTTACTTCCACACCAATCACCACCTGTTTCTTGTTTGTTTGGTTTTTAATTTTTGATATCAGAGTTATGTTGTCATATATTATAGTACAATCAGGTAAAGATGCTTTAGGAAGATAATCTTTAAAAAATATTAGACTTTCAGATTTAATTCAAAACAAACAAACTGTTTCCTGTTCTCGTTAGTTAATGTCAACGTTCAGATCTATAGTTGAGGGGTGAGTTAGTGTTTGGTCGCTGTGGTAGCTGAAATATTTAGGTTTGAGAGCTGCCAAAGCAGGAGGCCATTGTTAGCCTGAAACAACCAACAGACTTTTCAGAGCCATGCAGTAAAGTTTAGGAGTGACAAAAACAGCAATGAGACACGTTTGTTAAAAGGAGGGCTGCACTGACGAGCTCAGAAACACCAAAAGGCCTCAAATATCACAGAAAATGATCACAGATCTCGTTCATTGGTGAAGAAAAACCGCTTCACAACATGCTAAGTCAATAACACATCAAGTCTACAATCAGAAAAATACCTCAAGATTCAAAACATTGAAGAACAGAAAATATTAGTTTTGTAATTCTGGAGCAAATCAGTGGTGTTTGATGCGATTGTGACCTTAAAACATCCTGTACCATCAGTCAAACAATGGTGGAGGCAGAGTGACAGCATGACTATGTACAGCCTGGCTGCCAATGGAAATGTGTGTCTGGGGTTTTATTAATGATGCGACTGCTGACAGAAGCGGCAGGATGGAGGCTGAAGTGTAAAGTGCAACACTCCCTCTCATTCAGTCAAATGCTGAAAAACCGATAGACGGCGCTTCACAGTACAGATGGGTAACGACTTTAAACACACTCGGCACAAAGAGCCCGATAAGGCACAGAAACGAAACGCTCTTCAGTGCAATGCACTTAAACGAGTCGGTCACCTGAGGTTAGCTCAGCAGAGCGTGCACGTATAAATATCAAATGAAATGCCTATGTTTATGTTACTGCCTAAACTACAGAGGCGAGCAGAGGAAAGGGTGTTACAGTCATCTAAAAGCTCAACTACAAATTAAAATGTTGCCGTTTAAAATGTTGAAACATCATTCTGGTTAGGTGATTAATAGTTCAACTGATAATTAAACTAATAAATACTGAGATGAAATGAGCAAAGCCTCAGTGAAAAAAATAACTGACCCTAAATTGGCTTGTAGACAAAAATTTAAATTAAATAAAACAAACAAAAAACTATGCTGTGTCTGGCCTGGGGCAATGCAAATAACCTCCCTCAGCAACGCTTTGCAGTTTGGAGTTCCTGTTTTCTGCAGAGTTATTGATTCAAGTGCTGCTTGCTCTGAAAAATACAACTTAGATTATCCATTATTTATTTTATAGTTTTAGTTTCACTTAACGTGTAAAACTTATGACATCTAAAAGTGGGAAACCAGGGTGTGAATTATGCATGCCTTAACGTAACGCACTCACATTTGAATAACTTCTTTCTAGTGTTGACCACTCAAAGTGCTTTAGACCTCGAGGTTAACCATGCATTTATGTAGCACTTTATTGTATTCACCAGAGAAAACCCGCGCGGGCACGAGGAGAGCATGTGAACTCGACACTGAGCGGGCCCTGCCGGGGCTCAAACCAGGAATCTTCTGCCTGTGTAGCAATAATGCTAATCACTGCACCACTGTGGCTCACAGCTTACATCTGCATACTACATGCAGTGCTTCATGTCCACTGTAATCCCGACTCCACAAGATTAGATCTGCTGAGAGGTTTTGTGAATGTTCAGCAATTTTAAGTCCTAGAACAGCAAATCTACCTCGATATGTCTGTGAAGGTTCTCAGTCATCCAGGTCATCGTAGTCAAAGGAGCTTGCAAAGAAAAGCGTCTGGACTTCTTTAAGTTGCTTGAAGACGTTTCACCTCTCATCCGAGAAGCTTCTTCAGTTCTAAGGTCAAATGGTGGAGAGTCCCAGATATAAACCTAGTGGGAGTATCCCCCCCACAGAGGGACAAAAGGACCCCCTGATGATCCTCTAATCGCCTGAGCCAAGGTGTGAAACTGGGTGTGGGTCACAATCAGCCAGAGTTTCAGGTGAGCTCATTGTGAAACCTGGCCCCACCTTATCATGCGAATTCCTGAGGTCAGATGACCCAGGATGTGAGTGGGCGTTAGGGCGTCTGGGGAAGGAACTCAAAACTGGATTATAAATGGTCATGTCCACTGTGAGCGACCATCTTTGAACAGAGGCGGTGGTTTATGACACCAACTGTCTGCCATCTATAATCCTGTTTTGAGTTCCCTCCCCAGACGTCTTAACGCCCACTCACATCCTGGGCCATCTGACCTCAGGAATTCGTATGATAAGGTGGGGCCAGGTTTCACAATGAGCTCACCCGAAACTCTGGCTGATTGGGACCCACACCCAGTTTCACACCTTGGCTCAGGCGATTAGAGGATCATCAGGGGGTCCTTTTGTCCCTCTGTGGGGGGATTCTCCCACTAGGTTTAAATCTGGGACTCTCCACCATTTGACCTTAGAACTGAAGAAGCTTCTCGGATGAGAGGTGAAATGTCTTCAAGCAACTTAAAGAAATCTACCTCGAGTTTCAATGGCGATGTGTTCAGTGTTAAAAGGGCCACTCGTTTGTTTTAACTGGCTTGTTATAATACAGAGGTTTCCTGCATACAGCCACACTGACCTCGGCTTCAGAAAAAACTTCACGTTCTTCCCTCTAATATTACAAATCTCCATTTGGTTACACTTTATTATAAAGTCACACTATTGTGAATGTTAACAAGTTTCCCTTTTAGTGGAGCAGCGCAGACAGACTGTAGCGATGATGTCACATGGAGACAGACCCTGGAACGACTCCAACAGTGAATAATGGAACAGCAGCAATGGTGATTTTAATGTGGCAGGAGCACGTGTTCTGACTCACAGCTTCACGTCCGACATTCAGATGAACTAATCTGGATATATAGTAATCAGCAGATGTCACCAAATGCTATGTGGACAGACTTGTGCATGTTTGAAGAAACTGATGCAAAAATAGCGTGAAAATACTTCAGGTGATGATATAATGGGATATAAGAAAAACTGTATAAAACTAAATTAAAATAGAAAATAAATTGCCTGACAGTTATAAAATGGAAATAATAGCGTTACTCATCACTACTTAAGCAAAACCCAGCTGAAAAAAAAATGGTAGAAAGTTTCCAGAATCTCCCAAACCAAGAAATCAGCATAAACATCAACATAATAACAACATAAAAACTACTGTAAACATATACAAAAGAAAGAATCTTCATTTCTACATGTCTGAACAAACGGACTGTTACAAACCTGCCGTTTACTGACGCCAAACAAAACATCAGATCTAGGCAAATCTAGAAAACTTCATAAAAACTGATCTTGGAAAGTTATTGTTAAGAGAGTTGTTCATTTACAACAGTAAACACAGCCTGGTCCAGCCTTCACAGGTATAAAGTTACCGTTCACCTCCCAATTAGCCCCTACCCAATCCTGACCATACCCCTACCCTCAACCTACCTTTTTAAAAAGGGCCAAAAAGAGCATTTGGTGCGTATCAGTTAGATTGATTATTTTCTGTGTTCTGTGGTTTCCAAAACAAGGGAGAACAATTTCATAAAACCAAAAATTACATATTCTGATTGCTTAGAGCAGGGGTGTCGAACTCCAGGCCTCGAGGACCTCCTCAACATGCCTTGAGGTTCTCCAGAGGCCTGGTAATGACCTAACCTTTTGATTCATTAATGTGTTGACCCAGGGTGAGATCTAAAACCTGCAGGACACCGGCCCTCGAGCCCTGGAGTTCAACACCGTTGGCTGAGAGTTAGGGATAGAGTTTTAGGCTACGTCCACACGTACCCGGGTTTTTTTGAAAACGCAGATTTTTCTATGCGTTTGCACCTTTCGTCCACACGTAAACGGCGTTTTCGGTCACTGAAAACGGAGATTTTTAAAAACTCCGGCCAGGGTGGATATTTTTGAAAACTCAGTTTTTGCATTTACGTGGACGAGAAAAACGGAGAAAACGGAGAAAACACAGCGTCAAAGGTATGCGCCTTTTTTTGACGTCACACTGTGTGCCACGTTATTGTTTCGGTGAAATGAATTTCTACAATACTGTTACTGTTACTTGTTCTCTCTGCAGTGTTTAAATGCTTACATATACACACACAGTTACTGTCCTTCCACACATACGACTCAGTTCTGCTTCTATGCCCCAGCTTTGTTTACTATTTCCCACCGAGGCTTCTAGACTTCTGATTGGCCAACATTTCTACACGGTTAGGAATATATCGTCACCTGTTTCTTTGGCATGTTCCTAGCAGCGTTTTCCTTCATTTCTGCCTTTACATGTGGACGGGATTATTTTTTAAAACGGAAAATCTCCGTTTTCAAAAATACCCGTGTACATTTGGACGTAGCCTTAGACTTCAGAGGGTTAAATACATGTCACACAGTAAGTTACAAGTGTATCATGTATTCACGTTTACAAGACACTGACACAAAATTAGCTATTACACCTAGGAATGGTCTGGGCACCTTCCTTTGGAGGTTTGTTGGGCATATTCGGCTGAGAGAACTCGGTGAAAGGATTATAAATCTCATCTGGTCTCCCTCAGGGGGAACTGAAAAACTTCCCTATGGAGAAAAGTATGTGGAATACCCTGCTTAGCCTGGTACTGTGAGACATGACTCCAGATAAGTAGAAGAAATGGATGGACAGGATTAAGGCATGTGCAATGAATCTGCGACTTTCAGGGACCCTGTGGGTCTTGTTGGCTTCTTTGCCAGGCTGGTACTGTGGACTTGGTCAAAGAAAAAAGATAAGACTGTGCTCATATAAAGAAAGATGAAAATGCTGGCCGGGGCAGCAGCAGGTTATGTAGGTAATTCTCTCTTTTTTTCACCAAAAATATGAAATGCTTTCAGTCAACAACTAGGAATAGGCTGAGCTATCAACCTTTGCTATGGCAGTATTTATGAAGGGGTTTCTGAGGTAAACCTGCTGCTCCCTTCAAGTCCACAGAGGTCCCTGGAAACTAGTATGCAAAGGCATATGCGGCGTTATGTAACGCTTCCTCTGTAGTTCAATCTACATCAACAGAGAAGAGGGGAAGATGAATGTGTCAACATTTTTACAAGTCATTTACATCTCCCTTATTAAAGCCGAGGCTCCAGAATAAAAGCACAGCAGTGCATGTTCATGTGCAAGTTTAATTTTTCCCATTTCGCCTATAGAAGCTGGAAATGGAAGGCGCAGCCACATTTGTACTGAATGAACATAATGCGGCTGTGCTCTGCGTGTTTGTGTCAGGGGAACTCCCGCTGAATGAAAGGAATCCGAGAAGCGGTCACGTGAACCCTCGCTGCTGCATTTCCATTAAAATCTCATCGGTGTTCGTGCTGGGGACGTTGCACACGCCGTTTACGGCAAGCGCACGAAAAATAATGAACCTCTACACGAGAAGGCTTGGGCTGAGAAGCAAGCAGGAAACATGCAACCATTAACGCCAACATTAATGCCCATCTGTATTATATGCAAGGGTTCCATTATCGCTCACATGCATGAAAAACAAACTCACAGACCAGCTTAGTGTGCACTGAATTACATCTGCATCAGAGATATTGTTCTGCCTAAATCATCCTTTTCTTCATAAGTGGCCACATGTGGCTATAAAAGAGATTACAGTTATGCTACTTAAAGGCTTTATTGTGCACAGTGGCAATGCTAATGCTAATATAAGGATCCTGAACATCATGATGTTCAGAGGATAATGTTACTTTGGTTTGCATCTTAGAATATTTGGACAAAGTTCAGCAGGGATTTATTTATTCTGAAGCATACAAACACTGACGCATGTTCAGTGAAATATAGTTTGGAACTACTAAATGTGGATTCAATTATATTACACTGGTAAAGACCTTGATAAACTATCAGTAAGGCCGAGGCTTGTTGCTCCCGTTCATCAACACCAAGTGGGGTAAATTAAGCTCGTTGTGCCTAACAGAAGACTAAAACACCAGAGACTGTCAGCCCCTCAAATCCAACACCCACATATTCTTCTTTCCAATCTCCACTAATCCTTTGTTTCACTTTTATCCTGTCCCTGACTGGACTGATGTCCCAGTGACTTCTCCACCAACAAGTATCTCACCTGCTTCAAAGAACAGTCCAGCCCTGACTGATTTAAAGTGTCTCTTGGTTTCTGTCATTGATGGATGGATAGTTTGTGCTTTGTTGTTCTGATCCTTTAATTCTGTGCAAACCTAAGAAGGCTCATCGTAACTAAGGAGAATTAAAAGTTATTTTTAGACGTGCTACTTACAGGTGTATCTGTTTAGAGAGAAATGGTGCAGGCGATGATGATGGGAAGCTGCTAATAACTGACGTAAGTGTCGCATTTATTTTTAGTATACGGGTCTAGTTTAGTATTCTTTAAAAATAGAGATGCTGAAATTTCTCCACAATCTTTACAATAGTTGCAGTTATATTTCCATCTGGACCTTAGCATGCTGATCGACTGAGAGACCCCATTAGGCTGACTGACACCGCTGACCCCTGAGCCTGTCCTCTAGCACTGTTTTTTAAAAACTGATAAGCATTCTGAGCTCTTATTTAATCCCGTGGTTCTTTTTCTCACTCTCCCCCCCACCCGGTGTCCTCGTTGCCTCCCTCTTCATTTTCAGATGCACATCTCTTCCATTCCTCTCCACCCACTGCAGCAGCAGGGAAGTCCCTTGAAGATGGTGCTCCATCAGTAATGATTTTCTGCACAGCTGAGCAATGAAAGGTACACATGCACTCAGTCTGCCTGGCTCTCCCTGCCTGGCTCTCTCGCTCTGTGTAAACCCCATCATCCATCCCTCAATGCATCTCATTAAAGTTTTAAAGCGAAGGTAAGCCGGCACATCAGTGAATTCTTCCATCCGCCTGCTCTAACCCTGCGAAACTCCACCCCACCCCTTCCTCATTTTCTCCCCGTTTCTTACTCTGGGGCTGTGTGAAATTAAAGAGAAGGCAGCCGGGCATGTCTTTATTCCGAAAATAATAAGCAAACAGGCGAGACAGCACCTAACTGAAGATGGAGCATGAAGAGTGACGGCACTGAGGAAGGGAGGCTGAAGCCCCTTTGAAGCAAGTCAGTTAAGTCTGAGGAGGAGGCTGATGGAGATGTAAGCCATGTTCAATCTGGAAGTTTTCAGTCAAATTGGTATTCTCTACCAAAGTTGGCAGGGGGGCGGTGAACACCAACCATATACCATGTGTGGAATTACTAACATGTCTGCAAGTTGTGTCCAGACAACAAGACACTATGTGGCTTTAACTACTGCTGAATATCAGCCAAGTGGCCATTAAGGAATAATGGTAATTTCAAAAATAAAGCTTAACAGTAGCAATGACCACTTAAAGCTGGTTACAGTTTCCAACTTTACAGCAGAAAGAAACATGTTTGCAGTCTGGTACAAAAACAAAGGTCTTCACAGCTCATTTTTCCCAGCAGCAGATCCTTTTCTTCGGCAAAGCATCTTTGGTGAATTGGAGCTCTCACTCGTGATTTTAGATACAGTGTAGTTCAGACCATCCAAGAAGTGCTCTTGGATGGTAATGCATTTGTACAGTCTATGGACACAGCTTGCTAACCTTGGCTCACAACTCAGCACTCCATTCTCTGGCCAACGTGTTCACTTCTGACTCCAGAAAATTAAGATGGCAACAGGCAGAAGGCTGAAGTGGACCATTCGATATATCGCTCTTTGGTTTCTAGGCATAACAGTGGATATGCCCGTCTTTGTATAAAGTCTCCCATAATATAATGTCAGACCGAAATTAATCTCAGTTTGAAGCTCCTACGTCACCTCGTTCTCGAGTTATTGCATTCACAAATTTAGGTGTCACACCGCCCACCCATCTGTCCGGTGGGTTGATATAACACATGGATGACAAAACTGGAAACAAACTCAAAGCCACTCAAAACTGCCACTTTCAGCCAACAGTCTCTGCCAGCTGAAAGCGGCTGTATCTACCTGGTGAACACAGCAGAGATCGATCAATACACACAATCCAAGAGCTCAAACAGTGACTTTTCTTTCTTGACTTTTGCCAACAGAAGCCACATACTCATGAACAGAATGTGTTTATAGAGATTAATATAAAAAAGTTATTAGAAAACCCATAAAGTAAAGCTGCATTATATTGTTTATGAACTTATTAGGAAAAATGCATCATTATGAGTTTGCAATAGGACCCATTTTAATACACAGAAAAACCGAACACTACAAATTGATGATGATTGTATCGTTTTATGCATCTTTTATAGAAGTACAATTGAATTAAAATATATTGATGTCATTATCGGGTGAATCTGCATTTTGCAATTTTTATTCCATGTTCAAACAAAGACTGAGTGAATGAATAACTTTAAATTTTTCTGATGTTCATGTCAGATTTATGTTAAATGAGCTTATCAAATTCCACTGAGCTAAGTAAGGAAATTTCATATATAGCACATACATAATACATGACCAAATTTCCCCTGGGTCATTACCAACCAACAAGTTCGATTCATTAATACAAACCAGTGAAGGTTGACCTGAGTCTTTATCAGAAAAGATCAGCCCAAACTTTCCCCTGCAGGCCACAGCATCCATTTTTGAAGGCAGAGGGCATTAAAGAACATCTCTGTCAATATTATCCAGCAGCCTTTCAGCAACTTGTTCTCCAAAAGGAGACGTTGGTAAGGGATATCAATATTAATGGCATAAAACTGAGACCTCATTATGCTGAAGGTCACGGCTAGATGTGGATTTAGAGAAAGATGAACGAAACTCTTCAACATTTATGGCAGAGAAGAAACATTTATCTAGCTGTAGGACACCTCCTGCAGGCAGCCTGCCATTCTCACTTATACACTTAAAAAAAGTTTCACATTCCCAGTCGAAAACTTGTTAAATCATCCCTGTGACTTCTACTGTGTGCAAAGTAGATTCAGCAATTAAAATGCAAAAAACGGTGCAAGTAAGAACTGATTTATGGCACCAAAGGGAGCAAGAAGACTGCAGATAGAGACTGTATCTGGGCTGGTAATGCATCAAAGATGAGGCGCTCACCTGAATTTTTCAGGTATCATGTAACAAAAAAACTCCTTTTTGCTTTTACTTTCTCAATCACCATCTCCACACCACAAACGATTTCTTGTGCAAAAATAGAAAAGAGAACAATGGTAAAGTGCAACTGCATTATACTGCTAACACAACATTAAGTGTTATGACCCCATAAATTTGAGTCTATGCCAAACTTCAACTAGTGACAAAAGCAGTGACGAGCAGTCAGGCGTGCAGCCTTTTAGCCTCCATTTCTAACTGTGGTGTGTGGGACTGTATCTAAGCTTTACACTATTAACTTAGTAATTATGTGGCAGCACATTTCAGGTCAGTTTATAAAGTAGGTAACATAGTGCATTACTTTTAAGAAAGGTATCAAGTAATGACACTGCAAAAAGTACTCCACCCTCTTGTGCACTTAAGTCTTTGAAACCTGAAAGGTTGCACACAAAAGGCAAGATCAAAAGGTGGAATGCAAGACCAATGCATCCATGCTTTTGATTTACACTCATTTTGGTTAAATTTGGGTACAAAAATAACTTTACTCATAATTTAGTAGAGTTACCAACGGTGTCCGATTTTCCTTATTTAAATGGTCCGATATGAGGGATTAAAACCTGGTTACTGAGCCACTGACACATTTGTACATATGGGGAAGTGTGACACCCAGACCCGTCACCTGCATTTACCAGTCAGAAATGACAGCTCTCTCAGAGATAATGTGGACTTACTGGGTATAAATGCGTATCCACAGTATGTGTGTGTCCTGACAGGATATCAGAGCTGATGCAATCACCCCTGCCTCTTTGTGCAAGCCCCCCCCACACCACTGACGGACTGATGTAACCTACATGCCCCCACGGTTCAGCTTGAAGCTCCATCAGTACAGTCCTCTAAATGATGCATCATAGTGCATTTACATCAGGCCACTGTATAAGCCAAGTTTCCCAAATGAACTCATTTCGCCTGAATATTTTTCACCTCTTTTACTGAAGAGTTCTCTGCAGGGATCATCATTTCTGCATCACTGTGGATGATGCCGATCTACATTTTTCATCACAGCTGAATTTTCTCATCATGGCTGAATACTGAGCAGAAGCTCAGAGGAATGTTTGCTCTCTGCACAGGACACAACTTCATATTCTCAGAGTATCCAAGCTGTGACTTGCTAACAAGCATCTGAAATAATTGAAAGACTGACGCACAATTTCCTGCATGTTTAAAAATATATCCATAAACATGGATTAGCCCCTCATGTACTGTGGGATTTTCAGGCAACCAAATTACAACTCTTGCTAAGCACAAAAACACTAAAGGCTTTAAATTAATTGTTAATTTTCTCTGTCAGTTGTTTGTATGTGCCCAATTCCCCTCAAAAACATTAGTTTCTTTCTGCATTTGCACAAAAGCAGGAATTTGATGTCAACAGGCCTTCCCTGCGGTGCATCATCTGTCAGAAGAGGTTGACTAATGCTTACATGATGCCAAACAAGTTAAAGAGGCGCTTGGAAACCAAACATCCATTCTGAGGGAAATTTGGCTTATAGCCCTGGATCACAACCACAGGCAATCAGACCATTTGTTGGATTGTGATAAAGTGTCTAATAAGGCGATTGAGGTGTTTCTATATATACAGCAGATATCATGCCAGGTCCAAATGCTGCAAAAAGGGGCTGTCAATAGTGCTTTTTCTGATGATGTAATCAAAAGAAGAACTCAAGAAGAACTTACACAGAAGCCGTTTAATGCAGACATGAATGCAAATATGCCCTAAAACTGTTGCTTGACCTTTGGTGTCCTTGGACACAAAAAGTTTGAAAACCACCACACACAAAAAGACGCAGGGAGACTGGACTGGTGAAGAGCAAAACATGCTCCATGATGAGCAGCTATTACCCTATTTTTCGGACCATAAGGCGCACCAGATTATAAGGCGCATTAAGTGAAACAAAAAAGTCAGATAAGTCACATTTTACTCAGCTCATTCTTCTTGCTTCCTCCACTTCCGTACCATTGATTCATTAATGTTGAATTATCTCACAGCTGCTCTATTCTGTTGTTGTTGCAGTATATTAATGACTAACCTCGTATTGTGGATGGATTATCTCAGTTGTTCTCCTGACTGACGTTTGGTCCCTTTTCAGCATCCTGCTATGCGATTGGAACCCCCACGTTAACTTTTACTGAGTGGAAAAAAGTTAGCGTTCATCCTGCAGCTTCACTGTTTGTTATGCTAACATAGCTGTGTCGCTAGTGACCACGTAGCACATCATTATATACCAGCTAGCCCAATTTCAGCAACCCTACAAACGTAACTGCTGTTTAGTTTTCTATCTTCATTTATGTTGGAAGTGGTAGCAGAGCTGTACTTTTTAATTTTTTCAGAAATCTCTCAGTCAAAACATTCTATATCATGTTCAGGTGGAAACTAGCGAGCTAACTTCCTGCTAACTTCTAACTCCATTAAATTTCATAAATTCTGTTTTCATGGGTGCCTGCATGTTAAACTTAATTCTTACAACTGTTAAAGCAGCAACTCTGATCGTTTTATTACAGATGAAAGAATTTAGACGGTTTTTAACTCTCAGTGATGCCGCAGTGTTCGTTTGACTTTGGGACCTGAAGCAGACAGAGTTTTGGACCCAGATTCCTCCGTGAGGCTCCTGACTACGGCAGCTGTAATGTTGCGGCTTCCTAGCTTACCAAAGTCGTTCTAAAACATTTTTTGACAGATTTTTGAGTGCCGTGTACCACATAAAATCGGTTTGAGGTCAGTAAGCACAACCAGCATCAGGCGCATTGGATTATAATGCGGACTCTCAATTTTTGAGATTTCAAGTGCGCCTCATAGTGTGGAAAATATGGTAAGTAGCAACAGAAGTTGATTTGTTTAGGGCTCCGTGTTACAAACATATCAATATTTAAAGCTGGTACGTCTGTATTCTGAAGCGATGTGTAATACCACGAAAATGATATTTTATTCTACACCTTTAACATGAGAGCTGACCAAAGAAAATCCATCCAATCTACCTCATTACTTCAGAACATATTCCAGATGTACCGTCTCCTCTTTATCGATGCCTCTATGTTTCAGACTTGTAATGGGGGGAGGAAGAAGCAGAGATAAAAAAGGATTGAAAATGAGAGAGACATTACCAACGTAGGGCGATCTTGATGGGCGTAGTGAGACAGGATGTAAAGAGGTCAGCGGGGAGGTCAGGGTTCATGGGCAGCAGCTCACTGGCCTCACAGGCGGCAAGCTGGATGCAGTTCTTCATGGAGGGCGGCAGGGGCATTTGGGCAAGCGGGTGGCTGGGGTTGATGGCTGCCACCTGATTGGACACAAAAATGTGATTTACTTCTAACATTTATCTGACAACCACAGTCAAACGTTCAAACATTTATCTAGGAGACTTTTCATAGCTGCAACAACCACAGAGAGTAATCTCAGAAGTCCAAGTTTCAGTCCTAAAACAATGATTTACTTAATTCTCCACAGCTTGACCAGTTTTCTGGGGAGATGAATAACAAAGATTTATAGAGAAAGGGAGCTGGATGACTATCTCGCATCTGTCAGACTACAAAGCACACAGAGACATAGTGAGCATCAAATGAAATGTGGAATTGAGTTCAGACCAAATGCCAAAGACACTTTTTGCATGGTGCAATTACATATAAACACGCAAACTGATTCAAATTCACACTGGGTGACTACAGGGAAACCCACGCAGTCAAAATATTAAACTTTGGTGAAAACATCTGTTAGATGTTGCTTTGTGATAGCCTGTGAGCTGTAGCTCCCTCAGACTGATGGGTCTCCTGATGCCACCGACAATCAGAAATGAAGCCTGCAGGGAGGCAGTGTGGTTAACTTCACTTTTATAGAGACAGGACAGGACAATTAAACCAAACAGATTTCCTGAAATATAAAACTGTGACTTAGTAATTGGCATGACTTTGAGAAGGTAGTACTACACCTATTGGCCGTTACAGGAGATATTTGTGGGTTGGGGAAAGTGCTAAAACACTCCAGTGTAAGAGAACGCTTTGTGTTGGTCCTGAACACCCCATAATAACTTCCCTTTGATGACTATTATCTGATCTCTATCATTTCTGCACGCTTCTTTATGATATAGATTTAATTTGAAATTGTTAAAAAGTATCCATCTACACTCAGTGTAGTTAAAAAAAACAACAACTTTTTCAACCTTTACGAGTCATTTGTCTGTGGCCTGAATTGTTCTCATGTGCATTATTTTTTATTTAATTATCACTTAAATGTGACTACAGCTTGACTCAAGTCCATCTTCAGGTTAATGTACATAACCACACCTGTGTGTAATGTAAAAAATCCCACCAATACACTGCGTAATGATCAAAACTAAGGTAAAAAGTCTGCTACTTTACTAATGCCATCAGTAAAGTAAAGCATGGCGGTGCTAAAGATTTGGTCCTTATTGACAAAGGCAGTGGATAAAAATTCAAGAGGGCCTTGAGAAAAACCTGCCCCAGACTGCAACAGCTCTGAGTGAGTTTACATTTCAGCATGACAATGATCCAAAGCATGCACACTTAAACTCCACAGAACATCTATGGTAAGACATCAAGATGGTAGCAGAGGCTTCTTTAGTAGAAGGTGATAAACTGCAAAATTTCAGGTGTACAAAACAAGCAGAGACTTTTCCAAGCACACCGAACGCTGGAAACACATTCAAAAAGTGTTCTTAGCACCTGAAGCACTGTAACAAAAGGCAGAATGCTGGTATTTTAGTGGCAGAGTCAGGGTTTGGATACAGAAGCAGGTTGAGATCACAGCAGACACCACGCTGAAGAGCAGATAAGGCATGAAATGAAAGGTTAGGTGTAAATTAGAGAGCAGCAGTTTGAGTTGAAGAAAGAAAATAAATGGCCTGCATTTGTATAGCGCTTTACTTTGGGGTCCCTAAGGACTGGCGCCACCGGGCCCTCTGACCACCACCAGTAGGCAACGGGTGAAGTGTCTTGCCAAGGACAAAGGAGCTTGCAAAGAAAAGCATCTGGACTTCTTTAAGTTGCTTGCTTTTCAAGCAACTTAAAGAAGTCCAGACGCTTTTCTTTGCAAGCTCCTTTGACTACGATGACCTGGATGACTGAGAAACTTCACAGACAACTTGCCAAGGACACAACGACCGAGACTATTGGAGCCGGGGCTCAAACCGGCAACCTTCCGATTACAAGACTAACTGCCAACTCTTGAGCCACGATCGCCAACCAACAATGAAAACTACCAAAGTCCAAGTGTGATTTTACGCAAATGTCCAGCAACATCAAATGGAGGCTTGAGCCTGCACCACCTACACCAGCCTGTTCTGACTCGTGTCACTGTTGCAAGCTGCTGGTTGGTGTTCATCAGACCTGCTATCATCTCACAACTGATAAGCAAACAAATTGATCACTTCTTTCATCTTTGAGGCCAAAAAAATGTTCATTGTTTGGCACCGAAAAGTGTCGTATTTATTACAGGTTGCACCTTGAACATCACAGAGGTGTATAGAAGCTGCTGTACAGTGCTTACTGCATTAAAAATGAAAACACATGGGAGGGAGAAGACAAAAAACTCAGCAAAGCCCCAAAAAGTTCAACTTTTGGCTGCTTTTATGGACAGCGTTGGGTAAGGGAAAAAAACTGCACAAAAAAAGAAGGAAAGTCTGACTACAAGCTTTTGTTTTTTTGTTTGTTTTTTTAAAAGTTTGCCACCTTGATCTACATGGCAAAAGATTAGAAATGACGCACCGGCTCAGACTTTTTCACATTGTAATGATACGGTGATAGGTTATTGATCCCAGTGGGAAGTTTTCCCCGTTCGCTGCCTCTCAGGAGGTGGTCTTTGTCGGTAATAAAATAAATAAAAATCTCTCTCGTCTATTCTGAGAGCTGCATTAGTGTGATACTTTAACACTCTGGGGCGGCTCAGTCAATATTTGCAAATGTAAAAAATGAGAGAGGCCTGTGTATGATGTAAAACTTTAATTATATTTGGAGCTCTTGACTATCTATGTGCTCATTGTGCTGTTGTGCTGTTGATTTGTTTCCTGGGAGTTCAATACGTTTCCTGTCTTTTGCTTAGTACACTTTAATGAGCTGTGGGTCTTAATGGAGGCAGCAATCCAAGACTTCCCTTTATCATCACTGACTGCTATTGCTTGTTTCTTTCATTCTGCAGCCCTGCCTAATTTTAGCAGGAAATTAGCCAGGGAGACTGTTATATTATTAGTATTATTATCGTTGCCTCTTTTCTCCAAAGCACAGGGAACTATTACTTTAAAAGAAAGACTGAAGACTGCTTCACACAGCTTGTAAATAGTTTTTTTATTATTATATGCCAAATAAATTTGTATTTGTAACAGAGACAACAGCGCTGCTCCTAAAAGACTTCCACAATCAGTGAACTCATTGCTGATGTCACGAGCTGCGGAGATCGTATCTCGCCTGTTTTATTGTTCCATCAGAACTCCTCCATAAACTGTCCGAGGACACAATCAAATATTTTATCATCGCAGCATCTAATTTAGGAAAAAGTAAAGAAATATCTGACAGCTCTGAGAAATTACAGACAGAGTCAAATAAATAAAGAACGCTGACTGTTTACCAGAAGGTGTTTCTGACTGCACAGACATATATTCTTTAGTAAAGAACCATCAGAATTATCAACGCTAATCCAAAAGTGCCAAATAATTCACTGAACCACCCCCAAAAAACCTGTAGAACAAAGTTAAGGATGTACTTAAAAATGTGCCACAAATATAGTTACATAGTTAAACAGATCTGTTCATACTGATCATGAGTGTGAAACAGCTTCGGTTTCTAATATGCAACAAAACAAAAACAACATGACAGCCAGAGGACAAACTGAGGGGCTGCACCAACGCCCAGTAAAGGATCGATGAGGGTTGTTCTGATAGTGAAATATGCAAAGGAGACCAGAATACAATAATATGCAGCTGTAAAGAGGCATCAACAGCTTCCTTTTTAACCTGTCGAGTTTGCATTGAGCTTTGTTTCTTTCTTTGGCTGTTTATGTAGCAGTGATGTTTACACTGCTGTGTATGCTCTGCTGACATCACACTGCCACGGCATTGATTTTTTAACCTGCTGGATTTCTTCATTTTTGTCCTTATAAGTCCAGTTTTAAAAGTCTAAATACATCATAAGCAGATTTTTAGACTTTCACTGTACTTCATTTAACTACTTTGGCAGTGCTGTGAAATCAGATTTAAAATAAATGGAAAATCTCCTAGATTTAGTTGACTCCATAAAATAACGTGCAGAAAAAGCATGAAATTATCATATTGATGTCAGGTATTACAGATTTGTAACTTTTGTTGAGCCACCGTAAAAACTCTTGCATCAGCAAAGCATCTGGCAGACGTTTGATAGATTTTGGACATAAAGTCGAGGAATAAAATGCGATTGCAGCAGATGGGGAAACCTAAAAAGATGCACAGTACAATCCAGTGTTTAGTCTGCAAATCCTAACTTTAGACTGAACAAAACCTCTGATATCATCATTTTACAGGTGATGAGATACTATATATATGTTTGTTTCGTCGATTCTTGAGTACACACTTTGAATTATAGATTTAACTGACTGAAAACACGATACATAATGAATAAGCTGTAATGAGATTCAAAACGTCTAAAGTTATATAAAGTTATATATAGTTATATATATATTTTTAAGTGAACTAGTCTCCATGTTCTTTGTTCCAGTGCTGGATAAAAGTCAACATGTGTGTTTGATTTCGAGGAAGCAGCGTGAGTGCAACCTTACTTTTAGGGTTGCAGTGTTTGTGTGGGATGCATAAATACACTGTGATCATACACTGCACAGCTGGTCTAACTGTAGATATAAATTACAAATTGTTCCTCTAAGACCGCTTGAAGAGCCGTAGACACTCTGAACAGCTGTTTGCTGCAGCAGAAAATGTTGCTTTAAGTGCTAAAACTCTTTTAGTGTGTGCAAACACTTTTGGGATTACAGACATAAAGGTGGAGGGGGACGAGCAGTTGCGAGAATCTTCAGACTGCCTGTCACAGAGCGAGAGAATACACCACAAGCTTTGGCAATCAAGCTACACTATCAAAAGAACACATAATCACATAGCTGGCAAGCAACAAATCCCATGAGCACCAGCATACAAACAAAGGGTGCAGGAGTCTATGATCAAGTCTAGCGCATGATATAAGCCTGGACGTTTATGGATTTAAAAACATGCCAGGTGATAGCATTTAATACAAGGGAAAGATGTGTTTGATTTTGCACAATTTCTAGACAAGCAATTCTATTAAAACCAATCTGGAGAATTGAAAATGTTAATTAATTCATTCAAAATGTCAAATTTACTTTGCACGATTAAACAGTCCACTCCATAAGCATTCCTGTACTTGATTCAGGTTTGTCCAAATGTGATTCTGTAACAGAGCACAGCGCCTGACAGGAATCTCTTTCCTGGATCTCCACAGCTTATGAGTGCTGCAGCTCAGCGTCTGACGCAAGCCAGAGTAAAACTTTAGAACACCTGAGGCATGCACGGAGGGGACGCGCCTCTCTTTTTGCACCTGAGCAGCATCACGGGATGAGACGAGCAAACAAAAACAAATAATCTGCAGGCGCATTTTATTCAGAAAGCTGCAATAAGATGAATTCATTGTCCAGAATACTTCTAACGCAGTTTGGAAATAAGGTAATTAAAATGTACAGGAAATGCCTGCGATGGAGGAAGTGTAGTTTTATATAACGCCTCATTGCTCAGTCTTCCAGCCCTGTGCCAGTCCAATAACTCATTAGCTGGCTCTATAGTAAGTAGTAAAAAATGTAAAAGCTCAGATTTACTGTACTGCTCTGCACACACATGAATAAATTAGCATTATTAAAAACACAGAAGAGTAGGTGTTCTTAATGGAGGGGCGATGACGTGTGCAGCTGTGCATTGCTCTCCTATCAAACGAATGCGTTCCTCCTCTTTGAAATGCTTGCAGGCGTGACTGGGAGCCCCCGCGAATGCATCTGTGCCAATCTTCATCTCTGTAATGAGGAAAGCGTCGACTCGCTCGCAGAGACCGATACCACAAACAAAGCGGCGCGCGCCTTTCTAAAGCCTCTCGTCGAGTCGACCTCAGAACAACGCTGTCTCTTGAAAGAAATCTGGCGAAAGCGTGTGACGGTGGGCTGCACTAATCCTAACGGTAAATACAATAACTCTGCCAGCAGAAGCTGATTAACGCCAAACAGCCACTGTAATTATCACATTAGCATATTGTAATCTCGCAAATTACCATGAAAATCACCGTGACAGCTTTCTTTTCTCTCTCTCCTCCACCGGGGAGATCAGGGGACGATTTAATTGCTGAGGATTCATTTTTTTAACGGGAAAAAAAAGAACAAAACAAGAAAACATTGACACTAATCACGAGACTAATCCTCGGGACGGGCGGGGGATTTTATACGTATCATGCTAACAGAGGAAGCGCACAGTCACGCATGGGAGCTGCTTTAGTCGAGAAACATTTTTGCAGCCCTGCATTCATTATTCATTAAAATGATAGATGTGAGCGTCCTGGAAGCGCCAGTAACACAAACGCCACACAGACGACACACACACACGCTCTTATAGTCCAGCGTACCATAGCTGTGTGCATTGCAGTGATTCACACACACATCTTTCCGTCCCACAGCTAATGCAGTGAGCATGTTCACCGAGTGCACGCAGGAAGTGATGACATATTTAAAAGGAACCAGGTGGCCCCATAATGGCACACTCAGAGCCAACACACAGACACACACTCGGGCCCACTGGCGGACTGAAAGGACCACAGGAGGAGCTCGATGTGGGACTGTGGAGGAGTGCTAAAACACTTCCTCCTCCTTTCATATTTTCACCCCATCCGGCTCCTTTATACTCCTTCATCTGCATCACGGCGCTTCCAAATAACGCCGTCCCTGGTGAGTTCAGGCCTGTGGTTGAATCACGTGTTCATTAACAGGTGTCGTTGGATGATTCCATTTGCGGCCACTCGTCTGTGTATGTGCACAAACGTGTGGGTGAGGTGGGAGACGCCCTGCTTGGATGATCTGCTGTATGATTTATTTTTACTTTTTTTAATTCACTGGGCGGTATCGCCTCTCGTTATCTTCCAATTATACACTTCCTGTGTGAGTGGGCGAGACGGGCGAGCACTGAGGTGGAAAAGTGAAAAACGCTTATGGATGCACATTTAACCTAAAGGCCTCCTCGGCTTGTTTCTTCACTGAAAGGCTACAGTTGAACTCTGAGTCTCTCAAAGTTTTTGTGCAACGATGCAGCTAATGCGTTTGGAGTAGGCTTTGTGCCCTGCTATGAAAAATATAAATATAGTCCTTCTGCACAGCACATCTCAGCTTTCAGTGGCTACAGTGAGGTTACAGATGAAAATCTGGGCCAATGTAGATAGAAATGTTTAAAATAATCATTTGGGTGATAGCTAATGTCAATATTTCTGGCATGTTTTATTTTATTTTACACTCTTTTTAGAGAAACGCTTTTTTAAAATACCTTTTAAAGGCGTTCAGTCAATCATTTTGTGAGCACAAACTCGATGACAAGAGATGAATATCAGCTACTGACACTAGATGCAAATATTCAGCTAATACATCAGTGCATCGTTGACCGCAGTCATGCTGAAAGCTTTACTCCCAAGTCTGTGATATGCTCAACTAACAACAGACAGCACTCCCTGCAAGTCTTACCTCGGTTCGCTTTCAAAAATCCCTTGTGACCCTTTAAGTACTTCCCTCTTTTCAAATTAGCTACAACTAAGGCTACGTTCACACTGCAGGTCTTAATGCTCAATTCCGATTTTTTTGATCAAATCTGATTTTTTTGTCTGCTCGTTCACACTACAAATAAAATGCGACAGCAAACGCGCTCTAGTGTGAACGCTCAAAGCGGCCGCATGCGCAAAAGAAGACGTCACACACAACGCGATCTGTTTGGACCGAGAGCAAACAATATTGTTTGACTGATGGACCTTAATATAAAGACTTCGGACTTTACGTTTCCCAATTTTTGCTTTAAGTTATTTTGTTATTTACATAATAATGTAAATAACCTAATAATGATCCTTATTGCTGTTTTAGAGGAGCGGTGCTTCAAAGGATAGTTGCAGATTTCTGTCAGAATCTGCAGATTATACAGTACAAATAAAATGTTCACGTTTCTCCAACATTGTCTTCCCAACAGTTTCACTGGATGGTCAGGAAGCGTTCGCGATGTCTTCTCCGGATAATTGGCGTCTGTCTTGTGTCAGTGACGTAAAAGACGGATTTAATGCGACATGACTGTTCAAACAGCAGTCGCTTTCTAAAACATCGGATATGTATCGGATTCAGTACCACATACGAAAGTGACCCAGATCGGATTTGAAAATATTGGATTTGTGCCGTTCACACTGTCACAGCATGATCGGATATGGGTCGCATAGGGTCAAAAAAAATTGGATTTGATGCGCTTTCGCCTGCAGTGTGAACGTAGCCTAAGCGACAATGAGAGGTTTGTGCTCACATTGTTCCCTGATTGATGCTAACACGCGACTTCCACGCCATTAGAAAGGCATCACATACTCGAAGCATTTTGGGGGGAAACAAAAAGTAAACGCTGATTTTTCTAATCTTTTTCACTTCTGTTATTTTGAGGAAAGACAAAAAACTGCATCTATGCTTTAATGAAAGTGAGTATTTCAGCTGCTCCTCTTTCTCTTCGATTCATCAAAAACTAATTTAAAGCTAATTTATTGATAATTTTTTAAAGTAGTGGGGAAAAATACTTAAAAATATGGTTAATGTGTTAAACTTGCAGCGACTTTTGGAAAAGGGAATAATATTTAAATGAATAAAAATAAATAAAATCTATGAGCCAGGTTACCTTCAGGGTAATTATGTTGATTAGTCCCAGCAATCCAGCAGATATTTATTCCCTTGCATATAACAGCTAAAATCATAATTGGTCATTAAACAACAGGAAACCTTGCACCTCTTTTAAGGTTCACTGAATGGGGCACTTTCCAGTAGAGCGGCTCAATCTGAATCACTCAAAAACAACATTTTCAGAGTATTTTGATTTAGACTAAGCGGTTTGTGAAGGAACCTGCGTGATGCTACACCAAATGAGAATTGTGATTTTAACCTTGGACTCGACCTGAGCAAACTTTGACAGAAAAGAGCAGGAGAAGCAAAGAAGAAGCAAAAGATGGAGAGACACTTGTGACGAGCGATGCGGCGACTCAGCAGTTTGGCTGCTGCCTTTGCCTTCACTTTAACGGGTAACGCAGCACGCACAGCAGCTCTTCTTTACTCTCGCTCTGCCTCCTGCTCTGCACTGTTCATCCTGTACCTCCCTCCCTCCCTCTCCTTCTCCTCTCCAGCTAATCTACAGTCTGGCTGAAACTTCTCCATGAATAATTGAGATGAATGACAGCACCGTCTCATCACGAATTCACATAACACGCCATAGCCGGAGAGAGAAAGAGAGAGAAAAAAACGTAATAAAAAGATGAAGCGCTGAGAGGACTGGGGCTGGTAGTGCTGTGTGTGTGTGTGTGTGTGTGTGTGTGTGTGTGTGTAGGATTGGGGATGAAACCAAA
This sequence comes from Neolamprologus brichardi, assembly GCF_056152115.1. Lineage (NCBI taxonomy): Eukaryota > Metazoa > Chordata > Actinopteri > Cichliformes > Cichlidae > Neolamprologus > Neolamprologus brichardi. The sequence goes on along the minus strand of NC_142109.1, from coordinate 33,566,596 downwards.
ACTCAATCACTTAGATCCAGCTGCCTATTTGATTGGCTGCATCACCGCACTGAAGACATCTTGGATTTTTATTAGAAAAGGTTCCAGCTGCGAATCACGAGTCGACTCTCGGTGACACCAATTAGTCCTTTATAAATGCTGTATACATATGTGAGTGTGTGCTCAGTGTGACTGTAATCGGATGAATCACCCAGTTTGCTGCTAATAACTCTTAAATACCAACACATCATTTCGCCCTGTTTGCTCGCACACTGTGTCTGCGTGCATTCACGCTGTGCGTTTTTGCCTCACCTCCAGCTCCTGCTCTCTCTGCAGGGCAAACTGTTTGAACGACTTGACGATGATTCCCGCGTTGGAGCAGTCGTACACAAAAATGGACGGGCTCCCCATCCACGTCTGCAGGTCGTAGATGGACAGCGGGATGTACTGGGTGTAGTTCTGAGAAAGAGAAGGCAGGAGGGGATAACGTCAGAGTGAGGAATTGGAGAGAGAGAGGTGCATTGTGTTATTGCTGATAACTCACTTTTATAGATTTGTGTTTAATTATTAAGCAGTCATCTGTTTGATGAAGAGCGCGAGCAGACGAGCGAGAAAAAGAGAAAACCCGAGTGAGGCGGAGGAAAAATGGGGACGATGGGAACACAGACCGAGGAATATAAATCTAATACCCATGGTGCAATAAAGGTGCTCTCCCCTAAACTTATTGGAAAATTGGGTTCTTCGCACCTTCCCTGATGCCCGTGTCCACATCAAATCCCCCACTGATGTCCTGTTACAGCAGCCAGCGACACTGCAGCTTCATTTTATAGGATAAGGAATACCGAATAAAATGCGAAAGAAAAGAGGGAGAGGACATTAGGCCCGAGGGTACACTGAGGACGCGGAGCCAAACGCTAGCGCTCGACAGCAGCGGTGCATCATTGTAAGTAGGTGCTTACTTACAGGACAAGATGATGAACAACTCCAGATTTTATATCTGATTCCCCAAAGTCAGCGAGTCTGTCCGCATCAGTGCGATGCTGAGATCACAGCAACCAGGTGAGATTTGATTTAATGTCTGGTTGTCAGGTTATTTTCTGACTGCGAGAATGTTACACTGAAAAACTGAAAACATCTTTTTTTTTACCTGCATTTTAGCCACAGGAGCCTCGGTCCACTTTAAGCTTCTAGGTGAACACTTCAGGAATTACTACTCCAAAGTGCTTCTGTTACACAGGCTGACTGCCAGCAGTACCATACTGACTGATCCAAAACAAGTATAGTAGCTACTAAGATGCATGCAGTATCTACTTATACCTTTAGATACAAATTCACGGTTTCTGTCTTTGTGCAGAAACTTTTAAATGCACTACAATAACCTGTGGGATATGTGGACTCCTTCATTTACGACAAATGACTGGACTACATCAAAGTACATTTTTCCTGAACCTGTGGTGCGTGACAGAGAGCCACTTCGCACTGGAAAAACAAACACAATCGTCACTCATCATCTGGACCAACTGCCAGATGTTGCTCTGTGCGCCTTTGTCTAATTCCTGAAAATAAACATCAGTGTTTCTAAATGATATAAATGAGAGAAGGGAGCCGGAGATCGACAGACGGATTGGGGCTGCAGCTGCAGTGATGCAGACGCTGCACCGGTCCGTCGTGGTGAAGAGGGCGCTGAGTGTAAAAGCGAAGCTCTCAATTTACCGGTCGATCTACGTCCCTACCCTCACCTATGGCCACGAGCTGTGGGTAGTGACCGAAAGGACGAGATCGCGGATACAAGCGGCGGAAATGAGCTTCCTCCGAAGGGTGGCTGGCCTCTCACTTAGAGATAGGGTGAGAAGTTCGGCCATCCGGAAGGGGCTCAGAGTAGAGCCACTGCTGCTCCACATCGAAAGGAGCCAGCTGAGGTGGTTCGGGCATCTGACAAGGATGCCCCCTGGGCGCCTCCTGGGTGAGGTGTTCCAGGCATGTCCCACCGGGAGGAGGCCCCGGGGCAGACCCAGGACACGCTGGAGAGATTATATCTCTCGGCTGGCCTGGGAACGCCTTGGTGTTCCCCCGGATAAGCTGGAGGAGGTGGCTGGGGAGAGGGAGGTCTGGGCCTCTTTGCTTAGGCTGCTGCCCCCACGACCCGGCCTCGGATAAAGCGCAGGAAGATGGATGGATGTTTCTAAATGAACGATCTCCAGCACCTATTGCCAAAGCACAAGCATGAAATGACATAACGGGATGTTTAAAGACTGATATAGAAATGCTGAGGTCACGCCACGGGTACATAAGAGGATGATCTTGAATGGGAGATCACCCAAAATTCAATCATGTATAGCCTTTTGATTTTCACAGGCACGTTCCTGAAACTTTCCAATCGCACCTCATACATCTTATTAGGTCCAAAAATGAACTGCCTATAGTTTAAGATTGTGAATAAAGTTGAAGTAATGCAGGGATTATGAGCTCCGCTGGAGACTAAACAGCATTACTCCAATGAAAGCATGTGAAAACATGTTTATTTACTTGGCTTTGGTTTAGTGCACGTGTAAGCACAGCCTGTGACATTTCAGCGACAAATAATCAAATCGTCCTTGGAAATGACAGCAGTAAACAGTTAACACCATCATGGCTTGTGAACGTGACAGTGTAGGTCTGATTAGAAAAATCTGTGAAGGCCCGATATCGTCGGTGCATGTCTGGTACCTTATTAAAAACCCAGATCTCTCCATTGACGGTAGGTCGTGGCACGCCGTGGCCGTTGTAGTGGAAGAGGACTCGTTCTTCCTTGGCATTGCGTCTGAGTGACGTGCACAGTTTCTTCACTTCATCCACCGTGGGGTCCAGACTCTGCTTGTAACGGGCCTGAAAGAGGAAGGAAGAAAAGATGTCACAATGATTGATGCTTTAGTCACATTGGGAACAAGGACACTGCTGCTCTGCGTTTTGTTTCGGGCAGGGAGATGTGCTGCATTTATTTTTTTTCTTTCCTTTGCAGTTCAGTAGTCCTGCGTCAGTCTAACTTTCTCTGTTTTCCTTTTCTTAGATTCAGCAGCACTCACTGACCCTTGGTTTTGAACAAATAAACAACCACATTTTGGTTATACGTCGTTTCCTCCACCTTAGCTTAGCTGGGAAGTAAAGAAAATTCTGCTTTTGGTGTATGAAGCACTTATTGGTCTGTTTTGAATATATGACTGCATTAGGGCTGCCACAAACGATTATTTTGATAGTCGACTAGTCACAGATTATTTTTGTGATTAGTCGACTAATCAGATCATGCATCCATTGGACATAAAACGTACAGCTTATTGCACCAGCATGCGTCTGCTCTTATATAACTACCATTAGCTTACAGCTTTAAATTTTTATGAAATTTGCTGATTGTTTCGGTGAAGTTTAATAAACTCCTTGATATCTAAAATATAACGGGACACCGGAGTATATTCTCCAGCATCTCACACTTCTGATAATCAGCTGTCTGCTTGACGTTTATTCAGCTGTGTAAAAACTATAACTTTAATCTCAGCCAAACCGATTTACTCAGGAACAAATAAAATACTAAAAAAGCCAAACAATAACATTTTGAAGTTATCTAAGTGACTTATATATTTTTAACCTGAGTAGCGAAAGACGGCGGTGGGTTTGAAAACGATTTGCCGGGAGTCCGGTGTTCTCACGGCTCTAGTGAGCCTAGGCCCCGGCTAGCTATCGAGCTAGTGGCTAACAGACGTCTCCGAAAACGTCGGAGCACTTTTGAAAATATGTGGTGTCTTGATAAACTGAGCAGATATTTGAGGTTTATACAGCTACATTCTCGTCTGAAAATATGTTAATCGTTTATTTTGTGACCCAGAAAGAATAATAAGAGTAATATTAAAACTAACCAGCTGCCGCCATTGTTGGAAACTGAGCTGGGCCGCGCTATGAATTCTGGGACACAGCTTCTTCTTCTTCGGGGTTTAACGGCAGCTGGCATCCTTGTACATTCAGTGCTGCCATCTTCTGTTTCAGTCCGTTATTACACTCGTAAAACCTACTACTTATTCCTGTGTCTTTTGTGATCTTACAAAGCTTCAAACGAGGCGTCGACTATTAAATCAGTCAATCGTCGACGTAATCGTGACTAGTCGACTAATCGTGGCAGCCCTAGACTGCATCAATTTTTACAGTGTGTCCAAGCACAGGACACTTCTTTAAATTCTCTCCATATCAGGCGACGGAGCAGACTAAAAGGTATGGCAGCTGATGTGCAGGTTGGACTTGAGAATAATCTTGCAGAACATTTTCAGTCTAGCTTTAAACTGTGCAGGAATGTGGGGGGATAATGTGCGCCGGTAATGTCCGAAACAAGCTTTATTGATGCATCTTTCTGTGAAGCACTTTGAGTTGCATCGTTATGGGACTGTGGTCTATAAATAACCTTTTGAGATCTGTTGACTGATGTTTCAGGAAGGATGAACTCCAAGTTCACCACTCTGCTTTATTCCATCAGTGAGAGTGGCTAAGATTGGAAATTATTTTCTATGTGAAACATAAACCAAGAAAACAAAACAAACAAGAAGCACTCAGAGAGCACAAACCTCTGCCAAGGCAGAGTCATCTCTGTGCAGCATTTGCTTTTAAGGTAACTGAAGTTTATTTTCTTTGTTTTTTAAACATACTTTAAGTACTTTTATGTTTGCAGTGCAGTAAAAACAAGTGCAAAGTGCAGACTTTGCCTATTTGCCCTGTCGAACCCCAATTTAATATACAATTACTTCATTTTAAGTTTTTATTTTTATTATTTTCCCTTAAAGTGGATGTAGCTCATGTGTGGCAGCTATTTATTTAAACAGTTATAACCTGTTACGGTAATGTACATAACAAAGCTATAAGAAAATTAATCAACTACACTCCTGTAACCCACTGTCATTTAAATAGCTACATGTAGCATTATTTTCACTTTGACCTTTGGCTCTACTTACCTTAAAGGAGAGCAATATATTAGCCAATAAATCATTATGATGACCTTGAAGGGCTTGAGACAAATTTGTATTGTTTATTAACATGACCTCACTTTACACCGCTACAAAGTTCTATCAAAGTTTTATTCATTCAAAACTTTTCAAGCTTTTCAAGACAGAATGACAGACACATGCAAGCACCACAAAAACCTTAACCTCCTTGTTGGAAGTTAATTTGGATTCCTAATAATAATAATAATAATGATGATACAGTAGACTGAAGGTTTACAGAAGGACTGATGAATCCACTTATCCAAAAATACAGGGAGCTGCCATTGCAACCCCTGAGTAAATGTTATAAAATTGAACATAATATATGACATTTATCGTTTTCACAAGCATATCACTGATTTTGGGACTCATCCGAGATTTTTAGTAGATGCACCTACTGCATGGTATGGCATCAGTGCACAAGTGCATTGAATCAAGAAAATTAAATGAAATTCAGTTTTATTTATATAGCACCAACTATCAAAATCAGTCCCCTCAGGCTTACATACTTAAACAGAAGCTTACTTGTGCTCATTTTAATCAGAGATATTTTTATGATCAACAACTAGTAAACAGGATGAGAACCAAACTATTCAAGGACAGTGTGTCTTACACTGCAGTCAGGTTTAGACTTTTAGTAATAATTATCGAAGATGAACTGAACTCCATGTAACTAAGAAGTAAAAACGCCATGTTTCATGTTCAAGTGCTCTGAAAGGAAGAAATGTAAAAGGAACTCTGCAGAGCTCACAAGGGCACAAGCTATTAAGATCAACTTCCTTTTTCAACAAAGTAGGTGACCTTGAGTCCAAACTTCAAAGTCCACATCCTCCACAGCAACTTCATACTCATTTAAAAGTGCAGGAAGTCTTTCTTTTATTTCATAAATCTGCAGTTTGAGTGTTTCTCTATGTATATTGTGCAGTAGGGCTGCACGATTTTGCATAAAATGAGAATCACGATTTCTTGGCTTAGAATTGAGATCACGATTCTCTCACGATTTTCTTTTCCAATATAAATATTTATTGCACTTATTAACTGCACATCAACTTTGTAACAGTTGAGACTGAACATAAAAACAATAAATAAACATAAAAACAACAAATGTCTCACGTTTTGTGGTTGCCGCAAAATGTTGTACTGCTTGAAATTCCGTCTCCACCGTTGCTCGACACTGCGTGTATAGAGCAGGTAGTGAAACAATAGAAAAATAGTTGCGGGACGGCACTGTGTAGCGTTTGTCTAGGGCATAGGTGTCAAACTCTGGCCCACAGGCCAAATTTGGCCCGCAGCCTAATTACATTTGGCCCGCGAAGCAATACCAAATTACTATTAGAGCTGGCCTACTGGTATTATACAGCTAATATATATATTGTTTAGTATTAAGCTTTGCTTGTTCCATATTCAGTTTTTCTGCAAAACGTGTTTGAGTCCATGAGAAAAGATTCATTCTTATATCTGGAGGAATAAATATATTTCAATAAATATTAACGTTAGCCCGCGACTTTGTTCCAGTTTTGAATTTTGGCCCACTGTGTATTTGAGTTTGACACCCCTGGTCTAGGGTGTTGATCATTTTCCTAAATCCCTCGTTTTGCACAGTGTTGATGGAGCCATATCTTTGGTCAGGTGATAAGTAATAGCCTCCGTAATTTCTTTGTGCCTGCGGGAGTTTGACGGGTATAGGGAAGCGCTGTATAAGGTTCCCGTTATTGATGTTTGGGTGGTTGACCGGGACAGATTTTCTCCTGTCACTTTCTCGTCATCCCTGACGTGCTCTCCGTTGTTTTTTCCCTGCTAATTTTAGCATCACACGGCACAGCTTGTGTATCACGTGGTATAAGGCTCCGCCCTTGTCATTTGTTGAGCAGAAGAGTGAGCGCTTGTTTTCATGCAGATTACGTCCCGGATCAAAATGCGGTACAATCGTCGTCGTCTTTTTTTTTTTTTTTTTTTTTTTTTTTTTTAAATCGTTGTCATTTGGAAATGAGATCGCGATTTTCTAACGATTAATCGTGCAGCCCTATTGTGCAGTCTTTCCGCTCTCCTCTCAGACACAGAAACGTGTTATAAAAAGGAAAAAAGAAACTGGAAAAATCACACTGGATAGTATTTATCATTTTAACTGAAAACAGATCAGTGAACAGTGGACGAGTGAAGAAAAAAGGATGCTCTGATTTCAGAAAAATTGGTCCTCAGCAAGATTATTTAAATACAACCTCAGATGACTTATTATGGGATGCCATTATTTAATGAAAACTAAGCCAAAATGCAAAAGCAAGCAACTAAGAACTCCAATGGTTCAGTAGCTTTTAGATCCACCTTTAACAGCAGTAACTTGAAATAACTGTTTTCTGTAATGACTATCAGTCCCTCGCATTCCTGCAGATGAGCGTTTACCCACTCTGCTTCATAGCACTGCTTCAGTTCATTGAGGTTTGTGGATATTCATTTATGCTAAGCTCTCTTAACATCCTGCCACAGCAATTTAATCAAGTTGAAGTCTGGACTTTGACTCTGATCCTTTTCTTTTTCAGTCATTTTGTTAAAGATTTAATGCTCTGCTTGTGATCTGTGCTATGCTGTGGCATGAACTAATTTCATCCAAGCTGTAGCTGTCAGTGAGATTACATTTCACTCTAGAATATATTGGTATACAGAGGTATTCATGGTTGACTCAATTTTAGCAAAATGCTCAAGTCCTCTGGTTGCAGAGCCAGTCCAAATCACCACCTCTTCACCACCAAACATGACTGATGGTATGAGGTGTTTGTGTCGATATAACTGTTCCTGAGGTCCCGTGGTTCGTTTAGATGCAACTTTGCAAACCTAAGCCATGTTACAAATGTTCTTTTTAGAGAGAAGATGCTTTGTCCTGGGAAAACTTCCAATATTAATGGCAGACTGGTGGCTATCAGGTGCCAAAGCTGTTGATGGAGAACTAACATCAACAAGTGAATCGCCAGAAAAGCAAAATGAATCCACGAAAACTGAAGAGACTATTTTAGGTAACAGTGAGACTGTAATATCTACACGTGATAGTAGATTTTCACGTGCTGTTTTGAAGAGGACACAAGCTGAACCTGAATGTTTTCTTCCATTTAAGAAATACCACGTTCACATTTGAAAATACCAAACCAAAAATAAGGATCTGAATCAGCTGACAAGTGACTAACCAGCTGGCAGACCAAAGACAAGCATCCAAAACCGTACTGACTCAGACAAAGGCGTTTTTGTTTTGCAAGAAGCCAAACGCCTAAGAGAAGTTTTCACATTTCACATTTTATCGAACAATAATAATTTCAGCTAAACAAAAAAAAAGTATGCACGAAGTGCAACGCTTATAGACGTCTTGTGAAAAATGGTCTTAACACAGTGAATCACAGGAGGTACAAAAGCAAGTGCAATTTGTGAGCAAACAAGGAGGCTTTTACACTTCTGAGTGTGAACTTTAAACAAGCTGCTGATAGCAGTAAGTGTATGAAACATGACATATATAGTACTGGTTCTGGAAATCTCTTGTTTTTGAATAAGGCGCAGTCACAATAAGAAAACAAAAGCAGTAGATACAATTCACAAACAAAATAAAAGCAGAACACTGAGTTTGTGTTGCTGCTGCTTCACTGCTGTCACTTTCCACCTCTTGCTTACTTTAGACCACACTTCACTGGGCTGTGTCATTTTGCAGGAGCAAACCAGCGTGAAGCTCATGCCTGCGCGGAAAAGGTACTCAAGAAACTTTAAAGGACTAACGGTAGGAGACAGAGGACATGTGCATTGTTGGCGCTCCTTCAGCTCATTAAGTGAAATGTTTGTGTGCATGCATGAAAGGACACAGAGGTGTCAACTAGTTATGCAACAGAAAAGCACCCGTTTAGACCAGTCTGAATCATTATCACACTCACCAAGGTCCTTCTGTTACACAACCAACCAGCCGTTTATCAAACAGCCAAATGGCTTTGAATCACAGAAGAAGTCACATTTCAACTTTAACTTCTTGCGAAATTTACAGCTGACAAAACAAAAACCAAGACACCAAATCAGATCTGCACAGGGTTCATTTTACCACTGATTTAAGATCCTCTTCATAGAACACAAATATCAACTTTTAATTACTTGATATTAAAAAAATAATACTACTTTTCAAAACAGACCTATACAGTAGTCTTTATTTTCATATTCCACCACTCATTCTGCCAGTTTTCTGTTTGGTCCCACAACACTAACGTCACTCCCTCAATTTGTCCCGTACACCAAGGCTACAACTTACCAAAGCATTAAGTGTTTGATCCCAACCTGGATTCATGGGTACATGTCAACCTCTCACTTTCCATCCTGCAAAGTCGCCATCTAATAAAAGTAAAAATAAAAACGCTACATTCATGCACTGATCGCCGCCTTTAAAATTCAGTGGGCATTAAATTTTATTTTGCCTTCAGCATTAATCTGCAGCGTCTGACGCTTAAAAATAAATAGCCAAGTCATTTTCCCCAATCATAAGATGCAACATGTATCTTAATCAACCAAACGTCATCCACCGAGATCAAAGAAACTGCAAAAAAAATAACAGTACAGCTTTGCAGCCAATTTTGTACCCAACCCTGCAGCAGACTGATTATTTTACTTCCCAACACAAAACGTCACTAACCATGTAAGATATGTTCTCCAACTTTAGGACACACCCAGGGATCCCTTCTAGGTACCACATTATTATTCCAGCTTCTAGCTTTTATCACAACTTTTATTCTTCAACCTGAATATTTTTAAAAGTGTCAGAATCAGAAAAAAAGACTTTCTTACCATAAACACTCCCCCTCCATCGATACAGACTTTATTAATATTACAGTAGGGCTGCCACAAACGATTATTTTGATAGTCGACTACTCACCGATTATTTTTGTGATTAGGCGACTAATCAGATCATCATCCATTGGACATAAAACATACAGAAGACCCAAAATTAGATAAACAGAAAATACGAATTTCAGTATAAAAGCTCCACCAGAACTCCTGTTTCTAAAACTCCTGCACTCTTCATGTACCCGGACAACAAGCAGATGTAGAATCACTGATTTATAGGTATCATGTAGGCTTCATTACTCATTAAACTATACAACTTATTTATGAACCTCTGTGTTTAAATGTTACAGCTGTGTGATTTTTAATTAAACGGCGCTGGATGGTGTAATCCCAGTTGGGAGCTGTGATTTGTACTCTTGATTTGCAGAATAAAATTACCACTTGCTCATTGTTCCGTCACATCATACAGCGGCCAGACTGAACAGACCTTCATCAAAGATGCCAACATTTCAACTTCCCGTATCTGGAAGAGTTTGCAGTGCGAGAGGAAAGCTTGCAGGCTGATTCGATTTGGGCATAATCGGATAAAAGCGTCTGAATGTCGAGAGGCGCAGCGCTCGCCCCGACGATATCAAGTGGTATGTGAATGGCTTAATGGCGTTAGTGGGGGAGCTGCAGTGATGGAGGTGCAGCCCCTGGAATCAGAACTCATAGTGGAAACTGGGGGAGGTGTGCAGAAAGGCGAGAGTGTTAGGTGGGACAAGTGTTTACACTTTCTGTAGCTGTTATTTCACATGATTCCCAATTGTATTTAGATGCTTCAGCAAAGCTGCTGATTTACATTCATGACAGCTGAGCATTTAAAATTCAAGTGGCACAAAGAGATTAAGACAAATTCATATGTATGAGGAAGACACCTAGGAGAGTCCATTTAAATGTACCAATTACAGTTTTCCTGGAGAGCGAGACGCGAGTGTGCCTGTGCAAAGAAATGGACTCACTAACAGCCTTGACCTGAAGGGGGAGCTCCAGCTTCCTGTGAGGACAGACCGTCTCCAGTGGTTGAGACAAACTGCAGCTGTTCGCCTGTTGCTTCTCCACCTTTCACCACCGCTGCAAAACACTTCCACCATTTCCATCAAGGCTACAGGAAACAAACTCTTTGTAAAGGCGTGCGCTGTGCCAGCCCTGCTGCCATTCATCATCATGTCACCTCTTTAGAACAGGCAACCTTTTCAAAGCACCGTACGCATTCAGGATGAAGTTAAACACACACAGTTTAGCTGCAAGACTCGGTGAACTATTCTGTGACAAATTTCAGCATACTGTGCAGACAATAAAACAGGCAATGACTGCTGGGCACGGGTAAAATTCAGTCTGTGTTGATCCATCATCATTAACACCGAAGCAACACAAAATGGTTTTTATAAAACAAATAAAATAAGAGAAATAAGAAATGTAATGTCTTTTACCCATTAAAGAAAAGACTTCTCATCTTTTCAAGCCCCAAATGAAAATCTGAATAAATAAAACAATTAAAGTAAAGGATGCATTAAGCCGGATGAAGGTGACAGCAGCAGCCACTTGTTGTCAGAGGGAGGAAATGAGCAAAGGCAACCTTTGTCCTCTCAACCACTAATCAGCATCTGAGCATCAACAGCAGCCTTTTTAGAAGTGAAATGTGCCAAAGAAATATGGAGACTGAAGAGGAAACTAAAACAAGTGAGGAGTAGAAACTGTTTGAAGTAGGGATGCACCGATACCGGTATCGGGTATCGGCCTCGATACCACATTTTCTAAAGTACTCGTTAAAAGTCCCCCGATACCAAGGACCGATACCACGGTCTGAGACTTGTCTATGTTTGAGACTGAAGAGGAAACTAAAACAAGTGAGGAGTAGAAACATAAAAAACTGTTTGAAGTAGGGATGCACCGATACCGGTATCGGGTATCGGCCTCGATACCACATTTTCTAAAGTACTCGTACTCGTTAAAAGTCCCCCGATACCGGGGACCGATACCACGGTCTGAGACCTGTCTATGTTTGAGACTGAAGAGGAAACTAAAACAAGTGAGGAGTAGAAACATAAAAAACTGTTTGAAGTAGGGATGCACCGATACTGGTATCGGGTATCGGCCTCGATACCACATTTTCTAAAGTACTCGTACTCGTTAAAAGTCCCCCGATACCGGGGACCGATACCACGGTCTGAGACCTGTCTATGTTTGAGCGGCATGTAAGGGGTTAATCACAGGCGCCGAATGCCCGCCCCCAGGCCCCAGCTGCAGCTCAGAGCTGGGAGAAGGCGAGGCGAGACAAGTCAGCTGTGTGGAACTATTTCAAAGTGAATGAAGACACGAAAACAAAGGCGGACTGCAAATTGTGCTCAGCGAAATTGTCCAGAGGAGGCTCAAAAGGTAGCACATTTAACACAAGCAATTTAATCAAGCACCAAAATCCCAACACGACAACGAGTACAAAGAGTTTACCCACGCTTATTTACCCACGCTTATTAGCACAGAGGAGCATAGCTGATGCTACAGCAGTGGGACAGAAAATAGTTGGGCATTTTAAACAATCCGCCTTAGCCTACTCCCGCCTCGAGGACATTCAGGGACAGCTCAACCAGCCAATAAAGAGACTGCAGCAGGACGTACAGACGCGCTGGAACAGCACGTATTACATGCTCCAGTCCCTCATTGAGCAAAAGCGAGTGCTGGGCGTGTCCGAGCACGAACTCCCTGACTATCTCACCGCTCGCCAATGGGCTCTTATGGAGACGACTGTTGCCATCCTCGCCCCCTTTGAGGAACTAACTAAAAAAGTGAGCAGCTACAACGCACTAGCCTCTGATGTCATCCCAGCTGTGAGTGTGCTAGTGAGACTTCTAAACAGAGAAACAGACGAACAAATTTAAAATTAAATTTTGTTTTTTTTATAATTATTTATTCTGTAATATGTTGCATACAACATGCTTTTCATTTTAAATAAATGTTCTTAATTCCAAACTAGTCCCTTGTTTGTTTGTTTTTGTTAAATTATAGGACTAAAGCTGTTACCTGTAAATTTAAATCATGTTTTTATTAAGTACTCGGTATCGGCGAGTACTGAAATGCAAGTACTCGTACTCGTTTCCAAAAAAGTGGTATCGGTGCATCCCTAGTTTGAAGGCATCCTCTCAATGCCTTTACCTACAAAAGTCACAGCTGCCAAACCTTTTTCTGATGTTCACGTCTTCTGACGTCACTGATTCTTATTAGCTTTTAAATAAAAAGCTCTGATATTTACTATATATTCATCTATTCTCCTTTATTAACAAAGAGCTATCTGCATTTATCGCTTTTACCAGCTGAAATGAGAAATGCTTCTGTAAATAAAGTATTCTGTTTCGTCAAGCTCATCCACAATCCCAGCAGATCATCTGATGACTTGGCTCATACGTTTCTACGCATCAGCCACGACCAACGTGTGCGACCCCATCTTGTTATATTAAAACTGAATGAACATTTGAATAAATCAATTTCATAGTCGTGACTCCAAGATTTCAAGAATGTAGATTATTTTTTAAAAAATAGACGGGGTTAACCCATCTTTTTAAATATGTCAAATACATATTTCATCAGCATTTCATAACTGTGACTCATTTTCATATAAAGCTTGTAAACAATAATTAGGCCAACTTGATATAACGGCATCTCTGCCTCAGCCAAAACAATGGGTCTTTGAATGTTTCACGTTTAGTTATTTATAAACCTGGCTCCTTGCAAACGTTAAACATTAAACCTAATTAGATTTTAAATTGAATTCAAAATCATTCCAAAGAATAAAGTCATATCTAACCCCACTGGGTTAGACTGAAACTACAGCTGTGTTAATTCATACGTAAGAGTATCGTTCCAGACACACCAGTTCATTCATTCTCTCCCCCTCTCTCTCACTCACACACCAAGTTTAAACCCTGATGTCTAATGGACCTGCAGACAACTCAATCCCTGCAAAATTTCAATTACTGATCCGTCAGTATCACAGCAGCTTTACACACACGGTGAAAATACGACAGTTTATTCTTGTGACTGACAATAAAACGCGCTCAGCTTCAGAGCGACTGAAAGCAATTATCTTGTCTCGTGGTCACGAGGAGAGCTGGTAGAAATGAGGAATAGTTGGGACTCTAACTAGACCTCATCTGTCAAAAACAACGAGCGTCTCAGAATCGGAGTCAAAGAGAAAATATTATGTAACCTACGATAACCATGATTGGCAAAGAAATGGGACGCATTTGTTTAGTTTCATAAATATGGTATATATATCATCACTGGGGCGATCGTGGCTCAAGAGTTGGGAGTTCGCCTTGTAATCGGAAGGTTGCCGGTTCAAGCCCCGGCTTGGTCAGTCTCGGTCGTTGTGTCCTTGGGTAAGACACTTCACCCGTTGCCTACTGGTGGTGGTCAGAGGGCCCGCTGGCGCCAGTGTCCGGCAGCCTCGCCTCTGTCATTGCGCCCCAGGGTGGCTGTGGCTACAATGTAGCTGCCATCACCAGTGTGTTAACCCTTTCACATTGTTTGAAATCATTTTGAGCAATGGCGTTGCAATTCTTTGAGGAATGCTGAATGTATTTTATTTGACTTACAGTGACTCCTCTGTACTGGACAAATAATGACGGCTTTCAGCTGTTATAAAAACACGACAACCCGGATAAAATAATCACTTTTTTTTTTTTTTTTGGATCAAGGTCTTTTTATTGAACAAACAATTGCTTCCAACAACAATTATGGCAATATTAACAAACAGTCGTGCCCCCCACCCACCCACCCACCCATCCAGAACAGTGTAACTAAAACACAGCCAGAGAGGAAAGAAGAGATAAAATAAAATAAAATTACAGATACAAAGTAAATAATAAAATAAATGAACAACAGCAAGGAAAAAAAAACAAAACAAACAAAAACAAAAAACAACAACAACAACAAAAAAAAAAAACCCCACTCACACACACATTAAGCAATAGTATCGGGACTTAATCTTTCAAAGTAAGTAAGAAAAGGTTGCCATGTGTCATAAAACCTCCAAACCGAACCTTTTACAGTGTAGCGGATCTTTTTCAGCTGAGTATAGTACACGACATCCTTAACCCATCGCCCATATACAGGTGGAAGTGGCTCTTTCCATTTCAATAATATCATTCTACGGGCCAAAAGAGTGCAAAAGGCCAGAAGATCAAAATAATCACTTTTTCAGATTCATTTTCTTTTACAAAGATTTTAGTTGGTGTTGTGCAATAAATCAGCACCCGTCTTTGTTTTACAGCAGCGGGTATTCTGTGTCCACAAAAGCATAAAGTAGTTAAATACAACCAAGATGACAGAGAGCCTCTGCTCAGCAAGACCTAGGAGAGACAAAACTCATAAAAACTATCTCAAGATGATTTTGTGAAATGAGCTTTTATGTTTTCTGCAGCCATCATTGTCTTTGGACCTCAGAGGGTTGCCTCATCCAGAGGCTACTGTGTCAGACTACCTAATAGAGTGGACTTAATGCCGCCTGGGCCTCGTTCTGCCTGCACCTGCAGACATCACACAATGGAAGCTGTGAGCCAGAATGGACCAATGCAAGATGGGCTTATTGGTCAAAAATACCTGCTTATCTTATTTCTCCCTTATATTATATTTAAAGCTCAAGGAAACTCTTTAAAGAAAAAAGACATTGTGGTGATAAATTATGTCTTTTGCCATAATCGAACAGCTTCCTTTCTGTAAAGACCGAGGAAACACCACTTTTACAGTACAGACTTAAATATTCTACTAGTTTTTGCATCATTTCTTATTTTTCATAAGAAATGATGCACACTAAAGCTGCAATATATTTCCCTTGTGGGATCGATAAAGCTATCCAAGTAAAAAACTAACACATGGAAAATTACTTCACTTCATTAAAGCGGCATGTTATTACACCTTTATATCACCCCTAACACAAACTTGAAAAGGCTGGCACTGTACCGGATGTGGTAAATCACAGTCAACAATGTGACGTCAACAATGTGACGTCAACAATGTGACGTCAATGATGACGGCGTGTGACGCAGAGTCTATTCGTGCTTAAGAGAAAAATTGCAGCAGCAGCATCAACGGTACATAACCGGTGCTGACAATGACAACTAGACAGGCAGACAGCTTTCCTATTACAGCACACACCCTGATACAGATGTGAGAATGAATCCAGAAGTTGTCAATCTATTTGCGTCTTCCAATAACAATGGCCTCCAAAGCTTTAACACTGATATTTAGAAGACTTTTAGATTTCTTCATTTCATATTTTGGCTTTATGGTGCTACCATATATTTGAGGTTCATATGACTTATAGCTAAAGTGCTACCATGCCAATGTTCAAATGCACGAGGAACAAACCAGGTTTCGTCTTGGAGCATTAGGGGATCATGTTTTTGTAAGGACACGTTGGGAACCTAGAGGAGTCGTGAAGCTTTGCCCATTCTGACAGTGTTTTTGAAAGACTTGAAACAATTTTAACCATTAAATGGGGTTTGGAGGCCTTTACCAGGAGTTCTGGTAAAACTGAAGTGAGAGCTGTGACTACTTTCATGGCAAAAACCCATACTTGGCTCTACCAGGGCTTTGTCTTGTCCTCACTTCTGATTTAAAGGAAGGTAATCTTGAGGCAAAGCTTAGAGTTGGCACGTGTGAGACCTCAAGATTTCATCTCTGGTTTCAGCAGATAATGTGTTGCAGTTGGATCAAGGTCATGTTACTCTTTTAGAAAATGAGTCTTTCCCTTTGAGTTGAGTAACTTCAAGTAAGACTGATAATGCATCAGTATCACTGTAGATGTACCAGACAGCCATGGTAAGGAGTGGTTGATTGATTGGTTGGTTGGTTGCTCCATTATCAAACACCTATGTCACTGATAGAGGCATTCAACATGAGAGTTTCCCAAGGTGGTTCAACGTTAGAGAGAGAATGACGAGCTCTTTTGAGATGCATGAAAGAGATCAACTCAGGTGCTTTATGAGTGTTCAAATTGGATAATTACCTTGAGAAATGTTCCTTAAATGTTTTATTACGGAGACCAAACAGAAGAAATACGTCTGAGCTATTGCATAACTCAAATGGCACTGTGGAAGTGAGGCGTCAAATACTGCTGTTATGTAACTGTTGGTGACAGACATCCACATGGAGTCCTGTGGTGTAATTGATTTGACATGATGGCCACATCCAAGCTGGATGCTGAGCGATAACAGTCTTTGGACACTACTGCGTCCTTTAAATCAGTGGTCCCCAACCCCCGGGCCACGGACCGGTACGGGTCTGTGAGTTGTTTGGTGTGGGGCCGGGAGAGTTGAGGCTCATTTTCTGGTTTTCAGGGTTTTTATCGTTAACTCAGTTTCCCTGGATCTTTTCCCGTGTGTTATTAATAATACTTCTTTTTTTTGGTACCGGTACTGTTTTTATTTTGTTGTATTTATCTGCGACACCTTAAAGGCCGGTCCGTGAAAATATTGTCGGACATAACAGGCGTAAAAAAGGTTGGGGCTTTAAATGTTTGAGGGGAAGAGATTAATCCTATAACCTGATAATAACCTAGAGAGCATCTTGGACAAAAAGACACTATTTAATAACCTGGGATGATTACAAGCTCTCAATCTAAAAGCTGCAGAAGCAGCAACAAATAGTTGGCACGAAAACATGAAAATGTTGATGTTTCACAAGATTAACCATTCAGAGATATGATAGTGAAAATATAGAGGTGGAATTGGGGAAGACATAGTGAATATTCTCCTTCAGGGATTAATAAAGTCCACTAATTTGAGTTTAGCTGAGAAAAGTACAGCGTAGTTTGACAAATCGCACACAGCTGAGGCGATAGTCATTTCCCCAGTGACAGCAGTCCTGCTGGGGCCAATGTGTCCGGGCTGAGTCAGTTCACAGCAGGTCGGATGGAGCAGAGGGAGAGATGACACGTCATCTTCTCATCCTGCCAGCACACACCTCCTGTCAAGACTAAATTACCTACACGCCTGTTCCTCAAATGCATTTCTATGGCCGAAACATGAAACAAACTTCTATGAAAAATCATCATATGGATACTTTTAAAAAGTTCTGTAGAAGGGAACAAACTAACTACTTTATAGACCACGTGTTCCTAATAGAAAATAATTGATATTACAGCAACACCCATCACTTGATATCGTTGGATGATGGAAGAGAGCAGCCGGAGTCAGAACACTGCTGCTGCAGCTGACTAAGCGACATGGGTTATATAACTGGCAGAAGGTCCAACTGCACCAAGTGCTGGTGTTGAAGAGGGTGATATAATAACAAAATACATTTCACAGACAAAACAGCTGAAATATAAGTTACATGCAATCAAACCTAGTTTGGTTTTTGCTCGTTTGTCCTCATGTCACTCCTTTTTTCTTCCCCTCCCCCCAACCTGACCTGCAGGTCTCTTCCTGTTCAAAGGAAGCTCTTCCTTCCCACAGTCACCAAGTGATATTCAGTAGGCACTGTGTGACTGTTGGGGTATTGTAAGGTCTTTGAGGCCACTGGTGGTGTGAATTGGTGTTATATGAATAAAATGTTATGAACTGAATTCTACATTAAATTCCACTGAGGAACTCTTTGTCATGCTTTGCTTCCTATTTCTCTGTGGGATTTCTTAATAATGCCCTTATTTGTATGCACGGCAGAAGCATTAATTAAGCTAGTCAGACACAGCAAACAAAGAAATATTCAGCTTTCATGTTGGAGTCATTACAGATACTAAAATTGCAAAACTAAAAACAATGGATAAGCAGATGTGCTTAATTGCTGTGCTCCATTAGATTAGAACCATCCATGTTTGTGTGTCTTTGTGCACATGTACATGTGTTGTGCAGACCTGTGACAGTGAAGAGGCAGAGAGACCTCAAAGCGCCAGTCCAATTAAAAGTTCAGTTCTGAGCAGAGCTCAGAAGTCTGTTTTTGGAGCAACATTTGTAATTAAGTCATTTTACCTTAAGGACAGAAGAAGGCACTCAGAGCTATAATGCAAAAAAGCTGCAAGCAAGTCATGTTTTTTTTTTCTTTTCTTTTTGTTTTTGCAGGATATAGAAAAACAAGTTAAAAAAGGAAAACATAACAGCATGCATGCTTCCATCCACTGACATCACACAAACATCATCAGGTGGTGTTAATTTTCTGACGTGTTGCAGAAAAAGGGACGCAAAATTACCTGAGGGGTGCCATTGCCCCCCCTCAGCCTGCTAGTAGATGCACCTATGTGATGAATTTCAAAATCCTTCTCGAGTTATATTCACAAACATATTCGCGGGCTGACAATACTCCATAAGCCTTTTAAAGTTGATGGGTAAAAACTGATATGTCATTTATTATTTAGATTTTCTATCTTACTGATATTAGTTTCCACTCATGATTTCTTTCATAATGCCGCTTTTATAACTTTCACTTTTTAATTGTTTTCTAACTAAACATTATTTGTACTGATCTCCCTTTTGAAATGGAGGAATGTGTTCAGTCACCTGGTCTTACCTGAAAAGTCCAATGAGAGCTTCTGAGTCTGTATGAGATCTCCATTTGAAAGAGTAAAAAGGTTTGTGTTGAAACGCAGCATAGCGACAGGTAAAAGCAGGTGGATCCCATCCAAAAACATCTATAACAATATTGCTGTAGTGTCATTTTTTTGTGATGACCCCTGCTGGTTTGATGGATTTTCTTCTCAAAGGAATGCCTGTGTTTGCCTTGCTCTGGGAGTTTTTCATCTTTCTTCTAATGTCACTTTCTAACTGAAGGCTTCACAGGTCCAAAAAAAAGTCTATTTACTTCCTAGTCGGCTGCTTTTTAAAGTTTGTTATAAAGCCGGTTTGCAGTGTTTCTGTGCAGTTCTGTGAATTGGTTCTGGTTCTTATTTAATGTCGATTAAATTAGCAAGGATTTAATAGTCCAAAGCATATGCTTTTGGTGCTGGTATTCCGATCCACCCTCTGCAGCAAAATCCCCCAAAAAAGAGAGAGACACCAGTCAAGTTTCAGAGACCTATGAAGTCAACTTTATAAGGTCAGAGAGGTAGTGGTGGCTTGTGCTGCAGTAAGATGACTTGGGAGTGACGCATCCTTCTCACAACTGCCATAACCCAGTGGCTCAGGGCAAAAAGTCATCTTGTGCATAAATGAGACACCAGCAGCTTTGACAGAATGGGACTAACTGACTCCCTGGGAACAGCAAGGGGCTGTTTAAACTATGCTTACATTTGGTTTCATACGCTACAGTTTCTCTAAACAAAAGTCAGTCAGAAACACGATGAAAGCGTAATGATCAAAACAAAATGACTTGTAAACTGTGTTAGTGTGTCAAGTCACTCTTACACAGGTCCACATTCATCTAAGGTTTCATTTTGTTACACCGATGTTTTCTGTCCTTCAGGAAAGAAGGTAATCTTGTGATTAGGGATGGGTACCGGTATCCGGTGCCATGATGGCACCAGTTCTGACATAAATGGTAGTAACCAGACCGAAAAGCAGCGCACATTTCGGTGCTTTTTTTTCCTGAGCTGTGATACACTTTAGATTCTAGCCAATCGTTTTATGTTTCCGAGGATAGTAGGCGGGTCCAGGTACGTACGTTCTTTTAGAGCAGAGCTACAGATTAAAAATGCCCAAGGTGAAGCGGACAAAAGTCTGGCTGTACTTCACAGCAAAAGATGCAAACTCAGCAGCTGCAACAAGTGCTTTAAGGTGATACTGTCAAAGGAGGTAACACCTCAAATCTGATGAAACACCTGGCGACGCATAGCGTTTTTTTTAAAGCCGAGAAATGCGCTGTATTTGATAGCTTGCTGCGAGACCTCACACCGAGCACATCTATTGCGGGTGTGGTGCCTGTTATCGGACCCGGAGTTAGCAACATCCCCCAAAACCCGAAAAGTCCTGGCCCCTAGCCCTGCCAGTGTAGCAGAAATGATGATGCAGCAGCAGCCGTTCTTCTCTGCGTGAGTAGCTTAATGTTGTTCGTGTGTAATTTACGTTGAGTAGGCTAACCACGTTATTACATTAATGCATGTAAGGTGAACTAGCAAACACCATCATAGCTACATGCAGCTGTCTTCTTGTTTGATGGCAGATACTCCCTTCACCCTGGCCAAAAAGGCTAAAATGACCAAAGAAAAAGTGGAAAACAGTTACACATGAGAGGTTTTTGGACCAATTTTGTGTTCTCCATTCTTTAAGCACCGGTTTGAGCACCGTTTAAGCACCGGCACTGTTTCAAAAGTACCGGTTTGGCACCGGTATCGGATAAAACCTAAACGATACCCATCCCTACTTGTGATTTAGATGACACATAACTAATACAGTTGGTGCAACACGTCACACAGCAGATACTCTATCTGCTTCGAAGTATTGAGGGATACAGCGAAAGCATCAGTAGCCAAAGTAACCTGTGGTCTGACAGATGGATTTGAGCAGCTATTCTTATCCCCGAGCAGCCGCCCGACTATTACAGCGCTCTCCTCTGCTCTAATCAACTGCTGCCCTCATTTCCAGCCACCTGCAGGGAAAGTGGAACCGGTTGGTGATTGAGGAGGGACTGAAGATTGAAGCGGGCAACAGTGCCACAAACCATTAGCCAGGAGACAGAGCTTAGGGAACACCACTGACTTTGACTCTGTTGTGTCGTAACTATGTTACACACACAGAGACAGACACACAAAAAGTCACACTTCAGTTTTATTCAAGCCTTTACATCGTCTTCACCTGGAGTCCTGATTTCAAAGGCAGCCTGTAACCGATGTCTGTTATATCTTTCTCACAGAAATTAATTACCTACAGAGTTTGGCTGCCAAGTCATTAGAAAGTCTACTGAATAGAGAAAATGTCACAAAGCCAAATGCTATAATAATAAGTGTTAGTCATTTCCGATGCTGGGAAATAATTTGTCTTATGATGTTGGCTGCTTGGTCACAGACACCACTAACCAGAAATTATAACAGCGCTTTGAGTCAAGAGTTATTAGTATTGATCAGGAAGCTAAACAAAGCCTCAAAGACATATTACTGTCATTTGCGCTGTGGTAGAGGAAAAATCCGGCTTAATGCCTCTTTAGTGAGCAAGGTAAAAAAAACAAAACAAAGAAAACAAATAATCTGCCGTCAGCAGACCATTTCTAATTAAAGTCCTATAAATACACACATCTATCCTCTAACCAGGACTTCCTGATTTACAAAGGAAAATCAAATATCTGCTCAAATATATTCCAAGAAAATTATCACAAAACTTTATTCGTTTGTCAAAGCATGTTTAAGTGTTCTGGGAAGTACTGAGAATGAAACAAAGCTGTAAGCAAACAAACAAACAAACAAACAAAACAAAAGCTCGCCCGTCTCCAGTGTGATACATTCAGTCTCTAAACTACTAGACTGAAAATAAAATCTCGAGTTAGAAAAGCCAGACCTCTAAAGTCCTCCTTAACTCTCCGTGCGTAGCGTGGCACGGCCACATATCTGACACAACATCCAAGCAGTCCTTGTTGATGCTGCATTATAGGTTATTTAAGGGTATACTCACAATAGGTGACCTCCGACCTTTTCTTTTTCTTCTTTTTTAAGTTTAAGAGAGACACGAGAAGTCAAATAAACATTTTTTTTATTAGTCGTCTGTGATCCCTCCTATTTTCTCGAGTTATGAGAACCACTCGGTTGAGAAGCAAACAGGCTTTAGATGGACAAGCGTCGCTACACTTTCTAGCTCTGAAATGTCAGTTTTCTGTTTTGTTGTGGATTTTCTTTTTTAATCCGTTTGTGGACCAACAATGTATTTTCTGAAATGTCATAGTGCCTCTGAAATGTAGTCACTTTTTTCCTTTGGTATTTTGTTATCGTGTCTTTAACTTTAAGGTCACTATATTTTTGTCCTAATTTGGTCCCGTTCACAACTACATATACAGTTTACTGGAAAACAAAATGTTTCAACTCAGTTCTTTTTCTGCTTCTTTTTCTCGTTGGCCTAACAAATAATAGAAATGCAGACAACATAAGAAACTATACGTTGTCTGGGTAATGTAATCTACATAAAACTGGACAGTTTGCTTAATTTGTTTATCGTGCAACAAACATTTGGTAGTTCTAGGTTTTCAAATATGAGAATCTAACTTTTTCCAGTTCTGATACAATATTTAAACCCTGGGTTCAGGTATCTGCCTATACTCATACCAGTGTTAGTATTATGTACATTATTATACACAGACCAACATCAGCTTTGAAATAAGCTTTTCTCCGTACACTGTCTAATGCATTAAATACATACAGCAATATAAATTTACTGAATTAGTATTTACAGAAAAATCACCAGGGGGATAAAAAAAAAAAAAATACATATTAGTATAAGTTATTCTCCTAACTTATATGTGTTGATATCAGTATCACAAAATATAACAAGTGAAAATATGGGTTTGGGGGTTTATTGTAATAGATGGTAGTTCAGCACACAGCACCACAAATTCATGTCCTACATGTACACACAAACACGTATGTTATAGGAAACACACAGAGGAGGCTGGAACGCTTCAAGTCTGCTGGAGTAGAGTTTCTGATACTGAGCCGTGCATAGATACATATACATTAGGGCTGCCACGATTAGTCGACTAGTCACGATTATGTCGACTATCAAAATTGTCGACGACTAATTTAATAGTCGACTCGTCGTTTGACGCTTTGTAAGATCACAAAAGACGCAGGAATAAGTAGTAGGATTTAAGAGTGTAATAACGGACTGAAACAGAAGATGGCAGCACTGCATGTACAAGGATGCCAGCTGCCGTTAAACCTCGAAGAAGAAGAAGAAGCTGTGTCCCAGAATTCATAGCGCAGCCCAGCTCAGTTTCTAACAATGGCGGCAGCTAGTTAGTTTTAATATTACTCTTATTATTCTGGGTCACAAAATAAACGTTTAACATATTTTCAGGCGAGAATGTAGCTGTGTAAACCTCAAATATCTACTCAGTTTATCAAGACACCACATATTCTCAAAAGTGCTCCGACGTTTTCGGAGACGTCTGTTACCCACTAGCTCGATAGCTAGCCGGGGGCTAGGCTCACTAGAGCCGTGAGAACACCGGACTCCTGGCAAATCGTTTTCAAACCCACCGCTGTCTTTCGCTACTCAGGTTAAACATGATATATAAGTCACTTAGATAACTTAAAAATGTTATTGTTTGGCTTTTTTTTTAGTATTTTATTTGTTCCTGAGTAAATCGGTTTGGCTGAGATTAAAGTTATAGTTTTTACACAGCTGAATAAACGTCAAGCAGACAACTGATTATCAGAAGTGTGAGATGCTCGAGAATATACTCCGGTGTCCTGTTATATTTTAGATAGCGAGGAGTTTATTAAACTTCACCGAAACAATCAGCAAATTTCATTAAAATTTAATAAACCATCATCTTGTCTTTATTTTTAGTTAGCACATACCTTAAACACTTAAAGCTGTAAGCTAATGATAGTTATATAAGAGCAGATGCTGCTGGTGCAATAAGCTGTACGTTTTACATCCAATGGATGATGATCTGATTAGTCGACTAATCGCAAAAATAATCAGTGACTAGTCGACTATCACAATAATCGTTTGTGACAGCCCTAATATACATACAGACGGTACAGGCATGTGAACATGCAGCCATGACACCAAGAGCCTCCCCCTCCCCATTCCTGTATCGACCAAATTAGTGTCCATTAATAACTCAGCAGGAGCACTGAGGAGTTTCACAGGACACATTTATATCTTGATCAATGGATCAATACCCAGGCCACAGCTGGGCCTAACATATTGTCCCCATTTGTGTGCATTATTTCGCAGGCCCTTTTTTATGGTAATTATGCCTGTGTGTTTGTGCCTGCATGTGTGGTCCCCCAGTCTCCTCATTAGCGTCCTCACTCAAAATGTCAATGGCTCAGTATGCAGCATGACCCGAGAAAAACGCCACGCCAATAAATTGTTTTCCTGGTGTAATAATCTTCCGGCATTCAAGTTCAGTTACAGTACTATTCTACAGCATTACACAGTTAGCAGTTCCATGTATTCTCTGCCACAATAATGAAAATAAGCCACATTGTAAGTTCTACCGAGAACTTACTAAATGGACTAAAATAAATAATAAATGTATGTTATCTTTGTTTTTACTACACGCGTGTTAAAAAGGCTGCAGTTAGCTGCATCGGGTGAGCGGCTGCAGAGCAGAGCTGAAACGCTGCGCCGCCGCCGACAATGACATTTATACAGAAAGGAGCTTTCATGAAATAACAGCTGCACTGTAAAATAAAATGACTTGTAATAACTTTTCTTATTGTGAAAAATGGAAAGATCAAATTACATTTTATAATAATGAGTTTGAAGATATTCACAGTTTCAAGGTGACTACATGTAGAATAGCACAGTAGTGTCAGTATAATCCAGATTTATTGACATAATTCACATCGCAGGTGTCATCAACTTACAAATTTTAATGGAGCTCTGTAATATTGATTGCAGTTATAAGTTTGCATTAGGTTAAATTATGTGAAGCATTTCTGATTTGCTGTTCCAGTAATCTAAGCAACAGACAGCTTGTCTGGCTCTCATTACAGAGAGTCGCGTATGTTCAGGCTAGGTTGTTGCAGATATACAAACCTATATCCCGTTGTATAAATAAAAAGATGCTGCAGTATAGAAATGCAAAACTAATGCTAACATATATAAAAACAGCTAGAATCGAGCAGCTTCACTTCTATCTGAAGGTTATGGTTGCAAAACCCACTTTTACTCATTGGCTTTTAAATCGGAATGAGTTACTACTAATTTTATGTCTTTTTTCTTACTTAGATCATTTTATGCGTCTTTTTCTTAATTTCTATCATGTCTTCCTGTGTTTTTATATCTTTTGATTATCTTAAATGTACAGCATCTTGGTCAACAGTTGTTTTAAATGTGCTATATAAATAAATTTGACTTTGCAAAAAGAATACAGGTTGTGTAGAAGCTTTGGGTCTTGACCTGTGTAATCACATTTTCACCGCACTTCAGCTTCTTGGTCTTGCTCATAAGTCTCATTTTGTAAATATTAGTCACACCATGTTTCAAAACGGGGGATTATCTGTGGTGTGAAGCTAGCTGAATATTCACAAGTTGTCAATCACAACTCATTAGCCAGTGAACCTGCAGTTTAACAGTCAGAACCTCCCCTTCTCTTCGCATCGAGAGTAACCACTGTTTGTGTTTTTCAGCCACAAAATCTTTGCACAGAGGAGATCGCACAGGTGTTGTTTTTTTTAAATTATTATTATTATTTATTTATATATTATTCAGCAGGACAATATGCAGAGTAGACAGTCAAAGTAGAGACTAAGCAAGCCGCCTCTGCAGCCTGTGGATATATGGCTCAACCAGGTGATCTATACCGATTCCCCCTAACATCACCTCCCACTGTAAACATGCATCATTTTATAATTATATTTTCCACTTTACTCAAGAACCTTTAACACATTTCTACTTTCTAGATATGGATGGCACGAAATTGCCCCTCCCCTCCTCTTCAGTTTCATTCCTTTCTCAAAACTGCCAATCAGAACA
This sequence comes from Neolamprologus brichardi, assembly GCF_056152115.1. Taxonomy (NCBI): domain Eukaryota; kingdom Metazoa; phylum Chordata; class Actinopteri; order Cichliformes; family Cichlidae; genus Neolamprologus; species Neolamprologus brichardi. The sequence continues at coordinate 33,540,213 of NC_142109.1, read as the reverse complement.
TACTTGCTTTCTTTTAAACACCTCAGCCTTCTGCACGTGCTCAGTGAGTCAGACACCAGGCAGGTTCAGCAAAAGCAAGGCCACAGTAACAACATACTCCACTGAGTAATGTAAATAACACTTCTAATTGTGGTGCCTTTGCATATGCTTGATGAGTAATGCGTGAGCCCGTGTGTGTACATGTGAAAGAGAGTAAGCATGTGGACTTCAGGTGATCCCTCGTTGATGTGATTAATGACGGTGTGTGTGTTTATGTTCCAGCTCTCGGGGTATGGAGCATCCAGGAAAATGACCTTGTTCCCCTGTGTGTGCATCAACACCAACAACACCTCCACACATTTCTCTTTCCTCAAGAAGGCAAAGGCCAGCAGAGTGTACTTTCCGCCATCCAGCTTTCTTCACAGAAAATTTAGGAAATCATTTGCCACAAAAATAACTCCAACTTAATCAAATCTAACAACCTTTTTGACATTTAGGCAATGAGTGTGAGTGCATCTCTCTTCTTTGAAAGGAGCAATGGTTGCACAAGAGGCTCCATTCATATTTTATCAAATGTAATGACAATGAGCAAGAAAGTCCAGATAGATTTATTGGATTAATGTTATGCCAGGGAAAGAGAAGGTAGCCTAAAAGCATTAAGAGGAAATTCCTGACATCGCTCCTGGACAACTTGTTTGGTTTCCCATATTTACAGGGCTGTTAAGTTTCACTTCGAAGAAATGTGGCTGTAAAAATCGTATTTTACATCATCCAGCTACTGGGAGGCTGAATTACCAGTGGATAAGAGGATCAATCGCTTTACTGGAACTCTTTCCCATGTTGCTTGTCTGTGTTTATTGTGCTATGGTGTGTTGATATCTGTGCATTCCTGTATTATCCTTTTGTGTTACACATTTCGATGTTTGTATCCTCGCTACCTAGCCTGACCCGTCTCCCCAATGTGATGTTTGTGTATTGTATGTACGGTCGGCAAGGTCTGTCATCTCTGTTGTGGGCAAAAGACCTGCAACTGACAAATAAAGACTATCTCATCATCTCATCATCATTACACTAAAGGCAGTGGGGACAAAGCATTAAAGACTTGAACTAATGCACGAGTAAAGTACATTTCTTTGATACTTTACCATCACCGCATTTCTGAATTCCTCCCATGATTCACTGCAACAACAGGAAAACCATCTCCTTCACCCATCCTGAGTCGTTTAATGTAAACTGAACGCATCAGCCAGCAAATGAGGAAAAAGCTGAGAATTAACATGTTAATGCAAAGTGAAAAATGTCAGTGGGTGGTTTTAAAGAGCTTTGATAACGCAATTACTTCACAAATTTGCCATTAACTGCTTTAATTATGCTACATTTAAGCTACTATAATGGGTTATATTGTACGAGCATTAAAAGAAAGAAAAAATCCCGGGACAAAAAAACGATTTGCTTTAAAGGAATAGCTATAATAAGACGACCTGCTCGAGGGGGCAAAGGAAATATGCATGACTCTTTTGCTTAAAGTTCAACTTTAGTGGACAAAATGTCTTTAGGAGAACACGAACACACGCACGCACGCACACCCTGGAAAGACGTCTGCCGAATAATCTTCTTAGAGAATAAAATATTAAAATATGTTATGCAAGTCTCATTTCAACTGATCTCAGTTGTGCTCGTTTGTCTGCAATCTGAGGCTGACTTTGGTTTTTCTGCAACAAAGACAACTGTGCCCATTTATGCACCAGTAGTACGAATGAGACAAAAGTAGAAAGAAAAAGAAAAATGATAGGATGAGGGTGGCATGGAAAAGAAAATTGAGCAAAATAAGCGCAACCTGCAGGGTAAAGAGGGAAATGAAGCAGTGGAGGGAGTGACTGGAAGTGAATAATCATCGTTTTCTGGTTCCAACATCCTAAAGGAGAAAGCTGATAGCCTGCGAGGAAGAGGTGATGCATTTAAGCAGTAGGAGAGGAAAGCAGGAGTGAGATGAGAAGAGACGAGGCAGGACCAGGATAACAAAAAGCTCACCACAAAGCAATGTCCGGTTATTGCTTTACAAGTGAAATATCAATAAGTCACTCATTAATCCCATCAAAGAAAATAACAGAACAGAGGCTGTTGGGAAAATAACAAGTTACAGCATTACCACAACTTAAAAATTGTTATAATACCACAATAACAATATATGGGAGATTCGCTGGCTGTTAATAAGGCTAAAGTTGTATAATGTTATTCATATAAACAGGATAATGAGAAATGGTGTGAATTAATAAATAAGCTTAGCTGTCAGGTACATAAAATCTTATGTTGCCACATAGCAGGTCTAATTTTTAATCCATAGACTATATATGGAAACAGAAATAAAATTAAATGAAACTGCCACCATAACGTCATAATAATGTTTCGACTAGGCTCCAATATGTTAATTTCATTGCTTTTTATAGCCTATTTTGGCATGAGCATCTACAGGGATTGTCTCAGTGTTGGAAGCCAGCCTCAGGTGGCAACCTGTCATTTAAACCTTAAGCTAAAAATATGTTTTCCTAAAGAAACCCAGAAACACATTAAACTATGCAGAGGTTACATGTATTATACAGCGTAACAATCGGATATAGAAAGGGATCAGTTATCTTCATGCACATTTGCCTGCATGCATCAGCCTAACGTGCCGTGACAGCCTCCTGTTTTGTATTCTTGCTCATCACAAAAAGTCTGAACTAGAGAGACAGTTAATATTAACATCAATGTAAACTAACACGAGCAGAGAAAATATTGCTTGGTTTACTGAAATCCATCCCAATAAGTAGATCTGCTGCTCCTGAATGCCAGGGAAAACTCTAGTGTGACCCCCGCTACATTAACTCTGAAGTATTGGTGTCCAGAATACAAAATTAAAAGTAATGTGGTTTTCTCCACACAGAATAATAATCATTGCTAAAAATATTTTATTGTGTTTAACCAAAGGAAGAGACGTTTCTCCCTTTCCCCTCTGCAGAAAGGTCTGAACAGAGAATGAGAGAATTATCACTATTATCTCTACAGACAGCTACATGTGTACCTGACCCTGACCTCTCACCTCGCTGTGAAAGGAAGGAAAAGCTGAAATAGAATTTTTCTCTGTGGATCAATACAGTTTCACATGACAGCAAGGATCCGTGCGGTGACAGAAGACGGCTGTCTGATTCCTTTCTAACATTTTTCTTTTCTTTGATCTTTGCTCTCATCACTCAGGAATCTGAACGAAAACTTAAATGTCTGAGTTCACTCAGAGCAGTTTACAGTGTATAAATTAGACGAATAAGCTAATCAACAGTAAGGACTGAAGGCGACTGCGCTGGTCCTCTGACAATAATCCTGACCTAGCAACATCCCGTAAGAGAACAACACTCTGAGAAGGAATGAGACGAGATAAAAGGAGAGAAGGAAAAGGGATTACTTTGAGGCTTACTGAGTAGGTGAGAGAGGTTTTGAAGATTTTCCTGAAGTCTGAGTTTTCCACGGAAGATAGAGGATTACTTTTGATATTTTAAATGAAGTGACAAGGTCGTACCACCAGTGACAGAAAATAGGGAAAGAAAAACGACACCTGGTGTCAAACTTGAGCCTAATTAGGATATTTGCCCCGTCGCTAAACGCTCCAGATCAATCTCCCAACATGTGGCCGGTGTGGTCCTAACAATGGGACTGCTTAATATAGAGATAAGCTTCTTGTGTTGACAGCTACAGCCGCTATCTGTCTCCATTAAGCTGGCTTGGCTGGTAGATTGGCTGTGATGAATGAGTTCCTCTGTACTCTTTTCCTGCCCCCCCTCCCCTCCCTGCATACCTGCAACTTTTTCCCTATTGTCTCTCACTTTTGTGCACCCACTCCCATAAATCTGTGCCACTTCAAATGTGTTTGGTTTTGATAAATTCATTTAACCTGGACAAATACTGGGCATATTCTACCTTTCTTTACTTAAAAGAAATTCTGCCAGACACATTTTATGTGTTTAAATCCCACACAGTTCAAAGGCCAATCTCCCTTCATCTGATTTTTCATCTGAAGCCTTGTCCAATTTCCTGAGTGCAACTAACACCCTGAAACCAAAAACGTAGGCACACTGGAAGAGAGTTAGACCACATGGTAGCACGACAGCGCAGGGCAACACTGAAGCAGAAGTGAAAGCACAACATACCGCTGACAGACAGGAGTCAACGAAGCAGACGTCGAGCACATTTGACGAACAAGGCCTGGACTGACTGAATTTATTTGAGTCAGTTTCTAATCTGCACGTTGAGTCGCTGGAGCAAGCTAAAGATGGTCAGTCCGAATCGCTTTGGTCATTACTGCTGTAGGAAGCAGTTTGATTACATAATTAACAACTGAAAGTGAAAAATTGCTTAATGTTAATGGAAAAGTCTCTGATAATTAGAGCAATAACAGGAAAGTCTGGTATAAATTAAGGTCTTATTTCTATTGGAAAAGCTGCTCTCTTCTAAACAGAGCTGTGTTTTACTTTGGTCAGATTTGCTTTTTTGTTTTTTTCCTGCCTGCAGCCGTAATTCTGTTTAGTGATGCTGCTGCCACTGGCCAGCTATCTGCGTAGGTCCGGTCAGGGTCAGGAGACCCTGGAATATCTGAAGTGGTGCACAAACACATACACCATTCTGTCACCACACTTATTTGTTCATCACACAGTGGAGCGACTCGTGCCCTGGAAACATTTCAGCTCCTCCTCGCCTGATTTACCAACTCATACTAAGTGCATGACATGCATTTATAGTATAGCTCCTGGATGAATATCATTCACATCACAGTTATGATGGATTACAGTCATTGTATGTGTGGATGTGCGCTTTTGATATCAAGTTTATACATACATGTCCCATCAATTATGTTAATTAAGCCCATTTCTCAGAAAAAGGGCTATTAAAATTAATAAAACTGGTCTGAACTATATTTAGGAATTAATTATTTAAACTGGATTTACAAAAAAGAAAAAATACAAAGCGTTCAGTGAGGTTCTGTTTTGATGCCTACTGTGAATTCTGTATAGACAATCATACTGTACAATAGGGCTGTGCGATATGACCAAAATCTCATATCCCGATATTAAGACATCTATCGTCCAATAACGATATAAATCACAAAAATGTAACATTTTCTATAAATTCTGTGAATCTCGGGCAGCTCGACTTGCGGGAAGTGTTTCCAGCTGCGCGTCATGTAGCTGGAGTCGAGTGTTTTAACAGATGCATGAAACGATACTGGATGGTTCGAGAAACAGTATAATTTTAGCACTTACAGATCCGACAGTGAGTGGTTCCCGTTACTCATCCAGTCTGAGAAAGCACTGGTTAAAGTGTTTGTGTATTTATTGATTTATTTTAATTAATTATGTTTTATGTATATTATGGTTTTATATTTTTACAAATGCTTTATATACTTATTTATATACTTATATATATTTAATGGTCTATACCTTGTGTTGGGGGGGGGGGGGGGGGTTGTGTTTCTGTCTTGTTTTTATGGACATAAAGTCTGCCAATAAAGATTGAATTGAATTGAATTGAATTGAATTGATACATTTTTAGACACAAGTTGTAACAGCCGCCGTTTTCTTTGTGAGTATTTATTACACGGCGTGCTGCGGGGGAAAGCCTGTTCTAACGTTTGAGTCTAAAGCTTATTTTTTAGCACCTGACGGCTCTTTTTTTTGCTTCTCATCCGTAAACACTCTGCGTCTTTCGCGTGATTCAGTTTATTTTGAAAAGCCCCAACAGGATCTTGAGCTTTATTGTGAAAGGTTTATGTGGAACAAGCGGACACGCAGTGGTTTTACCGTCATTGTTGCTAACGACAACGCATAAAAACAAACGCTTGTCCGTCTGTAGTGTGGTTATATTAAATATAAGAGAAAGAGAGAACTTTAAGAAATTAATATAGCCACTACAGTGACCATCAAAACGATGAAAAAATATTGCTGTAAACAGTTTATTTTGCGACACCACGAAACAAACGATAGCGTAAAATGAAACGATAGACGTTTTTATATCGTCATCCGATATATATTCTTATATCGAACAGCCCTACTGTACAATACATTAATTATAGTTTTACAACTGTTTATTAATACTTGCAATTGTATATCTACAATCTGTATAGTTTTCATATTTTTAACCATATGTATAACCTGTTCATAGCCTGTACATAGCTTGTACATACTTATAGTTATAGTATATTCATAACCAGAGATGGGCAGTTACTGTAATCCGATTACTTTTTTCAAGTAACGAGTAAAGTAAGGGATTACTATTGCAAAAACGGTAATTAGATTACCGTTACTTTCCCGTAGGAACGCTGCGTTACTGCGTTACTAAAACCGTGATTTTTTTGCGAGAGTGTCTCACTACAGTGACATAAGCGAGTGCAACGTTTGTGACAACAGCTGTGTGCAGATCAACAATGGATCATATATCGAGTGCAGAGAGAGTATGAGCGTGCAGTGTTTAAAGCCTGGAAGTACTGACCTTATTTTGAGTTTGATTCCATAAAAAGTGACAAAAACATTAGTGTCCGTTGTGCGTGGGAAGAAAACTTCTTTTTACAGCGGAAAAAACCCCTAAACTTCCAAACAAGCACCGAGTAGCTAGGACATAATGGGAAACTCACAGAGAAACTCGCGGATTCTTCCACTGACCGCTGCACACCTGCACCAGGATAAACCTCCGCCTACCCCACTCCTGCTTTACAGGTGAAAATAGAGCAACAGGACCGCTAGTCTTTGACTTTATTTATTTTCTGCTGTGTTTTACTTGCATCTATTTGAAAGACTGAGTGTAAACACACACAAAAAATTTGCAGAAAATAGGTTTAAATATTAAACTAATTTCTTCCAGTCAGAGAATGTTGCATATAATTAATTTTTTGCTTGATGCATAAAGTTAAAAGATCAAAACTAATAAAACAAGTTTCAAAAAGGGACTTTTCCATTTGATTACATTTTGTATGATGATTATGCAGAAAAAGTAGAATTGGGCTGAAAGATCTATCGCTTTATCACCTATTCAGGTTGTAAATCGTGTTTTTAAAAAGTAGCTAAGTAACTAAGTAACTAAGTAATTAATTACTTTTGAAAATAAGTAATCAGTAAAGTAACGGGATTACTTTTTGGGGGGAGTAATCAGTAATTAGTTACTGATTACTTTTTTCAAGTAACTTGACCAACACTGTTCATAACATACCTTCATACCATGTACATTGTAACATACATATAATATAATATAATAGATCCATATTCTGTGATATATCTATATTATTGCTAAAGCACTTTCTGGATGGATGCTAACTGCATTTCGTTGCCTTGTACTTGTGACAATAAAGTTGAATTCTATTCTATTCAGTTCTACATTTTGACTGTCAGCATCTTATTCTTTTTGTTGCAGTTTCTAATCCATCTATTAAAACACCACACACTCATACAATGACGATTCTTTGGAGTTGTTATTTGCAAACATCTGCACAGACAGTGTTATGAAGGAAGGAAGGCTCAGGGTTTAAGTAGTCAGCATCATGGGCTCATGCGATTAGAATGAGAATAAGCAGTCATCAATCATTCACAGGATTCTCCTTTTATTCTCAAAATCAATACAGGAAAGACACACATGGACTGCCAATGCTCTGCTGCCGCCCCGTGTGGGAGTGAAGAAAAAAGTGAGCCAAAAGTGAATGCAGTCCTTATATAACGTGTGACAGGAGAGTGCAATTAAGGACAAGCACCACACCCAATCAAAGGTGAGAGAACTAAACAAGGTGCATCTGGTGAAGTGAGTGGGTGTGCTGGGATGTGCTAAAAGGTGGGTCTTTACAACAGACAGTATGCGAACATTAAGCTCGCCGATTGATATTAAAGCTGAGCGAATGCTGAGCCCAGCCCAGCAGCCAGAGCCTGAACTTCAACAGGTAACAAAGTGATGAGCAGTCAGGCTGCAGCCTCCGTTTCTACCTGCTCATGCTTCTATAGTAGAATCACCGTGGCGATTGCTTTTAAGTGTCTTTGTGCCGTTTTTCATCTTTGCTTAGTTTTCATACCTAAATACTAAAGGAAAGATCACATGTGTCCTCATTAGGATAACAAGTTTCACATCATTTTACAGAGAAACGTAAAAGTGATGTAATGAGTTGTGTAACTAATATTAAGTAGCATACCACATAGATACACAAATGTTATGTTATATTTTTTTAGCAATAACCCCAACCCCGATCACCACAAAGAGGGGAAATACCTTCAACATGCAAACACATTTGACCACAGACAATGCAATTAGCATGAATGTAATGCCTTTGACATGCTGTTTAATGATGGTGGTGGTTCACAAAGCGGAGCTAATGACACCCATCAACGAGGAATCGAATTAATAAGTGGTATCGATAATGAAATCTTAAAGTGCCTCGGAGTGTCACTGCTGCCAGTCATACTATGCAAATATACCGTAATTGTCGGGCTATAAGCCGCTATTATTTGAAGCTTTGAACCCTGCGGCTTTTAGTCAGGTGCTACTTTTCTATGGATTGTCCATGATTTTTGTCATATCGTAAGACGATTTGTTTTGTTTGTTCCGCTGTTGTACGGCACTACATTGCCTGGCGGAAGGATCGGGGTTCAAAAGTGGTATGTTGGTCACATGTCCGTCTGCCAGGCAACGTAGTGCCGTACGAAGTAGCACGAAAAACAAACTTCAAAGTAGCGCTACGCGTTCAGCGGGAGGCGTGGATGATGAGCGGCGATAAACTTGTGAAAAGCAAGTTATGCCCAACTCCACCAGTGGATTCTGACAGCGTGGAAAAGTGTGAAAACATCCACGATCACCAACGGATTTCGAAGGGCTGGACTGCTGCATGATGGAGAGGATGTGCTTTGTAGTCCGGGAAATACGGTACTTGGCTGCCTGCAAGTAAATGTTTGGTGGAATTAGGGCGATAATTTACAAAAATGAAAATCACGCTGGATTCAATAACAACTGACACTATAGACGTTTTAGCAATTGTTTACTGAGGACATATATCAAGTGAGCACTGGCGTCATGTTCTCATAGACTTCAATACGATCCATCTTTTTACAACCAGAGGAGTCGCCCTCTGCTGACAGCTGGAAAGAACGCAGTTTTAAAGGCACTACGAACAACCATCTTTTGGGGATGAGCATCTTCAGAATGGCTTTGATGCAGTGCTTTCAGTGTGATGTTAATCTGATAAATGTCTGAGTGTTGAATTATTTAGAGCTTCAGAAAGTTCAGACAGATTTTTGATCTTTCTCTTATTTTCTTTGGGAGAGATTTCTTTGAGGTTTCTGCACGTGGCTCTGCAGGGAAACACCTCCAAGATCACACACATCAAGATCCCTGCTATTACAGGGAAGGTGTGCATGCATTTAAAATTAAACCCAATCTCACTCATCACTATCTCTATCTATGTGATAACGCATTACGGCCCTGTAATTGGGCTTCGTGGTCCATCTCATTAGAATTTGTGCATAATAAAGAAACAGGGGACACCCTTTTTACCTTCTTCTTCTTTTACACACATACTTTGAACCTCTGAGGCATTTAAGGTTTCTAATTTTCTCCTTTACAAGTACTTTTAATTAAATTTCAAAAAGAAAGGGAGAAATATGACACTGTAGAAGAAAACGTTGGGGAGGTGATATAATGAGACAAAGGCTGAAGTGGGAATAGGTAAGGAAAGAAATGACAGGAACAAGGAGCTAAGAACTTCAGTGTTGATAGAGCCTAAAATAGCCTAAAATGGAAGGAGGGAACGTGGTGTAGTGGAGGGCAGAAGAGATGTATAATGATCAACTGTCCACAGTCTGTGGCACACTACAAGCCCCTTTAATCCAGGAAAGGCTCTTCCTCCTTTTTAATGATGCCAGGGGACAAGGAAGAATAAAGAAACCCTGTCCAACTCCGCATGGCTGAGCTTTATGGTTTATGGAGGATTTTCCTGACTCTCATGTTAGGACAGGCTGTAATACAGCGCTCACATTTTCCTATTCCTTTACGTGTCAGTCGGTGTAAAAGTACAAGCGTAATAATTCTATACACATTCAACATAACGGGCACAAAAAGCATAACTCGAGAGACTCCAGAGGCGGAGGCTTAGATTAACTACTGCAGGCTGTCTGGAGAATCAAGGCCATGCAAGACATTATTATAAGCTTTTCACTGTTGTGTTTTATTCAGGGGGAAGAAAAAGATCCGTGAGTCAGAGCCTATTCAAAATATCAAGATTTTATCCCCAGAGGTTTTTCCTTTCTATCCTCTTTAGCAAAAGAAATGTGCAGAGTGCTACATATTCTACTCTTTGCAATTCAAAGTTCTGACTCTGACTTTTAAATGTGCTCAAATCCAGAATACAAGAAAACCAATAATGTGAGGTTGACCCGTTGGTCATAATTTTTTTTTCTTTTTTTTTCTCTTTCTTTTTTTGGGGGGGGGGGGGGGGGGCAGAAAATAAAAGAGACAAAAAAATGAATAATAATAATAAAGCTAGAAAATGTATCTCCTTGGATAAAACAAGCAAAACTAGTTACAAAGTCAGTATACCGACTGGGATCTTTTTGTAAGTACGTAAAATCAATTTATTACTCATTTCAAAAGCTTGTTTTGAGTGTGGATGTAATGCTTGTAGTGTACCGAGTGCGGTGTAGGGAAGCAATCTTCCCATCTACACCACAGGGAGTATTTTCAGTAGTGCAAACGTGAACAAAGCCGCCCATTTCCTGCAGGTTTAGGTCTTAAACTGTGCACGGTCTGTTACGCACCCCAAATTCTTAATGAACAAACATTTTAAGTTAATATCTGCAGCATGTTAAAATATTCTAACCTAGTTATGTTAAACTGAAATCATAATCATAAATTTTAACAATTACATGAGAAAGGAGGCTTCACGTTCCAGCTTGGATGCTGCTGCTGCTGCTGAGGTGGGTTCACCGTAAAACTGTAATACATAGCTGACATTTCTGATACATCTAGGCAGTTACACATAAAAGCTGACAGTCCAACACAGTAACACAGACGCACCAGCTTATCATTTTAGGATATGTCTTATTAATATCTGCAGCAAAGTTTACACTCGACAACTTGGCGCTCAAAACCCATCTACACCAGTGATGATGATGACGTCACCTTCTCTCAGTAACACCAGTGATGAGTCAGGTATGAATAATAATAATAATAATAATAATAATAATAATAATAATGGATTGGATTTATATAGCACTTTTCAAGGCACCCAAAGCGTTTTTTGCCACTATTCATTCACTCTCACATTCACACACTGGTGGAGGCAGCTACAGTTGTAGCCACAGCTGCCCTGGGGCAGACTGACAGAAGCGAGGCTGCCATATCGCGCCATCGGCCCCTCTGGCCATCACCAGTAGGCGGTAGGGTAAAGTGTCTTGCCCAAGGACACAACGACCAGGACAGAGAGCCCGAGGATCGAACCGGTGACCTTCGGTTACAGATACGCTTCCCAACCCCCCAAAACACAATGAACACACAATGAACTTAAAAAAAGGTTATTACGCCCCATCATTGGAAGGTCGGGGGTTCGAATCCACTGAACAGCTACCCTGAGGTACCCCTGAGCAAGGTACCGCCCTACACACTGCTCCCCGGGTGCTGGATTGGTGGCTGCCCACTGCTTCACTGAGAGAATGGGTTAAATGCAGACTAATTTCCCTAAATTATAATAATAAAAGTATACATTAATACCTTACTAAGAAAGTCACAACTAAGAAAGTACAAAGTCGAGAGAGAACCCCAGAAGAGTTTTTTGTTTGCAGCTTTGCAGCTTTGCATTTTGTTTTTTAATTTTAAATCAATATTAAAAACAAAACAAAACACTGTTATCAACAATCTTCACCTTCATAAACACTTAAGACTAACAGCACTACACTAGCAGACATGTCACTTCAACATTTCCCTGACGAGTGTTTGAATATCAACATGGAAAAGGAATTAAAATCTACACTACCCCTCTGCATCAGGTCACTCCAACAAGCAGTTGTCATCTGCCACAAAACAGGATTTTTATTTTATTTTTTTAAATAAGAGGGGTTAAACTTCAGTCTCATTTAACATGGACAGTGAAGCAGAAAGGGTGATATAAAATGAGCCCATTAAAAGGGCCATCGCTACTCAGGTCGTTGATATAGATATCCCACGCTGCCTTGAGACAGAGGGAAACCACAGGAGGAAAGTGAACCATTAGAGGGTAAAAGAAGGGACAGGAAAACCATTAGCTTAAGACTTGAGGGGTAGAAGGGGACTCCAATTATTTATACAGACAGCTGTTCCACTAATTAGAGCAGAATAAGAGGTGCAGGTCCAGCTATTCAGAAACAATCAGGGTCACTGAGAAGGATAGTGGGGTTGACTAATAGCGGCACAGGATTTAAAGTGAAGGATTCTGGGTAGCAGCTGATGGAGTAGTCTCAGTACAGCTATGTCTTAATGTGACATAACGCCTTTCTATTCTGCACTAATGAGCGAAGGGGCATGAAGACGGATATCACAATCTGCTGAGTGCATAATCAGAAGAACTCACATTTTAATTGAAGCCACTTTAGGAAAAATAATTATTAAACTGAGCAGTATGGTAATTTTCAGACCTATCAAAAGAGAAAAGAAGCTTCACGCACGTTAACTGCACTGAACGCCCAATTGTTTACAATGATAAAACCCCCACATATACATCACGCTCACTGAAAAACAGCTCATTACCTACAATCCATTAGTCTGGCCTAAAGCTGCTTCTCAACTTTTACTCAGCTGCTGTTAAAAAACTGAAAATTACTGGCGACTTTTTATTGCTGTATATAAGCAGCACGCTCAATGGAAACTTCTTATAATTAATCACGTGTGTCACAAACTTTTGTATGCCGGTGCAACTTCATCAGGGACATTAGTCTCAACATATGCTCTACTGGCGATGGTAGCAAACTGTAATGCTGCGGCAAAAGGCAGCTTTTTATACAAAATATTCTGGCTTTAGGGGCTACTATCCTTGAAAGGGAAGCAAAACTTTATTGAAAGGCTAAGATAACCTTTAAGGTGACATTCATCTCCAGTGGTGCATACATGAGAGAGCCAGAAACTGTTAGACGATTCAACCATTAAACTATTACGTCACCAAGAGATGTGCATCTTGCAGGAAGTATTTAACTTGAAGCTTAAAAAACTCATCGCACTACACAGAGACATTTGATTTTCCAACCAAAATAGTTAGGCTCTGAATCTACAGCTGTTTTCACACAGTCAGTGAACGTTTCTAGGCATTAACCAGCAGAGCTGTATGTAAAAGCACAAATGTCCAAACCAGCTAGACCATGCATTCAATGGGATTTATGTGGAGAGGTCCCCAGTACAAAGCCCAGGGCTGCGAGCTGAGAGGCAGCCCGTCATCCACGCCAGAGGAAGAAATGAGAATGCTTCTGAAGCAGATGTGCACTAGATGTAAATTTCACATTTTCAAATCTTATGGTGTCCGGGTCTTAAAGCCTCCTCATAAATAAACGAGGGAAAGAGGCTGGAAGCATCAAGTTGTATTTTCAGTCATTTGTGACAGCTACATGTGACTAACCCTTAGGGGTGGGGGGAAAAAATCGATACAGTGTAGTATCATGGTATTTTGTTTGCTAATAATGTATCGATACAGGGACAGCAGAAATCGATATTTTGTTACAAAAAAGGTTTTTGTGCTCTGACTTCAGAGCATGTTGATCCTTTTTCTGAGCAAGAATCCTGACATTCCTTCACTGTCCAAATGTGTTTAACTTTTTTTGGCAGCAGTTTGCTTATTTAAATTTAAGACATGTTTTTATTTTAATTAAGTTTAAAACTTTTTTATTTAATGTAAAATTATATTTTGTTTTAATTTTCTTTCAAATTCTTCAGTTGCTGAAGGGGCTGCATAGTTTTCATAAACTGCATAGTTCAGAATAGCTATAATTGTACCAGATGGTTGTTCAGTTAAGTTGGACTAGACTGTAATACAAACCGTTCAGTTTGTCAACAATAAAACTGAAATGAGAGAAAGACTGAGTGTGAGACTTTGATATTAGATAAAATGAATATTGATAAAGTTTATCTTTATGTACAGAATCTGAATATCGCAAAATATTTTAAAAAATTGCAATAATATCGTATCGTGCGTTAAGTATTGTGATAATATCGTATCGTGGGATGTATGGTGATTCCCACCTCTACTAACCCTTGGAGGTGGTGGGAATTCCAGTTTGGATTTTGGATGTCAAGACACAAAAATATTCACTTATTTATTCATTTTAAAAGGATTTCACAGATCAGACAAAAAAGACTCATGGACCCCAAAGCAGGTCAACAGAGAAAGGTTTTTAATTTGCTCCCTAGTTGGTGTTAGAGAACAGTAAATGTGGCTTGTACTGTAAAAACAGTAATATTAGAAAGTCTGACACCTATAAAACATTTATGTGATTAGTGAAGAGCCCACATTGAGGACTTGACTGCGATTTGATTTGACATCTGAAACATGTGTCTATGTTCCAACTAAACGTGAGGCTCTCTCTTCACAACATGACTGAAAATCTTCAGCAACATTGCACGTGCATTCATCCCTGTGTGGAACAACAGGCTCGGTGGAAAATGCAGACTAAGGTAATTGTCATGTAAATAGACCATTTTATGCCAGGGCAGTGAATGCAAAGATCATGCCACAGATACTTGACAGATGATGGTTACTGACAGAGACAGACCTGACTGCCAAACATTCTCGAATACTGGCCAAATATCCCCTACCCAGCTCCATCATAATAACTAAAATGGACCCACTGGTGCAGCATTATAGCTGGTCTTTATCACAAAAGCCAGTAGAGTATTGTGGTAAAAAGAGAGCAAAGGCAAACCTGTGGATTTACTGATCAGTCTAAATTCCCACCCACGAACTCCACTTAACCAAAAGAGTAATTTTGCAGGCTGCAAAAGTGAACTTCATCCAAAGGTTGTCTGGGCTGAACCTTGGAGATATGGTGAGGAGCATCAGAGGGGTGTTTAGGGAACTAGGACTTCATTCAACTACGACAAGGCCTAGGGTCAGACCCAGGGAGAGGTGGCGAGATTGTGTCTCTCTGCTGGCTTTTGAAGGCCACACAGAAAAAGAACAGATGGATGGATTTTAACATTTCCAAGTGAAATATGATTATCTTAACATAGTTATTAATCACAATAATCAAATAGGTAAAATCTGTTTACTGATGCTTTTTAACCATGTTGACCATCTTTAAATCCAGGAAGGAATGCTGCAAGTTAAATGTTTGACCAAAAGCACTCCATGTGAAACGCTTTTCCTCTAGGGACAATTTTAAGAGGCACTTGAAGAACAAAAGGGCTTTTGAATTTAATATTGCAGCTACGGCTGGCTGAGTAGGGCTATGTTAATAATAAAGAACAGAAACATAGACACGGGCTCTGGATCATCAGTGAGAAGGAAAAGAAGAGTGTGAGGAACTGAAGTGACTCAAATGACTTGCAAAGCCACAAAAATGTCTTCGGGGACGACTGGGTTTTGCTGTTGCTGTGCTTCACTAAAGTAGGAATTCAAGAAGTACTACGCTGATTGGATCTGCCCACAATTTGTACCATTGTCCTTGAGCACACCCATGAACCGGTGCCTGCACTCTGTTCAGCTGGCAGGCTGTAGGACTGGCATGCACATGCCGTCACAGCGGCACATTTTACATACTGCTTAAAAAATATGAATGAAGGGAGCTGTATCCTTTATCTCTGTCCACTGAGTCACATCCTGGACTCCTGTGTTGTCCCCTCCTGCTCTGCATCCTCTCTAAATGGATAATGTCAGCACAAACACACACACACACACACACTAAGGTCATATACATTTATGCAATCAGGATGTAATAATAACAGTCACACACTCATCATTAGTATCTGCACACACTCAAGCTCAATGAGTGCAAACACGAAGAGGTGACTCACTGTGGAAACAGCAGCGTCCATTCATGACTGCTGACTGGGACACCAGTGCAGCTTCCCACTGAATTCAGTCCCGTCTGTGATAGCAGGTTTTTGCAGGTAGGATGCAGACTATCACAGGAAATTACTTTCTTTTTTTAGATCTACAGCTACATACTTTCACTTGGCCAGAATATTTTAAATTAACCATATTTATATACATCTTTAAATACAGGAGAACATGCATTCTTCATTGTATTATTCAACTGCTTGATTTCATGCTATCTACACCTTTATACACAGATCAACCAACACGTTCTCACTCCCAAAGCGTAACATTTTACGCTAGGTGACAAATCGTCACCATATTACGTTTTCGGCTACCCACCACGTTCCTAAATGATGACCTCGGAAAAATGAGGAAATATGAGAACCGTATGGACTCAATCTACACATGTTCGCTCTTTTTCTTCAAATCGCTTAGAAACACGCTATTTAACATCATTTAAGTCCTGTTTAAGGTGAGGGAAAAGGTTATGGTTAGGGCTAGGGATAAGGTTAGGTTTAGGGCTGGAACGTCGATTACCGCGGGAGCGTCATTGCACTGGATTTCAGCCATAACCCGCCGTGTACCATAAGAATGCCGAAAGTCTCCTTTCGCGTTCCTCAGGAACGCCGCGGGACGTGACAAAACGTCGCCATGTTACGCCTCGGGAGTGAGAACGGGCTCCATCAACCATGTCTGAGTAAAGGATTTAATAATGATCCTAATAAGTCTTATAATAGTAACATGCCCAAACAGAGAATTATACTTTTGTAAATGGAACTATAATTTAAGAATTATACCATTTATAAAAAATACTCCACTATGAACATGAGGTGTGACGAAAAGGTTCTGAGGAGGGGCTCGTAAAAATCTGAAACCTGTCTTGGTTTAAAACCCATTTTGCCTCCACGATGGGCACTCGATCTCCTCCAGTGTGTCAAAACACAAACCCTTCTATTTGATTTTTTCTTTATTTTTGGGAAGTTGACGGTATTGCAGCGAGTGAAATCACACCAGGTCCAGGTGTTGAAGACTGTGTAGGTGTAGCCAAAAAAGAAAAACCTATGTTTTCAATGGGCTCTGAGACAGCACGGCGTGGCACGCACAACAGTCACAGGTTAAAGCAGAAGTCCATTTTGACAGTGTAAACGTGTGGGTTGAATTCACAGTCCACAACCCCATGAATTCAAATATATATATATATGACAAGGATGCTCTAGATTTTGTGCCTCATCTGATGTGCTGTCATTGGGCTTTCATACTGTGGACTCTTCAACTTAAACCTGCCCAGTTATAACAGCAGACCCGTCTCCTAACACCAGCGATGAACTCCTTCCACATGAAATTCAGGACAACTTGAAACAAAAGTTTGAGGTTCACACTGAAACTAGAATATACAGAGCAGGCAGTCAGAAACTATTCTTGTGGATCCAGCTTCTCAGAACTGTTTGATCACAAGTGGTATTTCAATCTTCCAAGAACTTATTAAAGTAACTTTTTCCCCTTTAATTCATCATCCATCTGCAGAATATTCATTTCTCCAGTTTATATGTGATACACAACTACAAATATATACTGCACTCTGTTCGCCGTCTCGTCTCTCAAGACCAGTCGCGCAACAACAGGCGGTAGGTACATGTGGATGTGGTGATGCAATTGGGACACACACACACATCAATGGTTACTAACACTTTAGCGTTAAATCTGATCATAAATATAGCAAAATACCCGGCCTTCAGATGTCTCATCTTTGGAGATCTGTGCATTAAACATCTCTGCTCTCACTTTGCCTCCTTCCTTTTAATGTAGATAAGATAGAGCACCTTTGCTTCTGAAAAACACTTAGGAGCAGCACATGCTACTTTAAAAGGAATGATGAATTTACTTGTTTTCCAGGAATGAGCAATCAATGAAACTGAAATGCTTCACTCACCCAAAACACACCACATCCCATTTCGTGTCCAACCTATAAGCTTAGCTGACAACCAAACAACCGTTCTGCATTATCTAGAGTTAACTTCCTCCTAACCATTAACACAAGATGAGTGCTGTCTCCAAACTGTCGCCTTCCTCATAAGCACACTGTCCAGATGTAATGGTAGATGTTCATATTTCCTCCAAGAGGCTAATGGTTTTCTCTGGCCGGCTCCGGCAGGACTGAGTGCACGAGGGAAGTCAAGGAGAGGTAATTGGGAATGTTTCTGCCTACCGCTATTCCCTGTACAGCTTCCCATACATGCTAGTCATCAGGAGAACTCAGATGGGTTTCAACTGATGTGAAATTCAATTCAGTTCAATTCAATTTATATAACCAAATCACAACAACAATGGCCTCGAGGTGCTTTATATATGAAGGTATAGACTTCAAAGGGAATAATGTAGTGTAAGAATGGTGTTGGTTACTGAATTAGAAAGCTTCAAGAGCAAGTACTGAAGCTCTATAACCAGCAAAGCCAATAAAAGGTTGAATTAACTTTTCCTCAAGCAGCTGTGATTTTTTTTTTTAAATTCAAAAACCAGAGTGGTGCTCTTGTTTGTTTTTTAAAATGGGAATTTTTACCAATTTACTGAGACACCCAGTCGTATGCTGAGCTTAAATACACCGTCAGCACACAGTGAACAAACCACATCTCCCTACTGCTGGGCAAGCAAGTCCACATACAGCGACATCCTCACGTGATTTGTGTTGTTTTTCTCTTTTTGCCCTTGCTTTATTTTTTCTCCACATGATACAACTTAAGCCGTGCAAGAATGATAAAAATGAACAGTTCCCCAAACACCAAACAGAGGAAAACACTGAACACACTGATGGGTGCGCCTCAGAGAATATATCACTTTTCACTGGTTGTTTGGCTGGAAAACTATAATTACGGATTCGTACTCAGTGTTGAGCCGATGATGCCACTTCCACAAACTCTAGCAAACGGTGATTGCCTAAAGTCACATGGGCATGTCACTTCTGGAAATTCCCTCAGCAGCTGAACATGTCTGCGGTTCAGTTTCTGTTATTGAATGTGAAAGTCAGCTTCCTTCCAAGGGAGACAAAAACACAGCAGTTAATTAATGTGTCATCTTTGTCCCCTTTGTTGTTCCATAGATTCAGTTACTACCTAACTGTCTTGAGCTTAATTTAAAAAATAAAATGCTGTTCAGACTGCACATTCACAGTGTAAGAAATCCCCAACAATCATATGACCCCCTAATGAGCAAGCACGTTGGCGACAGTGGGAAGAAAAAACTCCTGTTTGACAGGAAGAAACCTCCAGCAGAACCAGGCTCAGGGAGGAGTGGCCTTGAGTGAGGGCGAGTGTACGCACTAGTGGTTTTTAACCTTTTTGTCTTTAAGCCAAAAGGCAACTAAGATTTCACGAAACACCTTTTATTCATGTGTGCGCAAAATATCCCCCGTTTTATTTTCGGTGCTTTCTTCTAATAGCAGCTCATTTATGTTTGTTTTTTGTTTTTATATGAGAACAAAACTCATATTCATAGTCTTTTTAGAAACTTGCTGCTCCCGTTTAAGCATAAAATAGGCCACGTTTCTAATAAAAGGCATGTTTGGTTACACCAGGGCTCGCAAAATCGCTAGCCCGACGTCCCGGGGCTAGCGATTTTTCCAGTCGGGCTACCAAAATCCATCTCAGCCCTGCCCGTCAGGCTATCATAGGAAGGAAAGATATGCTTTTGCATTCTTTCACAAATGTAGCTGAGTAATTATGTCATCGGCATCGATGAGCCACTGTCAATATGTGACACATGGAAATCGCGTTTGAATTTGCGCTTGTTTTTTGCTTTCACGGTCCACTTCATGGACAAAAGAATTTCTGCGGCTGGAATATGACGAGCTAAATAACATAATGTTCTGCCAGGTATGTTGTGAGTTTCCCTCGATTTCTGAGTCGACAAGCGCCTTTGTTACTGGGACCAGTCATTTTAAGAAAGACCCCATCAGAACCCATGAGAAATGCAAGAAATGCATTATTGCTCAGTCTGCAGAATCTTTCCCAGAACAAACACCAATTACAAAAAACATACTAAAAATAAACCAAGCATAACAAGAAGTCCTGAAAAAGCTGTTTAGAACAGCGTACTATGTTGCAAAGAGTGAACTACCATTGGCAAGATTTAGCAGTCTTTGCAAACTTCAAAAAGCAAAGGTCCTAGATCTTGGTTCCACTTTCCTCTTACTGAACACTGATTCATGTTCTACACAGTTCTTGCAAGTTTATAGAAATTTCTGTTCAATTAGAACCAAATATTTGAGTTGATGATTGTAATTTGTTGTTGTAATTTGCGTTTTAAATATTTTTAGATTGATGTTTTGTTTCCTTTACAATATTATACTTTAATGTATAATATTGTAAAGGAAACAAACCATCAATCAAAACATTGTCCTCTTTTTTTTTTTTTTTTTTTTTCTTTTTCTTTTTTTTTTTTTTTTTTAAATTCGGGCTACTTAAATTTATTTTGGGCTACCAAAAACTGAAGAGTGCCTGCCCAAAGAGCTACCAGGGATTTTGAAATTTTGCGAGCCTTGTACACGTTAGACTGCATTCCAGTTGAAGCCATAAGAAAGGCAGATTTTATTGGCACAGTGGCACAGGGTGAAAACCTCTCTGCATATCAATACAGGATTATAAATCAGGCTCAAGTCTGGGGGGTTTATTGGGGGGGTTTTAAGACCGCTTCAACACACCTTTAAGGAACTAAATTCTAAAAATGCTCGATCCTTTAACTGCACTCAATCTTTCTTTAACTCTAAACACAAAGCCATCCTTAAGGTTGTCTATCACATTTCAGAAAGTTCCCTAAAATATTACACAACTTTTTGACTGAGTAGTATCCTCCGTGACAAACTAAAATCCTCACACTGAAAAAGTGGAACTAAATTGTTATTTTCTGGCAATGTGGCAAAATGTCCTGTGACGATTGGATAAAAAAAATTTTCCCGAACACAAAAGAACATTTGCCGTTGCTCTGCTATGACAGAAATAACACGCAGCCAATCGTAGCATTACTTATGTAAAATATAAAAACAGCTGGCACAACAGGTGCCCCACTGGCTCATGCTCACCATGTCATTACTAAAGGAAACCGTAATGGCCTTTTAAAAATACAACATAAGAATGTAGCAAAACCAAAGGCTGCAAAGTGTGTTGCATCATTAGCAGCTACACAGAAACCCTTCACTTGTGCTTGTCCTCTGCTGTGTAGCGTGGCGTTTCCAGGGTGATAAGAAAAGACTGCAAATCTAATCAAAGTAAAGTCTTTGAGGTTCAGCTCAGTGATACATTATGTAAGAGAGGGGTAGCCGAGCGGACGGCAGGGGTTCACAAGCTGTAGCCAGGAAGGAGAGCAAACTAAAGAGTGGGTAGGCATGAGAGAACACCATGCCGTTAGATAAAAATACCGAACCTGTTTAGCAGCAGCAACATGTTCAGCAATTTAGAAACAATGTGCTGGCTTTGAGAAGCCCATTTGACAAGACAAGCACATCGCTTTTCATCTAGATAACAAACAACCAGCAAGTCAAGAGGGGGGAGTTTCAAACTAGATTCCCAGACAAATAACAGAGAGGACAGGGAGAGAAAAAATGGTAACGTGCACAGAGAAAATGAAAGTGAACAAGTGAGGCTTGAAAGGGAATAGCAGAGCAGACGAGGCAAACAGAGAGAAAACTCAGAGAAACTGAAAACTAAGGTACTTCTAGTTTCTTGATGCCATGTCTATGAAACAAAAGGAGTCCTTGGTTGAGTCCAGTCTGAGCTCTGTAAGATAACAAAATTAAGCCACAGTCAATAGAAGTACAGACAGCAGAGAAAGAAAAAGAAAGAAAAAGATGGTGCTCAACAAAGATGGCTGACAAACTTGTGGTGGTGGCAGCACTGTGCAAAAGCAAAGTGACGAATTATCAAAAAAGAAGAAGAAGGCTGAGAGTTTGCAAGTGAAGGAAAATTTTAAAAAATATTCAATTTATCTGAAGCCTATCCCAGGTGCTATAGAGCGAGGAGGCGGGGTACACTCTGGACAGTTTGCCAACCTGGCAGGGCCGATACCGAGATACAAATAACCATTTATACCTACAGCCAATGAAGGATCACCAATTAAACTAAACCCACAAACAGTTTTTGGAAGTATGGGCAGAGAACCCATGCAGACAATCAAAGGCCAGATGGGGGATTCGAAACCAGGACCTTCTTGCTGTGAGGCAACAGTGGAACCATCAGGTTGTGCAGATTCTGGTTGATGGTGGTGCAAAGCCGTTCTTAGTCAGGGGAGCAATTTGTCTGTCTACAAATATTCAATATGAATAAATTATTCAATTCAGTTTTATTTATACAGCGCCAAATCACAACAACAGTCGCCTCAAGGCGCTTTATATTGGAAGGTAGACCCAACAATAATACATACAGAGAAAAACCCAACAATCATATGACCCCCTATGAGCAAGCACTTTGGCAACAGTGGGAAGGAAAAACTCCCTTTTAACAGGAAGAAACCTCCAGCAGAACCAGGCTCAGGGAGGGGCGGGGCCATCTGCTGTGATTGGTTGGGGTGAGAGAAGGAAGACAGGATGAGACACATGCTGTGGAAGAGAGACAGAGATTATACAGCAAGTAGTCCCATGTTATGTAAAAAAAACCAAAATCAGAACAGGTGTTAGTTGTGCCGATTTCCCCAATTGCTGATCAGTGCATGCTCTGCCTCATACACTGCAACAAAGCATTGCCAATTTGTTACTGTGATGTTCAGCCCTAATTTATAAAAGATAAGAGGGGGGGGGGGGGGGGGGGGGGGGGTTTCTAATAGGTACAAAAACTATACAACTGCCGCCAAAAAGCATCTTTCACTTCACTCAACTATTCAAAATTCCTGCAGAGGCGGCCAGATAATCTGCATCCTACTATGCAAAACCCATCAACAAGCAGAAAGGATGTCTTTTCTTCATTGTAGTGCAAGGAAAACAGACAGCACAAAAAAAGAAAGAAAACCTCAAATGAATAAAAAAAAAAACTCCACAGGCGAAGAAGAATGGTAAAAATAAGAAGACAACAATAAGGATGGACACGGGAGAATCTTGATTTGAGGTGGAGTGGAAAACAAAAGGTCAGAGAGAGAGATGTTAAGGGAAGAGAGGGTAGGTTGAGTTGGTAGAGAAAGTGAGTGGGCAGCAGCCAGGACAGAGTTTGCCTTTCTCTGTATGCTTTGTGTCCATGAGGGTTAATTTAAGAGTACAGAAGCAAACAGAGAAACAGATTCGTGACAGCAGGTTGGCACAGCTAAACTCCCTGGGCAGCTCAACTGTTGCGAATGCTGCTCTTACATATCAACATGACGGGGATGGAGGGCTAAGGGGGTGAGGGGGAAAAATGGCTTCTCATTTGGTCTAATATTCCCCATCTCGTTTCATCCGAAATGAAGTTATTACACAATTTCTCAGTGCTGTCACAAAGCAGGTAATAACTGCAGTTTAATTGACTGCTTTGTCAACGCTTTATGTAAGGTGTGTTGGCGAAAGCTGCACTCCAGTGTGGAGCTGCAGAGCTGCGAATCCTCCGGCTGGGAAAAGGAACCGCTTTCTCACCCTCCCACACCTCCTCCTGCACTCCTACCACCATTTGCTGCTGACCTGTCAGGTCAACCAAGCCCGAGCCTACATTCCTTCAGCTGCCGTCTCTGGGGACGTTTCTTCCTCCACCCTCCTCTTACCACACGTGTTACTTCTGAACTCTCTTACCAAACAGCCACACACTGTTGTATTTTTATTTCTAAAGCCTCGTGATGCTTTTTGGCGGGTATGTAGGGTTTTAGCAACACGACAACAGGATGAATTGAATTTCGATCCTCTGTAGATACTATAGCACCAAAATTGTTTTACTGGCTCATTTTTTTATCTTGGTTTTTTTGAGCGTGGCATCTCCACCTGAGCAAAAAGAGAAACTAAAAAGAGAAAAAAAAAATCCATCTTGTTCAAAACCTCAGAGACCATGTTCACATTCTGCTACCACCTCTCAACAGAAAACAAAAAAAAAAAGGCCATGATCAAATCCAAAACTATATGAGCAGATTAAAGCATATTCGCAGGTGGTTTGAAATCGAATTCAAACCCAATAGAACCAAAAGAAACTCAGCTCAAGCACTCAGATCAAATTTCAAGTGTTTGCTTATTTTTTGGAGTCATTCTCCAGAGGACGCCTGTCTTTCAGGAAGAACAGAGGGAAAAAATATATATATAGGAGAGTAAAAAACAACTAACACTAAACTACCATGCATGGGAAGTTAATCCCCCCCTAAATAATAAAATGAAAATAAAACCAGCTGAAACAACATTGTGATTTTAGTTCCCGGACAGCTTCTCGAAATGATGCCACACATCAGCAGCATATAGTCACTACAAGTGTCCAACCTCTTCAGTATTGCCCACAGTTTCCTACAGTTTATACACCAGATATTACCAATGTTGCAAAAAGAAACCTTTGGGGGGAAAGATCTAAACAGATCAAAGGGTGAGCTGAACTTAAACTCTGATCAGATAACTTTGTCTCTAGAGATAATTGACAGTATTTCAGAGCTTGTCAGTGGATATCTGTGGTTTCTAAAAAGATAATCAAAAGCTTGTTTGTAGTTTACAGTTGAATGTTGGCAAATGCAGTCCCTCTTTAGTTCTCACCCCAACCGGTCGCAGCAGATGGCCCCGCCCCTCCCTGAGCCTGGTTCTGCCGGAGGTTTCTTCCTGTTAAAAGGGAGTTTTTCCTTCCCACTGTCGCCAAAGTGCTTTTTCATAGGGGGTCATGTGATTGTTGGGTTTTTCTCTGTATGTATTATTGTAGGGTCTACCTTCCAATATAAAGCGCTTTGAGCTGACTGTTGTTGTAATTTAGTGCTATATAAATAAAATTGAATTGAACTGAATTCAACCACAGCCTGGCCAAAAGGACCACAAGCAGACTGCAAACAAGACAGCTTAAGGTACCAAAAACCTTCACTAACCCCGCTGCTAAGGTCTTCCTCAGGAAGACTTGCATCGAGCATTTAATAGCCAGACACGTAAAGATCCATGAAGTGTACACTGAGAAAAGAACATGGCAGTGTTTTTGTTTTCTGAAATATTTAATTTATACTCAAAAATATGCAATCATATTTTCATAACAGGTTACTTTGGACAGAGAAACACTGAGCGGTTCACGGAGTTCAACAACAGATGCATCTTCCTGCTCAACGAGCTGAACATTATAACCTTCTCGAAAGCAGGATTTATTGCTTCCTTCATGACAGACTGCTGTATTAGCTTCGCTGGCTTTAGCAGGTAAAGTGAGCGTGTCTGTCAGACTTCTTTCAGCTAATTCACCAACAAAAGCAGTGGTGCCAATTTGTCAGCCATAATCCAATATCAGCACATATCAGCAGCATTTATTAGAAATATTGGCCGGGGGATTAGATTTCATCCTGAAGGGGGGGAAAAAAGCCTTTTGTGATTTAGTCAGCGTGGATCTCTATGTTTGTAAAAAGCTGAAATAAAATCTGTTAGATCAAACTCCTACAAATGCTGCAGCTTGCACCATTACGGTGATCCATGTCAGTGAATGGCAGATCATTGTCTAAACACTGGAAGCGCAGTCAGTCACTAAGATGAGATTTCCTGCTGTCATGGTGAGCACTGCTTTGTTGCTTCTTTGCTTTTTATGTCCAAACAGAGAAAGTTTCTCTACACTTATACTCCATCTCTTTTGCTCCTTAGAAAATAAAAATTCTTCTTTGGGAGACTTTTACTTTGGAGGAGTGTCATGTGCTCCAATGACTTCCCAATTTTTGGAGGAAGACAAAAGCACCAAGGAGGCTCCGGGAAAAGGACAACAGCTGCTGCTGGCATGAAGAATAAATGTATACACACATATAAACTTAGAACAGCTGAGTGTACAAAAACACATAATGTGTGTAAGTATGAATTACAGTCAAGAGCATGTGGGCGTTTTGTTGGCATACTGCATATAACAAGTATGTTTTCTGAAATAAACTCATATAATATCTTAATATGCGTTCTCTACTGGCTGATTGCTTGGTTGATTGATACTGGATTATTACAGCTATATGTTGTCCATATTTCTCCAATATGAAAATCTGGGAAACATGCCTAATTTAGAAATGATGACAAAACAGAGTTTGGCTAGTGGGGAAGTTCAGCTAGGGCTGTGCGATATGACCAAAATCTCATATCCCGATATAAGAATTCTATCGTCCGATAACGATATAAATCACAAAAATGTAACAATTTCTGTAAATTCTGTGAATCTCGGGCAGCTCGACTTGCGGGAAGTGTTTCCAGCTGCGCGTCATGTAGCTGGAGTCGAGTGTTTTAACCGATGCATGAAACGATACATTTTTAGACATAAGTTGTAACGGCCGCCGTTTCTTTGTGAGTATTTATTACACGGCGTGCTGCGGGGAAAAGCCTGTTCTAACGTTTGAGTCTAAGGTTTATTTTTTAGCACCTGGCGGATCTTTTTTTGCTTCTCATCCGTAAATAATCTGCTCTTTCACGTGATTCAGTTTATTTTGAAAAGTCTCAACAGGATCTTGAGCTTTATTGTGAAAGGTTTATGTGGAACATAAACAAGCGGACACGCGATGGTGTTACCGTCATTGTTGCTAACCACAACGCATAAAAACAGGCGCTTGTCTGTCCGTAGTGTGTTTATATTAAATATAAGAGAAAGAGAGAACTTTAAGAAATTAATATAGCCACTACAGTGACCATCAAAACGATGAAAAAATATTGCCGTAAACAGTTTATTTTGCGACACCACGAAACAAACGATAGCGTAAAATGAAACGATAGACGTCTTTATATTGTCATCCGACATATATCCTTATATCGAACAGCCCTAGTTCAGACCATCAGTTTTAATACTTTTCAGTGTTGTCTGCAGGACACAGTAACCCCACAGCTGGGCAGACAGTGGTGACCTCTTAAATACAAGTCTAAAAATTAAACCGGCCCATCCCATCCATTAGCCAGAGACCAAAAATTGACAGTTTTCCGCTAAAGGGCCAATCGGTCTCATAATTACGAGTTGATCTGCTATAACTCTTTACTGCAGCTATTGCATCACTGCAGACTACAAGAACTGTGGCAGTTCATCATGCTGCTAACTCTGCAGGCAGGAATCTCCCAGTGTGGCATCTGCTGTTTATTTGTTTTCAGAGCTCTGAGATGCACACATAGACCGAGTTATTTCCCATTTCTCCCTTTTTTGCTTACAGAAATTTCAGTAAAAGTAAATATGGTTAAACATTTATTAGCAACAACTTGAAAAAGAACTAACATTTTGGAGGCCTACGCACATCACAGCCCTACACACGCATGGAGAAAGCTGTAGACCAAGTGGGATCACTGCGAGTCATTTTCAGTTGGTTTTTATTTGCATTTAAAAAAAAAAAAGTCTGAACACTTTTTGTTGAGCTTATTTGAGTAAAACTGGAAGAAGGTCCTGTAAGCTGACGTAGTTGTGAGAAAGTGTCCAAGTTATTAAAGGTTGGTGTAATTTAATTAACATACATTAAAAAAAAACTATCTAAGAAAAGTAGGAATAATAAATATGCATGATGTCAACTGTAGTTCTTAGGAAGAAAATCTGAATCAGCACCTCAGGAAAAAGAAAATCCAGACTCAGTTTTCTGAGACACTGAATGAGTCAAAGAGAACTTTAAACAGCCTCTAAACTGTCGCTTTCACATGTAATGTCAGACTGAGCCCATGTGACAACAGAGCAGTAGACAGTCCAGAGATTTCACAATAGCAAGGGGCCAATAGGTGTGTGCTCCCTCCTGTATGGTCTACCCCAGTACTGACACAGAGTTGCCTGTTTTGTACAAAATGTGAGAAACTTCAAACTAGGGCTGCCACGATTAGTCGACTAGTCACGATTACGTCGACGACTGATTTAATAGTCGATGCGTCGTTTGAAGCTTTGTAAGATCACAAAAGACGCAGGAATAAGTAGTAGGATTTAAGAGTGTAATAACGGACTGAAACAGAAGATGGCAGCACTGCATGTACAAGGATGCCAGCTGCCGTTAAACCTCGAAGAAGAAGAAGCTGTGTCCCAGAATTCATAGCGCAGCCCAGCTCAGTTTCCAACAATGGCGGCAGCTAGTTAGTTTTAATATTACTCTTATTATTCTTTCTGGGTCACAAAATAAACGTTTAACATATTTTCAGGCGAGAATGTAGCTGTGTAAACCTCAAATATCTGCTCAGTTTATCAAGACGCCACATATTTTCAAAAGCGCTCCGACGTTTTCGGAGACGTCTGTTACCCACTAGCTCGATAGCTAGCCGGGGGCAAGGCTCACTAGAGCCGTGAGAGCACCGGACTCCCGGCAAATCGTTTTCAAACCCTTCTTTCGCTACTCAGGTTAAACATGATATATAAGTCACTTAGATAACTTAAAAATGTTATTGTTTGGCTTTTTCAGTATTTTATTTGTTCCTGAGTAAATCGGTTTGGCTGAGATTAAAGTTATAGTTTTTACACAGCTGAATAAACGTCAAGCAGATTAAACTCCATCAAAACAATCTGCAAATGTCATTAAAATTTAATAAACTCTCATCTTGTCTTTATTTTTAGTTAGCACATACCTTAAACACTTAAAGCTGTAAGCTAATGATAGTTATATAAGAGCAGATGCTGATGGTGCAATAAGCTGTATGTTTTACGTCCAATGGATGCATGATCTGATTAGTCGACTAATTGCAAAAATAATCGTTTGTGGCAGCCCTAGCTCCCTCCTGTATGGTCTACCCCAGTACTGACACAGAGTTGCCTGTTTTGTACAAAATGTGAGAAACTTCGAACCCGATTGTTCCACTGGTGTCTGAAATGTATGAAAACAGCTTTGCACGCTCTAAATTAGACCCAGGAACATTAAATTAGGAGTTACTGTTAACACAACAGCTGAACATCTTCTCATCAGTGTTGTGCACAGTGAAATGTTTTTGTCTGAAAACTCTCATGACGAACAAGCTGATGTTTAAGTTCCCAGAGCTTTAAGCAAAGATCAGTCAAATCAATACCAGAGTACCAGGAGGTGGTGGAGGAGTCATCAGTCTAATATTCAAAGAGTTTACTGAGAGGTTACTGCTTATTGAAAGGTAGGTGATTGTTCAGTTCAAAGAACAGAAAAGTGGTTTAATGGATGCCAAAAATCAGTCAGTGATGATATTATTTTAATTTATTTTGATTCATTATCCAACTCAGTCCTGAACAGAAGTGGTGTGAGTCTGTGTCTGTGGCCACAGTATCGGTTAAAGACTCACCCTGGGCTGCCAGTTTTCATACTGCTTCTGCAGGTTGGCCCCGATGGTCTCCAGGGCCTTCTGTGGACTCATCGACAGAGGATCTGGGAAGCAAACACAAGAGTGTAAACACACTGCAATTAACACAGACGCATACAGACGCACACACGGCAAAGAAAATAGCCATAACTGAGCAAAACCACACAAGTCGATGTAGAACTAACAAACCAGCCATATAATTACTGCTTTAACGTTTAGTGATTAAGAATTCAGCCACGCCACGAGTACAAAGAGAAGTTGTTGAAGTTGTTCGTTTCAGCATCAAAGGGACATTTCTTATTAAATCTGAAGCGGGGTATGGGAAAATAGCAGCAGCCGCTAAGGTTGAAATATTGATGAGAGTAAATCAATATGGCATGAAGAAAAGCAGAATATAGATAAAGGACAGATCAAATTCTGCTCAGCGGGGAAAAAGATGTATTAGTAGGTTTTTAGGGGATAGTGATATGCAGAGAATGAAATCATTACTGTTCTGATCAATGAGGACTATTCACATTAGATCACAACGCCTGCATTATTTTACATTATGTCTAATGTACATAATACATTTACAAATCATATATAATATTTTGTTTAGAAATGACACAAAAATAAGAAAGAATTTGACTATTCAGATTTGAATATTTGAAATGTATTGATCATAAAATCCTTTTCATTCATTTGCACTTTGAATTTGTCTTTAATGACTTAAAATATTAGCAACATGCTAACAGGGGCAACTTCTCTGGTTTAAAAACAAAGATCAACTGTATTAAAGTCTAAGGGGAAAAGACCCCTGCACTTATTTGAATACTTCCATTAAGACTTTATGGTCTCAGTCACTACTTTTAAACATTATTTATTAGGGGTGGGGGAAAAAATCGATACTGTGTAGTATCGTGATATTTTGTTTGCTAATAATGTATCGATACAGGGACAGCAGAAATCAATATTTTGTTACAAAAAAGGTTTTTGTGCTCTGACTTCAGAGCATGTTGATCCTTTTTCTGAGCAAGAATCCTGACATTCCTTCACTGTCCAAATGTGTTTAACTTTTTTTTATGGCAGCAATAAACATGACAGTTTACTTATTTTAATTTAAGACATGTTTTATTTTAATTAAGTTTAAAACTTTTTTATTTAATGTAAAATTATATTTTGTTTTAATTTACTTTCAAATTCTTCAGTTGCTGAATGGGCTGCATAGTTTTCATAAACTGCATAGTTCAGAATAGCTGTAATTGTACCAGATGGTTGATTCAGTTAAGTTGGACTAGACTGTAATACAAACCGTTCAGTTTGTCAACAATAAAACTGAAATGAGAGAAAGACTGAGTGTGAGACTTTGATATTAGATAAAATGAATATTGATAAAGTTTACCTTTATGTACAGAATCTGAATATCGCAAAATATTTTAAAAAATTGCAATAATATCGTCTCGTGCGTTAAGTATTGTGATAATATCGTATTGTGGGATGTATGGTGATTCCCACCTCTATTATTTAATAGAACATAAACTTCATTTTGTAACTTGTGGTCCCATTAGAGCAAAAAGAAAGAAAGAAAGAAAAGAAAACATGGTCTGTTTTAGCATGTGGCTACTTAGAGATGGACAAGTTCGTGCCACATTAGCGCACATCGTCCCCAGATTCTCGTCCAGAACCACTGTTCGCTTGTCACATCTGGTTTTAAAGCACTAACAGGGCAACATCATAAACGCTCAGCTCGCCACTAACCAGCTATTACGCGCTCTATGGTCACAAAGCCTTGCTCTCTCATCTCAGGCTCAATCCCATCTGTGTCTACTCTGTGAATGAGTCTCTGAACTTGATGAACATGCATCTTGCAACATAACGCTTCTGTTTATACTGCATACACTGGCATCGCAATTTCCTGCTATGGTGCAAAGTGAAAGGCAGTTTCCACAAAACCACACACACACACACCAGTGAAACAAAAAGCAGATGTGAGGTTTTTGTTTAGCTCCCCTCCTCCCAATCTGCGTGTGGCTCAAGCATCCATGAGAGATGAACACTACGGTGCATTTTAGGACGTCATCCCAGCCTTTAACACTTCATACACCCAAATGGCTTCTCACAAGCCGAGTGGCAGGTCTATAGAGCGACAGCGTCCTCAGAAGCCACTGAAAAACTTTCAGAAACTTTAAGAGCTGTGTTTCCACTTTAATGTGCTTGCCTGACTCCTAACAGTCAGTCAATCCCAGGGGAGCAAAACAATGTTTTTTGAGGTTCCCATTCAATGGAGACGGTTGTGTTTTTGTTCTGTCACATTATGTGGTTCCGGTGAGGGCAGACTGCTTCATCCCTGTGTGACAGAGACCTTATGAATTTAGCTCCCACGGGAAAGCTTGAGAATATCCCTGAAGTGAAAGTTCAAGTTTTAGTGTCATGTAAAAGTCACGGTGCTCAGTAGTGCTGAACACTATACACCGCCTTGCTCTTTGAACCAAAATTATTTTTCACCCAAAAAAGGAAGAAGTCTGTTTCAGCCCAATAAAGCAGTTTTTCGATCCCTTTGATCACCACGTGTACAGTAATGATAGCAACAACACGACTAAATGGCAACATGACACAATACAGAAATAACTGTACGACTTTAACCATGTAACCTCATGACAGTCTGTTACCAAACCAAGAAAAAATAAAATGTGATTCATCCTGAAGGCGAATGTTTGTAGTGGCTTTCACAGCAGACCTGCGTTACACTGCTACGTATAACCTCGCGCTACCACCGATGATTTTTGACAATCGAGATTCACATACAGGACAATTCACGAAGTGTGTTCTTTGCATAGTAACTTGTCCAGCTAGTACAGGACCAACACAGAAAAATAACTACTAGCCAATATATTATATTGATACCTGTCGTAAATATTGTAATATTGTCGTTTTCAATAATCCAGAAAGCTGGCTGTAAACAGTACACAGTTAAAAATGAAATCACAACTGTCGAGAAACTGATCGATGAGTCCGTGCACATCTTGTTTTTTTTGTTTTGTTTTCTTGACCATAATGCCACTGAAGAAGTGCAGAGAGGCTATACTGGATATAGGGAGAACACAACACCTTAGGGAGGGCAGTGTTTCTAAAAACAATAACAAAAGCTCAACTTATAAAACAAAACGGTATTTTCAGATTTTTTTCGCGCCACGTTGTAAAGCACTATCAAACCCCTCCACACACAACTCTGCAAGAGTGTTCAATCAATCAATCAATCTTTATTTATAAAGCACTTTTCATACAAAAAAAATGTAGCACAAAGTGCTTTACATGGTTAAAAGCAGCCCGCCCCACCCTCCAACTCACTCCCCACACTCTCATTAACATAAACGATGGGAATACACACATATCCCCCCCCCCACACACACACACACACACACACACACACACACACAAAGAGTAAAATTGGGCTGGGTACGCATGAGCCAAGTGAGGAAACACTATCACAGGGAGCCGTCTGCACCGGGAGCCGGACACAGACCGCAGCCTCCAGGCTGGGCACACAGCAGGAGGGAGGCAAAGAAGCCCCCCAGCCAGGCTGAGAGGACCCCCAGAGCCCCAGCAGCCACGGTGCAGAGAGCGCCCTCCGAGGAAACACTGGAGATATGACACAATAGGATATATACAGGGTAAAAAGATAAAATAAATAAGAACGGGATACAATATAAATATAAATAGAGTAAGAAGATTAAAAAATGAATAAGAATAAAAACAATAAATATTAGGTAAAACCTAAATTAATAATAGAATAACAGGATAGAATAAATAAGCATAAAATAAATAAACGTTGCATTGCTCAAATTTTGTAAGCGAAGAGCAAGCTTCAGCCCGTCTGCAGCTTCAAATCACAAAAACCTGCAGCTTTGACATGAAGCGAGGACAGAAGCTGAGGTGGCCACAGTCGCGATGCAACTTTTTTTAGCAGTTTTAATAAAATGGCACGTGTAAAACCAACTGTAACCCTGTCAGCTTACCAATTTGAATAACTTTCACAAGTCTTCACCTCAGCGCTCGGCAGCTCTCTAAAACGTGTTCCTGAGAGAAAACGCTCCAGGTATTTTGTACTGAAAACTAATATTTTTCTCCATATCTCCCCTCTCAATTTTATGACATTTCTCTACTGTCTGCTCTTTTCTCTCCACACATTTCCCTTCAGATGTCTTCTAAGATAACCCTTGTTACTGTCATATTTCAGGCCTGCTTCCAGAATAAGATGACTGGGTGCACATCAAAAGTTAGTGAGGCTGATCAGCGTACTATGGATAGTCCTGGAAAACGCCAGAAGATATTCTAATGGGTGTCACACCACATCTGTAATAATAAACTGAGGTGTAAACACTCGTCATTAAGGGTACAGAGGTGGTCGTAAAATATCATCTTTATGAGCAGAAAAATCACAGCTGCACTAAATTAAATTTAAAAGCACTTATAATAACTTATCTGCAGCGAATCTGGATAACGCAACAATCAAGAGATAATGAATGCATTAGTGTGTGTAAGATATCCGTTTGTTGACATTTTAGTTTTTGATCCACATTATCTAAAGTGTGTCCAAAAATCATTGACAGCGTTCACACTCAGGAAAACAAATGCCTGAGAAAAATCTGTTTATTTTCACACCAATAAGAGAAGCAGTGTGAGAGCCTTTAGTGAAATACATGCGTGTCATTTAAGCTCAATCTCATTATGAGCATTTCTTTATTTTGTATCTGAGTCTCTTTTATTTGTTTGGTGTCTGCGTGGACTCACCTATCCAGCACTCCAGTCTGGCGCAGGGGGAGGTCTTGACCACATCGGGTGGGTCCACTCCCACGTTGAGGCACAGCACCAGCGCCACGCTCACAGTCTTCATCTGGGGGGCAGACACAGAACACAATTCAATCCTCACATGTCAATACACAAATCAAAACAGGCTGGTGGATTATTTTTAACACCATTAAATCTTTATGCATGAGAGAAAATGCCATGAGCACGCAGACTTGTATTCCAGTACGTCCTGGGAGTTTTATCCCGGTACACCACAATCTGCTGCTACTGGCCACTGAAGCTCCACTGGAGCAGTGAAGGTCAAGAGTCTCACCCAGGGAGAAGCTAACAGCAGTTACTGAGAGAAGAGATATACTCTTTCCTTTGGCACTCTCTGCATCTGGTCCAGAAATTCCCACGTCTGAAGCTAATGTTGGTGGCACACCTTTAAGGAATCTAACCTGTGACCTCAGAGGTGTGTCAGCACACAGGTCACACTGCAGGCATGGATTTTGAACACTATATATATTTAATGTAAGAGAGAACACAGTAGAGCCCACTACTGAGCGCTGTTACAGGGTGAAACTACTGCCTGCTTTGCCTATAAATACAGTATATAACTGATAGTAGCCCAACTATTATCTTCTCCATCGATTCTCTTCTCTGTAGTTTTCCTTTTAATTATTAGTTTTATTATTTATTTTATTATACGGCTGTGCAATATGACCAAAATCTCATATATAAGAATTCTATCGTCCTGACAACAATATAAATCACAAAAATGTAACAATTTCTGTAAATTCTGTGAATCTCGGGCAGCTCGACTTGCGTGAAGTGTTTCCAGCTGTGCGCCATGTACCTGGAGTCGAGTGTTTTAACCGATGCATGAAACGATACATTTTTAGACATAAGTTGTAACAGCCGCCGTTTTCTTTGTGAGTATTTATTACACGGCGTGCTGCGGGGAAAAGCCTGTTCTAACGTTTGAGTCTAAGGTTTATTTTTTAGCACCTGGCGGCTCTTTTTTTAATTCTCATCCGTAAATAATCTGCTCTTTCACGTGATTCACGTGATTCACGTGATTTATTTTGAAAAGTCTCAACAGGATCTTGAGCTTTATTGTGAAAGGTTTATGTGAAACATAAACAAGCGGACACGCGATGCTGTTACCGTCGTTGTTGCTAACCACAACGCATAAAAGCAGTCGCTTGTCCGTCCATAGTGTGGTTATATTAAATATAAGAGAAAGAGAGAACTTTAAGAAATTAATATAGCCACTACAGTGACCATCAAAACGGTGAAAAAATATTGCCGTAAACAGTTTATTTTGCGACACCACGAAACAAACGATAGCCTAAAATGAAACGATAGACGTTTTTATATCGTCATCCGATATATATCCTTATATCGAACAGCCCTATTTTATTATTTGTATTACTGTAGAAAGAGGGTGAGTCATGTGATTGCATGCTGATTGAAAATGCATATTTTGTTTTGCTTTTTTTTTGCAAAACAAAATATGCATTGGTCATGTTTATAAATCCCAATAAAAGTCTCACTGAGCATTGGCCTGTAGTAGAACGAATATATTAAAATAAGCCAGAAGACTTGCATCAAAGAAAGAAAAGAAAACGGGGAACAAAAACAAACAGGCCATCAAAGCAGAACAAGCATGAGCCAGGGGTTATGTGGCAGGACCTGACACATCAGCTTGGTCAGGCAGGAGACGCTTCCAACAAAGCAAATTAAACATTTCACCAGCAGTAGGCCGTCACTCGTTCCTCCCTGTCAGTACCTCAGAGTGTCTTTTGTGTGCCACAGCAGACATCAAGCTTTGTGACATCCTGTGGTTCGATCCTGTAGCTCTAATGAGCTTGAATGAAGACACTGACACAAAGAGTTGACCTTAAAGGATTCTGACAGATAAAAAACAGAATGATCAGCTGCCTAAACTCTTATAAATGCCAAAAAAAACCCAATATCACCAGTATCTGACACCAGACAAAATTTATGCAGCTGCACAGGAAGAATAGTAATTTTACTGACTTTTACCAAAGCTTTAATGAGCAAAACAAAATATTTTTCACAACTGCAAATGTAAAAACAGTCATTTTAAATGGTGCTAAATCAGTTCAAATGACAAAATGTGACATTTGCACAGAGCTGAAGAATAACAAAAACTGCACGGCGGCATAAGTGACGAGCCATCGGCCACACGGCTCAAACTGTATTCTTACATTTAATATTACAGCACGAGGTTTAAAATAAAATACTCAACTCGCTCCTGTATAATTGTGTTTATTTTGGGGGAAGTAAGATAAAATTCTCCTTTCAGTCATTATTCTGGTAAATTTGAGACAAAACAAACCGATTTTTGTACCACTCAGTGTGACCTACATTTCTTAAAGTAAAACTAGGAACCATTTTTTTAAAAACAGACTCCCATTAGTTCCCAGAATTCATATTTAAACTTTAAAAATCATACTGTATACATTATTTATATTTTACCTTGTCAAATCAATAATTTCCCACCATCTAAGTCTCGTGGCGTGTAAACACAGCTATGTGAGAACTTATCTTTTCACGTTTTGCATTTAAAATGCAAGCAGCGTCTCTGGAGCACATTGTAGCGGCTAATTATTCTTTGACTTTTATTTTCTAGTTCAGTCTCGAGATTTCTGCTCCACAAGCCGACCTGCCTCTGTCACTGAAACCGCCCAGCAGGTCAAGTGTTTGTTGACGGTTTTGCTTGACCTGCGTCGAGTCACGGTTTCATCATCACGGCGCTCTGTGAATCGAAGCCGGGGGTGTGTTTGCTCTGAAACAGACGGCGCTTGAACTTCACAAGGCCCTGTGTGTCATCTTGGCTCCAATTACTGGAGGTTAGCTACCTGCAGGGTTCCCTCACAGCAGCTCTGTGCCTGAAATCAGGTCAAACTGTGTGAAGTAAAGTTTAGTGGTTGCAAAGCTTTGATGTCCACGACCACTTTTTTTATTAATTATGTGATCAGTTGTGCGAAAGACAAAGTTTGTCTCCAGTTTACTCTTCAATTCTTTTCATAATACTTTAATTCTTTATGTTTTACCACTGTTTTCCAATTGATGACAGCTAACTGCTACTACTTTCTCTACAGATTTATTAAGGCTTATTTGTGATTTAGCATCCAATAACCCAGCTAAAGCCGAATGTCTAAATCTTCTTTATTAACATGAAAAACAACAGATTATATTTCTCAATACATATTTTCTGTGGTTCTTATGTCTGTTCTGTGAATTATTGCAGTGAAAAAGTCACTTGTATCATGTTCATAAATGATTAAACTAGTGATAAAACTCAACTAGGTTTACAAGGAGCCATTGATGGATTGCAGCCACACAGCATTATCGCCGCAGGCTAAATCCAGAAAATTCACCAGCATTACTGAGGGGGGCTCGATGACTGGCCAGCTAGGATCCCAGTGCGGAAGTTTTCCACTCATAGCCCAGAGGTCTGCTGGATTTTTTTTCACACTTTATTTATAACAGTTTGTGATGCGTAAACTACAGTTTTCTGACAGCTTTGAGTTGGAGTGAAATTGAGATAAACAGTGGAAAGTCCAACTGGAAGCTCAAAAAGCATGTATGTGCATCAGCGTTTTTGTAGTGAGTATTTCATGTGTTGTGAGTTTCTACAGGGTTAGAAAATTCTAGTTTAGTGCATAACTATGTACACAATTACAGAGGGACGATTGTTAATTGCCAGACCGGCATATTATCGGCACAGTTCCATCAGAGTTAGGGCTGCACGATTAATTGTTAGAAAATCGCGATCTCGATTCATACTTATGTGCGATCTCATTTCCAAATGACAACAATTTAAAAGAGAGAGAGAGAGAGAGAGAGAGAGAGAGAGAGAGAGAGAGAGAGAGAGAGAGAGAGAGAGAGAGAGAGAGAGAGAGAGAGAGAGAGAGAGAGAGAGAGAGAGAGAGAGAGGGAGACACGACGATTGTACCGCATTTTGATCCGGGACGTAATCTGCATGAAAACAAGCGCTCACTCTTCTGCTCAACAAATGACAAGGGCGGAGCCTTATACCACGTGATACAGAAGCTGTGCCGTGCAGTGTTGCCAATTTAGCGACTTTGTCGCTATATTTAGCGACTTTTCAGACCCCCTAAAAAAAAGACGTGAACGCGCATATCGCTTTTACTCTCAACAAGCAGCGGGTGCTGTAACGCAGTCAGTTCTTCTTTTACTCTTATGCTGTTTGTGGATCAGGTTTAAAACTACTTATAAACACACACACACAAAGTAACTCCACCAGAGTGCCTATTTCGGGTCACTTTTGCCGGTCCAAGCCCGGGTAAAGGAGCAGGGTTGGAATTGTGACATTACAAAAAACAATAATTGCTAAAAGAAATTTAATTTGTAGTTCTAAATAAATTCTAAATGCATTTAGGACGTTTTTTGCTCACTTTATGTCTCGTCCACGATGTTATTTCTCTCTCCAGCAGCGTAGGTTACAATTACATTAGCAGTGTTGGGGAGTAACGGAATACATGTACCGCCGTTACGTATTTAAAATACAAAATATGAGTAACTATATTTCGTTACAGTTACCGTTTAAAAAGGTGGTATTTAGAATACAGTTACTTTGTTGAAATAAATGGATTACACGGCGGTACTTCCCTGTTTCATATTGTGGCGGGTCAGGACTGTTTGGGTTTTGTTTGACAGCTACTTCTGTTGTTCCAGGTGGCAGCGTTACGGTTGCCATGGTTACAGGGTGACGCTCTCTCTCTGCGTGTTTCCTGGGTGAGAGAGCGTTTTTTGTTGTTGTTGTGCTAAGCTAATAGGCAGAATGCTACAGGTATAGCTCTAAAGAATGTAGCATCATAGGCAGTGTAGTCCGTGCTGCAGGGAGAATGGACTGCCATACCCGTTATTTGTCTGTGAGCGAGGGAGGGAGAAAAAGGAAAAGTACGAGCTGTCATCGAGCAAAAACGGGAGCTGGAAGCATGTAAATATAATAATAACCACTGCAGCCAAGAAGAGAGCCTGACGAGCCCAGTTGTAAGTAAGCTATTAAGACTCAACTGTACACCGTGTTCGTGTTTTCCTCCGAAACAATAAGTTCCGTTGGAGCAGCCTTTCAACGCCTCTCTCTTGCAAGCAAACTTGACCCAGACAACAAAGTAAAGCTAGTTTTCGGCTACAAGCCCAACACGGAACCCGACGTATGAGCCAGAGGTCCCTTTACTACGGTTCGGAGCCGCGGACCTTCAGTAACAGTAATAAATCACAGCAATAGTACATTCATGTAGTTGTAAACAGCATGATAATATATTAAGTAATCCAAAGTATTCAGAATACGTTACTCTCATTGAGTAACGTAACGGAATACGTTACAGAATACATTTTGGGGCATGTATTCTGTAATCTGTAATGGAATACATTTTAAAAGTAACCTTCCCAACACTGTACATTAGCATGACCAATTATGCAAATTAGGCGATGACGTCATTTAGCGACTTCTAGCGACTTTTAGGACAGCCAATAGCGATTTTCCTTACTGAGGAGTTGGCAACACTGGTGCCGTGTGGTGCTAAAATTAGCAGGGAAAAAACAACGGAGAGCACGTCAGGGATGACGAGAAAGTGACAGGAGAAAATCCGTCCCGGTCAACCACCCAAACATCAATAACGGGAACCTTATACAGCGCTTCCCTATACACGTCGAACTCCCGCAGGTACAAAGAAATTACGGAGGCTATTACTTATCACCTGACCAAAGATATGGCTCCATCAACACTGTGCAAAACGAGGGATTTAGGAAAACGATCAACACCCTAGACAAACGCTACACAGTGCCGTCCCGCAACTATTTTTCTGTTGTTGCACTACCTGCTCTATACACGCAGTGTCGAGCAACGGTGGAGACGGAATTTCAAGCAGTACAACATTTTGCGGCAACGACAAAACGTGAGACATTTGTTGTTTTTATGTTTATTTATTGTTTTTATGTTCAGTCTCAACTGTTACGAAGTTGATGTGCAGTTAATAAGTGCAATAAATATTTATATTGGAAAAGAAAATCGTGATCTCAATTCTAAGCCAAAAAAATCGTGATTCTCATTTTATGCAAAATCGTGCAGCCCTAATCAGAGTCTTCATCACCATCAATAGTAACGGTTTAAGACGTGCCGCTATGTGCATCACTGTGCTGCTTTAACCATGACAGTCTTTGTGGTGTTAAAACCTCAGCCCAGCTTTGTGCAAGTTTTTTTCCTTTTCTCTTGTTGTTTACGACCCTTTTTGGCGTGAGCCTGAAAGGGATTTTCTCATTTGTTACTGGTTCATATGAAGCATGGCCTGCAATCGAAATCCTATAATTTCCTTGGTTTGGACAGATATGCAGTGGCATTTTATGTACTGTGTCTCCACATTCAAAAGTCATTCCTGCTGATTTTCCACAACTTAGGCAGTGGGACACTTGTTTATGTGCACTGAATGGCATCACTGAATGACTGCGTGCTCAACAACACCATGTAGGGTCAGCGCGATATTTCTAAGTCACCTTTGACAGCAAGCGATAAGATACCATCTCTGTCTGTACATAACTGAGCAGGGTTAAGAGAGCTGTTGTGAAAGTAATTAAGGTGGCCTGTGCGCTCCCACTGGCAGAACAAAACACTGTTGTGATAGTGGGACTCAGCAGGACGAGCTCAACAGGTGCGCTCCTCCTTACACACAGATGAGCTCCGTTTCGCTTCACTTCATTCATTTCTACCCGATCTCCTCAACCCACACTAGGTCCCACAAATGCGAAGTGATATAGAAGTTTTCTGCTTGGCTACACAACAGTATTCACACAGAAGTCATCCAGTTGCTGTGCAGAACTAATCTAAGACAACAGCTCCATTACAGACATTGCATTGCTCACAGTGTGACATTCCCTGACACTGAAAATAAGATGGGAAGGATTTAAACCTAATGAGGTCAAATCAATGAAATTAACAACAGCAAAAAAAACAAATCAAGTTTGTTTCTTTACATGAATGCAGCTCAGCTTTTAGACTTCAGTTATGCAGGCGAGCCAGATATTAGAGACAAACAATCTCCTTGATCTTATTTTGACAGTCACTTGTAGCTTGTTCACAGCTTGTTTTATTTCCAACTTGGCTTTCCCGTCCAGCAGGCTTGTTGGCCAGGTTTCGACTGTGGCACTCACTGATATCGTTCAGCTGCTTCTCCAAAAAAATGAGCTACACGCATGATTAAAGGTACTCCAACGTCACTGTAGTGGTGCTAGTGAGTACTTGGCAAATGAAAGTACTTGGAGAGTCCAAAGCTGAAAAGTTCTTTCGTGTGCATTTATAAATGCATCTTTAAATCCAATGATATCGCATCAAAGAGGCTTAAAGTATGCCATTACCTCCCTTGTCACCACATCTAGACCACGGTGTGGTTTCTTGGGATGCACTCTATAAAGATTTTTTACGTCTTTCATCTTTCAAAGAAGGATGGTGGCTTTCCTTCAAGCGTAATGTCCCCCGACACACAGCTCAGGACTGAAATTGCAGAAAAGTCAATGAAAACTCGGGCATTTGGAAAGCTATACATTTATTATGTCGGGTTTCCGATTATCTTGTGCAAACCTTCATATCTTTTCATCTAAATCACTTAAAGATAAGAAGGATGCAGTTATTTCTTCTGCTGGGAGTAATTTTATTCTGTTAGCACAACAAAAAACTGTGATTTCCTTATGTGATACACAAGTGCATCTGCATTTGAATAAATATAGACAACTAAAAGCGGCTGGAGTCCGACTGCCAAAACAAGGTGATTTATCAGCTAATGTGCAGCAAGTGTAGGTATTCTCTGGCAGTCCTGCAAAACACCTACAACAACGGCCTGGGAAAGGACGTAACACACACCACAAAGATGCCAGCTCAACTGGGAAGACCCAGATCAGATTTGCCCTTTTTAAAATACAACAGCTGAAATGTCAGCACACTTTAGAGACATATTAATCCAAAGTCCGGAGAGAGGTAAGAAGATGTTTCTGTTATAGCAGGTAAAATGTCAAAGAAAACTGCTGAGAAAACTTTAAGGTAATTTTTTTCTTCTTCTTTTTTTTTTTTTACATCACCAACTAACAAACGAAAGAAAAGCATCAGCCTTGTCAGTTAAGGAAAACTGCAAAAATGCATATAATTAAGATCATAGCGTAAACAGCCCTGATGAAATTATTTGTTTCCATTCAGCTTCCCACGCAGATAATTTATAATCCATTCAATACAAATTTGCATGAGAATAATGGAGATGAATGAGGGACAGCGTTTCTTTCTGTTCCAGCTCAACGCTGCGATACAACATGGCATTTGAGTGTGACAGTACGCAGATGTGCGCCAAATTATTTCTACTGATTTATCTGCTTGTTTATTCCACTTATTATCCAATGCACAGTGAAAACAAAGACCAGTACTCCTGCATCAATTTGGTTTTTCTGGTTGGCCATCAGATATAATGGTGTAAATCTTCGTGTGGCTTGTGTAAATGAGTTCCTAGCCTTGGGGTGGTGGTGGTGAGGCTTTCAGACCTTTTTCCTATAGTGATGTGTAATTACTACTGGCATAAATAAAGTGAAAGTAACTTATTTTAAACTGTGAAATATAGCGGTGTCCTCATTCCCTTAATGTTGGTTATTTGCTGAATGGAGACCTCGGGGACAAACATGAAAGTGCAGAATTTGCAGTTCCTTCAAAGGCTCAAAAGGAAAAACAGTCAAAGCTCACAGAAAAATGCCAACTTTACAGCAGATATATTAACACACTGGTACCTAAAAAGTAAAAATTAAAATATAACAAGCAAAAATACTGCCAATCAACGCCTTTGAAACAAGTTGTAAGTCGAGTAAGTCGAGGCCATTATAGCAGGCCATGGCCTCTTTGAGTGAAAGATGTAGCTGTTGGGAGTTTGGTTACTCATCTGAAATATTTTTAGTTATCTGACAAATAATATGTTTGCTGTGTAAAAATATATATATGTAGAAATGTCTGGTAATAATCACTAATACGCACTTATCTTTGTCTGTGAGATCCAAACATAATCTCTGGATGCTTCTAAGCATTAGCTGGTAATTTGTCCCTACATAGTCTTTTATTTACAGTCAAAGACACACAGAGATATAGAACACAACAAACTATATAAATAGTAGAGGTGGGAATCACCATACATCCCACGATACGATATTATCACAATACTTAACGCACGATACGATATTATTGCAATTTTTAAGAATATTTTGCGATATTCAGATTCTGTACATAAAGGTAAACTTTATCAATATTCATTTTATCTAATATCAAAGTCTCACACTCAGTCTTTCTCTCATTTCAGTTTTATTGTTGACAAACTGAACGGTTTGCATTACAGTCTAGTCCAACTTAACTGAATCAACCATCTGGTACAATTATAGCTATTCTGAACTATGCAGTTTATGAAAACTATGCAGCCCCTTCAGCAACTGAAGAATTTGAAAGTAAATTAAAACAAAATATAATTTTACATCAAATAAAAAAGTTTTAAACTTAATTAAAATAAAACATGTCTTAAATTAAAATAAGTAAACTGTCATGTTTATTGCTGCCAAAAACAAGTTAAACACATTTGGACAGTGAAGGAATGTCAGGATTCTTGCTCAGAAAAAGGATCAACATGCTCTGAAGTCAGAGCACAAAAACCTTTTTGTAACAAAATATCGATTTCTGCTGTCCCTGTATCGATACATTATTAGCAAACAAAATATCACGATACTACACAGTATTGATTTTTTCCCCCCACCCCTAATAAATAGGCATTTATTCATTTTGCTTGTTTGTTTGTTTGTTTTGTTTTTAATGTGTGCTCATCTCCTGAGCTCCATCAGTGGATTATCAACCGTCATCGACTGACAGGTGATCATATATTGAGAGCTAGATTTGCATTTAAGAAAGACCTTCATTCAGTAAACATCACACAAATTCATATTGATCAAAAAATGAGGTCGAGTATTTTCAAAGAGTTTACACTCCGCATAGTAATAATGTTCTTAAATGAACTTCAATAAACAACCTTGTTGGTGATTAAACCAGGCCGTGCTTTTCTAACATGTTTACTTGTGAAGGAATGAATCATCAATAATCATTGATTTTAAACTGTTATGTTGGATGCAAACTGTGTACAAACACAAACTTGAGTGTCTGTTACACTTTGATCTGGACTATATTTCAAAGGTCTTATTTGTCTAGAAGTAATATTAAGGTATTATTAGGTGCTTCAGTATATACATA
Source organism: Neolamprologus brichardi (assembly GCF_056152115.1). Classification (NCBI taxonomy): domain Eukaryota; kingdom Metazoa; phylum Chordata; class Actinopteri; order Cichliformes; family Cichlidae; genus Neolamprologus; species Neolamprologus brichardi. Next base: position 33,495,777 of record NC_142109.1, on the reverse strand, counting down.
TACACATATGGGTATGTGGCATGTGAGAGAGTATATATATTCTTCATAGTAAAACAAGAAGAGTTCAGGCTGACTAAGGTTCAAACAGAGCAAGGATTTGCAGAGCCTCTCCGACTGTGAAAAAAGAAAATAATAACCTTTTGACCCTGAACAAGTGGTTCGTTTATCATCAGATAGGTGGCAGTGGGCTGTTATTTTGCTTGTTAGCACTAATCTGAGTGAAAAACTCAACCAAAACTAGATAATAAAGGCACACTGGCCCTCATGGATTTCCAATAATATCATGGAGAAGTGAGAGAAGAATTAAGTAGTTAATTCTTTCCTTTGTACAGTCTGCTCTTTTAGGGGGATAAAAAAATAAATAAAAAATGGGTGAAACAGAAGAGGGAGTGGGAGGGAGATAAAGTCTGTACGTGCAGCTCAGTGTGTGTTCATGTCTTCCTGTTTCAGCTCTGTAGATATAAGTGGTTGCTGTCCTGCGCTCATTAACTACACGTGACTCCGGGGGATTTTCCTGCCATTTCTATCCAGGCCCTTTAAGACTCCCTAACAGCCCCGAGCACCACCTGCTATGTCGATCGATGGACCCTGATTAATCCATTTGTTAGGCCCGCCATAAATTAAGGTTATTAAGATGGTGGAGCGCATTGATCGTGTGCCATAGCAGCAACAGGTCAGATATTGGACACTTAATCTTAAAATCCAGAAAAAGGCCAAACATCACTACACATTGATCTGCTTTTTAAATATAAAGACTATGTTTTGGAGATCAAAAAGTTGCAAATGTGGCAGGTACATTAAAAAGGAGGAAAGAGTGTTTACTATGTTATGAATTATTGTAAACGGGAAGCAAGAAGACAAAAGGGAAATGGTAAATGGCCTGTATTTATATAGCGCTTTACTAGTCCCTAAGGACACCAAAGCGCTTTACATATCCAGTCATCCACCCATTCACACACTGGTGATGGCAGCTACATTGTAGCCACAGCCACCCTGGGGTGCACTGACAGAGGCGAGGCTGCCGGACACTGGCGCCACCGGGCCCTCTGACCAAGGGTGAAGTGTCTTGCCCAAGTACACAACGACCGAGACTGTCCAAGCCGGGGCTCGAACAGGCAACCTTCTGATTACAAGGCGAACTCCCAACTCTTGAGCCACGATTGCCCCAAAATGGACCCATACATGGCTGGTAGAAGCGGACAAAGACTGTTGTTCAGTGAAGTTTTATAGTTTTCCACAGCTGCATTTTCATTGTAGACGACAATAAAGCACAACACAAAAGAAACTCTAGCGGGTAATCACGCCACTCAGCTGCCCAATATTTCCATCGTGATTCTAAAGTTACTCACAGGTGGCTTCATCTCTACAACATTACATTCATCTCTATACGACAGTCTTTAAACACAGCAAGGCCTTTTTGCAGATGTAGGAGAGCTCAGGTGAACCACCAGTGGATGCTTGCCTGACCCTACAAGCTAATACTAAGCTAATGGTAAACTGCACCTCTATTATCATCGTCACCATCATTACTGAAAAAGTTAACTATTTTATAAACGCACAATAACTTATACTAGACTCCCGCGAAAGCGTTGCATTCATATCTTGTTGGAGCTGCGTTAAATCTGCCTACTTGTGTCTAGGTTTCGATCCGGCGTTCAGCGTCTGCCACCTGCCTGTCCTCCTGCTCAATTGGATCACCCGGTACATCATCTGGCCCATCCACTACCTCCACGGATTTCCTTCTCACGGACTTCCCTCCCAAGCTCCCACGGTCCCGCTCGAATCGTAAGCCAACTGGTCTAACTCAGTTTTGATGTTTCCTCCGCTTCCCGGCTCCCTAGTAATCTTCTCCCCTTTCTGTACAAGATATGAATGCAACGCTTTTGCGGGAGTCTAGTTACCACAGAGAGGTGATTAACGGACTGGCGTGGAGCATCCGTCAGCGCCGGGTTAAGTAGCTCTTCAGGTAATCACCCCGATGGAGGGCAGGTGTGCCGGTGATGGCCCAGCCTGGGGGTGTGGCTACCCGCGCATCACACATTCCACACACAGGACCACGGACCATGACATATACAACCTATAAAAAAGGTTAATTCTTTGTTATCCAAGCCTGTGCTTTTTATCTGTGGCACCATGACAGATCATCAGGTGTGCCATGGGAAATTATTTCATTACTGCAAATAATCTGCCATTGTTGAGCATCTGTGTCTTTGATGCAGTGACTGGCAGAATAATAAAATACTCTTTCATGTTTGTGTGAAGCAGCATGTAGCCCAATAATGAACTTGTTGAGTTACGACAACAGACGGTGATGAGACATAACAACAAGGGATAAATATTTGAAAAAGAAAAAATGAAGACTCCCAACTGGGCCCGAACAAATTGATAATACAGGTGAAGTGTCTGGCATGAGTGGTGGTCCAATCACAGCAAAAACTGTGAGCTCGAGGCAATCCAGCGAGCGTTGTTTGTCTGGGTTTCCTTTCACTGGAGATCCAGCCGCACCAACTCTGTTATGCTTAGTGTGCAGAGAAATCTTAAATGCAATCTCTAAGCTAAACATCTGCTACTTCAAAACAAAAACGAGGACTATTTTCTTCAACTTCGAAGAACACACTAAGAAACAGGTAACTTTAATGAGAAAAGGTCTCCCAGAGCTCTAAAAGCTAGCTACTTAGTAGCCAAATCGAAGCCAAATCTCAAAAACAAAAAAAGCCACACACTGTGGCAGAGACATTAACACTACCTGAATGCAAAGCCATTGTGTATGAGATGCTCAGCCCTGACATGGTTAAAGAAACAGCCAAAGTCCCACTTTGGCAGATAACACAATTGCCAGATGTGTTAATGACATTTCAACAGACAAGTAAAACTTTATATTTTGCAAGAAAAAAGAAGACAGCAAAAATATCAGATCATATCAGAATGTCTTGAACATGGAGAATGTCTGTATGAGCAGTCGTGGACGACATAGCAAAGGCTTCATTAGCAGAGAGAAAGAGATCCAGTGCTGGATCTTGCCCCACGGGGCGAGTGTCTGTGTTTGATGATTGCACACTTGTTGCTCCTTAAGAACTGGCTGTGGCGCAGCAAAGTACCGACCTGTGTTTGACCAACAGCGTTTTTGACTGATGATGGGTGCGATGATGCAAAGCTGTTTCAAGTCATGAGTGGTGTGCAAAGGCCGGCACAAATGCTAGAAATAAATAAATGCAAGGCCAAAATGAAGACCTACTCACCAGCACAGACAAAATGGATTTTGTTCAAAAGGTGCACCTCTGGCAATAACATCTAGAAAGTGCCATCCTTTGGCATGTTCCCACTCACTCCAAAATGGCAAGCAAATGTCAACAATTCTGCACAGTGAGAGATAATAGAAAAGCATCTAAACACTCTTCAGAAGTTGTCATTTTATTTCCCCTCACTGTCACTGAATGACTTGACTGGGGCCGAGAAAGCAGCAGTTTTTGGAAAGGATAAGACAGTATAGGACCAGGAGAAACCAGCATAGCGGCCATAAAAACTCAAAAGAGAGCAAGCTACTGAGAGCTATTGAGGAAGAGCTTCGTGTGCCATCCATCCATTTTCTTCCACTTATCCAATTCAGTGTCGCCGGGGGGGTTGGAGCCTATTCCAGCTGCCAGAGGACAAGAGGCAGGGTACACGCTGGACAGACTGCGAGTTTTTCACAGGGCTAACACAGAGAGACAACCATTCACACCTACAGCCAAGTTAGAATCACCAATTAACCTAATCCCACTAACTGTGTGTCTCTGGACTGTGAGAAGAAGCCGGAGTACCTGCAGGGAACTCAGAGACACAGGGAGAACATGCAAACTCCACACGGCCAATTGGTAGATTCAAAAACAGGACGTTCCCGCTGTGAGGCAACAGTGTTGGCTTCATGTGCACATTTCTTCCATTCCTGCCAGTATATCAGCTTTGTGATCATCTAAACAGGGCTAGGTTTCACACCGAGTGAATAGAACCAAATAGAGAGACCGAGGCATCGATTCTACTCTGTTGCGGACACAGACAGTTGGAGACCCGATAACAGAGCCGTCATCCCGTTTACGCAGCTTGAAGAACACCACATGTGTAGATGCTAGTTATAATGTAAATCACGGAGTTGTTTTCCTAACAGTCACAAAAAAAGTCACACAAAAATTTCGCACTGACCTTCACAATCAACATTTGACGATGACATTTACGTCACGCAATTTGCCATTTTATAACATTTTTGGTTGGTGGTGTGTTGCTAGACATTTTTCAACTACATGACTAATGTCAATGCAACCAGTACTGTGGCAAACATGATAGGTCAATAGAATTGGGACTACATATTCATATGGAGACATCTACAGGGTGGGCCATTTATATGGATACACCGTAATAAAATGGAAATGGTTATTAAAGTCCTGTTTGTGGCACATTAGTATATGTGAGGGGGCAAACTCCTCAAGATGGGTGGTGACCATGGTGGCCGTTTAGAAGTCGGCCATCTTGGATACAACTTTTGTTTTTTCAATAGAAAGAGGGCCATGTGACACATGGAGTTTGCTAACTGTAGCATGGGAGATGGGTGGTCTCGTAGGGTGTCTTGCATTGAAATCTGCTGCAATGACCCGGTTACTGCGTTCACAGATATCAACACAATTTCAATCCACTCCTCACGTGTTAACCTCTTCAACATGTCAATGGCTGTGAACAAAGAGAAACTTGTAAATAACTCATGAAAGAATAAAGTTACGTTGAAACCAAGCACACCATTGTTTTTCTTGTGACATTACCAATAAGTTTGATGTGTCACATGGCCCTCTTTCTATTGAAAAAACAAAAGTTGTATCCAAGATGGCCGACTTCTAAATGGCCACCACCCATCTTGAGGAGTTTGCCCCCTCACATATACTAATGTGCCACAAACAGGACTTTAATATCACCAACCATTTCCATTTTATTACGGTGTATCCATATAAATGGCCCACCCTGTACTTACAGAGATTACGGTCAAATAGTGAAAGTATGAGATTGGAACAGTTAAGTTGCCCGTTAGGACAAAGTCGGACCATTTAAACAATCACCAAGTCGCCCTCTGACATACAGACAACCTGCCCAAGGTCCACCTTGTCTTGAACCCTATGCTAATGTTGTAAATGGCCAGCTCCAATTACACTTGTGTATCTAGTCATTAGTGGGGTTTCTCTTGTCATATTTTATTTGCACTTTGAGCCAGGTTGAAAAATAGAAGCTAAAGAAATAGCTGGAAATATGTAGGAAAAAAAAACAACTGAGCCAGTCACAGCCAATCCGGTCTTTAAGTCTGACGTCACTAGCCGTGTCTGGGCCCAAACTCCGCTACAGGTCCTAAAGTCAAACGAACACTGCGGGATCACTGAGTTGAGATTAAATAGAACAAGATACAAAGCATTGAAACAAGTTAAAAATGCAACAGCCTTATTAAACGCAGAGTAGTTTGGACCCGGAAGCAGGATTCATCACGTCAACACTTGAAGACTGGATAGCTGAATTTATGTGTAAAGAGTGATCTGGTGCTTATGTAGCGCTTTTCCACTCAGAGCACTAAAAAAAGATTTTGGCATAGTTTAATAAACTTATTTGGTATTTTGACCTTAGTTCGATTGAACAAGGCTAATGCCATTTCCTACCAGACAGAAAGCCAAGACAATATCCCACATCACACTGTTTACTTGGCAAACCTTCTACATCCATCTCAACACCAAGAGAATGACTGATACAGTTCATCAGTCTTCATGGCCAATGAAAACATCACCATTATCTCTGCACTAATTACAGTGACATAAAGAGGAAACACAAGATGGTGGAATGGAGACGCGCTCATATCAATGCAATACTGTTTTTGCATTTCTTGGAAGTGTCCAAAAAAAATGTGTTGAAATATAACCTCATCAAAAAAAACCCCAAAACCTTCTGTTCTTTCCTGACAGCGTTAATATTCTGCTCCTGACAAGTCGGGACGTTGTTAACCAACTGGTATTTAATTTGGAGCGAGCAGTTTAATGAAATTTGCAGATATTTAAGCAAAGTCGCTGTTTTAATCAACATAAAATCATTAGCGTGCAATTCTTTTTAGCACCTTGCAAATACATTCTGTTTTCATGGCTCGGTAGCTAAAAGTCTATATGCTCCCTAATGAACTGCACGCATTGATTGAATTCAACTAATGAAGCAGAAGTAAAACCAGCACAGCCCACCTGTCTCGTTTCCACATTATTATTATTATTGTTGTGAGCTTGGATATTGATGACTTATTGATTTCATTATCGTTAAGCTGAAAAACACACCATGTCTGGAAACCAGCAGGGAAAGAAAGGAGACATATTTAATTGAATCGTATGTGTGTGACCAATAGCCAGAGAAACGTGTGTTATAGGTCATTTACCAACCAATACAAACCACAAAGCTATAAAAACCAAGCATTACTCCCATACTCCCTGCCATATAATAATGAATTCCTAGAAAACATATTTAATTTGGCGATCAGAGTCCTGAAAAAAAGAAAAGATTGCCTTGAGCCATGTGTAAATCCAAAACAAAAAGGTCACTAAACTGCCCAATAAGTTTTGTGCTTTGACTAAATGTTACAACAACAATTTTTTGTCACTATAACAAAGTAACAAAAAAGTCATTGCTGACAATTTTAAAACGCTGTCACACCATCATGGAGGAAAATCAGTGAAAAATGAAGCCACACTTCACTTGTATCTCCAAAATCTGATGTCCACAGACATGTCGAAGGACGAGTCACATTCTGGGTTTGATATAAGATGTGAAAACTACATGAAAGACAGGAAAACCAGCTTTTCCAGCTGGTGTAGCTTTGCTTTTGTCTTTTGATCAGCAGTAATAAAAAACACAAGGGAAAATAAAAATGCACAAGTACAAAATCAAACTACCCCCCTACACTGTGCTAACAGTGTATTGCATTATGTGTAAAATTGAGTTCAATATATTTAATTTTTATTTTAACACTGGAAGGTTTGGCCTTTTCATCTTTATACAGAAACTGACAGGCAAGATAGGATCAAATTAAATGTTGTTTCTACTAATGCGTCTAATGCGACTTCTGTAAAGTCCAGTCTGATGGCTCAAATTGGGTGGATAAATGTATTTTCCATATTTTTTAGATTCTAAACAAGTTTTTGACAGATTTCTAAAATATTTGTTGTCTTGTTTTTATGACAGGCGGTCTAATAAGTTTGTTAAACACTGTATACAGAATGATGTGTAAAGGGGTCGATATGAACCTCTCACCCACCCGCTGTTGATGCTGTACATATCCTCTTTAGCTGTAAAATTAATGCTGATCTGCCTTCATGCCCAACAACCTGAACCAGTCCTAAAAACAAGCACAATGAGGCCATTTCTGTGACAGACAGGCTATCGAGTCGGGACAGGGTTTCGTCAGCGTTTACGAAGAAACTGTTACACTATAAGAGGACAAGTTTGCATCAACCAGTCTAACGTCAAACCACTTACAGCTCAACAAGGGATTGTGAAGCATGACAGGTAGGAAGCGAAAAGTTCCCATGCATGCATGACAGCTCAAGTTTCATGCTGCTTTGAGACAGTTTATCTATCATTCAAAACAATATTTAAAGCCCTGATGCCGTTACATGTTTTAATATAAATGCAAAAGAAAATAGAAGTCTCTTTGGGAAGGACGGTAGGCAGCGGGGCAAAGCTCATGAACTGTCAAATCCCTGCAGTGTAGTGGTGGCAGCATCGTGACATGACGTGTTTAAGGAAGAAAGAATTTAAGGAAAGGAAGTTTTTGAAGAAAACCTGGAGTGAAAGAATTGCCTTTCAACAACAAAATTTACCAACTAACTCAGTAATATTATCAAAGATTCAGATGTTCCAGAATAAATATTTAGCCATTGTGTCATTTAGCTTGCAATCAAACTCAGTGGCTCTCCACTTCAAAAACAAAAAAAAGTGTGTACTCTGTAATCTACGGAGCCCCGCAGGGGACATGGGAGAAAAAAATATTAAGACGGACTTTTGCGAGATCTCGCAAAACTAACTCGGGATCTCGCAAAACTAACTCGGGATCTCGCAAAACAAACTCGGGATCTCGCAAAAGTTGAATTCCAACAAAGGCGGCAGCTACTTAGTTGTAATATTACTCTTTCTGGGTCACAAAATACACTTTTAAGATATTTTGAGGCGTGAATGTAGTTGTGTAAACGTCAGATACCTGCTCGGTTTACAAGACATCACATATTTGCAAAAGTGCTCCGACGTTTTCGGAGATCTGACACCCACTAGCTCAAAGCTAACGGGAGGTCGAGACCTACTACAGCCGGGAGGAACACCGCTTTCCCGGCACATCGTGCCTCGACCTCCCGGTCGGCTTCGAGCTGGCGGCCTCCGAAGAATGCGGCTAAAACTTTTGCGAGATCCCGAGTTTGTTTTGCGAGATCTTGCAAAAGTCCGTCTTAATTTTTTTTTTCTCCCATGTCCCCTGCGGGGCTCTGTAGTAATCCATCCAATTTGAGAAAATTCAAGGAGAACCTTTTAAATGTTAGCACAGCAGCATCATCATTCTGTTTTTAAATCACCCCCCACTTCATATTTTTCACCTGATGGTAATCATCCCATCTTCTGTGGCTCTGCACACTTTGAAAACCCCAGAGGTACTGGGAATATTTTGTGGTCTTTACTAATAACAAAAGTCAATTAATTGATTAATAGTGCAACTTAATAAATTAGAGAATTGTATGTGAATCCAAAATGGAGCCAGCTGCTAATGATTTTAGAAGACTGTGGTAGTATGAAACAAGAAAAGCCCAAGCCCAAGAACACAAAAATTCCACGCAAAGCCAAAGATGGCTCGAGCCTTTAGAAGGTTCTCAAAAATAAATGAGTACAGACACTGCAAGCTAAAGCTAGCATAGCAACTATTCAGTCACTTGAAAGCTAATGAAGTCAAAACGCAGTCAGTAAATATGAAGCACTATTTTGTTTAAAATGCTGATTCTTACCAAGTTTTTCCTCTTCTCATTCTGGACATCTGTTAAAATGGTCAGTGTCAGCTGATGTTTGGAAACTGTTGGGCTAAAAATAAGTGTACATCCTGAGAATCAATAACGCCCTGCACTGCAATCCATTATCTCTACAGGTGGATGTTCAGGTTTTTGTGCCATCAAGATAAAGGTTTCATGCTCTGTTCGCTGTGGGGGAGGGGAGGGACAAAAATAGATATGAAAGTGCTGACAGCACTAGTTTAGGTTTTTCAGTTTATCGATGGGAGTCAATCAAACCCCCGAAAAAAAAGAAAGAAAAAAATCACTGCAAACCTAACCCCGCTCATTAACGCTCGGTCAGTCTAAATGCTCGACTGACAGCTCGATAAAAGAAATGTGATCCTTCCACCAACCTAACTACTACCACGACATGCTTTCTGATCAAAAATGACATGGCGCTTTATTAGTTAAAGTCAGCTGCTCGTCACCTGACTTTGCCCTGTACTGTACAAGCGTTCTTACAGGATATCTGATAGCTGTTATCGTGATTCTACTTCAGGTTCAGCAGCTGTACACACAATCCTGCTTTGCTCCGAGTGGCTGCAGATGACTGCAAACACACAGATGACTCAAAAGCTGTGACTGACCCAACACCGGACTAAACACACAATTTGAACCAATAAGCCTAGTAATAGTGCAGGTTACCTGTCACCATACCGAGTCAACTCAATGTGTCTCACAGAACAGGACGTCTGACTAACCTCTGTTAGAGTCATTTGCCTTTTTCTTCTCTATAATATGCTTTGGTCTTGATTTTAAGATGTAAAATGCCCAGACATTTAACACAATGTTATTAAAATTGAACTAAATCATGAACTTTCTTCCCCAAAGTGCAGAAAGAGCTTTTTTTAAAAGCCTTCTCACGGCATGCTTCTTTTGCCAGCCTTAACTTTTTGCTGACCAACTTGTTCTCTAAGCAAACTCCTATCGATACTGTCAGTCAACTTAAATCAGCCAAAGCACTACAGAATTAAACAAAAGTAGCTAACGCACACTAGCAGCAATCAGCAGCATCCCAGGCTGTAAAAGGAAGTTCAAGTGCCAACAACTACAGTTCATCTGTTGGCCACTTGAGGCTGGCTCCAGCGAATCAGTTTCCACAGATTCTCTCCTGCAAAGCAAACTTTTATCCCTTAGGACTTAAAGTTAGGTGTCCGTCCGCTCTCACTGCACTGGACCTTTTATTTATTTTTATTGTAATGGAAATGGTAGTGTATTCAACACCACGTTTTCTCACCAATGTGTCCACAGCAGAGGATTTGCTGTTTCTGCTGCCTTTTAAAATGTTAGCATTCATGTTCATGTCACTTCTGACAAGGTTACGATTTCTGACACACATGAATTTCAGTTTTGCGTGTGCTTTGAGTGTGCTCTGCGAGTGCCGACACTGGCGGGTGTAGTTGATAGCTGCCTGCTATGCTTCACCTTCACTGACCTGAAGCCAACTGCCAGAAATTGCAGTTCTACTAATGGCCACTTGAGGCCTGGTCCAAAAGTGAGCCAATCTGCCTAGACTCCCATATTAACACAACTTTACAGCATTAAATAAATGGTTCAGTATCAAGTTATAAAAAATGTTACAAAATTGTTACAACCTACATGGAGACAATTACAACAGTTTTTTTTTCAGCAGGTCGCCAGTGAGCATCTGCTAGGATTCACCTCACCTAACCAGAGTCACTGACCTCTCAACCATAACTGTGCCGTTGTGCCCAGAGTATGTTTAATGAAATTATCTGACAAATAACATGGGATTCCATGTGGTACAAAGCTTCCAAGCAATCTGCTGTTCCACTTCAGTTGATTAAATAGTGGTTCTTCTAGAACTGATGATTTAGAACTAATTAGCAGGTTTCTGTGCATCTAGGCTGAGACAGCAACTTAGCACTCGCTGTCTCATCTACATACGGTCACTTCTTGCTCAAAAGAAACAAAAATGGACAGATAGACAATCTATGAACCAGAAGATGACTTCAAAATGGCTTCAACCACCTTTCACATACTGCGTACAATCGACACTGATATCTTAATCATGTTTTTCAGAATATGAAAACATTCAAATGCATTCTGAATTCCCCAATCCCCAGGCTACAGTCAAATTCAAAGCTAAATTCTTTTCTGCATAAGACACACAAATAAAGCTCTCGTAGCCCAGACATGTGAAAGGACACATTCTTCTTCCACGTTTACAAATGAGGACGGAGGGCCTGAGAACGCTCTGAGCAATGAAAGATTTAACACGGTTGATTTAGCATGACTTCCTGATAGGAATGTCCATTTCAGCTAGCCCATATTACCTCTTTTAAATCAATAGCAGCTCCACATTTAATGATGCCTTCATTTCCCTGCAGCTTGACACCTCAGCGGGCACTGCGGAGTAATTCAACTCGTGTCCTAACAGCAGCGAAGTTTTCAATTTTCATCTGGGTGAATTTCTACAATCGGTGCAGGGTTTCTGAGGGTTATGTACAACTAAGTGACACTTGCCATCATTATAATGGCAGTGCTCTGTAGCCGTGAGGCAATAAAATAATCAGGTTGGTAGCACTGCAGTGGATCAAACGGCAGCTTTATGGGGGCTGAAACACAAGGTGACCATTCATGTGGGAAACCCTTTGAGGTTCCCCCTGAAAGCGCAGCATTGGTAGCTGGTAATCAAGCAGAATGAAATGAATTGGCAGTGTAATAAAGACGAGGGTAGCCAGTGATTTGCTGCTGTTTAAAGACTGATAAGTTCTTGAAGCACAGCGTGTAGCATCAAGGAGTTTGATTTGTCTTTTTAATGAGTTAAATTTTTGAGAACTGGCCCCGTGGATAACCATTTTACCCACCCTGTCCTATAAAGCAGGAATTTTCTGCTGTAGTTACAAACCACAAGAAATCCTTCTAGGATAAAAATCAATGCTCAATCAATACGTTACATGAAAGATGGTATCAGAGTTTGATCTTTTTGTGGGAACTGCTGATTAGAGGGGAAAAAAAACATACTATAATATTTATCTTTTAAAAATAACAGTCTTTCTAAAGCTACATCTAAAGCATCAAAACTCATTAAATTAAATCAACAATCTTAGATTTACTGTTTTATTGGTTCCCGCTTAAAACTAACAGTCCCTTCAGATATATAAGCATGAAAATGCAGCTGAGATAAAAGGAAAAACAGCCTCTGTGACCTCAAAGCAGGGCTCACAAAGGAAACATCCTCAGGCTCTTGATTTACTCCTGTACATGGATGAGAAGAGAAATTACCCTGTCCTTCATCCGCCAGCTCTGCGCCAGGGCCTTGGAGCCCTCAATCTTCTCTGAGTGCCTCTTCTTCATGAAGGCCAAGGGAAGTTTCCAGTCATTCATATCGGCCTCCTCTTCCTCAGCGAGGCCCACGGCCGGTGAATGAAGCAAGTCTGAGTCCATTTTCATCAGGGCCCTGCTGGGAGAGCGCTCATGTTAATGTCACTGGTTTGGGTAGCTACTGGGTGTCCACAAAAAGATTGGCAGGCTCACTTTAGCCAATTAATTGCTGCATATAGTCGATATTGACATTAGTCTCAAAAATAAATAAATAAATAAATACATAAAAATCTTAAAACATAATTTGGAGACATTTCCAGTCCAGATGCAGCCAAATGTGCTAAATTTGCTAATCAAAACATACTGTGCAGCTATTTTATTAAGTAATGGATAATAAATAATAAGTAAAGAAAGTAAAAACAGAATATATACACAACAGATGTAAGCAATCCTAAATACATTTTTGGTTACCAACTGAGATATTCATAGGAAAATTTAAACAGCAATAAAAGCACACTGTCAGATAACTGCCTGTTCAGAGAGCTCGAGACTTAGATCCAGATTTAGATGAATTTATTCAAACGTCTTCAGTGTTTAAACAACTTTTAAAAGAACTTTTGCTTCCTTTTTCAGTAATAAAACATTTCATTATATCATCTTAGCACAAGTATAAAAAAAATTAAGCATCATGACTTCAATTCACGTCTCTTTGTGCAGCTGTTGAAGTTCTACAGGATGAAGACGTGACCTGAGAGGCAGCCGTCCCTGTTTGCATATTATATATATGTTTGTCCCTCTTGGCCATGCTATCATCACAGATACAAGCCATTTGTTTTGGGCCAAAGTCTGCTTTGTCAATATGGATCACCAATCATCTGATAAAGTTCTGTCCTCTTAAACGCTTCCTATACAGGATTGGTGAGGGCTTATCCAAGCTGGCATTAGAAAGCAGGGCTAACACAGTCAATTTATAATTACTAAACACTTAACAAGCATTGTGGGAAGAAGCCAGAGTACCCAGAAGAAACCCATGTAGGCACAAGAATACATACAATGTCCACACGCTGCGTGGACCAGGGTCGGCGAGCACATTCAAACCGTCGTTGCCGTTTGCTGACCTCTGCACTGTCCATTCTGTAACTTGGATTGAAAAATCTATCTCCAGTTGTAAACAATGGGTACACCAAAAGCCCCCCAAAGGCTTGGTCATCATCAGGCTGCTACTGTCCGATAAAGTAAGAACAGCTCCATCCCTCCTTGTACTGTTGTTATGGGCTACACCAAGCAGACTGTTTCTACACTCAGATAATAATCTGATTATCAACACTGGCAGCTGACTTTTCCACTTTATGCCCTTTAAGTCATGGGATGGTGGTTATGAGTCATTTTTATGCCGTGTGAATCTGCTGCTGTGAATCCTGTTTGAATGAAACCCACAACAGCAACTGAAACCAAACACACTCACATCTGGCTTCCTCCACTTTATTTTAACAGGCTAGCTGCCTGACTCTGTAGTAAAGCAACAGCTGTAGAGATGTTTCAGCTCTACAGCTGGAGCCACGGGACAGGAGGTCGATGGGTTTTTTATCTTTACTGCCTCTGCATTCGTGCTAAAACGGCCCAACTGTGTTAAACTTGACTGCAGGGATGCTGGCGAGCAGCAGGCTCAGTCCAGTCCAGCTAGCTAAGCTAAACTAGCGCGGCTAATGTAACAGCCCTGCTGCTGTCAGGTGTCAGACTGCACCGAGGCCAGTAATATTCACTTAAAGCCTTTTTAAAGCGAGTCTCTGAAACCACACACGCGTGACAGAGATAAGGAGACAGATCAAATGTGCAGAAAAGGCACGTAGAGTGTCAGCGAAGCGTGCAGATGCAGACCTTGGTGCGGTGGGATTATCAGCCCGGGCTGTGGAAGCTCTCCTTCTCCGGACAATGACAGACACGGTCGCACACACAATCCTGGTCAGCAAATTGTAGGGCAGCGTCCAGAGCCTGTAGAGTAAGTCAAAGCCGTCAAATCCGAGCTGCACGGGCGCGTGTTTGCAGGGGAATCTGCGGCTCCTCTCCCCACGGCTCTTCGCTATGGGAAGGGGCTGCAGGCGAGGCCCATCTTCACACGGACAGTCTGCCACAGCCACACGTAACGGCGGCCGCACTTATCAATGACTGGGCTCGCGTGGACTCCTTCTACGTAGCAGCGGCCCTGGTAGTCGGCTCCGAGCGACGGTCTTCGAGGAAATCTCAAATAATTCCGGGAATTTCTCCGAAGAGGCACTTCTTCAGCACTTCTGCAAGGGCGCAGCCATCTTGGGTTGAACCCAGAATGCACTGTTGGGGCGGCGAAGCTGTCGTGAAACGTCACAGCTGTTGTTCCTGGCGTCACTCACCAAAATATAAACACACGTACTCACGTCAGCCTGAAGCCTTTGAATCCCGCACGAGAAAGTGGCTTTGAGCTGTCCTTGCACGAAGGTTGCAACTAATGAAAAAGTTGTAACTGAAGTCTTTGTAGTTCTTGCAGTTTTAGCGTAAGTGTACATTTACCGACGCAAAACCTTTCTTCCTCCAAAAAGCATTTACGATTTTGTAAATGCTTTTTTTAAATGATAATGGCCATGTTTTTGTTTTTTTTTTCTTGAATCGAATTTTAATATTTCTTACATATAATTTTAGGACTTTTCCCCGCATGTTGCTCTGTCACCAGATTACTTCAGCTTGACAAGGTGGTTTGCTTTGCTGCTTCCTTTGGAGGGACAAGTCCCTCTGTTTAGGAAAAGGTGCTTTGGAATTAAGAAAACGAGGTTATTATGGTTTTGGTTTTCTTTCTTCTCCTGACATTTTTCCCTTGAATTTAATTGTAGTATTTTTTATAAGTATTGAACTTTATATTCTGCATCTTCAATTTACAGTAAAGGTCAAAGAAAGAAAAATAAACTTCAACTTGACAAAGTGCTTTACAACGTCATTTGAGAAAACAAATCTCATTATTTAAGAAAAGGCGCTTTGTTATTTTTAAAATGAGAACGGAGGTCTGGAAACAAGGACTTTTTTTCCCCCCAACATATTTTTTCCAACTACCCGTTTAATGTAGTTTGTAGTAACAAATTTATATTAAAATATGACTTCATAAAATCCATAAAAGCTTGGTTATTAGCTTACAGAAATATCTTGTACCACATGCGTGGTTAAATACGTCTCACCACAGCTACACCAATTATTTCCAGTAAGCTTAAATGTATTGAATTGCTGCCATGCGATTGGTTGATTAGATATTTGTGTTCATAAACAGTTGAAGGGGTGTACTTAACAAGCGCTAGTGAATCTGGTCCTTATTTTTGTACCAAATGTCCTTATTTTTCCTTATTAAAGGGAAAAGGTTTTTAAAAAAAAGGGGGGGGGGGGGGGGGTTGGGAGAATACACTTACACAGGTTTGTGGCCTTATTTATTCAGCGATAGTGGGGAAAAGCACTGACATGGATCCTTACTTTCATCCTAAACATCAAAGTATTTGTTTTAATTGTGAAACTATTTCAGGATATTTTGCTGTCACTTAAGGGGACATTTGCTAAATGTCATTATTTTTTTTAATCAATGCCAGCTAACATTAATTTAGTTGTTACACCACAAGCCATTCAATATTTATACAATCAATTGACTTGTTGTATGAGTAGGACGTCAATACTATTGAAATGGACTGACATTTGTACAGCAGTTATCTTGCTTAATAATCACCCAGTGTGCTTTAAATTACCAGTCACATGCACACAAGTTAGAATAATCAACTAACCTAACAGGCATGTTTTTGGACTGTGAGAGGAAACCAGAGCACCTGGAAAACCCATTTAGTCACAGTTTGAAAACATGGAAACTCTGTACAAATAAAATCCTCAGGAGGGCTCAGTCTCAGAGCAATAGCACCAACCACTGAAATCTACAGGGTTCCAGTAACCATATTATCCATTTTTTAAACCAATCATCCAATTCTGAGTCATGGGTGGCCAAAGCCCATCCCCACTGTCATAAGCTAAGGCGTGGGATACAACGTGGAGAGGAACAGAAAGGCAATAACTCACACTCACACCTGAGGGGAATTTAGAATCACCTGTTAACCTTACAAGTATGTCTGAGAGATTCCACACACAGTGGCGCAATGGTTATCCCACTGTCATCCCACACCAAGAAGGTTCCTGCTTTTAAACAGCTGGCCAGCTGAAAAGCTGGAGCCTTTCTGTGTGAAGTTTACATACATAGATTTTATTAACATACTGTAAGGTTCTCTGTCCTGGTCGTTGTGTCCTTGGGCAAGACACTTCACCTACCGCCTACTGGTGTTGGCCAGAGGTGTCGATGGCGCGATATGGCAGCCTCGCTTCTGTCAGTCTGCCCCAAGGCAGCTGTGGCTACAACTGTAGCTGCCTCCACCAGTGTGTGAAATGAATAGTGGCATTGTAAAGCGCTTTGGGTGCCTTGAAAAGCGCTTTATAAATGCAATCCATTATTATTATTATTATTATCCCAATCTCCCTTTCAAGTGTTACCAAACTGGATGGAAAGTATGAACTACTCTCTGAAAGCAGTCTGACTATTTCTGAGAGACTAAAACTTGCTTCTGTCTGACTGCTGTAAAAGTGACTGACAGTGAGCTGTTGGGATGCTCATCCTTTTGGCAGGCTGATTTCTTGGTCAACTTTCTACTTGTTTGTTTACTCAGCTTGTCCCAACAGCCAACTCTCAGAAAGGTCCAGATGGTTTCAAATGTCTTCCGTTTCATAAATATTTAGACCATATTCTCCCCAGAACACTCAAACCTTTAGAAATGATTTCCTACCCTTGGTCTGATTTCTGCCTCACCACAGTGTAACCGCACAGATCTGCAGAGAGTTCTTTGGATTTCATTGCACTGATATTACCCCGATAAGCAGCGTGGATTGCAGGCAGGACTTTTATGTGCACATGTGTATGCCTCACTATATTATCCCCAATCAACTCAGTGTGCCACAAAGGAAATCTGGTGCAGTTTGAGACACATTTCAAGAATAATTCAAGCAGAAAGAATAAACCAGACCAAAAATCTGGAGCAAAATCAAGAAGATGTTTGTAAATGAGAGATTTATTTAACCTGAAAATGTGCACATCACCCCTCAGTGAGATTAACTGAATCTTAAGCTAGTTCATAAGGACTGTTGTGTTACATGTAAGTCATAAATGTGCCCAAACCCAGCCATTTAAACTGGCTTTAGCTGTGCTTTTTAAACCAGTATAGCAAACTGGTGGTCATACATAAGCTACATATCCATAACATGGTGTCTAACCAGATGCTGGCCACACGTTTTCGACCAGGATATGTCCTTCAGTGCTTAAATCTCTAAAATTAGAAACAGTCTCAGAGTGATGCTGAAAAATTAGTTCATGTATTTATTATTTCTAGGCTCGACTATTGCAATTCATAATTATTAGGTTTTCCTGAAAACCTTCAAAGTCCAGTTGGTCCGAAATGCTGCCGTGAGAGTCCTAACAGGGACCAGAGAGAGAGCATATTTCTACCATATTGGCTTGTCTTCATCGGCTCCAGAATCCACTTTAAAATCCTTCTCCTCACATATAAGGTCTTGAATAATCTGGCCACATCTTTAAAGACCTCATAGTACCATATCACCCCATTAGAGCACTTCGCTCTCAGACTGCAGGCTTACTTTTGGTTCCTAGGATATTTAAAAGTAGAATAGGAGGCAGAGCAATTCAATGCAATTCATTCTTCTACATAGTACAATCCACACACCACATACTTACTTTCATAATTGCATTAATTTCAATAGTGCAAAGTTGTCTCCCATTGAATACTGCAGGTTGCCCATTTATTGCAGCATTTTATGATGACTGACGCTTTCTGGACGTTTGCATCAAACTTCTGATCATGCAGTCTTCTAACCTGAAGGCAGTTTAAGCATACAAATGTCACATCTCATGTAATGTAAATCAGCACTTGTTAAAATCTGTTACCTTTGTTAGTTCTGTTATTTTTCATTAAGTTGGTCTCAGAATCACAATTTAAAAAATTAAGTCAACTGTGAAAATTCACATAAATAATAACTCGGCTCAGGAGAATAATTCAAAGTTCCAGTTTTTACACAAATTGCTGAGTTATTGATGTCACAGTCAAGATATGATGGATGAAAAGTAAATGTTTGGTTATTTGTAAGAAATTGTTGATCAATGCTGTAAAGTCATGTTTTTCAATCATTTTCCTTAATATTTAATTACTTGTATCCAGTGTTGGTCAAGTTACTTGAAAAAAGTAATCAGTAACTAATTACTGATTACTTCCCCAAAAAAGTAATCCTGTTACTTTACTGATTACCTATTTTCAAAAGTAATTAATTACTTAGTTACTTTTTAAAAACACGATTTACAACCTGAATAGGTGATAAAGTGATAGATCTTTCAGCCCAATTCTACTTTTTCTGCATAATCATCATACAAAATGTAATCAAATGGAAAAGTCTCTTTTTAAAACTTGTTTTATTCGTTTTAATCTTTTAACTTTATGCATCAAGCAAAAATTTAATTACATGCAACATTCACTGACTGGAAGAAATTAGTTTAGCATTTAAACCTATTTTCTGCACATTCCAGCACATAAAATAAAATATTTGTTTGTGTTTACGCTCAGTGTTTGAAATAAATGCAAGTGAAACACAGCAGAAAATAAATAAAATCAAAGACTAGCAGTCCTGTTGCTCTATTTTCACCTGTATAGCAGGTGGATGTTTGCCCTGGTGCAGGTGTGCCGCAGCGGTCAGTGGAAGAATCCGCGAGTTTCTCTGTGAGTTTCCCATTACGTGGTAGCGCACTCGGTGCTTGCTTGGAAGTTAAGGGGTTGTATCGCTGTAAAAAGAAGTTTTCTTCTTACGCAGTGAGCAGCGGACGCTAATATTTTTGTCACTTTTTATGGAATCAAACTCAAAGTAAGGTCAGTACTTCCACGCTTTAAACGCTGCACGCTCATACTCTCTCTGCACTCGATATATGATCCACTGTTGATCTGCACACAGCTGTTGGCACGAACGTCGCACTCGCTTATGTCACTGTCATGAGACTTTGCAAAACTTTTGCAAAAAAATCACCGTTTTAGTAACGCAGCGTTCCTACGGGAAAGTAACGGTAATCTAATTACCGTTTTTGCAATAGTAATCCCTTAGTTTACTCGTTACTTGAAAAAAGTAATCAGATTACAGTAACGCGTTACTTGTAACGCGCTACTGCCCATCTCTGCTTGTATCAATAAGCCTCCCTGCAGTGTGCCTTTGAAATATTAGTTTAACTTAGAAATCAGTTCTGTGTGTACGTTCTTGGTTATCCAGGTGATTTCGAGAACTCGGAAATAAGGCAGCTGGACCTTTTTAGGTTTTCACCAAAGACGCATCTTCTGTTCTATAACAACTGGTGGAAAGTCCCAGATAATAAACCCTTAGTGGGGGGCTATCTACTTTGGAGGTGATTCTAAGGGTCGTTACACTCCTATTCATCATGTGAGTTGTGATGCGAGCTGAGGTGTAAAAAAGGCGGTTATTGCCATCACTGGGCCTGACAGGTGAAACCACTGTGAGACATTGCTCCTCCCCAGCATTATATGAGCTAATGAGGTTACCTGACACAAGCTGTGAGTGGGGGTTGAAATATCTGGGGCTCTCTGACTGTGTTGTAGGTAGCTGATAGCTGGTGTCGTAAGCCCACATTTCTGCTCAACGATAGTCGTTCACAGCGAGCACAGATGGCCTCTTTTACTCCTCTCTCCAACAGACTTCCTTCTCGGCCCAAAATGTGAACTTTGGCATCATCAAAAGAGTGACCATTGTCCTTTACTGCAGATGTACAGCTGAGTCTTTTCCTGCTCATCTGTGTTGTGCCATATTTTGTGGAGTGGATGTTTGGTATCTCCTGTTAAGAGGTCAGAGCTCTCCTCACTGCACTGCACCGTATACGAGCTTGTTGAGCTTTTGTTTGGATGCTTTGTCCTTGGGATGAAACAGTTTTTGTTTGAGCGTGTTGCTGGGTTTGAAGTGCACTGAAATGTCATGCTTGGAGAAAATTCTTCTGAGTTTCTCTAACAAATCTGCAATGTTGTTTTGTCTGTTGGTCTTTTTCTCCCTGGTTGTTTTCTGACATTTCTTTAATTGTTTGTTTTCCACTGGGTGCTGGGAGTGAAAGAGCTGGCATCAGTCTCTGTGTGTGGATTCCAGGTAAACTTCATTGTTGAGGCTTCCACCCTATATAAATGAACACAGCACATTCCAGAAATGGTAACCTTTTCCTTTGTATCCTCTGTGGTGAACTTGATGTTTTTATCCACTCAGTGGAAAAACACATCAAGTGATGGACTCGACCTCTTGGGTTCTGATTTTAACCCAGGCGAAGCTGACATATTGCAGTGGAAAGAATCGAAAATAATTCCCATTCCTAAAAACAAGAATGACGTTTTTAATGGTGTCAACAGCAGACCTATTAGTCTACTCCCCGTTCTAAGTAAAATTATGGAGAGGATTGTCTATGAACAAATTCAACATTACCTAACAGAAAATCAGTTACTCACTCAGTTTCAACATGCTTACAAACCTGGTTATTCCACCAGTTCAGCTCTCATTCCCATGACAGATAACTGGTATAAATATCTAGATAATGGGAATTTGGCCGGGGTGGTATTTTTGGATTTTAGAGCTGCATTTGAGTTGATAAATCGTGATCTTTTGATAGATAAACTAAAATGTTATGGATTTTCACCAGCTGCTTTGTGCTGGATGGAAAGTTATTTGTCTGGAAGAAGGCAAAAGGTTTATTATAATGGTTATTTCTCGGAGGGCTGTGAAATGAACTGTGGTCTACCCCAAGGCAGCTGCCTCGGTCCACTTCTCTATTCAGTCTTCATGAATGATTTGCCGTACGTCCTGGAGAAATCTCATCTTGTAATGTATGCTGATGATTCCACCATGTTTCATTCAGCCAGTAGCTACTCTGAATTGACAAGCGTATTACAACTAGATTTGCTGAACGTGTTTGACTGGATAAGTAAAAACAACATGATTTTAAACGTGTCTAAATCCAAAGCCATGTTCTTTCTTTCAAAGGTCTTTTTATTAGACAAAGGTTCCAATACAATGTATACATTAACACAAAATGCTTCAGAATATTCCAAAATTTCAATCTTGTTCCCACCCTAACCCTTAAAACAACAAATAATTGGCCCAACTAAACCAAAAAACAAACTAAAAAACAAACAGAAAAAAACAAACAAAAGCAAAAAACAACAAACAGACTCATAAAAGGAAAGGAAAAAAAAAAAAAAACAAGACGGGGGGGTTCCTTGGACTACTCAGTAACAGTAGTTGTGGGCCTTTCAAAGAAGTCCAGAAAGGGGGACCACAGTTTATAAAATTTACTTTTAGACCCACAAACTGTATATCTAATTTTTTCTAAATCCATACAAGACATTATATCTTTTAGCCATTGTGTGTGTGAGGGGGGAGAAGTGTCTTTCCGCAAAGCCATGTTAATAGGAAGTAGAGTACGCTTAGTCAACAGCCCACAACTAAATCTTTCCATAGCTGGATCGGTATTAGAACAGGTCACCCAGATTAAATTACTCCGTGTTACCATAAACCACCACCTTTCATGGTCTCAGCACATCAACTCTGTTATTAAGAAAATGGGACAGGGCATAGCTATGGCTAGGAAATGCTCCTTTTATATTACTTCTTCAATTATGAAAGATGTCATTAATGCCACGGTTTGCTAGGGCAAGCCATGGGGAATGTTGGAGAAAGGACCCAAACGCTGGACTTAGTGCATTGAACAGTGCATTTATTTACAGTGGGGGTAAATGTACACCACACAATAAGTCTCCAGAGTGCTCCCTCAACTCCTGTGTTGTGCCTTCTCCCAAGTGCTGGTATTCCGTGCTCTCCGTTCCTGTGCCTACACACACCTCGTGCGTCCTACAGTCCCGTGTTCCGCTCTCCTCATGGAGTCTAACTCAACGATCCTGCGCCGGAGGAAGCTCCATCGCTCTGTTAAGTAGCTCCCCCGACGAGCCTGATCAGAAGCAGGTGTGTGAGGACCTAGGCGTGACCAGCAGCTGGCAGGGCCACACCCACCAGGCCTGCAGGTGGCTGTCCTTCATCCACACCCGCAGACACACATGTACACACACCAGCAGGAACACAAGAGCACAGTGCAGCAAACGTACATGCAATACCATAATAATAATAATAACAATAAAGGTCCACACTGCTCACGGACCCGAGTCCCAGGAACCGGGTCCATGACAATTAATGCACTAGTATTATCTCATCTAGAGTACTGCTCAATCATTTGGTCAGCAGCTAATAAGACAGATCTGAACAGACTTCAGTTGGTCCAAAATAGGGTGGCCGGATTAGTGTTAAGGTGTTCATATTATACAGATATTGATAAAATGCACGATAAACTTTCTTGACTTTCTGTACAAGCTAAATTATACTATGGCTTACTTGTATTTTTAAAGAAAGCAATAGTGGTAAACACATCACACTTTTTTATGCTCAGTTGCAGCATCCAGATACATAATCATGCTACACGATTCTCAACTAACCACACTTTAGTAACTCCTCGAGTTAAAAGTAACTTTTTGAAAAACTCTGTTATATTTAGAGCATCTTTTCAGTGGAATAAGTTGCCTTATGCAATTAGAGAATTGGCTTCTATTCATAATTTTAAAAATCACCTAAAAGCCTATTTAGGCAGTTTTTAATTTATTTGTAAATATTGTAAGAGGGTAATGTCACTTGTAATGGAAAGAGTGTTTTTTATATTTTTTAATATTTACATGCTTATATTTTCAGAATTGTAAAACCTTATTGTGGATGTAAGAGCCAAATTATGTGGACATTTTGCATCCAATTCATTGTGTAACATTTTATTCGATGGTATTTGATGATTTGGGCTACAGGAAGACTAGCAACCACTGTTGTGGAAGCTAATGGGGTTCCTTATAAATAAACAAATAAACATATCTGAACCCAAGTCTTGTCCCTATCAAAGAGCCCAGAGCTTTACTTTCCACTTCCTTCACTTAAAGGTTGGCTGTGTTGGTGACAATCAGTAGCCCATGGCACATGCATGTTTTTAGTAGACACCCTCACTGTATCTGAAATATGGGGTGGTAAGGCAGAGGTCCGACAGGGTGCAAACCTAAACAGGGGTGAAGGTGGTTTGAGGAGCTGTCTTGCTGTAGTGGTTTCCTGACAGCATCCACTGCCTTGATTGCCTTGATACCTAAAAAGTGAGAGAAAAAAATCACATGACTGCATGGTTTAACCTGGAGTCAGCAGATGAGTTTATACTGGTAACAATGGGTCAGAAAGGGACTCCTTCTTTTTGGAGATTATGTATCAGAATTTCAGGAGCAGGACCACGCCTCCAAACAAGCTGCTTCCGGTTCTTCCAGTCCCCTTTGAGGCCTTCCCTAAACCGCAGCTCAATTCATGTCCAAGCATTCACCTTTACCTATTAAAATGCTGTCAAAATGAGGACGTGGGCTCAGCTAGTGAAATGATTCTTGGTAGGTCCATATATACAGGGTGTAGCACTGTTGGGGTATTGATATGGCTTCCCCTGCCTCAGGTTTTCAAGATGTTATGGACAACAAATTACTTTCTTCTTGTAGCTGCTGTGGGGTCTCACCTCAAGACCTTGTAAGTGCTCCTGTCGCTGAGGAGTGTGGTCATTTTGGAGTGTTAATCAGTTGAGTTGAGAACAGCAGTGCACCTTCCCTTGGGGAAAGCCTGTCCGGAGCATGATTGTATCTCCTCTTCCTCCAAGTGTAAACCCACGTGTTCACAGAAAAGTGACCAAGTGCAGAATATAAATATACAATTCACAACACAGTAAATGTATATTTTTAACAGAGAGCTGCTAAAATGCTACAAAGCAGCATTTGCATTCATTTTTAGTAATATTTATTAGAAATAAGTCGAATATATTCTCCATGAGTTTTTAGAGCTTGTCTGCTAAAAACAGCTGCCTGCTTTGGACATTTAATTACGCTGACATCAAGCTACAGGTGAATTAATAAAGTTGGGATTGAACATTAAATGATCAGTTAAAAAGCAGTTTCACATCGTCTCATTATTTTCACACGGTCGTTTTTGCCGTACAACTTTCAGCTGCGGGTCGTTCTAAAGTCAGGCGTCTCTTTAAGACGAAACACTCATTTTATTTGTTCTTGTTCAACAAAATAATGAGGTTTGTTGTGCACAGCCTTGCTTTTCTCATCGCCTGCAGGAGTCAGGTGAACAGTGCGTCTTCACACACGATTTGTTCCAAACATCCTTTTGCTGTAAAGCTTCACACTCATTTCTCAAACAGCGGGAGCTAAAGGTTTGTTTTTGAAAGAAGCCTCGCGGAAGAGAAAAAAAATCAGCAGTCTGCGTACTCACTCAGGCAGTCGGTCGTGACATTACCGAGAGCTGTTTAATTGAGGGAGTACAATCAACATGTTTATCAGTTTGTTCTAAGTCAACAAATAGATTTGCTCTGAGGCCTTGATGACTTTAATCAAGCACAACATGGTCTGTCTTGGGCACAAAAGACAATGCCGCGCTGTGATGACTAACAGCTTTCTTTGGGCTGTCAGCTCATCAGAAAACATGAAAATGCTACGCCAGATGGATGGAGCATGAAAATATCCCTGTCTTTGCATTCGCCAGCGCGGCGATCATTGCTATGGCCTCTTGGCTTACCGCACTAGCAATCTGATGTGCAAGAAACTCATAGGTATATCTGATTCTCAGCCACAGTGTCCACTGCAGGGGGGAACCAATCCAATCTCCCAGGTGTGATAGAGGTTGGGACCCTGGAATGACTGATATCTAATGGTGGTGAGAAAAAAAAGAGGAGATTAGTCTACTTTTTCCTCATGTGCTTTTCTGCCATGTAGAGAATAAGGTGACATGATCAACTGGGCTAGATCTCGGGAGCTGGTGCCAAATAAGGCCGGGGCAGGAAAAGGCTTATAATCCTTTTTTCCACAGATTGATTTCTACAAGACCAGAGAGAAAAGAGACTAATGAATGTATAGATTTGAGGAAGTGAGTGTTCATAGGAGGAAGCTTTGCTATCATGTGATCCTCGAATATGATGTCAATATACGGGTGACTCCTGTGAAGGAGGAGAGGTGTACTGGAGCATCAATCGTTGGCTCGTCTGCAGTCATATTTTAGAGAAATGTTGTCCCTCAGAAACCTTTTTATTCACCCAGCACTTTAATAAATCAAGTTCAACAAGAATTAAAAAGCTTTAATAAAACATAAAAATCATAAAATATGAGTAAGTTTGTTTTTTTTAAGTGTTTTAATCCTGCATCTATTGCTGTTTAAGCCAAGTTTACAGCACATCAATAAAAACAGCTACAGTGATTAATGCTTTGTTCTAAGTTGCATTATGATGATCAGTATTTACCCTCTGAGCAGCTCCGAAGTGAGTCTCAAGCTTCATAATTCACATTCAAGGTTGACTGAGAATATGAATTGTAAATCCATCAAGTCCCCAACTGAAATGCGAAAGACGGGCGCACACCGTTTGCCTCAGTGTGGGCTTTAAATGGTACTCACAGGAGGCTGATATTTACATAGATATCAGATTATTTTTTTATTGTTATTATTTTGGTTGTCGGAGGCTGCAGGCACATAGTTGCTTATCCTCGCTGCATGTTGAAAATGAGAGCTGCGTAGACTCTGGGGTGCATGCAGGGTGTGGCAAATTGGTGACAAGAGTAGAGCTGCTACTAATGACTGCTTTCACTCCTGGCTGTTGATTGCAGAAAATGATCAGGTGACTAACTCCAGAATGCAAGTTTTTGACATCTGATCTCTTTCATTTGCCAAATAGACCAAGACTCAGCAAATACTGTGGTTACTATATGCAAGACAAGGCCCCCTCATCAATAATCAATATTGTTTCTAATTACATTTCTTTGGACTAATTGCTGCAGTTTTGGTTAGGAGGTATAATTAAAATGCCCTCCTAAATTAATGCCATAGGCGGGTGGACACGGGCCGAGAATGTTTTACCAAATGAGGAGCGAGCAGGCAGAGATTAAAAAATATCAAGCTACCAGTAACTCTGCAAGACCCACAGACTTTATCATGGCTTAGCAAGAGGGAACTCACTGGCAGGGCACTCTGAAAAAAATTCAACAGTCTTTAATGGGAACAATCAGGTAAATACACGAGTTAAGGTTTGCATTAATATTCAAAGCTTGGAATGAAGAATTGTTCTTTTTCACGTTTACACAGGCCAATTCTCTGAAGGTCCAAAACAAGTAGAATTTTTCAGAATTGTTTCCAGTTGACAGTTTTTTCTCTTGGTTTTTGCAGGTGTGTTTCATCAAGTACAAGAGCCGTCGGACGAGCATGTCAGGGAGCCATCTAGCACGAAGGAGGGCACGGCAGGTAAGCACAGCTTCACAGAGTTGCAA
Source organism: Neolamprologus brichardi (assembly GCF_056152115.1). Classification (NCBI taxonomy): domain Eukaryota; kingdom Metazoa; phylum Chordata; class Actinopteri; order Cichliformes; family Cichlidae; genus Neolamprologus; species Neolamprologus brichardi. The sequence continues at coordinate 33,468,911 of NC_142109.1, read as the reverse complement.
AAGCGTAACATCAAAGGGCAGCCTGAGTTTCACTGCAATACTAAGGGAGCAACAAGCAATGAGAGAAGAGTTGGAGTTAAATACTGTTGGTAAGTGGTAATGAGCTGCAAGTGAGCTAATAGGTGCCAGAAGTAGTAATGCCAAGCACACACCCACACAGATGATAGAGGCAAAGGGAGGAGAACGTAGAAGCACAAGTTTTCAGTGTGAGACGTGATCTCTGACTGTAGTCTTTGTTATTATAATGTGGTCGTTAATTCATTACGTTTGTTTTAAACCCAGATCCTGTCACGGTCTGGCTGAAGCTGACTGTGTGGGAGTGAGGAGGAGAACCCAGGTTCAGACACGGAAGGAGACGGAACTGAGTTTATACAAAAGGCGAGCCGTTTATTAGGCTGAAAAAACATGAATACAAAAACGAAGCAAGGTGAACAGGGGGCGAGGACTAAAACTAAAACCTGACAAAAGTTACACAAACATGATTCTGAACAGGTGCATATGAGGAACTATGAATAGGAAACATGAACCATGAAAGAATTTAAACCTGAAGTAATGTGGAGGGAGGAAAACAGATGACCTGACAAAGCCTGAATGAAAATACACAGACTAAATACACACAGGAGGTGATCAGGGGAAGTGGAAACACATGGGGAAACAACTGATTGGGATTAACACCACAGGGGAAGCAAAACACAACACAATGAACATGGAAGCACCAGACTCTTCAAAATAAAACAGGAAACACTGAGACATAGACATAACAACACAAGCTTGACAATATGGAACACACAGACATAAAACACACGGGGAGACACACGAGAACCGATAAGGGAGATGAGAGCACGGGCGTAACTAAAAGTAAAACAACGAGGACAAGAAAAAGACTCATAAATCAGGAGACAGAGATGAAACAAAAACTAGAATAAAACACGACTAAATCCTGACTAATAATTACGGAGCCCCACAGGGGACATGGGAGAAAAAAAAATTAAGACGGACTTTTGCGAGATCTCGCAAAACTAACTCGGGATCTCGCAAAAGTTTTGCGAGATCTCGCAAAACAAACTCGGGATCTCGCAAAACTTTTGTGAGATCTCGCAAAACAAACTCGGGATCTCGCAAAACTTTTGCGAGATCTCGCAAAAGTTTTAGCCGCATTCTTCCCATTAGCTTGAAGCTAACGGGAGGTCGAGACCTCCCGTTAGCTTCGAGCTATCGGGAGGTCAAGACCTACTACAGCCGGGAGGAACACCGCTTTCCCGGCACATCGTGCCTCGACCTCCCGGTCGGCTTCGAGCCAGCGTCCGAAGAATGCGGCTAAAACGTTTGCGAGATCTCGCAAAAGTTTTGCGAGATCCCGAGTTTGTTTTGCGAGATCCCGAGTTAGTTTTGCGAGATCTCGCAAAAGTCCGTCTTAATTTTTTTTTTCTCCCATGTCCCCTGCGGGGCTCCGTAAATAATACCTACAACACAAGAACTTAACATATTTTCAATATAATATAAGAAAATCAAAAATCCTTTTTTGACTTTAGTTGGAAAAAAATATGCACGTCCATGTCAGTTTAAGTGTACATAGTGTGTAGTCTTATGCAAACATTATTTGAACCTGATGCACTAGAAAGAAAAGAAAATCAACTACAACTCTTTTTCACACGCATTGTTTTATTTGCAAAATACATTTTCCACATAAAAAAAAAACATGAAAGTGGAGATGATTATGCTGATTATCACTACAGGTTGCAGAGTAAGTGCTTCCCAGAGCAGTGATTTTCCCCCAGAGACTGTACATGTGTCTGCTGGGCTACACAGCGGGTTGTCTACTTCCTCGAGCTGCAATTCTGGTCCCCAGACTTCAAGTCTGCTCAGTGATGTGGGGAGCCCAGGCAGCAGCTTGATGTTTGGTTAAAAACATCCAATCATATCAGAAAAAAAGTGAAAACACATTACATATTCATCATGTCGAGGTAAAACCTTAAACACGCTGTTGTTTGCTTTCAGAGCCTTTACATTGAGGGAGAGGGAACATCATTCTAAAGGCTACAGGTGAAATTGCACAATGTATAGATGCTGCAGACACTTTCTCAGACTTCAGATGGCACTGAAGCTTGTAGTTACACCTGGAGGTTGAAGGTGGAGGACAGAGATCTGAAACAGTTTGTGATGCTGCGACAGACTATCTGAATCTTCAGGCAGAGGATGTTTTAGCCTTCAGGCAGCAGCTGCTGGCGGAGACTGAGGATTGCTGGAAAAGACTGCAAGAATCAGGGTTCACGCTGGATGCTGCCATTTAAGGCTTGAGTCTGAGCTGGTGGCATAAAGCTGCTGTAATCAACTGCAGCTGCAGACAAAGGTGGAAATTGTGCACTGGGAGAAGCCGCGGGTTTCGGGTCAGGCTTTGGAGGCTGCTGGATGGAAGTGGCAAAAAATGAGGCTGTGGTTGGCTCCTGAAAGATGTTGATGGAAGGCTGCGTTCACTTATGATGCATGAGGCAGAATGTGGAGTTTGCTGCTGTAGGTGGAGACTGAGATGTAACTCGATGTCAGAGGTCACAGCATCAAGGTCAAGCCTGTGTCTGTTTAATATTTACAGCTGAGTTCAGACTTTTTGAGTCTTTTGATCAATATTTACAGTTTGATTTTTTTGCTACATGTTTGTATTTAGCAGTGTTTTGTTTTTTCCCCCGAGAAGGCTCCCGGGGATCCGGTTCATGTGAGATGTCCACTTCTATAAGAGGAGGATAAACATCGTCTTCATGTAATTCACTGACCATCAGTAGTCCACTATCACCCTCTTGTAAACTATTTTGTGGACAGTTAAGTTTCTCCCAGAGGCGCTGTTTTATGATACGGCCAAGCTGAACAGTATACGGCCGGGGCCGCCCATTTTTATATCTGTAAGACAGGAACACACACAAATTTATTGTTTCAGATTTAAAAAAAATATGAGAGAATTTGTCTTAGTTAATTTTTCACAAAAAATAAAAAAATGTAAAATTTAAAAAAATTATTCTTATTTTCTATTTAAATTGGGGAAAGTATCTATGAGACAGATTTTTAATTATTTTAATCAAAATCAACTTACTTGAGCATATCATCTACTACAGAGTGGTAGATCTTCTGATACTCTTCTACGGTGTATCCATGGATCAACAGAGGTGTCTCTCTCTGCTCCAGGACACCACCAGGGCTCAGTTCAGTGGAAGAGGCCTGAGGAGTGGGAAATAGATCCTGGACAGGAGAAGTAGTCGATGGCTCAGCGAATCCTTGGGCCCGCGCAGGTGTCAGAGCAGCAGTGCTCAGTTGTGTTACAGTGATGACCTGATGGAGTTCAGGACAACTGGAAGCTTTGGTCTCTGGGATGAAATCCTGGACCTGGAAGAAGCGAAGAGCAGATTGTGTCAAATTTAATAACTTTGTTTTATTTGTTTCTATTCTAAGACCACGTGGGTGTTTATTTTTCCAGATTTATCTGTCTCAGTCAGTAAGAGCAGCTATTACCTTGTTACAGCCAGCTCCAGTGGTTTCCTGACAAGAGGATACTCTTTTCCTCTTCCTGCAGCGGGTATTGTCCTCCAAGTAAAAAGCCTTGCCGCACTGCAACAGCACAAACAGGTCCATGTTAGAATTAAGGGTGAATAAGGTTAAAGTGACAACAAGTGTTGAATAAAAAGGAATTTTAAAAAGAATAATAATCAAATAAAGAGTTTTCTGTCGTGCAAGCCTTGTCACATATTATCTGCATCTGTTGGAAGTAAATAATATTAATAATATAAATTTTTTGCACTTTTTTTTTTATTTAGGTATTTTCACAGCTGGAAAAGATGCTCAGATCTTTTACTGATCAGTGAGCTCAAGCGTTACCTTGATAAGGGCGCATCCAGGCTGAACACAGCAGACTCTTTTTCGCTTCCTGCAGCGGCTGTCATCCTCCAAGTGAAAAGACCTGCCACACTGTTATGACACACAGACACCGATGTTAGAACAAGGGTAAAAAGAGCAGCTGGTAAATTTTAATGAGTATTTTTTTTAATTATTTGAAGAAGTATTTTGCCGAATATGTCTGCATCTAGTGAAAATAAAGATAGTAAATACTCCTGCACTAGTCTAATGAGCTTGGAAAAAAAAGCGATTGGACTTCGTCAAGTTTCACCTCTCACCCGAGAAGCTTCTTCAGTTCTAAGAGCAATTGGTTGAGTCTCAGATTTTGAGCCCCCAAGAGGGTCATGGACCCTCTATTGTTCCTCTTGCCTAATCACACGAGCCAAGGTGTGAAAACCCGTGTAGGTCACAATCAGCCAAGGTTTAGGGTGAACCCATGGTGAAACCTAGCCCCTCCCTATCATGTAATTTACTGAGGTCAAATGGCCCAGGATGTGAGTGGGCGTTAAAGCATCTGGGAAGGATCCCAAAACTGGATTATTGATGCCAAACCGTTGGTGTTGTAAGCCACCGCCTCTGTTCAAAGATGGTCATTCACAGCAGACATAGATGACTTTTTTCACTCCTCTTTCAAACCATCTGTCTTCTCGGTCCAAAATGTGAACATTGGCATCATCGAAAGAGTGACCTTTGTGGACAGCCGAGCCTTGTCCCGTCGAGGTGGCTCTTCCATGTTGTGCCATGCGTTTATGAAATTGCTGTTTGGTCTCTCCAATGTAGAGGTCTGAGCATTCCTCGCTACACTGTACAGCAAACACTATGTTGTTAAGTTTGTGTTTAGGAGTCTTGTCTTTGGGATAAACCCGTTTTTGTCCAAGTTCAATTCAATTCAATTCAATTCCATTTTATTTATATAGCGCCAAATCACAACAAAAGTCGCCTCAAGGCGCTTCATAGATACAGAGAAAAACCCAACAATCATATGACCCCCTATGAGCAAGCACTTTGGCGACAGTGGGAAGGAAAAACTCCCTTTTAACAGGAAGAAACCTCCAGCAGAACCAGGCTCAGGGAGGGGCGGGGCCATCTGCTGCGACCGGTTGGGGTGAGAGAAGGAAGACAGGATAAAGACATGCTGTGGAAGAGAGACAGAGGTTAATAACAGATATGATTCAATACAGAGAGGTCTGTTAATACATAGTGAGTGAGAAAGGTGACTGGAAAGGAAAAACTCAATGCATCATGGGAATCCCCCGGCAGCCTACATCTATTGCAGCATAACTAAGGGAGGATTCAGGGTCACCTGGTCCAGCCCTAACTATATGCTTTAGCAAAAAGGAAAATTTGAAGCCTAATCTTAAAAGTAGAGATAGTGTCTGTCTCCTGAATCCAAACTGGAAGCTGGTTCCACAGAAGAGGGGCCTGAAAACTGAAGGCTCTGCCTCCCATTCTACTTTTAAATACTCTAGGAACAACAAGTAGGCCTGCAGAGCGGGAGCGAAGTGCTCTAATAGGGTGATATGGTACTACAAGGTCATTAAGATAATATGGGGCCTGATTATTTAAGACCTTGTATGTGAGGAGCAGGATTTTGAATTCAATTCTGGATTTAACAGGAAGCCAATGAAGGGAAGCCAAAACAGGAGAAATATGCTCTCTCTTTCTAGTCCCTGTCAGTACTCTTGCTGCAGCATTTTGGATTAGCTGAAGGCTTTTCAGTGAGTTTTTTGGACATCCTGATAATAATGAATTACAGTAGTCCAGCCTGGAAGTAATAAATGCATGAACTAGTTTTTCAGCGTCACTCTGAGACAGGATATTTCTAATTTTAGAGATGTTGCGCAAATGGAAGAACGCAGTCTTACATATTTGTTTAATATGTGCGTTGAAGGACATGTCCTGGTCAAAAGGAGTGTGTGGTTGGAACGCCTTCAAGGAAACCTGAAGAAGTCCAGACGCTTTTCTTTCCAAGCTCCTTAGACTACGATGACCTGGGTGACTGAGAACCTTCACAGACATACTCCTGCACTACATGACCACCTATTATTTTTTTGATGCCAAACCATACATCACAGCAGGTCTCACTACCATTTTTTAAACTTTCCCGAAACTTTTCCGCTTCATTCAAAAGTGGGCTTATTTTAACAAATGAACATGTGTTTAACCCTTTAAGACCTACCATAGAACCAAGGCCACCAGAGCTTACTTTATATTTTTACATGCTGTGGAGCCATTTTTGGGAGCATTTCAAGTTTATATACATGAATACAACTGTTATAGCCCATATTTTAATAATATGTATGCATTAAGTCCATAGTAACTACATAAATTGCAAAAAAGTGCAATAAACTACAAGAAAATTGAAAATCTTCTTTCTTTCTTTTTTTTTTACATATATTTCTACTTGGAGAAATTTAAAAGGTTTATCCCTCAAAACTTTAAATACAAAAAAGTTGCTAAAAATAGTTTACAACAACAGGAAATTTATTTTGAGTGTCTTCATAGTTATATTTTTTGAGATACTCCTGCAAGCACTTTTTATGCAATATTTGCAAAGCTATATGTGGAAGGAAACCGTGACCTAGGACAAGCTGATGGCATAAGATGTAAGTACAACTCCTCCGGTTTCATATGCAAAAAAAATTATTGCGCTAGCTTACGCGGTTCCGGTTCTACAGGGATTTAAAAATAGTTACGCAAAACCGGCTTTAAAGGGTTAATAAATCCATTGTTATCTCCATGTGCTGCATAAGGAAGGGTGATTACTGTGATATTGTTTTGTAGATTGTTAAATACATTTGGGATGAACAACCAACTACTTACAAGCAATCCGATTTTGAACTGTAAACATAATGGGGGGACCATAAGCTCATTTTTGCCTAGGGCCTTGTTTTGAGTTGATCCGGCCCTGGTCTAACAAATAGAAATCATAAACTTTCAACTTGCATGTCCTTGTTAGAAAAAGTTTATTTTCCTTTTCTTTTTATTAAATTCCTAAAAATGCTTTTTTTAAAAAGAAAACTATTTAAATGGTACAGACCTAATGTTTAATTCAGCATGTTTTCGAAGTCAATGGCGTCATATCTACATTAGATATTTACAAGGTTCGAATATATCACACGATGCAGCTCTGCACGCACTGATCTGCGCTGTCTGTCTCTTCTCAGACAGTGGGTGGGGTTAATTGAGGTCTAAGCACTCTCAAGTAATTAATATCACCCAACAAACTTCTCTCATGGCCTCCTGGCAGCACATTTCGATGCTAAAAACCTTGAAACCTCACATGTTCCGTGATGAAAGCGGTGTTCTGGGAGTCAGCATGGCTTTCAGTGCAGGTCATGCTTAAGAAAACAGTCAGTGGATGTGCTGCTTTGAAAGAAATCGTCGAGTCTGTGAAAACCTGGCTTTTCTGCACCGCTGAGCCAGTGGAGCTGAAAGACGAGGCCCGTCTTTATTTGCATAACATTGAAATGTGTCAGGCTTTCTTTTCACCTCTTTTATCCAACGTTTCATCTGGATTTCACTCAACCAATCACTCGCGTTTACTGGAATTACTCAATGGTTTCAATTAATTACCCTAACCCGGATGTAAACTCTCATGTTCATATTATAATGACTCTGTGATAGGGTTTTGGTTAGTATGACTGCTGTATCTTTACGCCACAAATAGTTGCGTTTGGGTCTTTTCCAACATTACAAGGAAACTGAATTAATGTATGAATAAAATAATAAAATAATCTGTTTTTAAAGTACTACAAAGTTTGAGTATGTAGTTCCTAAGTGTGCCTGAAGGGGCCAGTTATACGAAACTCATTCTTAAAATTTCAATAATAACAAAAAACAAACACATAAATATGTACGTAGCTGTTAAAACCCCCACGGTCAAAGTTAAACACTGATTTCTGATGTTTCTCTGCACCTCACATAGTTGTTTCACCAAAATTACAATGTAACTAACAAATGAATGTATCCATTAATAGCTAAATAAATGCTCTGGTTTTTGTTAAAATGCACGTTTTTGTCTGTTTTAAGGGATATGCTTCATCAACTAATTCAAAAATAACAAATTAAGCAATTTACATGGTGATTAATTTAATTTGTAAGTCCTCCGAAGAAGAAACAAACAAACAAAACAAATCTGTTTGTATAAAAATGCATTTTTCTCTCACTTTTCAGTGAACAGCAGTAAATAAAGCAACACTGGAGCCCTGCAGCAAAAATTCACCGAGGACCCCAAAAGAGACCTTACTGTAATATATCCACATAACATTATAGACCCATCATTTTGTTGTATTTTGTCCCTGCTGAGATCACTTACCATCTCTGAAAAATTAAGCTTTGACGGTGTCGGCAGTCCAGGTAGATAAGAAGTTAAGCTCGTATGTGATGACCCCGAGTGTTAGCTGCTTGTTGAGTCGGCCTCTCGGGTATTAATCTTTGGCTCCTCCCACCTCATTGAGGAACTGACGTCACCTCGTTCACCTTGAAGCTGTATCCCAATTTGGGGTCTGCAGCCTTAACGGTCCACGAGGGCCGCGTACTTAAAGACGCTAAGGCCGGAAGTGCGAGGCTTCTGAAATGGGACGGTCTAGCCTCCGTTGCGCTGCCCAGGTTGCCTAGCAACCATGATACTAACAGCTGGAAACGTTTCATACAGCTTTGTTTGACAGAAATGAAGGATAAAATCTTTTGTTCATTTGTTTGTTTGTTTCTACATGAGCTTTGATCATTCTCTGATTAAGCTCAGCTATTGAACGGCGTATATTTTAAAGTAAAGGCTTTAAAACCAAGTTAGTACAAACGTCACTAATGTCACATAACTTTGCCGACATGTCACCAACAGGAATGTTTTAATGTTCTTCGTTATTAAACATTTGCACATAAATAAGTGACATAATATTCAGTACTTACTTAAAGTTTACTCTTCAGGCGCCCCTCATCCGCCGTTTTTTTTCCGGCAAAATTATCCACACCCACCGCCGCGCTATGCATTCTGGGATATGTTGGGCTACACCGCCACGTCCTTAAAATTCAGGGAAATGAAGGACGCATTTGAGGGACGCATTTCGAGCAGCCTTTGAATTGGGACAGCCTTCGTCGCGTCGCGGTGACGTAATCGGCCTTAAAATGCGGCCTTTAAGGCTGCAGACCCTGAATTGGGATACAGCCTAAGACTCAATGGCAGCAGGCATTTAAATAAATGAGACATTATGGCCTTAGATGAAAGTAAGTGTGAAATGTAGCACAACTGCACCTTCTATTGTGTTTTTAACATTAACTGAACTGACTGACACACACTTCCCCCTGATGCCCCTCAGCCCTGGGTAGGCTCCACCCACTTTGCCTCTCCATTTCTGGAGGAGGATTGAATGGACACATAAAATGAAGTGTTTAGATGAAACAAATATAGTGCTGTATAAATATGTTAGCTATCTTAAACATGTACATGGATTATTCAGTGCCATCTTTACGGCAGCGTTTAGTCACTCACGCAGAAGTTTGGCACCTGGGCTACAGAAACACTTTAGAGGCAGGATTTTAAATGTGACTCCATCTGACATAAAACCTACTAAACAGCTTCGTCAATAATTTGAGGGATGTGTGAATTACCTCTGTGTTCATGCAGCTTCTCTGTAATTGCCAACAGCTTGTGCTGACAAGATAATCGATCACCACATACACGGGTACCTATTCATTCATGACCGGATGCAGGCATCATGGAGCACACATCCTCCAGACATGTCTCCTTTTCCCCGTGATCAATGAGTTCATGTGAAATTAGACAACACTCGGTTAACTGAATGAATGTGTGTGTCTATCGTGTGTCCTCCTACCAGCAAAAATGAACCTGATATTTGGCATCAGCAGTTTAGAAAGTGATATTTCACTCTCAGGGAAAGTTCATTTATTTTTCTAGAATTATTTTTGCTCCCGACTATTCGCACTGGGAACAACACAACTCTTGCGTCACCATTTTCTGGATGCTGGATGATAATTACTACACTGAACAGACAACGTGACAGCGTGCACACGTGAAAAAGAGAGTGGGAGAGGAAGAAGAGGGAGGTAAGGGCCAATTGACCGTGACCTTGAGTTTTGAAGTGATGTCTTCAGTAATGGTGATGTCACTTTGTATTTGACAGAGCAGCCAGTGGAAAGATTTGCGCCACTTCAGTTTAGCACTTGTCGCATCCACAGAAAAGGCAACTTTGACCCACACACGCACGCACACAGGCAAGCGATGAGCACTCAGAGCCACGTGTTCGTACTTGTTAGCCGAACGAGCTCACACAACAAGCGTGAGCAGCATTTACCATAACACTGAACAACAGTGAGCTGCGGCTCACCTTCCCCAACACCGTGAGAGGTGTAGGCGGAGTGGAGTACTCGGGTCTGAGAGCAAAGCAGTACAGACCACTTCAGCTGACTGGGATGGTGCTTGTATTATGAAAGGGCCCTGAATCATCAACTGTACTGAATGAATCTAACAAAGCCATACAAGCAGCAATAAAAGGATGGATGAATGCAGACGGGTGACATATTAAAGGGAAAATGAATCTTGGAGGAGATCGACTAACGCTGTTGGGCTGTGGGGGGCAGTTTGACGGCATGGTTTTGGTCACCAGTTGGGGGGGGAAGATTAATACAGAGTTGTTGTGAGTCTGCATGAGCATAGGTCTCTTCAGTTTGTACCTTTACATAATATAAAAATTGGTAACAATTCAGCATATACTGGAATATAAAGCAGTGATTCTCAGTCATTCTGTGCATCTTTCAAATAATTATTTTAGTCTTTTACATTTAATACAATCCCATTTTCTCTACTGTCCTTTCTTATGATTTCCTGGTTCACACTCGACAATCAGAGCATAATATATTCACAGTTCTGTCTGACGTCAGGTTACCTTTGTGTGTTTTTTTGGGGGGAAATGAATCTTTCTAAATGTGCAGGTGTCCTGTGTTCACAATCAAAGGGAAACAAATTAATTTGAACCAATCATTCAGTCCTGGATTTGTATTTCAGCAAGATGTCATGCACATTTCGAACACAGCACACGTAAACGTGTTTGTATTTTGGGATAATTTTGGAAATTAAGCACAGCTCAACTCTGATAGCAAACTGGTGCACAAACATCTCCACACTAGAAACAATAGTGGTGTCATTGTTCTGGGTCATTCATCCCAGCATTTTTAGTTTGTGTTGTTTTTCTGATTTCTTTGTAAACTGAGTTTAGTCCTTAGTTTTCATGTCAAGTCTATCATGTCTTCTGTGTCGCGTCGTTGTTGTGTTGTGCTTTCATGTGTGGTCTCTTGTGTTCCCTCGCTCCCTCTCTCATCTGCCTTTCCTCCTGTGTCAAGCTCGTGTTAGTCTTCTTCTCAGCATTTCATGTTTTATTTTGATAGTGTTGTGGTCCATGTTCAGTGTGTTTAGTTTTGCTTCCATCCATCCATCTTCATCCGCTTTATCCGGGGGCGGGTCGAGGGGGCAGCAGCCTAAGCAAAGAGGCCCAGACCTCCCTCTCCCCAGCCACCTCCTCCAGCTTATCCGGGGGAACACCAAGGCGTTCCCAGGTCAGCCGAGAGATATAATCTCTCCAGCGTGTCCTGGGTCTTCCGCGGGGCCTCCTCCCGGTGGGACATGCCTGGAACACCTCACCCAGGAGGCATCCTTGTCAGATGCCCGAACCACCTCAGCTGGCTCCTTTTGATGTGGAGCAGCAGCGGCTCTACTCTGAGCCCCTCCTGGATGGCTGAACTTCTCACCCTATCTCTAAGGGAGAGGCCAGCCACCCTTCGGAGGAAGCTCATTTCCGCCGCTTGTATCCGGAATCTCGTTCTTTCGGTCACTACCCACAGCTCGTGGCCATAGGTGAGGGTAGGGACGTAGATCGACCGGTAAATTGAGAGCTTCGCTTTTACACTCAGCTCCCTCTTCACCACGACGGACCGGTGCAGGAACGAGTCCGACTTATTGCCGGCAATGCGAACCAAGCTCTTGCAACGGTTGTATAGGGATCGAATGGCCCGTAGCAATGGGCCAGACACCCCATACTCCCACAGCACCTCCGACAGGACACCCCGAGGGACACGGTCGAATGCCTTCTCCAAGTCCACAAAACACATGTAGACTGGTTGGGCAAACTCCCATGCACCCTCAAGTATCCTCGAGAGGATAAAGAGCTGGTCCAGTGTTCCACGACCAGGACGAAAACCGCATTGTTCCTCCTGTATCAGAGGTTCGACTAGCAGACGAACTCTCCTTTCCAGCACCCTGGCATAGACTTTCCCAGGGAGGCTGAGGAGTGTGATCCCCCTGTAGTTTTGCTTCCTCCACATTTATTTGTATCAGCTGTGTTTCCACTTCCCTCATTGCCCTTTTGTATATTTAAGTCCTCTGTTTTCCTTCGTTCATTGTCAGGCCCGAGTTTAGTTTTTTCCAAGTTTAGTTTAGCTGTTGATTTTGCACTTTCGTGTTCCACCTTCAGTAAACGGTGTGTTTTTTGTTAAACCTTATCCCTGCCTCGAGTGTCTGCACTTGGGTACCGCTAAAAAGAAACACAAGTTCTGTCGCTGCATACCTGTGACAGTTGGCTGAGAACGGTCTTGGTGCTCTTATTTTTCATTTTATTTGCTCTATGGTTTAAACCTGCCTGTGCAAATGGTGCCAGAGGAGATACCCTGCAGCTGTTGACTGACACCAGAGTAGTGTGTGTCTCTGTTATGGGTCTGAATGAGGTGGGGATAAATATGATAACTCAAAAGATTCGGGGCATTATCATGGGTTAATAACCGGATTGACGGGTTATTTTTAAACAATTGGAAGTTCACCATTCTACAGTGATGAAGATTGTTCAGAAGTTGAAAACATTCAAGGCGGTCTTCCTGGGAGTGAACATCCCAGCTTACCCCAGTGTCAGACCATGCAACACTTAGAGAAACTGCAAACAAACCACAAGACTTCTGGAATAATGTCTGCACTGTGCAAATATCTCCACTTTGATTTGTCCACCAAAGTTTGGAAAAAAACTCTCTATACCAAAGTATTCCAGAGTCAAATGTGAGGCCAGCTGTCTGATAGCTAAAGCCTGGCTGAAACTAAGCCATGCAGCAAGACAACGATTCTAAGCACAGCAGCAAATCTGCAGCAAAACAGCTGAAAAAGAAAAGAATCAGGATGTTGTGAAGGTTTAGTCAAAGTGCAGACTACAACCCATTTGAAAATGCTGTGGCGGAACCTCAAGAGAACAGTGCATAAATAAATGCCTGCAAATCTCAACGAACCGAAGCATCGCTGTAAAGAAGAGGCACAGACCAAATGTCCTGCAGAACAGTGTGAGACACTCATAAAGTCAAACAGAGAAGATTAAAGTTAATGCAGCTAAATGTGGTGCTACAAATGCCGGAATTATAGGATGAACTTAGTTTTTCACACACTGCTTCTTTCAACCTAACAGCACACTGCAGCGTGTCACCTCATACTGTTCATCTGAGCTTCTATTTACCTAATTTAAAGACCTGCGAGGGACCAAATGAGTTCTTTTTTTTTTAGTATGCTCTTTTCATAAAACCTTAGAATTGTATGTGACTGTAGGTAAATGAATTGGTAGATAAAGTTGTGCCTGGCAGGCTGCAATAAAGGCTAATGAGATATGCATCATCTAACAAAGCAGTCAGCTGTCTTCTGTTCTGGGCTTCAGAGTGAGCACTTCAGAAAGAAGGAGGGAGAATGTCAAGTGGCCTTATGTGCAACATCAAAGCTACAAAAAGGCAACGACGAGAAGAGACTCAGCTTCTCACACTCAGATGGCTCTGGCTCACTTGTATTCACAGGAAGCCTCAAATGCTCACAAAGAGAAAATGTACATTTACTGAACTTGGAGGGTTTAACAGGACATGCTGTACGCAAGTGTAAAATGTGAGAAATGTTAAGCAGAACTGGCATGTATTAGCTAAAAGGAATGTTACATGGTTTATTCCCCAAATGTGTGATTTCCAATGAAAAGCAGCAGCATCTGGAGATCTCACTTTATTTGTACCGAGAATTAATGAGACATTCTGGCTATTAAGCAGGAGGTTGGTGAGCCTGAACGTGCCTACAGCTGACAGTAGCACTCATCAAAAACCCTATGCATATATATTATTCATGTGCAGCACAACGCCACGGCTGATTTGCTGTATATAAATAAACCGTGTGGTACAACGCCGGGATCTCTATGCGTTGCTCCAACATCATGAATAATTTAGACTAGAAAAATCCAGCCAAACCAAATATGAATGTAAAACACTGTTTTAATTCACAGTGTAGATGACGATCTCCTCACGGAGGTATGATATCTAATAAAAGCTCCTACTTCCTCTTTGGGAAAAATATACACACTTAAGAAAAGCAAACTTGTACACAACCTTGACAGGAAACAACATTGCTAAGAAGCTTTTAATTTGAAAGAATTTTGTAACGAAGGAAAAACAGGTATTGCTTTTTTTTATTTTATTGTTGCCATGTTTCATTCCTCTCCTAAATTAAGTGTTGATGAAATTTCCTTCACGCTATTTTCCTTCTCTGTAAACTAGGTTTCTTTCAACCTCAGTCGAAATTTAATCTCCTTTGGGGAGAAATAACCCAGCACAAAGGAAGGCTAGGGCAGAAAATGTTGTAGTTTACAAGGAGATACTTTGGTCACTTGATATAATTGAGAGGGGATGTGCAGAGAGCTCGCTCTCCCTATTACTCACTTCCACTTCAAACCCTTCTGCTTTACAGGGTTTCATCTTCACGATGTTATTGAGTCCTAAAACACACCTGCTCCCACAGAGTGATGTCCTTGCTCTGCCACTAAACACTAAGTGCTTCAGCTCGTCTTTAAGGCTGTGAGAACTGTTGCTCCATTATGGCACTGTGTAAAAATTTAGAAGGCTTAATTTTTATTTCTACCTGGATGATGCCACCATACACTTGAAAGTGGGTTCGATTTAAAAGCGTGTGAGTTTTGGAGTTGTAACATTTTAAAAAGCAGAGAAAAAGTGACCTCTGTGAGGGGAAATACAGCGAGCTGTAATAAAGGTGCAAGCCTCCCTCGTACATACTCTTCATTTTGGTGGTGTTTTGAAACTCTTATTGAATCTTTTTTAGGAAAAATGTGCACATATGGATGTAAACAAGATGTTGAGATATACAGTGGGGCAAAAAAGTATTTAGTCAGCCACCGATTGTGCAAGTTCCCCCACTTAAAATGATGACAGAGGTCAGTAATTTGCACCAGAGGTACACTTCAACTGTGAGAGACAGAATGTGAAAAAAAAATCCATGAATTCACATGGTAGGATTTGTAAAGAATTTATTCGTAAATCAGGGTGGAAAATAAGTATTTGGTCAATAACAAAAATACAACTCAATACTTTGTAACATAACCTTTGTTGGCAATAACAGAGGTCAAACGTTTACTATAGGTCTTTACCAGGTTTGCACACACAGTAGCTGGTATTTTGGCCCATTCCTCCATGCAGATCTTCTCAAGAGCAGTGATGTTTTGGGGCTGTCGCCAGGCAACACGGACTTTCAACTCCCGCCACAGATTTTCTATGGGGTTGAGGTCTGGAGACTGGCTAGGCCACTCCAGGACTTTCAAATGCTTCTTACGGAGCCACTCCTTTGTTGCCCGGGCGGTGTGTTTTGGATCATTGTCATGTTGGAAGACCCAGCCTCGTTTCATCTTCAAAGTTCTCACTGATGGAAGGAGGTTTTGGCTCAAAATCTCACGATACTTGGGCCCATTCATTCTGTCCTTAACACGGATCAGTCGTCCTGTCCCCTTGGCAGAAAAACAGCCCCATAGCATGATGTTTCCACCCCCATGCTTCACAGTAGGTATGGTGTTCTTGGGATGCAACTCAGTATTCTTCTTCCTCCAAACACGACGAGTTGAGTTTATACCAAAAAGTTCTACTTTGGTTTCATCTGACCACATGACATTCTCCCAATCCTCTGCTGTATCATCCATGTGCTCTCTGGCAAACTTCAGACGGGCCTGGACATGCACTGGCTTCAGCAGCAGAACACGTCTGGCACTGCGGGATTTGATTCCCTGCCGTTGTAGTGTGTTACTGATGGTGACCTTTGTTACTTTGGTCCCAGCTCTCTGCAGGTCATTCACCAGGTCCCCCCGTGTGGTTCTGGGATCTTTGCTCACCGTTCTCATGATCATTTTGACCCCACGGGATGAGATCTTGCGTGGAGCCCCAGATCGAGGGAGATTATCAGTGGTCTTGTATGTCTTCCATTTTCTGATGATTGCTCCCACAGTTGATTTTTTCACACCAAGCTGCTTGCCTATTGTAGATTCACTCTTCCCAGTCTGGTGCAGGTCTACAATTCTTTTCCTGGTGTCCTTCGAAAGCTCTTTGGTCTTGGCCATGGCGGAGTTTGGAGTCTGACTGGTTGAGGCTGTGGACAGGTGTCTTTTATACAGATGATGAGGTCAAACAGGTGCCATTCATACAGGTAACGAGTGGGGGACAGAAAAGCTTCTTACAGAAGACGTTACAGGTCTGTGAGAGCCAGGGATTTTCCTTGTTTGAGGTGACCAAATACTTATTTTCCACCCTGATTTACGAATAAATTCTTTACAAATCCTACCATGTGAATTCATGGATTTTTTTTTCACATTCTGTCTCTCACAGTTGAAGTGTACCTCTGGTGCAAATTACTGACCTCTGTCATCATTTTAAGTGGGGGAACTTGCACAATCGGTGGCTGACTAAATACTTTTTTGCCCCACTGTAGATGAAAAAACTCCATCCATTCTGTCCCTTGACAATTTTATTGAACTATAATTTTTGTCCCAAAAGTTGATTCTGTTCATCTGGATGTGGCTTTTCAGGGGGAGATAGATTTCTTCAGTCTCAGCTGACTGCAGGTTTCCCCAACCGTATAAACAGTACATTTGCATAATGACTGAAACCAGCACAGCTGACTAACAATGGGCTGTGAGGTCAGTTTCATGATCATTAATATGCAAATGATCATGGCCGTGAGCACCATTCACCTCCTCGATTCAGAGATGGTCTTTCCCCTTTGATGTCAATTTTCTCCTTGACTCCTCGTTCAAACCAGCGTTCCTCCCTGCCCCGGATGTGCACATCCCCATTACTGAAAGAGTGTCCACTGGCCTGCAGGTGTAAATAGACTGCAGAGTCCTGGCCTGACGAGTTAGCTCTTCTGTGTTGTGCCATCCTCTTAGCCAGAGGTTGTTTGGGTTCCCCGATGTATAAATCATGGCAATCCTCCTGCCACTTAACAGTGTACATTTTATTACTCTTTTTGTGTTGGGGGACCCGATCTTCAGGGTGGACCAATTTTTGGCGCAGCGTGTTTTGGGGTTTAAATGCCACAGAGACTCTGTGTTTAGAGAAAATGTGTTACTGTTAACAAATAAGGGATCACTGAGGGTTTTCGGTTAGGCAGCAGTTGTCCTTCTCTCCTGGTGCCTTCCCAGCTTCGATAAATGTCCAGCTTTGATAACAACATTTACTCAAGGCCTTCTTGATATGATGTTCTTTTGTTTCCCTGACAGCTGTGTCTGTGCTGTAGCGTCCTGATGACATTAAAAGAAAAAAAGTTTGCAAATGTTGGAACCAGCACCCATGCTCCCTGTTTCTGCTGTCTGAGATGGGAATTAAAGATCTTCCACACTAGGACTTCTACCAGACACATTTGTGCAGCATCCACCCTTGACCTTGTCCTCCAGTCCTGCTCCTGTCTTTACCAAGGCGTCTACAACATGTGACTCCAGGTCTGCTGATATGATTACAAAATCAATCATAGATCTGTGACCTCGGTTGTCCTGCTGCCATGTGCACTTGCTTGAACATGGTGTTCATCACGGTTCAAAACCGTGGTTAGTGTAGAAGTCCAATTTTAGAGATTTTTATTCTAGAGATTTGGACGGTTAATAAAGCATAGAGGGCAGTGAAGCCAGTGTTGCCAACTTAGCGACTTTGTCGTTATATTTAGCTTGTTTTCAGACCCCCTAGCGACTTTTTTTCTAAAAAAAGTCACTAAAAAAAGACGTGAAAGCGCATATCGCTTTTACTCTCAACAAGCAGCGGGTGCTGTAACGCAGTCAGTTCTTCTTTTACTCTTATGCTGTTTTGTGGATCAGGTTTAAAACTACTTATAAACACACACACACAAAGTAACTCCACCAGGGTGCCTATTTCGGGTCACTTTTGCCGGTCCAAGCCCGGGTAAAGGAGCAGGGTTGGAATTGTGACATTAAAAAAACAATAATTGCTAAAATAAATTTAATTTGTAGTTCTAAATAAACTCTAAATGCATTTAGGACGTTTTTTACTCACTTTATGTCTCTTCCACGATGTTATTTCTCTCTCCAACAACATAGGTTACAATTACATTAGCATGACCAATTATGCAAATTAGGTGATGACGTCATTTAGCGATTTCTAACGACTTTTAGGACAGCCAATAGCGATTTTCCTTACTGAGGAGTTGGCAACACTGAGTGAAGCTGTTCTGCCTGCACGGGCGGTTCCAACACCCTATCAAGACGCTTTGTTTTTGCTCTTGTTGTAGTTTGTTTTAAGCTCCCTCTGCCCAATACAACACTGGAAACACAAACTCATCTAGCACCTGAAACATCGCCCTCTTCCCAACCTATTTTCTAAAAATAAAAACAGGACCATCATTTCAGTCTGTCTTATGCTGAAGACTAAACATCCCCTCCCTCCTATTTTGGCCTCAGTCTTGTCGAGGTAAAGGCCTAACGGGGTAAAATGTTGTTTCTGGAGCAAGTCCAACGAGGCCAACGCAAGCAGCTTGATGAACAGCACTGTCATAGCGAGAGCGTTAATGTGCAGGCTTTGGAGAATTATGATGAGATTAGCTCAGAGCCCAGTGGAACGCCTTGTGCCACCGGTATTTGTTTATGTCACTTTGGGTTTTAGTAAGAGAGGCGTAAGTTACTGAGCGACCCTCCGGTGTTGGCGAACGTCAATAAAACAATGTTATAAGAAGTAGATCATAGAGCTGAAGGTCAAGGCCAAATTATTTAGTCCTGTATTTCATCTGCATACAGGCATGCGGAAGAATTTATAATTTGCACGGTTTATAATGTTTAGTTTGTCAGTGTGTGTGTCTGCATAAAATAAAACTACCTCTCTTAGCAGAGACAGACTCTTCGGCGTTTTTCTGCTCCACTCTAGTCCTCCACTCTTCCCAGCTGTCCTGGTGGGAGTACATGCATAACAGCAGACTACTCCACAGTGCAGGCATCCCATCAGAGAGCCCCTACCTGGTGGGATGGTGAGATGTGATGAAATGGAGACATCAGTGTAGCAGTGGCAGAGACGCTGGAGTTTCAGCACTGAGGCTTCAGTTACCTGGCAGCACATCTGAATTCCCCACAGTCAGAAGGGATGTAGTGGAGTGTGCACATGGAAGGAAAAACAAAGTTTACTTTGGGAACCTGGACAGAGCAAACAAAGGAGGAAAGTTAATAGATTTGCAACTGAAAATACACTTCCTCGTAGCTGTGAAATGAGAATTTTGAACAAAGAGAAGCAGTACAAACAGTGCTCAGATGTGGCACAGAGGTGACAGACAAATCATACCCAACACACTCAGATTGCACCAACATGAACTCCCCTTCTTGCCTTCTTGTTTTGCTTGTGCTGCACCACCACACCCACCCTTATGCCACCCTCCCTACGTCTTCTCTGTTTTGCTATTGCAGATGCTGGATAAATAAGCAGCCGTTTTGCCTGCCAGTGTGCAAAATGGTCCTTATTTATCTCTACCATTAGAGAGTGGGTTCTATTATAAAGCTTTGCATTATTCAGTGAACCTGAGAGACTGATCATTATGGATTTCAGCCCTTTTCCATACCGGCCCCTGGAGTCCAGCTTGGTCTGCTGGCTCATGCACTGCCACATCTGACCTTGTGCTATGAGCAAGCTGCAAGGAAGAATGGGTCAAAACTCCTCTTCAAAAACTGAAGAAAAGATGTAAATCTAGCCGTGAAATATCAAGTTCCATCTAAATGCTTCACTTTCAGGAAGTATAAAGGAACAGAAAAAACGAATTCCACGTGCTACAGTTTCCTGGGTTTTGGTAAGCTCAATGAAAAGCTAACTGGACAGCTAGTTAAATCAGTTTTATGGGAGTTGCAGCAGAGTAAGTGGCAGGCACACAGCGAGGATGGGGGGAATCATAGCTGAACATATGGTGCTGCAGAATGGTTCAATGCTGGGACAGGAGATGAATACTGAACAGATAAATGTGATAAGCAGTCGTCGCTTACAGTGTAACCTCTCAGTACAGTGGGAAGAAGCAGCGTCATTAACATTAACTCTTGCACATCAAGAGCTTTTAAAGCTGCTCAATTTGCTCTCATTTGGTAAACAAGCACTGCGTCGCTGCTGGTGGCTGAAAACACTGAATGAGGCATTACTTGTTGATCCGCAGCCGCTCTCACTCTGAGCGCTAATAAGCGCTCGGTCTTTAATGTGCATGTGCTGAGATAAGGAGAATTTGTTACTCCGCTTGTCCTGCAACTCAGCAATTAGACCCTGCCATTAACCATTTGTTATATCTGCTCTTTCTCTCCTTCAGCTTGGCACCTTGCTGATTACAACGCGTTGGATCGATAATTAAACAAATTAAAGGGGACTGCTGGGTCAATTTTCATCCCACCTTAGCCGGCGGCTGCCGCGGCGTCATATTAAAGTCTGAAAAAACCTCTTGAAATGCAGCAGAGTTCAAATTAAAGGCGGCTTAAAAAACCGTTCTGAGCGTTCATTCGTTTCCGCGTTTTACGCAGAGCTCAACTACACCGACGCGACAGAGACGGAGCGGATAATTGTGTCGGAGCAGGCGGGTTGGAAGCAAACCTGCGACTTGTGCGTTCTTATTTAGTTAGTCGATGGCTGTGACCCGGTGTTCTAACCAGATGTGGGAAAAGGCAGTGAGGGGCTTTCACGTGCGAGACGGCTTGTTTTTACTCACACGATAGTTTCAAAATAGTGAGCTTCTACTTTAACGATGATCCTTTTATTTAATAAAAAATGTCATCAAGACCCCGAGTTTCACTTAAAATGCAAATTAAGGAGAGCCTATAGTTGATAATAATTGTGATAACAAAGGTTAAACTCGCCTCTGTGTC
Organism: Neolamprologus brichardi; assembly: GCF_056152115.1. Classification (NCBI taxonomy): domain Eukaryota; kingdom Metazoa; phylum Chordata; class Actinopteri; order Cichliformes; family Cichlidae; genus Neolamprologus; species Neolamprologus brichardi. The sequence goes on along the minus strand of NC_142109.1, from coordinate 33,447,855 downwards.
TTTACACATACTAACCTCGGTCGATGTACATAACTTTTTCTTCTTTCAGTGTGTTTAGTTTCAGTAGTTTTTTTTCTGAACGACCAAACTGCCAGAATTCAATCTATATATCCACGTGAAATCATGACGATCCATGACTCACAAATGTTCCCATTCTGGATTTTTCCATCCAGAAATGCTTTTATTGCATTGGCATTGTGTTTGGGATCATTGTCATGCTGGAAAATGAAGCTTTTCCGACGGTATTGCATGGCAGATCACAGTCTGATGGTACTTTTGGTGTTTATAATTCCATCCAATTTGACAAAACCCCCAAACTACCGTTTGAAATACAGCCCCAAATTAAGACAGGGCCTCCACCATGTTTAACACGTGATCTTAGACACTCACTGTTGTTCCTCTCTCCCAAAATCTTCTGTAAATATTGATGCTGCTTTGAACCAAAAAAATTTTACATTTCAATTCATTCCTCCATCAGACTTGTTCACACAGATTTCTGTTCCATCTTGTGTGTAATTGGCCATACCTCAGCATTTTCTCCCTTAGAATGGCCTCTGGACAGCCATCCTTCCACTGAGGCCATTTCTTATGTTGCTTTAGTGAACAATAGCTTGACCATCTGCAGATCCAGATACATCTCTTAGGTCCTGTGTCACGTGTTTGCTTGAGCTTTTTTTCTTTATGACTTTTCCTATTTGAATGAGTCATAGGTCAGTTAAGTTTAAAGTAGTTTAACAAAGAAAATTATCCTCTTAAAGTGATTAAGTAAAAGGACTGGAGTGAAAATGGGTGACAACTTGCTCAAGACCACTTTAAAAGTTATAGGTAAGTCTGGCTCTTTGGAAACAAAATGTAAAGACACGGGGAGTGGCTCCAGATTTGTGCACAGTACTCTATCTTTGTATGTATTCATTACTTCAGTTCAGCCCTCCACACTTGGTGTGAAGAGGCAAATTCGTTTCATACATGAGAACAAACCTGCTTGTGTTGCATAAATATCATTTAATTTTCTAATGCCAAAGTGGAAAGTCCCGGATGCACGTGATTGCTTTTTTAAACCCTCACCCTGCACGTATCACTGGCGATTTGGTATCGCCAGTGAGACAGCAAGTGTTGCTCGCTGTGCATCTTATTTTTTTCGTGTGAGAGCCGCGGGGGTGGTTACGCAACAGTCTGATTAATTATTTGGAAACATTTGACTTTCCTTTTAGCGCCTCCGCTCTTGTAGTGGTGAGATTTAACATAACTGCTACCATCACATCAGACGAGCCCAAAGCGCGTCTGTGTCAGGCTCCGAGCGGCTGCTGCGGTGCGCACTTTGTTGCAGTGAACAAAAAGGAAAACACACTCTGACAGCGTGTTGTTTGGGGGTGTAAACAAGGCTATTATACTTTAAAGTCACTGAAGAACCTGCACCGTGGAGTACATTTCTGGACACCAGTGGAGTGGGTTTTACGACGCCAGCTCGCGTGCCAAAAAGACAGACTGGGAGAGAGGGAGGGAGAGAGGGCGGGTGAGAAAATGAGAGGTTGTGGTGGGGTCTCTAACCGTGGGACAGACTTTTCTGAAGGATGGGGAGCTGTTTTCATTTAAGGTGGGCTGATAATTTCGCATTCGCAAAGGCGCGTTGGATGAGCGTGAAGCGCAGACAGTTGTATGGCGCACAGGGTGCTGAAGTGAGTGGAGATGTGTCTTTAACAGCTCAGCTCAGCCTTTTGATTTCTCTGCAGTTTAACAAAATTCAATAATCTTTAACTGTGATGTCACAGTTAAGAAAGAATGTGATAATTAAAATAAAATGAGATCACTCAAAATTAAAGTTAAGGCTTTAAAATCGAAAATAATATATTGCTCAATAAAAACATCCTCGGTTATATAAGTAGATGAAATGCAAAATTTGATACTAAAATCTTATTAAGCTCTAAAGTAAAGTAAAAACGATATCTGGTCAAAAATGTGGAATAGCTTAACTTTCCAGAAAAAGATTCCTTTACCTCAAATAAAGGCATTAAAAACGGATCAGAAATTCCATTTGACTGAGTGTTGTGTTTTTCTGTTTCTACTATTAATTAATATACTGTCACCTGTTTATGTATATTCTTACGTGCCCAGAAACTATAAATGTTAATGAACAAGGTTTCAAGAGTCAGAGATATTTACACATTACATATCATCACTTCATACATTTTTTATTCAATAAACGGTTAAAATAGTGAAAATAATGTTTCTGTTATTTCAATCATTTCAATTTAAGATCAAATCACGACCGTGACAGAAAACTGGAGACTGGTTTTACCCTTTATTTAAAGTTACGTTGTTCTAAAGGTTTGTTAGCAGTAGACTGAAGACAAGTGATTGAGACTTCACGTGAAACGTTTTGCATCCCCTCCTCTTCTCCTTCCCCGATCTCATCTCACTTTGTGGCGTACACGCACTCTCTGCCGCTGTAAGTGGTAGGACAGAGTGAATACGACCTTAAATAAGGGGCTGGACTCTGTGGGCTTGGCAGAACCCGCTGCCTCCCCTCAGTGATGCAGTGAATCTGCGCTGGTTTGTCCGCTATATAAGCCGCACACAGCAGCGCGAGTCTCACAGCTTCAGTGGACAGCTCCGTGGTGCTGAAATCTCAGAGACACCCCTCTCTCTCACACTCAATCCCTGACGCATGACAGGAACCATGGAGGGATTCTCGTGGAAACTTTTTCTACTTTCCTGCCTGGTTGTTGTGGAGAGCCTCGCGCAAGACTTCGGACAGACGCAGTTTATTTGCACGTCAGTGCCCAAGGATATGGACTTGTGCACAGCTACGATGCAAAACAGCGGCCCGGCGGAAGACCTGAAGAGCACTATCATACAACTGCGGGAGACGGTGCTGCAGCAAAAGGAGACCATTGTGAACCAAAAGGAGACAATCAGGGAACTAACGTCCAAGTTGAGCCGCTGCGAGAGCCAGAGCCTCCCTGCGGCCGCAGGACCTGGCGGCCGGCGGCCGGGGTCGAAGAACACGATGGGGGATGTATCTCGGGGCACTACGGATACTCTGGCCCAGCTGGGACAGACTTTACAGACGCTCAAACAGAGACTGGAGAATCTAGAGGTAGGAAAGCAGAGCGACTGATTTGCCGACAAGATCAAAAGTTAATTAAATCGCCTCCATAGTTAATTAGATTAAAGGATAATATTCTTTAACTCGTTGATTGTGTGTTGCTGCGGCTTTCTGCAGCTTGTACTTGGGGCCACATGAGTTTTCTAACATATTTATCTGTTTGTTGGAGAGAAGCTCCGTGTAAAGTGAAATGTTCCGCAGCCTATAAAATCAAGTGAATAGCACGTTTAAGATAAAGCTTTGCGCTTGGCAGTGAGTAGAGTAAACAGCTTCCAGGGACTTTAAAGAAAAAGAAGTCTTCCCTGTCACTTCTTTAACCCCCTCTCTGTCTCATTCTGTCCGATGCAGCAGTACAGCCGGGGGAATAACACCGTGCAAGCAAACAGCCTGAAAGACCTGCTGCAAAACAAGATAGATGACATGGAGAAGCAAGTTCTGTCCCGGGTCAACACGTTAGAGGAGACCAAATCCGGATCGAGGAATGACTCCGAGCAGCGGAACAGAGTGGAGTCCACGCTCACCTCTCTGCACCACCGGATAACAGACCTGGAGAAAGGTGCGTTTGGATTTCAACGGGCACGGGACTTTAAAGCTGCTCGACCCCGTGTTGCTTTCACGGCATTAAAACGAACCACGGAAATTTAAAAGCTGATTAGATGCAATTTAATTGTGTTTCACGCTCAAGGACGTAACATCCCTTAGGAAACTCCCCACCCCAAACAGGTAGCAGCGGCAATGTGAAACCTTTTTACCGCAACCATCACATTGCGCACAGATATGAGAGGGTGGTGAGGGGAGCTGCATTGCTTTGCATATCTCAGGCTCTGTTTGCACTTTTGCTTCGCTGAGTTTTTGTTTTTCAAAGAATCTGAATATCCAGCTTGTATACGAGCCTCTGCAAAGGGGATTAGTGAAACTTTGCGCACCGGCGCGTTTTGGAGCAAATATCGGTTCAAATTCCAACACGTGCAAACGCGCGTGCGTATGTTAGACCGAATGAGAGGGAGGAGACAGAGCCATCTTACACAAAATATCACGGGATCGCAATGGTGCAAAGAACCATGATGGAAAAGATTGTATGAAACTAGTCAGCCCTCAGCTTCTTTTGCTTTTCAAAGACACTCCTCATAAAGAAACAGACTCTGTCATGTACCATAGTTTTACAAAATGTATGTAGGCGTATGGATGTTCAGCTTTCCTGTAATTTATCTCTAGACATATGAATAAAATGCTCACTGCTAGTGCTTTAACTAACAGTAATCTCATCAACAGGCAAAGACACCCGACCAACAGATAAGTTCCAGATCACTTTCCCCCTGAGAACCAACTATATGTACGCCAAAGCAAAGAAGAGCCTTCCTGAGATGTACTCCTTCACCGTGTGTCTGTGGATCAAGTCCAATGCTTCGCCTGGGGTGGGCACCCCCTTCTCCTATGCAGTTCCAGGACAGGCCAATGAGCTGGTGCTGATTGAGTGGGGGAACAATCCCATGGAGATTCTCATCAATGACAAGGTAATGAAAAAGCTATTATCCTGGAAGCAAAGCGAATTCACACGTCTCTCACCTTTGCAGGAAATGTATGTAACACATCAAAATAGTAATTTACAGTTGGGGGAAGCTGCAATACTTTCTGCTTGGATGAGTCAGGGTAACCTGACAGCTTCTCTGTAACACAACAGGAGGCTGAGTTAAAATAGGTGCTGTTTGAAACAGAAGCAACCTTTTTATAGAAGAGGAGGAGATATGTGATATGGGGGAAATGATTCAGCAGAAAGGCAACACGATGTGCCGAGTCTGTGCTACCAAAGTGTGGAAGACATATTGAACAACGGAACTTACGAAATGTCTTTGCTCCAGGTTGCAAAACTGCCGTTCCTCATCAACGATGGAAAATGGCATCACCTCTGCATCACGTGGACCACCCGTGACGGGATGTGGGAGGCCTTCCAGGACGGAGTGAAGCGGGGCAGCGGGGAAAATCTGGCGCCATACCACCCCATCAAACCAGAGGGTGTGCTGGTTCTGGGACAAGAGCAGGTGGATATTAATTATTAGACATTTAATCCTGAACCTATTTGGAAATAATTCTCAACCAATTATGTGATAAAATTTGGACAAAGATTAAAAGTGGCGATATTTATCAAATGAGACCATGGGGGAACTGCAGAGGTGGTCAATTAATGCTTTCCAGTGTGTGCAAGGCATGAATTTGATAGAGAAGCATAATTTGAGATTTATTTTACAGAGAAAACTAAGCAAGATGTATCCTCCATATTGCAATCATATTCTTAAATGAAATCCAGCTGCAGAGTTTTCAAAATGATTGTTGGCTTTCTACCTGGATCAAGTATTTTCAGGAGTATGGAAGATAAAAAATGACAAGAATTTGTAGAAAAGGAGGCATAGTTTAATTCCTAAAATGGGACAAAAGATATTTCTATTTTAATAGATTTTTTTTTAAATTTTGTCTTTAGCTTGAATTAATTCCTTTTTCAACTTTATTTCCCATTTTTTCCCATTTTATTCATTAATATTAGTGTAGTTTTACTCGTGCGTGTGAGCCTGTCAGTGATCAACTATATGGCAAAACTTGCCAAGCCCTCAGCCCCTTATTTGCATAATTTAACATAAGTGTCTGAAGTAAACTGAAACAAACTAACAAATAAACTGAAACTATCATTAGTTATAACAAATTAAAGGCATACATTTATTTATTTTTAAGATTACATTTGATCAATTTTCTCTCTTTGTTTTTGGATCCTGGCACTTTTTGTCCTCCATAAAGAGCATCCCACTTTAAACAAGAGTGTGTTTCTTGTACAAATTAAAGCCCTGAGTTTTTTCATTTTGTAAACCTCAACTTGTCTGGATAACCTTGCAACTGTCCTGTGAAAACCCCCCCAAGTGAAATGCTTAACATCCCTTTGTTTCACAGGACACGCTGGGAGGAGGCTTTGATGCCACACAAGCCTTTGTTGGTGAGCTGGCAAACTTAAACATCTGGAATAAGAAACTTTCTATCACCGAGATCTATAACTTGGCGACCTGCAATAGCAAAGCATCGACTGGCGATGTGTTCTCCTGGACAGAGAGCAACATCGAAGTGTTTGGCGGAGCGACCAAATGGACCTTCGAGCCTTGCCGTTCAGCCAACTGAACTGCATCTCACCGCTGGAGAAAGGCCTATCTGTATTTCTGAGCTTTTGTCGTTCTTGTCTTCATTTGACGTTTGTTAGAGACTATCTGAGTTATAAGTAAGCTTAAATCTGGGATTTCCACCATTCTTAGGTATCCATGTTGCAAAACAACGCTTTTCATCTTGAGGAAAAAAAAAAGAATCTATTTCATCTTGGAAACCTCAGTGAGAAAGTATTGCTATTATCCTTTTTCTTTCTTGGACATTCAGTTGAAAGCACATCTAAGCTTTTCGTTTGGCTTATTTCGTCTTGGACTGGCAACTGGCAATCTGCGCCTTATGTTTGGACAATTCACAATCCAAGTGAGGAATTACATAACCGCTCTCGCCCCCCCCCCCTTCCTTCAGGAGAGTGGGAGATTACGCTGTCCGTCCAATTCTTGTCAGTGTTTGGCGCTGTAAAGTGATGTCTGATGCGGTACAGCTCCCCGTGACCCCTCCCTTCCTCCCATGCCTCCCTGCCACCCTCCCTCCTCCCCCACTTTGCCCCGCCCCTCCGGAACTTGCACTGTGACTGATGAAGAGGAATGCCAGGAGAGGAGGGTACGTTGAAGGACACTGCAAAGTCAAACTGTGGTACAAGTCGATTTGTAATCATCGTTCGCTTCAAGTGTTTCTGTAAGAATGTCGTTAACTTGCCAACATTGCTAGAAGCCTGGGTGCCTTGGGCTGGTACAAATATTCAGCACATTCGGTATGTTTTCAGTTGCAAATTCAATGTTTACTGGTTTCTGTTTTTTCTTTTTTTTTTTTCTTTTCCCCTCTAAGCTGGGTTGAGTTTCTTGTTCTTCTGGTAAACGTGATTTAATTACAGTTTGTTATCTGACATGACGTGTTTTGGCAGGTGTTTGTACTACTCTGTATTAGGAATGTTACAGTAACTGTATAGTAACAGCATGAATGACAGAGTGCTGTGAAAGCATTGTTGAAATCTGCTTTACTATCTTCTCCGGGTCTGGGTTTTTTACTGTATTGTTATATGCTCCAAGCATGGCAAAACTGAGAGATGAAGAATTTAATTTTTGTAATAAAATTGTGATACTTAATGTCAGAGTGCATTCCTGGCTTTTCTATAGTAACAAACAACAGTAAGTGGAGTTTATTTTTAAACCAGATAGGTGAAAAAGGAAGCAATAGTGACGGCCACAAAGAAGAAAACAAAAAGAAACTGCATGAGGTGCAGTGCAGATCTTAAGGTGACTGAATAAGAAAATAAGCCCTTATTGCCAGGTTTATTATTGGTGGTGTGAGGTGCAGCGCCTGCACTACGGCAGTCAGAGGGGGGGAAAGTGTCTTGTCATAACAGTTCAAATAAATTCAGCTTGAACTCAAACTTTTAACTTTAAACGTTCTTTGTCAGTTAACTCAGATTACCTGTTATTATGGCACCAACTATTTCCAGTGACACAGTGTCGCCGTTAATGCTTCCTGAATTTAAATCAGACACTTAATCTGAAGCTCAAGCATCAAACAGTGAAAGCAATTTGTCCGACCACAGGTAGATCATCCTGGGGAATTTTACTCAAAGACATTTGAGAAATATTCTTCGGTGTGGGCAGCTGTTTGTTTCTCACCAAGTATTTTCTTAATTAAGAAATCTTATCAGGGCCTTAAATATTCATTATGCCATTTGGTGCTGAATAATTTCTGCTGGGGTACAATTTGTTGATTAATTATACTGCATTTTAATCTAAAGAAGCTAAAAAGAATAAACCAAAACTTGACTAGAACATTATTGGAAGAAAAATAAACAGCTTTAGGCTTTTCATTCTGTTTTCCACAATAATTATTCATTACATCTTTGGCTTGACCTTGGAGTGAATGTTCTTCTCTGAGTGGTCATCAGCTGCTTACATTACTTTTAGTCTCACATTAAAGTGGAGTCTTTTAAAACTCCCATGAGGACATCAGCTTAGCTAAATAATGGAACAGTATTTTTTTTGTTGACATTTTACTATTTTTAATTTTAAAGTGAAAACCAGAATAAAAGACACACAAAGGGAAAAAAATCACTCCTCTCAATCAAGATCAGAATTAAATAGTTTAAAGCACAAACTACAACCTGCATTAAAATTCTTCTGTCACAGGATTTTCACACTTTCCGAGTGTGAAGGATTCGAGTGAAATTGTTTGTCTCTTTCAGTCTGTAACATTTGGTTTAAAATAAAGCTAACAGCTTTTGGGGTTTCAAAAGAAACGTTTCATTAGGAGCATTCGTGTTACGATTGTGTTCTCCTATAACACAGGCGGGAATAGCTACAACCAGTCGATAACTTTGGATTTCACCTCAAAAATATTCCCACATATTCCAAAATTTCTCCACCAAACACAACCAGTCAGTGTTACTTTAGCTTATGTTTGATCAGGATGTTCATATGGTCACATGTAAGTAACCACTCTGTTAATCTGGGGCTTGAGTTACAACACAAGCTCATTTCCAGTTTGAAGTTTCTGAATCTTTGTTCCATACATTTAGCTGATGATGTAATCATATCTATTTGCAGCCAGGCTGCAAATAGATATGATTAAACAATCCTCTCTCAGTGCTTTAATTATATTTAAACAATTCTTTGGCATTTCAGGCCTTTATTTACAGCAATAAACTGGTGCTTGTGGGGATTTCAACTCATTTTTGAAATGTCACTTACCTGTCAGATGCTTTGAGGATTTGACAGTTCAGCTACAGCGCACTAAAAATTCATCTGGCTCTTCTGCAAATTCAAACAAAAATGTAACGTTCAGCTACAGGCACAGAAAAATAGACCCATAATCTTTAGAACATTTGCATTTGTTCCCTCCAGTAAAAACATAAAAAAGGTACAGGTCTTATTATTTTTCTATTGTCACTCAGGGAGCAATGCCGCCAACACCGGTGTGTTGTTTCTTCAGCGGTGGGTTGTTTTTACTCCTAAAATATAATAAATGAGTTAGTATAAACACTAACTTTTAGGGTAGACATTAATAAGCTGAGTTAGCATCTGTATTGTCTGTTTTCTGGCGCAGCAGAACCAGAAGGACTGAAGACGATCTGACATTTAATGAACCGACAGAATTTAAAAAGAAATCCAAACGGGAGGCCAAAGCAATTGTGAGTAACATGAGAGAGATTTGACATACAATAGAAACCACAACAGACAAAGACAGCAGGGAAAACGGGGCCGGGTATCCACAAGGGAACCGATTAGGAACGAGAAACAGTTGGTTAACAAGACACAGGTGAAAGTGCTCCGCAGCGGGAGAAGGTAATGAGGGCGGGGAAGGAAATCACAAACCTGTGAAACAAAAGCATGAAGTGAAACCCCAAAATGAGTTCTGTCCCTGCAGGATGAACTCTAACACTACACACAATTACAAAGGACACATGAAGGAAAACAACCTAAGACGAAAACAAGACTAACGTCTACAAAACAACAATAATTAGTGAACGGAGAGATATGTGATGTTTTTAATGTGGACAGACTTTCCTGCTTAAATGCATCTGAGCTTCAGATGCAAAAGTAGCCTGATGTCAACAGATCAAGAGCCATGAACGTGGACGTGGACACATTTGGGGAACCGTAAATGCTTCTTAAAGCTGGTTTTGCTCGCTGTCCACTCCAGTCCAGTGATTGGAGGGATTCCCATGATGCATTGAGTTTTTCCTTTCCAGTCACCTTTCTCACTCTCTATGTATTAACAGACCTCTCTGCATTGAATCGTATCTGTTATTAATCTCTGTCTCTCTTCCACAGCATGTCTTTATCCTGTCTTCCTTCTCTCACCCCAACCGGTCGCAGCAGATGGCCGCCCCTCCCTGAGCCTGGTTCTGCCGGAGGTTTCTTCCTGTTAAAAGGGAGTTTTTCCTTCCTACTGTCGCCAAAGTGCTTGCTCATAGGGGGTCATATGATTGTTGGGTTTTTCTCTGTATCTATGAAGCGCCTTGAGGCGACTTTTGTTGTGATTTGGCGCTATATAAATAAAATTGAATTGAATTGAATTGACTGCTCGTCTGCCTGCACGGAGCTCCTTTGCCAGGCAGACGGGCAATACTGACACTGTGTTTTTTGACCTTTGACTTCCTTTGCTGTTCTCCCTGCTCTGTTCCAGCTCACAAGGATCAGGGTCTTTGGGAACAGCACAGGAACATGTTAAAAACATGGAATAGTGGAATTATTTATGCATTTGCAGGACTATAAAAAACGGGCTCAGTGATTCTGTCAAGTTCCTTTCACACCGATGTTACTCTTAGATTCATTCAAGTGCTGCCACGTTTTAGATACACAACTGCCTGATATTTCAACACTTACAGTGAACACACTTCAAAATTCTTTTATTTTTTTTTATTCCTAGCTCACCTGACATCCCTGCTGCTTTAATCCTCTTTGAATGACAGTTACTCCACTGTCATCACTCACTGGAATTTCTTTATTCTTCACACATAAACTGACATTTCACCTGCCGGCACTGACTCACACACTGAAGCGAAACTTTTAAAAGTCAAGTTTTAGAGCTGGATTCATATTCAGCTAACATTTCAATGATGTCTGCCGCCTCAAGTACAACTGACACGGCAGCTCCTTTTATTGTTTGCACAAACTGACAAATCACCTACAGATATGTTAACACCGTTCAGACTTTTTTAAACAGTTCAAGCATTTCCGAGCTTCAAATTCAACCAGCACCTGAACTCCTTTAATTTTTTTTCACTGTAAACATGAAATCTTTTAAGAATTTTAATCATTTTGTTTTACTCGAACGTGTGTTTTTAATTTAAAAGTGTTTCCTTTTCTAGTTAACATGCTGTGTTTTGTTTCACGCCTCTATTAGCTTATGAATAAATTCATTAGGCCTTGACTTAAATATCATTTGGTAAAAACAAAGTTGTCCTAACAGGCATTTCTGCTCAATAGATTTTTGTGAAAGACTTTGAACTTGCATTGGATTTTTTTTCTTTTTAGCAAAGAGAAATTTTGTTTCCTAACTTTAATCTCCCATGATGCTCAGCAGACAGCAACCAGGGTCAAGAGCCTTTGATAAGAATGACAAGGCACTAATACAAAGCAAATTCCTGTAACACACACACACACACACACACACACACACACACATTCTCGTTTTGATATCTTAGTGAGGACATCTAATTGACATAATGCTTTTCTTAGCTGCTTACCTTAGCCTAAACCTAACCATAACCTAATTGTAACCCTGACACTAAAACCACACTTGTGGTCCCCACAAGTATAGTAACATTCAAATTTTAAGTCCCCACAAAGATGTCTAAACAGGAACACACATAAACACATACAGGGCACAAAAGTATTTCCTCTACCTCTCCGTAGATGGATCCCAAACTACTCATAAAATTATACTTTTGTACATTAGGACACCTGAAGTCAAGAGAATTCAGCCCTTCTACAGTATAAAACAACTCCCCTATTATGATATAAATAACAGGGGGGGACCACAAATTATCCTACCGCTACCTGAGGAAATACTGGCTCTCACAGAGCCACAAAAGCCCACCACACACCCATCAAAGAGCACATAGTCATAATCACTAGGTCTGTTTACTACACACACCTAATACCCTGCCGGGGCAATGCTGATAAGCCTTTACTGAATATATTGCTGCAGTGCAATAGCATTTTGTGCTTTGTGCAGAATTTAAAGTGGACAGACAAAAACAGATCAGCGCAGACTAAAGGATGATGTTGCACTTTGTATCCATAAGACAAAGCCACCTCTTACGTGAGCAATCTCGACTGATAACTCGACATGACGTAACAGCAGGAGTTACACTTGCCTTTGCGTCAATTGATTATAATGAAATTGCTCTGTAAAGCCTCGACATAAGCAGCTACAGGCTGAGGGACAATAAGTACACAGATACTTTTGGAAGGTCGTTAGCAATTTTCTGCTTCTGAGGTACAGCATATTACATGATGTTATGCTTGCAAAGCACATATTCTAGGACACCTCCTCAGCTGGCAATGCAAACCAATGTAAGATGCTTTTTTAAAAAAGATGTTTGTACTTTATGTAAGGAGAAGATGTCCTACTTGTTTTCAGACATCACATGCTATTTATTTAGACAAAGTTTTTATCAAGACTTTTAGCCACGCAGCAGCATTTTAGCCGAAAAGCTAATTGTGTTACTTTTTAAGTGATGCTGTACTTTTTTTTTTTACCCTTTTCTACCTATTTTGCATTGAAAGCAACCTACAACATTTTCTCTATCCATTTATTTACTTAAGGTCCCACATACACAGGCCTAGAAACTGGTCAATGACAATAATAGCAAAAATAGCAAAGAAGGTGCTGTACCAAAAAAAACCCCATTGTGATTGCTGTGGTCATTAGCACATTAGGTCATTGTTGGGGTTGCCGGTAGTTTGCATGGAAGACATCAACTTTTCTGCAAACACAAAAATGAACTTTTCACTGTCAGAAAAACCTGAAAATGTGCTGCACGATTCACAATGACTGGTGAGTGTTTGCAAAATCCACCATGCATGGATCAACTATGTGTGACTGCAACAATATATTAGCGACCCCCAAAAATGGCACAGAGGTTTCAGCGCAGCAGCATATCCCTCTTTGTGAACAATTTTACTTTGCAACCTCCACCTGCAACCACCTGCTTACTGGACAGTTAGTACACATTATTCCCTAGTGTGCAGTCGTTACCAGGGGGTCGCCAATCGTAGACCTGCATGACTGAGGCCTAAGTACTGATCCAGAGAGTCTTCTCATATGTGGCTTATCCTATACCATGACTAGTAAATCAACCTACATAAAAATGTGGCTAAAACTGATAATAAAGCACAGAATGAAACCTAAAAATATGAAAATCCAAAAATTAGGGATGCACCGATACTGGTATTGGGTATTGGGGCCGATACTATAAAATGTGTGTGTACTCATACTTGTAAAAGTTAACCGATACCATGAACCGATACCAACTTATTTCATTAATCAGAGGGTGGCTTGTCATTTCTGTTGTAGTTTTTTATATTGGCCACTAGGGGGACATCCCGCACTAAACAGGCACAGGGTTAGACGAGTGAGACTGGCGACTCCAGATAAAAAAGAGAAACCGGAGGCTGCTGTAGCTAGGCTAAACAAAATGTCAGCAGTGTGGACCACAATGACTGCAATAATTTAAAAGTTTATTTTATTCGCAAACCTAATTTGTATTTATTTTATTCCAATCAGAAGTGTTTATTTATTATTCCGAAAGCTCAAGACAGTGCCAATAGTTCAGTGATATTTTGTAAAATTACAATGTGGAGACTCTGCAATAATTTAACAGAAGTGATTATTTTTCACTTGAAATTTTTTCGTGGTCATTTTTATTAAGATTTAATTTTTTTATCGGCAGGGAATATAATAAAACTTGTCTTCCAATTAATTGTATTTGTGTGTGTGTGTGTGTGGTAGAAGTATCGTTTTTTGTACTCTGTATCGGCAAGTACTCAGATCCAAGTATCGGTGTCGTATCGGTTTGAAAAAATTGGTATCGTTGCATCCCTACCAAAAATCAAATATATTTTATAATTCTGACAGCAAAATAAGTGTGTTCCACTTTTACTCCAAACTGTCATAACAAAACAGGAGTATTATTAAGGTGAAGCCCCCCAGAGTCAAGACAGACAAGATTCATGAGCCTATGTTATATTAATTCCTCTGGGTTTTTGTTTTTTTGTTGTTGGAGAGAGAGATTGAGTGGATAAAGACGTGACATCTTTGCTGACATCTCATTAATTCATAAGCAGTTCCTGGTGGCAGAGGGAAGACAGGAATAATGCTTCAGTTCAGAGCTGCAGCATTTACTGCTGTTAACTTTGGGCGACAAAGCAGCACCATGTAATGAGACTTTTGGTTGTGCCATGCTCAACAAATAACACTGAGAAGAATGTCTGCTGAGAGCGTGTCAAATATCAGCACATAATGAGGCCTTGGACTATTGACAACCTGTTTATTTCTGCCAGTGGATCCGTTTCATGTCGAGCTAAAGGACTTGAAACGGTCAAAGGGATTTAACTCAGAGCAGATGCTTTAAAGCGAACTGCCAACATCAATCTTTCCTCTTAAAAAAAACAGAGAAAGAGAGCTTCATCTTCCTCCTCTGCTCTTTTTTCCCCTCTCCCTTCTCCTCCCATGGTGAGAGCTCCAGGTGACAGCGGGGAGTGAAACTTGTGGCATTTACTGATCAGCAGAGGCTTCCAGGAAGGATGGTGGGAGGATAATGAGGCTTCCTGGGCAGCCTGGGATCAAGGTGGATCCATGCCTCCCTTTCTTAGCCAGTCATTTCGGACAAGTGAGGCGTAATCCCTCTTTATATAAAATCAGATTATCACACAAATCTCACCGGGCTTCTTTGGCCCAGAACAGCAGCTGTGAAATAAGCTGAGCACTGGACTGAAGAGGAGCTGAAGGTGGTATACAGTGATATACCTTTATGTGTTCTAGCTTTGCACAATAACATTTACAGCATATTTAAAATTGCAATAATGTATTTTCTGCCTACAGTATCGACACATTAGCATCTCTTAAGTTGAGCAAACAGCTCTCTGTCGATATGTCAAGCAGCTATGGCACAATATTATTCTTCCCTTTGAAGTCGCACTGTGAGTTATGCTGGATTTGATTTCAAGACTCGATTCGCTGCGAGATAATTAGCCTCAGTTGCATCAGTAGACTTCATTAATGCATTCTCATGCATTATCGTTGAAGAAGAGACTGCATCGCAGTGCTACACTTATTATTTCCTTAAACCTCTCATCACAATCTTTGAAGTGTAATGCTAACGCTAACAAACAGATTGTGTAAAACTTTAGAAGTGGGGCGAAAGAGCCAGATTTAGGAGCTCCTAAAAGTCAGAGATTTATCTGAAATTGCTCATTCATTGCACAAAGAATTACATCACCTGAGAGGTTGTGCATTATTACCTAACTTTGTGACCTAGATTTCTAGAGAACCTATGTGCAAATTGAATTCTTCACAGTGCATTTTCATAAATAAAATTATGCCGATTAGCTAAATGAACCTGACTTGTTAATAATGCACAGAGGAACTCGGAGTCAGGACACAAATGGAACTTTTTTCCTCAGGACCTACTTCAAATGTATCTGAAATAAAGTATGCATTAAACAACACGTTCTCACTCCCAAAGCGTAACATTTTACGCTAGGTGACAAATCGTCAACATATTACGTTTTCGGCTACCCACCACGTTCCTAAATGACGACCTCGGAAAAATGAGGAAATATGAGAACCATATGGACTCAATCTACACATGTTCGCTCTTTTTCTTCAAATCGCTTAGAAACACGCTATTTAACGTCATTAAAGTCCTGGTTAACCTCAGGAAAAAGGTTATGGTTAGGGCTAGGGATAAGGTTAGGTTTAGGGCTGGAATACAGGGCTGGAACGTCGGGAGCCGCGGGAGCGTCATTGCACTGGATTTCGGCCATAACCCGCCGCGTACCATAAGAACGCCGAAGGTCTCCTTTTGCGTTCCTCAGGAACGCCCTGGGACGTGACAAAACGTCGGCATGTTACGCCTTGGGAGTGAGAACGGGCTCGCATTAAAATATTAAAAACACAATTAAGGGATTAATAACAAAAATCAAATGAAATAAAGTAAACACAGTTAAAAGTTTTAGCATAGTTATAACACTAACAACAGAAAGGTTTGAGGGGAGCCTGGCATCACACAAAGAGCTGAGCCCTTTCATGTTTACAATGACGGATGAGCTCAGGTGTCTGTGGACTATGTTTATTTAAAAAACGGGGTCATCTAGGAGCAGGTTGAAGAGAACTTGTGGAGGTAGAGGTATGCTCTGGAAAGAAGGAATTAAATTCAGCAGGAGGAAGAAAGACAGTGGGATTGTTAAAGATATTCACATTTAGAAACAGGGGGAGAAAGAGAAACGAAGAAGACAGCGCTCCTGCAGATGGCGAAGAGCCGAAAAAGCAGCAGCGCTTACTGCATACACATTCGGCAGAAGTCATACAAGCAATAACTCTGAGCTTTCTGTCAACACACGGAAGTCAGTACTAAAATAAATTTACACAGTGGAAAAAATAACTTTTTAGCTGAGACTGGAAAATCTGCAGTTCCTAGAAAAATGGTTACAGGAGCGGGGCGGCTAAGGCAGCTGCAGTAAGAGAGCACAGGAGGTGATAGATATGAAGACAGAGCTGCCAGGCACGGCAAAAAGAGGAAGGCCAAAGAGTAATAAAAGAAGAAAAGTATATAAAGACAGAAGGGCTGAGCAGAGGAAACCATTCAAAAGCACGTGAAAAGAAATGTTCAGTTTAGGTTTAAATGTGGTTCAACGTGAGGCGTCAGGACCATCAGGAGGATCAGTGAGGTTGCTTTTAGGCTGCAATTGTAATTTGTAATTTATCTCACAGCTTTAGTTGAACCCTTTACCCTCTATCATCAAACTAAAAAAAGTATTTGCACAATGATCCAGCTGCCTGGGGTGTAGCTTTCTCTCTCATTTAATAACACAAAAACAATTCCTGAAAGTGAAACAAAACCTTCTTTGAGATTCAGAATCTCTGCGAGCTTGTCTGCATCCCAAACAAGTCTGGGCAGTCCTGACAATTCAGGCTTCTTCTCCGAGATGCAGAAGCTTTTTGAAGTGTGCGTTTGATGTGAAACCCTGCTGAGTTATAACCCACCTCTCCGCAGATGGAGGCTCTCACCTCGAGCTTGGAGCTCTAAGGTATTTCCTCTCTCTGTTCGTGAAGGGTTTTCCCCAGGTGATTCCCGGGCACTTCCTGGTTACTGGGCCTTTAAGTTGCATGTATTTTTAAGAACTCATTATCAATTTCATTAAATTATTCAGAAATGTAAATATGTTTCTTTTTAACTACAATTTAAAATAAAGGTTATTAAGGTGTAAAGTTTCACTTCGGGCAAAGAGAAAAGCAAAAACAAAAGCCGCTGCAGTAACTTCCTGCGATGCTTCAAATCTTATATGATTTATTAATGCGCTTGGCCCCAACCTATTGCCACTTACTCCTCACTGAATCCTCAATGAAATATGTATGGGTGACGCAAGACAACAGGATGTGAAAGAGGAAGATGAAGGAATACTGGGAAGGTGAAGGGGAGGAGTCGTTGCCGCCAGGAGTCCCGATCTCATTTAAAAAGCCGGCTTTTGTGTCTCCACAGTGGAAATGAAGGAGATGAGTAGGAGATGAGATAACAAGAAAACCACAGTTCTCCCAAATCAGAGAAAATTACATCATGAGAAAAGGAAGAACTGCACCACACAGCAGCGACTCAATGTAAAGTAAATGCAGAAAACTGGATGCTGATGCTGATCAATTACAGCTCAATATTTTTACTCTTGAACGGGTAAGTTTACACCTTTTAGCCAAGTTGCTTCTTACTGGTTACCCTTCACAAACAAAAGGTTTCAGCAGCAGGTGGGAGGGGCTACCTGAGAAGTTTTATTAATAAATTTCATAACGATGGCTATTTAAAAGTGTTTGTAGTAAAAATATCACGTCACACACTCTGAACATCTGAATGTTAATCACAGAAGGGATGACGTTCGTACATTTTTTTGTATGATTGACTATCAGTAAATACATAACGGGCGACCGTGGCTCAAGAGTTGGGAGTTTGCCTTGTAATCGGAAGGTTGCTGGTTCGAGCCCCGGCTTGGACAGTTTCGGTCGTTGTGTCCTTGGGCAAGACACTTCACCTACCGCCTACTGGTGTTGGCCAGAGGGGCCGATGGCGCGATATGGCAGCCTTGCTTCTGTCAGTCTGCCCCAGGGCAGCTGTGGCTACAACTGTAGCTGCCTCCACCAGTGTGTGAATGGGTGGATGACTGGGTGTGTAAAGCGCCTTTGGGGTCCCTAGGCGGGACTAGTAAAAGCGCTATACAAATACAGACCATTTATATATTCATTTTACTTTACTGTTCTTTATTTAGAAATTAATATTTTATGTTAGAAAAACAATTTTCCCAGAGGTTTTAAAAGCTTATAATTGACCTTTAAATGATTAATTAATCCATACTAAAGCAATTAGTTTCAACCTATAAAGCATTCATGAGTGTTGGTGGTACAGGAACTCCTTATAAGAAAATGACATAATCTAACAGCATGATGCTTTGGATTTCTCCAAATGATCCTCTGCACTGTGTTGTCAGATTTCATAAGCCCTCCTCCCATCTTTATTTTCTCCCTCCATTCTGCTACTCCTCCTCCTTATGTTCGCTCTCTGTCGTCCTCTCTGGGGAGGCAGGGTGGGCGACTCACATTGGTCAGCTACATTTAGAGAATCTACAAGAAGAAAAAGGGTGTGAAAAGAAGATTACCAACGAGAGGATAAAAAAAGACAAGACAGGAAGAAGAAAAAAGGCACCTGCTGAAGACAAGCAGGTCAAAAGGTTTGAGATGACAGTATGGGCCAAATATAAGTCTGGGATTTGTGTTTTAGTCCCTTTCCTCAGCACTCACAGGAGCTACTGAAGTGCAGGGTGAACTGTAAATGGGATGACGTAACCTCCATGGGGGTTAAGTACATGAAGTAGCTCAAGGTCAGGCAGGATGAAGGCTATGCAGTGTCCTTGGATTTAGCTTGATCAAAACAAACGCCCGGCTTTCCCCTGAGTTTTGAGGGCTCTAATGGCAGGACTCTCCCTGTAAGGAGTGGACAGAGTACATAAAACATGGATGTAGTGGCCTTGACTTCACCCACTGGTTAATGAAGTCCCGCTGTGAAGCCTCAACCTGTCAAATCTTAGTGTTTTGAAATTGACTGTAAAACTGGGGCCTGCTCTACGTGCTTTCCAAATCGGAATATGAAATCAAAAACATGTTACAAAGATGATGCACTGCAGTTGTTTGGCTGCTTGCTTTTTGACTTTTTAACTGAAAGAGAAAGCCAATGAGAAAGTGCCAAAACCTGCAGTCCCTCTAATGGCCACTGGACTCTAAAAACAAGTCAGTCCCATTAGACCAGTGGTTCTTAACCTTGTTGGAGGTACCGAACCCCACCAGTTTCATATGTGCATTCACTGAACCCCTCTTTAGTGAAAAATAAAATGTGATTCTTTTCAAATTCAAGACATAGATATGTTTTTTATTGGTGCACAAAATGAGCCGTGCATGTCACGGTGGAGGCTCTGCCGAACCCCTGAGACCGATTCACCGAACCCCAAGGGTTTGATCGAACCCAGGTTAAGAACCACTGCATTAGACACTTGTGCAGCCAATTAACTTTTCATAACTCATCGTGAAGTTATTTTAGTAAGGCTTATAGTTACATGCTATCATTCAGTGTGCTCTGTATTCTGGACCCAGTATGTAGGAAATGGGACTTAAACTCGAATGTAGCTTTATCACTGCTTCACAAGAACCACAATATAGAATATAAAAGCACTTAAGATGGACAGAAAGTAGGAACTTATTAACTTGAAAATTATATCAGAAACATGAAACTCACAGGGTGCACAGCAAGAGGAAATGAGGGGTGACATAGTAGAGAGAGACTGAGGCTGTATCCCAATTCAGGGTCTGCAGCCTTAAAGGCCGCATTTTAAGGCCGATTACGTGACAGCGACGTGACGAAGGCTGTCCCAATTCAAAGGCTGCTTGAAATGCGGTCCTCAAATGTGTCCTTCATTTCCCTGAATTTTAAGGACGTGGCGGTCTTGACTTCGTGGCCCAACATATCCCAGAATGCATAGCGCGGCGGTGGGTGTGGATAATTTTGCCGAAAAAAAACGGCGGATGAGGGGCGCCCGAAGAGTAAACTTTAAGTAAGTACTGAATATTATGTCACTTATTTATGTGCAAATGTTTAATAACGAAGAACATGAAAACATTACTGTTGGCCACATGTCGGCAAAGTTATGTGACATTAGTGACGTTTGTACTAAGTTGGTTTTAAAGCCTTTACTTTAAAATATACGCTGTTCAATAGCTGAGCTTAATCTTACAGAGAATGATCAAAGCTCATGTAGAAACAAACAAACAAATGAACAAACGATTTTCTCCTTCATTTCTGTCAAACAAAGCTGTATGAAACGTTTCCAGCTGTTAGTATCATGGTTGCTAGGCAACCTGGGCAGCGCGACAGAGGCTAGACCGTCCCATTTCACAAGCCTCGCACTTCTGGCCTTAGCGGTCTTTAAGTACGCGGCCCTTGAGGACCGTTAAGGCTGCGTACTTTAAGGCTGCAGACCCTGAATTGGGATACAGCCTGAGACATAAACAATAAGACAGAACTCTAACAAAGAAACAAAAAAAAACAAAACATGACCGATTGAGGAGATGAGATGAACTACAGAGACTGGACATGGACCAGACAGACACAACTGAGCAGGGAACAACCCTCAGCTTAGAGGAGAAGACGAGGGGAACACGGGAAGACAAAAGGGTAAAAGGAAACGAGACTGAGACGACAAGGAACACAGCTGGGAACAAATCAGAAATGGTGAGACAATGGGAGTAAAACTAGACACAAATGCACAGGAGACATAATACTGCTAAAGTACAAGTGGAAGTAACGAAACAGGGACTCACAAACAGACAAAAACTCGACAAAGCAAGAGGCTAAACACTGAGTAATCACCACTAAACGGACACAAAGGGATGTGAGACAAAGCACAGAAATGGGATTAGACCCGACACAGGAACATAAGGGAGGCAAGAATACAGAACGGGCTCGAGGGAGACAAAATAAACAAAAACCCAGAGCAGGACTAAATGAGAAACACAACCTCAGAATATGAATATACAGAAAATAACAGGAAAGTAAACA
This sequence comes from Neolamprologus brichardi, assembly GCF_056152115.1. Taxonomy (NCBI): domain Eukaryota; kingdom Metazoa; phylum Chordata; class Actinopteri; order Cichliformes; family Cichlidae; genus Neolamprologus; species Neolamprologus brichardi. Next base: position 33,426,772 of record NC_142109.1, on the reverse strand, counting down.
AAATTGAACACACAACACAGTGTTTATCATTGTGGTTCTTTTTTGAGCCTTTTTACTGAATTTACTGACAGATAACCAGTTTGTGCTTCAGTGTTGGTGAGTGAAATTCCTTTGTTTTGGTTTGGTTTCTTAATTAGTATTAATAAGTGGCTGTGTATGTATCTGGATTCATCACTCAGATAAACCTATTCTCATTGATTTTCAGTCTTACCTCATCATTTTATACTTGTTTCTTTTCCTTAGGAGCGGCTTCTCGACAGCCACCCTTCCACCATTTCTGATAAGACTTGAGTGAGCAGTAGATGGATCAGTGTCTCAGGTCCTGTATCACTTCTTTGCTGCTTTTTTCATGATTCTCTAGGGTGCAACTTTCCAATACAGTGGCTATAGGTTAGTATTTTAAGCCTGCCACTTATTTTGTTCTCCATTTGTCAAATTTCCTCAAATATTTTGGAATCACTTTGTTGATGAAAAAAGAAAAATGGCTCAAGACCAGTGTTGGTCAAGTTACTTGAAAAAAGTAATCAGTAACTAATTACTGATTACTTCCCCCCAAAAGTAATCCCGTTACTTTACTTATTACTTATTTTCAAAATTAATTACTTAGTTACTTTTTAAAAACACGATTTACAACCTGAATAGGTGATAAAGCGATAGATCTTTCAGCCCAATTCTACTTTTTCTGCATAATCATCATACAAAATGTAATCAAATGGAAAAGTCTCTTTTTAAAACTTGTTTTATTAGTTTTAATCTTTTAACTTTATGCATCAAGCAAAAATTTAATTATATGCACCATTCTCTGACTGGAAGAAATTTGTTTAACATTTAAACCTATTTTCTGCACATTCCAGCACATAAAATAATTTTTTTTTGTGTGTTTACACTCAGTCTTTCAAATAGATGCAAGTAAAACACAGCAGAATATAAATAAAGTCAAAGACTAGCGGTCCTGTTGCTCTATTTTCACCTGTAAAGCAGGAGTGGGGCAGGCGGAGGTTTACCCTGGTGCAGGTGTGCCGCAGAGGTCAGTGGAAGAATCCGCAAGTTTCTCTGTGAGTTTCCCATTACGTCGTAGCTACTCGGTTTAGGGTTTTTTTCGCTGTAAAGTTTTCTTCCCACGCACACTAATGTTTTTGTCACTTTTTATGGAATCAAACTCAAAGTAAGGTCAGTACTTCCACGCTTCAAACGCTGCATGCTCATACTCTCTCTGCACTCGATATATGATCCATTGTTGATCTGCACACAGCTGTTGTCACGAACGTCGCACTTGTTTCCGTCACTGTCATGAGACATTCTCGCAAAAAAAATCACGGTTTTAGTAACGCAGTAACGCAGCGTTCCTACGGGAAAGTAACGGTAATCTAATTACCGTTTTTGCAATAGTAATCCCTTACTTTACTCGTTATTTGAAAAAAGTAATCGGATTACAGTACGCGTTACTGCCCATCTCTGCTCAAGACATTTGCAAACAGTCTACATTTGCGACTGGAAGAGTTGCCCCGTGCTTGTTCTTACAAAGCAGTGAGATTTAAGTCACTTTAACATTGGCTTCACTTTTGAAGATAGAAACTATTTCCATGTAGTAAAATTGGTCAATGGGACAAAGCTATGACATCATATAATCAGAGAGAGGGTGAAAAGAGGGACCGGTGTGTAAAGTAAACAGAGAACAGCAGCAGCAGAGAAGAGGAAAAATGAGAAGATGTGAAGGAGAAAGATCAAATGTAGCAACAAAAAGGCTGACAAAAGACAGAGACAGAAATTCAGAAGCAGAGATGGTTGAGTTTGTGAGAGGCAGCCGCAGCAAGGCAGGGCTGATGAAACCGCGGAGATGCTGCCACTGGCTACATACATATTCCATCTATAATGCTGCGTTTCATAGAAAACTCCCTCCTCTTTCTCCGCTCGCTCTTTCTGCCTCTCCTCTATTGCTGCTTCTTCCATCCCTCCCTCTCTTTCTCTCACTCTCTGTGCCAGAGCACCGCAATAGCAGTATGAATAATTGAACAAGCCTGAAACGGGATTGAGCATTTCTGTTGCGGTTGTGTCTTCTGGTGAGGCGGAGAGGCTGGCATTCATGACAAAAACAAAACAAAAACACACAAACACATTTCCTGACTGCCCCGTCTGCATCACTATAAGTGTGAGAGTAACCTTGAATGCGCATTAACACACACACAGATACACACAGATGCACTTCCATGGTTTGCAGAGTAAGTCGCCTGCGTTACATGCTCACTGTTGGGATTTGAGTAAAAGGAGAATATTCGGCTACACGTGTACCGGAGCCTTTAGCAGCTTTGTATGACATTGAGCTCCTGTTCAGAGTCAAGGTCTGAGAGGGAGAGCAGGCAATGTTTGATTTAAATATTCCCAAGCAGATTGCCACAGGAGGGGAATCTGCAGGATTGGATCAATCAGCTTTCCCTGTGGAAAAGAGGGGGGGGGGGGAGGAAACATATAAAAGGCACAAGTTGGAAGTGTACTGCAGCAAATATGTGTGTTGCAAGAGGAAAGAAGAGACAAGATTACTGCAGTGTGTGTGTGTGTGTGTGTGTGTGTGAGGGAGGGACAAAAGTGTGCACATAACTGTGTGTGTTTATGTGGATAAAACAGGCTGAGTACCTGCTTAAGTGCCTGTGAGATGTGGAACAGAAGGGAAATGTGTTTGTGTGCGCGCATGGACAGACAGGAGGGTGTATCCACAGGCCAGGCCTGTGCTCCAGCTCCAGCTGCAGCGTGTGTGTGTGAGAATTTGTGTATGCATGCTCCACTTCCAGCTTAATTGGCCCAAATCTGCCATTCAGCGAGGCCGGTTCCTCGCCCCTCCATGTGGCCTCCTGGGAACGAGAGCACAAGTGACACATTAAACTAGCACTCTCTCCCTCACACACCTGCCGACTCGCCTTTCCTCTATCTGGGAACAGAGCCAAGGGATGTTCAAAGTAATTAGGTCAACTGTGAATTGACGATTGTATATTAACAGGTGTACAGTACACACACACACACACACCTTCATGGATCATTATAGTGATCACTACTGTGTTGATTTTTTGTTTCCTTATTGTTACGTTTTCGGTCACATGCATCAGGAATTTGTAATAATATACAAAGACTTTGTACAAATAAAGTTTTTTTCAACAGTTAAGATAAACACTGTTGCTATATCAAAGGTGTCAAATACTTTATTTGGTTTTCTCAAACCAGCTGATCAGCACAGAGATACACATGTGGTGTCCTTTGGTCATATATGCTTAGATCTCAACATGCAATAAATGAAGCATGTTGGGATCTGAACATATGAAGTCCCAACATGCCCAAACACACTTTCCCCCAAACTTAACAGAGTATATTTTTTTACACAGACCTTATCAGTGAGTGAAAGTGAACATTCAAAGAGAAACAAGCTTAAAACAGAACATAAACCACAAACATTTGGCTCATACCACTAATCTCCAACCTCAGACTTCATCACCCAGTAAAACAGGACAGTTGACTCTGGGTGTCCAATTTTGCCATGTTTGGGGTGTAAAGTATCAACTCTAAGACTTTATGGGAACCCTGTGACAAGAATATTAGGGTCATATCACATCACAGCCAAGCAGTAAAAACGAGTTTTATACTGCAAAGGTGAAACAGGCCGGCCGAGCAGCCGATTAAAGCACAGCTTGGTGCACCAGTGTGGTGTACGGCATCCTACTTTGTTGTCAGGTCCCTCAACACTAATCTTGAAGGACGGCAGAAGTTTATAGAAATGTTACAAGATTTACAGTTATGCTGCCATAAATACTGGAAAAGGACAAATGACAAGTTTGAGGCTCATGGAGACCTTTACGATTTATACTCTGGGATGTCTTTTAAATTCTTTATTTATTTAATTATTTTATCAAACTGTTGATTCATTTTAGGCCCAATACATTCTCCTCTAAGGACAAAAATAAAAAATAAAATACTGCTGCTCCGTGAGGTCCTGCTGGCATTGCAGAGATAGGCGAATGGTGTCCTCTGGCATCCCCCCTGGCTTTGGCAATACTTTGCTGGGATTGTTGGGCGATAATGGTCATAAATTTGTCAGCCAGGAGATGGGTTTGTGCGCAGTTTGGGACCTTTGTTTTGTTTTGAGTTGAGCTGGTGATCAGTTTAGTTTTTCAAATTTTACTTTGTAAAAAACATGTCTTAATTAGTTTAAGGTAGTAGAAGCTCCTTCATTAGATTTAGGAGCAGACTGTGATTTTGGTCAAAATATGTGTATTCACAAGCGTACATGTGTGATGAACTGGACTTTCTTTGCACCGATGCCAGAGTACAGCTTACATGAACTTGCAAAATGCTGGCAGCTATGACAAAGTATTAGATGTCCTGGGAAAGAGAAAAGTTGTGAACTGAGAAAACTAATCTCACACTGCAAACCCCAAAGCCACAATGTGACTAAAACAATGGTGCAAAATAATAAATAAACAGTCAAGCAGTACACTGCACAGCACGGTTGCATATTTTCATGCTGTTTCCCATTTTGTTGGCTTGTATCCGTAGTTTGTAGAAGCAGTTACATTTTCAGTCAGCGCTGTCACTGAAGTAATTTTGTCTCCGATGAAACAGAGAGGAAAACTTTTAAGTGCATAATGGCTTCTTTTAGCCATGACCTCCTTGCACACTTTGGAGTATAACTTTTGAAATCAGTTTCCCTGGATTTTAAAGCAGACCTCCTGTTTTCTTCCCTGAAGCAAAAGCTAAGAAATCTTGATAACACCACAAGGGTTATTTTTCTACTTATTCATGTAGAAGTGAGCTTCTAGAGGGAATTGTATGGCTCCAGGTGTAAATCTAAATGAGACATCTGTTCTGTGTAAATAGGAAGATCCAAGAATTGTGGAACATTAAAGTAACATTTCTACAACTGAATGAAGTTTGGTAATTTGCTCAGTGTATGTTAGCAAGTGAAACCAAGTTGACAAAGACAGTTAGAGTGTACTGCTTAACCCTTTAAAGCTGGTCGGAGCGGAATGCTCCGTTTTGCATAACTATTTTTAAGTCCCGGTAACACTGCAACCATGTAAGCTAGCGCAATAAGTTTTTTTGCATATGAAACCAGAGTTGTACTTACATCTTGTGCCATCAGCTTGTCCTAGGTCACGGTTTCCTTCCACATATAACTTTGCAAAAATTGTATAAAAAGCACTTGCAGCAACAAAAACATAATATTCCAGAAACACGCTTTGCCGATCCGATCAGCTGTTTGTAACACTTCCTTGTCCATCAGCGCGAACTATCGCATGTCCGCCATGACCTGCCCGAAACCGGAAGTGACGTAATTTGCGGAAATGTAGGGGTTTGTTTTTTTTTGTTTTGTTTTGTTTTTTACCATCAGGGCCTCATGAGCCTATACTGGTGTTTTTAAAAGTTATGTTTGACTTTATGACTTTCTGTGTCGTTTCTGGGATGCTTAGGACTCATATTACACTGCTGGAAATAGTTTATTTTGATGCATATGCTGCTTTTTTGCAAATTTGCATTATAATATTTATTTTTGTTTTTCCTGCAGTATATAAAAATTGGTGTATTTCAAAAATAAATCTATGAAGACACTCAAAATAAATTTCCTGTGGTAGTGTGCAACTTTTATGTATTTACAGTTTTGAGGGATAAGCCTCTTAAATTTCTCTAACTAGAAATATACGTTAAAAAAACAAAAACGATTTTCAATTTTTTTGTAGTTTATTGCACTTTTTTGCAATTTATGTAATTACAATGCAGACATATTATTAAAATTTGGGCTATAATGGTTGTATTGATGTATATCAACTTGAAATGCTCCCAAAAAAATGGCTCCACAGCATGTAATAATATAATATAAGCTCTGGTGCATTTGGTTCTATGGTAGGTCTTAAAGGGTTAATGCAGACGTTCCCAAAGTGTGGGGCCCGCCCCCTAGGGGGGGCGCAGAGCCATTGCAGGGGGGGCGCGGCATGAAAAGGGGAAAAAAAAAAAAAAACAACGCTTGGACACTGCTAGCACGGGGCGCCCACACAAAGGCAAAGCAGGAGATGAAGCATCGCTGAATATGTTTCCAAACCAACTTCATTCTAAGCCAAAGACTAGAAAATATGGTGAAGCATATCTTCCCTTTGGTTTCACCTGCACAAGTGCCGAGGTAGGTCTCCTTGCAGGATTGGTTTTCCCTTTGTTGGGAGCAGCGCTGGGCTGTTTAAATCATGGACAAACAGTATCCCACATTCTTGATTTGTAGTTCACAAACACTTGTTGTAATGACTAACTACTCTTGACATTTTGGAGATGTTAGCTCTTTATACAGTAAAGTTACAGTGGGATACAAATAACATCAGGCTGATCCTGCCACAATTTGTTCCCCGGTTCAAATCACGGACAAACAGCCTCCAACAGTTTTTTATGTTTTTGAACCCATTTTGCAGAGGGATTTTTTGAAAAATGTATTGATAGCAATGTTGAATATTATTACACAGAAAAAAACAACTACATGTAAAATAATTACACCGTAACGCCTCTGCCTTTGTAAATGGAGGGACAGTAACTGCATGTATATGTAACCGTGTAAAACCTGCAGATAGTCAGATTAACAATATTTCGTCTCTACCTGCCATTCTGCAATTCATCTCATGTAAACAATAACGTGCACACAGTGTGACATGAAAAAAGGCACATACCTTTGACATTGCATGAGAACTCTGTATTCCTCGTCCAGTAAACGCAAAAAAGGAGTTTTAAAAAAATCTCCGTTCTCGGTGATTCGAAACGCCGTTTACGTGTGGACGAAACAGCTGCGTTTTCAAAAATACCCGTGTAGGTGTGGACATAGCGTAAAAGAGTTTGTAGTTTATTTTCTTACTACCTGTAATTTATTGCAGATTACTTGTAATTATTTGCTTAATTGTTTACTAAATGTTTGAGGTGTGAAATAAACCGCAATGGAGCAAAATATGGGTGTGTGTGGCTGGAGGATGTGTTCGTGCGTGCGCGTGCATGCGTGCGCGCGCGCGCGAGGGGGGGCGCGAACATTTTTCTTGTAAAACAAGGGGGGCCCAGCAAAAAAAGTTTGGGAACCGCTGGGTTAATGAATGCCTCATGGTAATAACCAACACACCATCGTTCACTAGTTGTGACGACTGTTCGATTCAGTGTGATTCATCTTTGCATAAAGCTTCACTGGCACAGATATTGTTCTGAGTGTTGCTGCTGCAGCAAAAATAAAAAAAATATATATTACATAATATAACATATAAATAAATTGGAATTACATAAGCGAGTGCAGAGATGCAGCAACTTTTTCTTGGATCATCGGCTGGGGATTGAGAGCTGGCAGATGATGGAGGGAAACAGTCAGAAAGAACCGAATCAAAGCGATGATTCAGCAGTGGAGTGAAAGCCAAACAGAAGGCATGTGGCCGCGAAGTTCGCAGTGACACAGCATTGAGAGAGAGAAGACGCTTCAAATGCAACCCGGAAGAAAGGAGCTCCCCTCAGAAAGACGAGAGAACGCAGCATGGAACGATCTCTTCTGATGTGTTTCTAATGAGCGTGTTTATGCAGTACTACTGTACTGCGTGGACACGTTAATGTAGCTGTGACATGGTTGATAAGTTGATTTAAGCTAAGAGAGGTGCCATGAGACCGTTCAGTGCTGTGATTATGTACAGAGTTCTCTGAATTCCCTTTATGCTGCTGCAGCGACAGCACTGTTTTTGAAAACGGCTGTGTCCATCAGTTATGTACTCAATGCTATTCCTGCATCTTCCAAACATTTCAGAGAAATGGTGATATCTTCCACTGTCCTCAGAGTAAATAAAGCAGCAGCACTCTTAAACTGAACGTGAACATCACGTTTGATTTCCTGCTTATTGTCTAGAATCCCACAAGACGACCAGGATAACAGGAAATATATCCTGCTAATAAAAAACAGAGAGATATTACAGAGCAGTAGTCTGGGGACGAGGTAAATCATGTCCTGCCTGCCTTATGGGGCCATAATTAATCATCCAGTAAGACATGAAAGTTGTAGCTGAAATTATAAACCCATCAGAGAAGTGTTTACTAAGGTCACAGACATATGAGCCAGGGGGCATTTTATGGTAGACTGATGGCGTGCTGTCTTTCTCTTGCTCTCAGGTGTGATAGAGCATGCCGGAGGTTTTATATTTCTCTGTTAAATCTAAGCTGTACAACTTCTGAAACCCTATGATGTAGCCTACACCGTCACCTGATGTGCACCTCCCTAGAAGTGTAACTAAATGTTGCATCTATGAAGCCTGCAATTATTATGAGTAGCCTGTTTAGCAGCACAGATCAGTGTTAGAACAACTAAAATCGCCTCGATACAAGGACTCACAGATATCAGCAAACTCTCCCTTGGTTCCCTGTATTCTGTCTTCTGAACTCATAACTGACTTCACAATAAGGAAACTGTTGGACCAGTGGATTCCCTACACTCCTGCCCAATTCCCCGTTTACCTTGCATTATATTTTTGAGTTGTCACTGTTCATTAAACTGTAAACCCATCCTTGCATTGTGCATTGGTGTCTTTTAGAGAAATGTTAAGAAAGTATAGCTTTCTAGCCCACTTAGAGAAACCATGCCCCACTGGTGCCTTTGTAGTGTGGTGGGAGACGTGTCCATGTAGTCACAACTAATTCCAGAGGACACCTGCACACAGCCTTGTGCACACCCTCAAATAAGGACATTTATGTCGGCCCAAAGTGGGCTGCTAAGTGCTCACTGAGGGTATTAAATGATAGTATGATGATTAATTGTTCTTTAGCATTGATTTTCCACAATCCTCTCCACTCTGAAAACCGTTTCTCAAAAAGATATTCCCTCATTTGAAGTTTTAATGATGATGATGATGATGGTGGGCAGTGCTGTATGATCCTAATCGTCCATAGGTGTCGTATTTACTACACCGCCTACTACTGTAAGAACCAACCGGAATAGAAATGTGTCACCGTAGGGTAAAGGTGATGTCTTGGAACAGCTGGTTCTCAAACTCTTTGGGTGTAATTATTTATTTTTTCGTAGGTCAGTCCTCAGATCCTGTGAGTCTGCACATCAGAGTGTGTTTGGGAAAGATACTGAACCCCAAAATGCATCTGTGCAAGTGTGTGCAGGATAGTTTGAATGTAGTGTGAACAGATTATGTGGATTAGAGTGCTCAGTTAGAAAAAAGTAGCACGTTAGTTTCACTTCATACTCTTCGCTCGACCTGCAGTGGCTTTGTGCCCACAGTTTGAGAACCACTTCTCTGAGTCGACACTAAGGTGGAATAAAAAATCTCCTGCAGTATAACAAACACTTTGTCACTCTCAACTCATCCCAGCCTAACACATTACCTGGAACCTCACCTTGTCATATTTTAATGTTAAGCCTGTCTCCTTTAGGGTAATATTCTGATGAGGAAAAATAAAACCTCCCGCTTTCCAGTTTAGAAGATGAAGGCGTGTGTTAAAGTCTGTCAGACCTCCCTGCATGGTGAAAAACGCCAGATTTAACGCAGGGTTTGGCTAATGCTTTTTCAATGTGCAACAGGTCCTGACCAGATATTACTCTGTCACTAGTCAGGAGTGAGAATGGGGTGAATGTTTGTTCTGGTATTGAAAATCCATACTGTTAAATACTATGCAGTTTAATAATATACCTTACTATTTGTATACAGACTATCCCAGAAGTCTGTGCACCTGTTTTGGTGAGTGAAATTCTAGCACTTTATTAGTCTGTAATTTCACCTTATTTAGCAGCTATACAGTATTTGTTTGTTCATTGCACTAATATTGTTTATGGATGTAGTTTGCTAAGCATGCTAGCTACCGTTAACTGATTAATAAACCCATTTCATCCAAAAACTGTCACATGTTACTTTAAACATCAGGTCACTGAACAGAGGCCTGTACTACAAAGCAAGTTCACCATATCCAGCATATTTTTTCTTTGGCTGACTTCATTTACCCTAACATCGGCAAGGTACAGTAAGTGTATAAGTTAACTCAGGGTTTATCAGTCTAGTGATGAGCAGCTTACATGAACAGCAGGGTGCATCTGCATGTGACCATAGACAGGTCCACTGGCAGCAGAGCAGCTGATGCTGGAAGCTTTGAATGGGCTTTGCTGAAATGAAAAAAATAGAAATGTTTCAGACATATCCTTTAATTTCATTAAACACAGGTTTGGTTGATCTGAGTTTGGACACCAAAATGCAATCAACTATTTCGGGACCCAAGTGCATCACATAATTTAAGTAAACCCACTTCTGGTAATACTTTATGCACAACCAAAAGCACTATGCTCTATAATATGAAAACCACAATGGCCTTACAGTAATTTGATGCTAGCTTCTTTATGATTTTAGTTCATCCTATGGTAGCACAAAGCACATTATTTAATAAAGTCATGTTAAATCTACTTATAATGATGAAAATCAATCATGGAGTCTCCATAACTCAGTTTTATCCCCAGTCTTGAGTGACATAAGCAAACATCTGCTTTTGGATGAAAACTGTTTGAGGGAATCTGATGGTCTAAGGCCATCACAGGAAGAGGTCCTGAGAAACAACCCCAAAAACATGTCTTCAGTCAAAGGCCCAGAGTCTAATATTAATGTTGTGCTGCAACTTTACCCCAAACAACTGTCAGCATCTTCTTCACAGCAACATACTGTAATGAATGAATGCTCCCAAGCAGCATCACACATTTAGAAACATTTGTTAGTAACGCATGGATTGAATTTAGATTAAAATCAAAGAGGATAGAATCATAAAAATGAACACAAGTTTCTGCTTATGTAGCAATCTAAATGAAATGTTTTTGATGCTGTGCATCTTCATATGACTAGAGGCAGCTGAACATAAGGCCAGCCAGCTTTTCCAAGTCTCCCTCATCAATGACTTCACTGCTGACCCAAAGACAGCTTGAATCCTGTGTCTGTTTCTCCTGTTAGCTACATGCAGGTAGCTCAAAGACTCATTAAAAATCCTTCTTCTGGTCTTGTGTTGTACCCAAATCCCAAAGGAATGTCTGGAAATCTCTTGCGATTCCACTTAACTGTCTCAGACTGACCTTCACACAGAAAAACAAGCAAATAAGCCTCCATGTATAAAAACATTTATTTTAACCTAAACCATTCATCTTTTTCCTAACGATGGGATTTTTTTGTCTGTACTCCTAACCCAGCAGTACGTTAAGTACATAAACTGAAAAGTAAGTGAAAACAAACAAAACTAAATGGAAAACACAAAGCTACGGTGGCCCTGAGAGGCCAAACGGACTGCAACTTCAGAAAACACTTGCAAAAAGAAAAATGCTGCAAAAAGAAAAACACTTGCAAAAAGAAAAATGCTGCAAAAAGAAAAATGCTGCAAAAAGAAAAACGCTGCAAAAAGAAAAATGCTGCAAAAGCACACACAACAGAACGGAAATGTTTCTGGGGAGACAATAACCGGACGGACCAGTTGCACGAACCAAAACATGTATGTATGGTTGTATCCCAATTCAGGGGCTGTTTCCCAATTCAGGGTCTGCAGCCTTAAAGTACGCAGCCTTAACAGTCCTCAAGGGCCGCGTACTCAAAGACAGCTGAGGCCGGAAGTGCAGGCTTGTAGGCTTGTGAAATGGGACAGTCCGTTGCGCTGCCCAGGTTGCCTAGCAACCATGATACTAACAGCTGGAAATGTTTCATACAGCTTTGTTTGACAGAAATGAAAGAAAAACACTTGCATTTTTCTTTTTGCAGCATTTTTCTTTTTGCAAGTGTTTTCTGTTGCAGTCCGTTTGGCCTCTCAGGGCCACCGTACAAACTTCCTAAATACACAATGTGAAATGTGGTCCACTGGTTGACACTCTTGTAATTTAGGTCACCATAACTCACCCCTACAGTCTCATTATGCAGACTTTGTCACTCTTGCAAACAGGACTTGTTTTCTCTCCGTTTCCAATACAGCTGTTACACAACAAAGTTTGTCTTCTACTGGCCTTGGCAGCGAAAAGGTTTTTGATAGCTGAGTGTTACAATTCGGAGAAATGAGTCAAGCTTTGGCTGAAACTTATTACACAAAAAAAGTACAAAAAGTAATGCATCAAGTAAGAGAGGAATGATATAACTGAAGGGAGGTTTTTAAATATTAAACCTGGACAAAAATCATTTGAATCAAACTGTAATATGTCAGTAAAATCCTGCCCTGCTCTCTGCTTCTGCCCAAGAAGCATCTGTTATACAGCTTATAAACATTTTGCCGTGTCATAGCAGGAAAATCCAATTTGTCATCAATAGCGCTAATGAGTACTGCTTTAAAATTTAGGTGAGTCAATATCCAGAATCCTAGTATTGACCATGCTCACTTAATGAAGAGACTGAGTGGTGCTGAGACATGGCTAGTTAAGCGTGTTCTTTTTCTGCTGGTAGACAAAGCAGAGAAGAGCTCTACAGTTCACCAATCTACTTTTCGGATCCACTTTCACAACTGAAACCTCTACAGCCAAACCAGGCAGCTATGAACTGTTGATGGGGTTGAAAACAAAGTCAAAAAAAACAGAGAGTGGAAAATACAATATGTCAGAAATGTGCTTTTACATTCATTAATAGTGTGAAGTTGTGCAGGTTTCTTAAAAGGCATTCGTGCTATCAGCATCTTGTTTTTGTTGGTTTGTTTTGGGTTTTTTGGAGCTCGATAGTGACCATTTTTAGATGAAAAGGTTGAGTACTAAGTTACCAGCTAATGCAAGCAAAGTGGCTCCATATACTGTAGTGGTGAATCACACTGACACAGAAACCTTCAAGCTGGTTACAGTTTACAGACAAACAGACAAAATCACTCACTAAAGCTGAAACCTTCTCACATCCTCATTTAAAATATTTGATACAGCAATACATTTAACTTCTGTATTAAACTGTAATAATTTTTTTTGAAAAAACAGATTTGGGCTTAACCGTGTAAGTTCTGGGTTAACCTTAGTTTCCCGGATGTTTACTGGGGTACATCACAGCGTACTCATCAGTTTTCTTGAAAATATCACCATCATTCCTTGAAGATCCTTCGGACCTCGAGTGGATGGACTATAGGAGGATTTAAGGCAGGGGTGGGCAATCTCAGTCCACGAGGGCCGGTGTCCCTGCAGGTTTTAGATCTCACCTTGGGTCAACAGACCTGAATCACATGATTAGTTCGTTACCAGGCCTCTGAAGAACTTCAGGACATGTTGAGGAGCTAATTTAGCCATTTAAATCAGCTGTGTTGGTTCGAGGACACATTTAAAACCTGCAGGGACACCGGCCCTCATGGACTGAGATTGCCCACCCCTGATTTAAGGTCTAATGGTGTGTTAAGTCTTTATACTTCTGGGTCTTACCTCAAATTTTCATGTAGACCAAGTGTCTGTTTGAACTATATTTTTATATTTATTATTTACTTGCTCCCAGAGTGTTAAACACCACCAGTAAGTGCAACTGACGGCATAAAAACTACAACTGTCTTTGCAGATCTAAATCAGATTCCCCCGACTCTAAATGAGTGTTATACTCTGTTGTTGACCTTTCTGGTTTCATACAGGCTAAACTTTATTAATAAAGGAGTTCTTTTCCTGTGCACAAACATTCATGCAGTGCTTTTAAAACTGAACTACTGTACCCTGTTTTCCTGTTACTGCTGATTTGTTACGCTCAGCCTGTATTGTGTGTTTAACCTCTTGACATTTTTCTAACATTGCAATTTTATTTTCCTTTGCAAAATCAGCTGCTCTGCTGCCAGTAGGCTTAAGCTGAGGACACTTTTTGTGCCAGTTTTTGGAATTTTCTGACATTTTTTTTAGCCCTGGAAGTCAGACAGGACTTCACAAACCAGTGGATGATACCACAGTGACCATTAGAGAAACCTCAGTGGTTGCCACTTGGTTCAAATTCATTACAAGGATACTGCTTCCCTTACATATGTTTATATCCTGTAGTAGATATAAACATTCATGTAATTGGAGGTAGCTGGAAAAATGTTAATGTGTTGATGCGGCGTTGGATTAGAAAATGCTCAAAAGACTCATGATGTGTTGTGACAAGTGATGCATTTTAGTATTTTGATATCCAAGCTTGCGGTGGGATTTATATTTGTTAATGTCACATCGGATGGAGGTAAGCAGACTCAGAGGCGGTGCTCGCTGGAGAAGTTTCGAATGTTTATTTACAGACAAGAGGAAACCACAGGGCACACAGATGAACAGGGTTAATCTGGGGGAAGATCCAGGTTATAGCGAGTCCAAACATCCAATCCTCAATATCCACGTACACGCTCACGGTTGAAGGGGGAAACTCTCTCTCTCACCACACTCCAGGAACACAACGAACGGGACAACCACCTGCACGCAAGGAAAACGAACAGTCACCGAGGGAAGCTGCATGGAAAAGCACAAGAAGTCAACTAGAGAGGAGCCAGGGTTTCACTGACGATGCAGGTCAACGTTCCAGCGATGAATGGCTGTCCATTTGTGCCTTAAAAAGGGCTGTGATTGTTCATCTGTTGCAGGTGGGTGATGAGCAACAGGTGAATGGACTCAGGAAGAGTTGAGAGTGTGTAGTGTTGATCGTGGGCTCACTCAAATGAGGGGGAGAAAACAGGAGAATCCACTGGGATATCCAGGGCCATGACAGTTAAGAAAGGATCTCTCTCCTCTTCTGGAAATTAGAGATAATTTCAGCACATTGATTTCTGATTCTGGATTGTCCTTGAAAACTTTGAGGATATTTTTGACTCACAGATTGAACCCTCACATTACACTTAAAGAGGTTAACAGAGGTTTTGCAGAGGTGAGAGACAAATGTAAATAGAGCTCTTTAGTTTCCTGCATTTCACTCTAATGCAGACAGATTCTCATCTGCTTGAACATACTGTGTTTCCCTCAACCAGGAAGGCGCAGGGGGTGTGTTCTTTATATTCGTCTTTTGTGCAGCTCTGTATATGATTTCTGTCTTGGCCTCTTTTATCTCCATCCAGCTGAAAAGCACCACAAGGTGCAGGTATACAGTAGCTGCTCCAGGAGGGAGACACAGACAGTTAATATTTAATGGCTGTAGACTTCCAGCTCATGAAGAGCTGGGGACCACATGAAACACTGTTTGATGGTTAAACCGAGTAGTGAGAAATCAGCTGGGTGAAACCTTCGGGATAAAAGCGACTGGAAGCAATTCATCTCTTCTTTCTGCTGGAAGTCGTTCATCTGAAGGAATTAAATATTGTTTTGGATCACAAAAATTGTTGTTTCCCATTTCTGTGATTCTGCACAAAGTATCAGTGACAGTGTGATGCTTACACAGACACCAGCATATCAAGGAATACCTCTCAGCAAAACAAAGAAAAACAAGGGAGTGTTATTCATCTACACATGATAAAAGGTCTGGATGTTAAGCCTTGTACTACACAGACTGTGTGAGACTCGGATTTCAGTCGCTGATGAGCAGATGTATAAAATGTCTGTTGATACACTTGTGCTGGTGTTCAAATTGGCCAATAGTGACTAGATTAAAGCAGGAGGCTTGAGGCAAAGAGGTGCACACCAACCAAATGTTTCGTTGGTGCCTGGCAGCCTTTAACAGACGAGCACTGATTGACCTACAAGTGATTCATTTGTGAAGAGCAGCCTGATCAACAAGAATAACCAGATTACATATATTAGACTGAATTTTAGCAAAATCCTTTATAAACCAGTCACCTAATTTAAATAAGATAAACACGCAGCCTGTAATTTCACCAGAAATTTCCAAAATATGTTTACATCTCCGTCTTCATTTGGTGCCTTTCAAATTACGTCCATGTGCACAATTTTTCCTGTGCTATCCCAATACTTTGTTATCTACGGAACCCCGCAGGGGACATGGGAGAAAAAAAAGATTAAGACGGACTTTTGCGAGATCTCGCAAAACTAACTTGGGATCTCGCAAAAGTTTTGCGAGATCCCGAAAACTCTCGCAAAACTCTCGCAAAACTCTCGCAAAAGTTTTGCGAGATCCCGAGTTAGTTTTGCGAGATCTTGCAAAAGTTTTAGCCGCATTCTAAACATTAGCTTTGAGCTAACGGGAGGTCGAGACCTTTTTTTTTTTTTTTTTCCAATATAAAACTTTATTAAGAAACAGTATACAGAACATGTATACAATCAGAACAAAATTAACATATGCCAGGGGGTGTAATACAAAGAATTACAAACATTCAAATAATTTGTAATTACTACAAATAGTAATAGTTTTCATAGCCTTTTTGTTAAGTGATCCACTAATCAATTTTATGTAACATAAAACATCATTATAGTAATGTTTAAAATTAGGTTTTTTGTTACTGTATTTGCATTTATGAAAATAAAATTTAGCTAAGATAACTAACAAGTTTATTATGAAGTAAACATCTTCTTTTTTTTGCTTTCGAAAGAAACAAAATACAACATTTTCCCATTTCACAGTAAAGTCTTTATAGAGATGTCCAGCAATGAATCTACTGAAGTCTTTCCAAAATGTTCTGTCGAGACCTACTACAGCCGGGAGGAACACCGCTTTCCCGACACATCGTGCCTCGACCTCCCGGTCGGCTTCGAGCCAGCGTCCGAAGAATGCGGCTAAAACGTTTGCGAGATCTCACAAAAGTTTTGCGAGATCCCGAGTTTGTTTTGCGAGAGCTCGCAAAAGTTTTGCGAGATCCCGAGTTAGTTTTGCAAGATCTCGCAAAAGTCCGTCTTAATTTTTTTTTCCCTCCCATGTCCCCTGCAGGGCTCCGTAGTTATCACAATATTTCCAAAATTGCCAGTGTGTGAATCCATGATTTGTTTCATTGAGAGAGAATTATTTCTAATGATTTCACAAACAAGGCTATTTCTATGAAAATTGAAACAAATGACAGAGGCATTTATTAAAAACTCGTTATAAAAACAAAAGGTAGAAACAAAGACAAGTTTCAGTCCTTCTGGCAGTTTTAAAGTTTAAATAAAGACACAAACAGTCAGACATGGCCTCCATCTTGACAACAAAAGGCCATTCTGCATCTGCGGCACTGTTATATAAGACTTTTTGAAGGATGTTACCTCTGTCTGTTGATTTGTTGTTATAACTAGCTGCATGTACAGTATTTTATAAGAGATTGTTCTAGGAAATGCTAAAAAAAAACATTTAGTCATTGAAATAAATATCTGTGAAAAAGAAAATGTCATTAAATAGAATATACCTTCTGTATTTCACATTCTGGTGGGTTTTATTTTCTTCACAGCTGTAAAGAAATTCGTCAGCCTGCTGCAGACTTCACCACAGACACTCACTTTCTATCTCTGATGACTCCACACAAAGGAGAGCTGAACTTTTCTCTTTCAGAAAACCACAGCCTTCACCTTCATCTCATTTTTGTTTGGCTTTGCTGCAGTTCTGCTGAAATGCTGCAGCAAAGCCTGCACTCATTTATCCTGGTCGTGCCTTCAACAGTTTGACTCTTTAGCACTTCCTTTTATTCTCGTTCCAGGCTTTTAAAGACAGTTTCTCCTTTTGCTGTGTAGGCTTGAAAAAGAAAGGAACTCCTCTCTCCACTGATGATTACTGCCCATTGCTTTATTGTCTGTATTTTCTCCTGACCTCAGTGGTTGAAAAATGAAACCAGTGTGGATGTGCTAAAACCTCCAGTTCCTCTAATGGCCACTTGAGGCTGGGTGCAAAAAAGAGGGTCAAATCCCATAGATTCCCATGTTAAACACACAGTAATGCATCATGTTCTGTAAAATCCTGGTTGTAGTGTGTCTGTCCTGATGACTATGTATTTCCAAAAAAAATATTAAAAAAAATAACTAAAAACTAAAAATATTTTTAATGAAAAATATCTAAACATCAAAGTATGTTTAATAATGTAGCTGTGTTTTAGCAATAATGCAGGTGACCTCTTAAATCTTCCGCATCACTCATGATGGCCAAGATGGTCAGTCAAAGAAAAATTATTGGTTAACAGAATATATCAGAGAAACAGATTTACTTGCTAATGCTACGCATATAATTTGGACACATAAGGCTTCAGGAAGGGGTGATTTAGTTTGACTGAGAAGTCAAACTAAAGTCAAACTAAACACATTCCTATTCCTAAACACATTCCTATCAGACAGGACCTTTTCTGTTAGGACTGATAGGTTCTCCTCTAACACTGCTGCCCTAACCTGCGGGGTTCCACAGGGTTCAGTTTTGGGCCCATTATTAATTTCCTTTTATATGCTTCCTTTAGCTGGCATTATTCAGTCTTTTAGTGGCCTGTCTTATCATTTCTATGCCGATGACATTCAGCTGTATGTGTCCTTTAAGCCTCATCAGCTGGATAGGCTGTCCACCCTAGTCCAGGCTTTAACTCAAATCTCTGATTGGCTTTCTAACAATTACCTTGTTTTAAACATGAACAAGACAGAGACCATGATCATAGCTCCTCCTGATCTACATCCTAACCAGTCAGGTTCTTGCCCCTTTCTGTTCTTCTGCTAAGCCAAATATTCGAAATCTTGGAGTAATATTTGATTCTTCTTTGGGCCTTGACTCACACGTAAAATCTCTGTCTCGTTCCTGTTTCTTTCATTTAAGGAATATTTCTAAACTGCGACATATGGTCTCCTTAGCTGAACTGGAAAAAATTGTCCATGCATTTGTGTCATCGCATTTAGATTATTGTAATCTAAATGTAAAAAGAAAAAGAAAAAATAGACTTTATTCATATGGTTCTATGGTTACAATGTACATATTTACAGTGGCTTGCAAAAGTATTCGGCCCCCTTGAACTTTTCCACATTTTGTCACATTACAGCCACAAACATGAATCAATTTTATTGGAATTCCACGTGAAAGACCAACACAAAGCGGTGTACACGTGAGAAGTGGAACGAAAATCATACGTGATTCCAAACATTTTTTACAAATAAATAACTGAAAAGTGGGGTGTTTGTGGCTGTATTGTGACAAAATGTGGAAAAGTTCAAGGGGGCCGAATACTTTTGCAAGCCACTGTAAATATGTACATTGTAACCATAGAACCATATGAATAAAGTCTATTTTTTCTTTGACATTTGATAAAATGTTGCTTTAAAAAATCAAAAAAATGCCAAACAATTTTATTTATGTAGCACTAAATGAAAACAACAGTTGCATCAAGGTGCTTTATGTTGTAAGGTAAATGTCCTACAATAAGAAAACCAGAGAACACCCCAACGATCAGACACCCCCTTGGCAACAGTGGAAAGGAAAAATTCCCTTTCAACAGGAAGCTCCCAGCAGACTAGGCCAATTGTGGCGTAACATTCTACTTTAAAATACCAGAGGAACCAAAATTACAGATTCCTCCCAGCGTTACTCGAATCCAGAGTAATGCCATTCAGAGTAAGCATCTAGCTAGATACCACATTTCTAAGATTTTTAGGGCCAAGTTCAATAACTTTAGTTTAATCTTAATTTAAAAGCAGGAAATTAAAGGTCACCTGAGTTCTTTATGTCTTTAAGGCTTCCTGCATGAAGGCAAGCAAAATCTGTAGTTAAAAAGCAGTGTGTGACATCATGTTGGTGACGTACGGGATATCAAATAATGGTTACGACTGAACTTAAAAACTAAGTGCAGTCAGAAACTCATATGCAGCAAGATATGTAACTCTGGAGAAGAGGCCAATATGAGAACTATATGAAGATGAAAATAAAAACAAGCCAAAAAGGTCATAGTTTATGTTCAGTCAAACAACTTGTTTCTTTAAAAACAACAGGGAAAATGGAGAAGACAGAAATGCTGCAGAGAGAACAATAGCAGAGCTGTCAGAACAGGACTGCAGGATCACTGTCCTCTGTCAGAGTCCTCGGGCGCTAAATAACGAAAAAGCAAAGACGCCCGCCTGCTCAGTGCCTCTGAAACACAGCGACCGAGAGGGGAGACGGAGGGGAAGATTGAGTGATTGCAGATGGGAAAACTGTGAAGCAAACAAAGAACTGCAGAAGAAACTGTCAGATTCTCTCTCTGAGTGTCAGCTCCTCCCTGACCAGTGAAGCTGAATGATCCAGTAACAACAGTTTACTGAAGACAAAATCCAAAAGAAGAAAACTCCAGTAGCATTTATACCGCTAAAGCCTTACCTTCACACAATTTATGGAAGACTGTAGTCACACATTAAAATATGACCAGGTGAGAGGCACAAGTAGGAATTTATGTGTGAAAGGTAATGCTCAGGTGCCTCAAACCATCATTTTTGTAAAGTTCAGGCTGAACTTTGGTTGAAATTTTTATAGATGTTTAACAGAATATTTATCTACTTCCTAAGCACACATCTACCTGATGGGTTTAAATGCTGGTTGAGCAGCTGAGCTATCAACTAGATCCCCTGTAAACAAGCATTTAGTTAGAGTGTGCTGGGAACTTCTGTCAGACACTCCAGTCCACAAGATGTCCAATTGCTTCCTCCAGCACAGCTTCAGTTGTATTCATCAGGGACTTTGAGTTGAATAATGAGTCATATAAAGGGTTGGTTAGCCTGTGAGACACCAGAGGCTCCGGAGGCAGAGTGTTTTAGGCATGTCCTAGTACAACGTGGCCCTAGAGCAGACCCAGGACTTGCTGGAGAGATTGTGTCTCTCAGTTGGTTTGGGAAAGCCCCGGTTAATTTGGAAGAGATGGCTGAAACTCGAACCTGGATAAGCAGCAGGTTGGATGTTTACATGTACAGAAACCTCTTAGTAGCAGCAAAACACCTTTCAGACCTCCTAGTTTCTCTGTTTTCAAAAGTTCTCGACCAGATTGCAATTTCAATGTATTTTTTTTTATAGATGGGGCTTTCGAATTCCCTGAGATCCCTGATCTCATCAGCGATCACTGCAGCAATTTTTAAGCAATATCAATGAGAGCAAACATTGTTAGTTTGCAATCAGTCATCAAGGATATCATCGCAGTCTGTTCACTGTGTATCTACAGTATAGTATTTGTCCAGTGTTATAAGATACATACTTCACTCGGTCCAGTCTGCGGTTTTCATCAGCTGATCCTCCGACCCCTCCTGCTGATCAATACTGCCCCATCTGACCACTTCTATTCCTGGCCACATCCCTGCAGAGTCAGCCCCCTTCCCCCCCCTGGCCCTTTTCCGCTTGCCTCGCTGGGACCAGGCTGGCACAGCGGTGCAGGTTGCCAAGTCCAACTCATTTAAAGAGAGACACTCAGCGACAACACGTACAGGATATGGCCAAAGTGATGTTTGTGTGCGGTTACCACATGCAGCCGTTGTAGCTCACAACATAATTCAACATGAATATTAGACACATATTAACAGCTGACAAGCACTCTGCGGCAGATCAAGGACATTTATGATTTATTTACAAGGTTCCCAGAGTAAAAAACTGAGTGACCCAAAAATATAATGAGAACAGTGCATAAAAAGAGCCACGCTGACCCATATTCAATTTAAATATGGGGCAAGTACATAAAAAGATACAGTTAATCTGACAGTTTCTTTTTGGCAGAGAGTAAAACAGCTTTGCTTTTAAAAATGACTACACACACACACACACACACACACACACTGATGGACTTCTAAGGTGTCTTCTGTACTTGCTGGCTTTTATCTCTGACATCCTTCTCTGCATCATTTGCAACCTGGCACAAGAGAAAGAAAAACAAAGAGCAAACAATTTAACCAATGACACGTAATACAAACTATTTCACTGAGTCAACAGTATTAAAGACCAAAAAAGAACAATCTTAAAAACCGTTTAAGTCAGCGTAACTGATGGTCACATTAAAATGAAAGTCATTTAGTATTCAGTGTCACCTCAGACTGCTAAAAAAAAACCCACTTGAGCTTTTGTCTATTAAGCATTTCAGAATTACTCCTAGAAGTTTAACTGAAAATTAACCTCAAACTGAAACGCACTCATACTAAGTGGGATGTGAGAGGTATTCATTATGCTGGAAGACTGCATAACATTGCTCTTTTGCGCTGCAGAGGAGTAGAGATTTTGGTCACATGTTGGTTTCTCCTACAGCTCCGGCTTTATAAATATTAGTAGTAAAATGTGACATGCAGAAAATATTAGCACTTTATTATGTGTCGATTTTATATATATATATCGGCATTAATCGATTTATTAACCTAACATTGATGGTTGAGATTCATCGTTTTGAACATATTACTGTCAGGGCTCTGTGTGCAGGCGGATGGAGAAGAGGATCCAAATGCAAGACTCTGAGACTGAATTGAAACTGAGAACCTTAGATTTATTGCTGGTGACAAACGAAAACATGAACTGAACAATGACACTGAGAACTGGACACACAGGCATAATTCTGAGGGTACGACGCAACACTGAGCACAGGAAAACACAGGGCTAATATACACAGGGTGGTAATCAGGGAATGGGCAACAGTAGGGAGACACGGCTGGGAGAAATTGGACTAACGAGACAGGGGGAGCAAAGCTGCACATACTAACATACACAGTGTTGGGAAGGTTACTTTTAAAATGTATTCCATTACAGATTACAGAATACATGCCCCGAAATGTATTCTGTAACGTATTCCGTTACATTACTCAATGAGAGTAACGTATTCTGAATACTTTGGATTACTTAATATATTATCATGCTGTTTACAACTACATGAATGTACTATTGCTGTGATTTATTACTGTTACTGAAGGTCCGCGGATCCGAACCGTAGTAAAGGGACCTCTGACTAATACATCGGTTCGGTGTTGGGCTCGTAGCCGAAAACTAGCTTTACTTTGTTGTCTGGGTCAACTTTGCTAGCGAGAGACAGAGAGAGGCGTTGAAAGGCTGCTCCAACGGAACTTATTGTTTTTGGAGGAAAACACGAACACGGTGTACAGTCGAGTCTTAATAGCTTACTTACAACTGGGCTCGTCAGGCTCTCTTCTTGGCTGCAGTGGTTATTATTATATTTACATGCTTCCAGCTCCCGTTTTTGCTCGATGACAGCTCGTACTTTTCCTTTTTCTCCCTCCCTCGCTCACAGACACATAACGGGTATGGCAGTCCATTCTCCCTGCAGCACGGACTACACTGCCCATGATGCTACATTCTTTAGAGCTATACCTGTAGCATTCTGCCTGTTAGCTTAGCACAACAACAACAAAAAGGCCTCTCTCACCCAGGAAACATGCAGAGAGAGAGCGTCACCCTGTAACCATGACAACCGTAACGCTGCCACCTGGAACAACAGAACGTAGCTGTCAAACAAAACCCAAACAGTCCTGACCCGCCACAATATGAAACAGGGAAGTACCGCCGTGTAATCCATTTATTTCAACAAAGTAACTGTATTCTAAATACCACCTTTTTAAACGGTAACTGTAACGGAATACAGTTACTCATATTTTGTATTTTAAATACATAACGGCGGTACATGTATTCCGTTACTCCCCAACACTGAACATAAGACATAGACTTTCACAATAAAACAGGAAATAAGACACAAGGACGCAGACTAAGAAACACAGACTTAACACGGGCAGAACTAAAAATAAACCAGGATAAGCTGGAACATAGAACATCATTATAATCATCATCATAAGCACTAAGAGAATAAGAAAACACACCAAAGTAACTTAAAACGCAGATTCATCATAAAACCCAACAAAGCACCAGAGAAACATAAAGAACAATCCATCATCCAAAAACAAACCAAAACATAACTCAAAATACTGGGTCAAACTAACAGTGGCTGGTGTTAGTTTGCAATTCACATAATTTTTTTCACAAGTCAGTGATTTGGATGTGTGACTGAATACTTTTGGCAATGTAGTGAATGTTATTTAATTATTCATAATGAAAGGTTCTTCTTTGGCACCAGGTGTGAAGAACAAAAACAAAGAAACATCATTGAAACAAACTGTAAACAGTATCAGCCCTGAAATTCTTAATTGGTGCATCCCTGGACTGTAAGCTAGTAGATGATGATAATATGATGATATTAACATATGCAAACAGAAGCGCTCTGGTGTCTTCAGAAAATGTCAACTGTTGAGTAAATATATCACATGATTGTTTTTAATTAAGTTGTAGAGTGCTCACACTGAGACGCCCAGCTGTGTGAACAGTTTGATTTATGAATCATCCACTCAAACAGTTATCACTTTTTTAAAAGCTTCTCTATTTTACCTTTATTAGACGGGCAGGTAAACAGGAAGACAGGAAACATGGAGATGGATGATTTTTTTTTAACTTCTAGAGTGAATCTGCTCCTCAATAATATTTTGCCACCATTGTCTTACAATAAACTTATAATTGCAGATACATTTGGAGTGATTTGGGTTTTCTTTTTTTTTTTTTTTACATTTAGTCAAGATTTGGACTGAAGGTGGACCAACAAAGACAAAAACATCTGAAACTGAAGTAAAAGTGAATGTTATTGAAAAGCTGATAAACTAAAGTCCAACAAACAATGGAAAGAAAAGTGAAAAACACAAACTGGTAAACTGGTATCAGAACCAGAATCAGCTTTACTGACCAAATCTGTGTACACATGTCACAGTCTGGCTGCAAAGCTGACTGTGTGGAGTGAGGAGGTAGACCCATGAGCAACACGCAAAGAGACAAAACAAAACTTGAGCGTGACAAAAACGAGCCATTTATTAAGGCTGACAAAAAACGAACAAAACAAAAGGCAAAGATGAAACTAAACAATAACCTAAACTGGGTGAACTAAGATTAAAACATGAAAAAACCTTGAATGTTGGACAGACTAAGGCTACGTTCACACTGCAGGCGAAAGCGCATCAAATCCGATTTTTTTGACCCTATGCGACCCAAATCCGATCATGCTGTGACAGTGTGAACGGCACAAATCCGATCTGGGTCACTTTCGTATGTGGTCCTGAATCCGATACATATCTGATGTTTTAGAAAGCGACTGCTGTTTGAACGGTCAAGTCGCATTAAATCCGTCTTTTACGTCACTGACACAAGACGGACGCCAATTATCAGCGCCAGAGAAGACATCGTGAACGCTTCCTGGCCATCCAGTGTAGATGTCAGTGAAACTGTTGGGAAGACAACGTGAACATTTTATTTGTACTGTATAATCTGCAGATTCTGACAGAAATCTGCAACTATCCTTTGAAGCACCGCTTCTCTCTAAAACAGCAATAAGGATCATTATTAGGTTATCTACATTATTATGTAAATAACAAAATAACTTAAAGCAAAAATTGGGAAACGTAAAGTCCGAAACAAGTCTTTATATTAAGGGCCATCAGTCAAACAATATTGTTTGGTCTGGGTCTAAACAGAGCGCGTTGTGTGTGACGTCTTCTTTTGCGCATGCGGGCCGCTTTGAGCGTTCACACTAGAGCACGTTTGCTGTCGCATTTTATTTGTAGTGTGAACGAGCAGACAAAAAAATCGGATTTGATCAAAAAATTGGAATTGAGCATTAAGACCTGCAGTGTGAACGTAGCCTAAATGCACACATGAGGTGATGAGGAGAAGTGGAAACACAGCTGATATGAATGAACATAACAACATCACAGGGGGAGAGTAAAATTAAAACATAGGAACACAAGACCTCTTCAAAATAAAAGAGGAAACATAATGAGGTGCAGACATGACAACAAGAACTTGACAACACAAGACACACAGACATGAAACACATGAAGGACAAGGGAGACTTAACACAGGGGTTGAAAACAAAGTGAATCTAATAACCAAATAACTATAACCTAGGCCTGGTAGAAATGAACTTAGAAAACCTTAGAAAAGAACTTAAACATCAAAATAAACTAAAACTCAAAATGTTGGGTCAAAAGATCCAGGATTGTGACAACACGTACAAGGAACTGGACTCTATTTCCAGAATCAGAATCAGAATCAGACAGACTTTATTTATCCCCAAGGGGCAATTAAGAGATGAGGTAGAAGAGACTCATGGGAGGGAAAACAGATGATCTGACAAAGTGAAAGTCAAGTCTACACACACACACGCACACACACATATATATATGTTTATACATAAAGAGCTGACTATAAAATGGGACACGGATGGTAACAATCAAACAAAGCTAAAATAAATGATTGTGGAGCAAACAGAGAGGAACAAAATTAGGAACTAAAACCAAAACAAGTGAGAAAACCCTTAAAGCAGGGGTCCCCAACCTGCAGGTTTTAGATCTCACCCTGGGTCAACACACCTGGATCAAATGATTAGTTCATTACCAGGTCTCTGAAGAACTGCAAGACATGTTGAGGAGGTCATTTAACCATTTGAATCAGCTGTGTTGGATCACAGACACATCTAAAAACTGCAGGACACCGGCCCTCGAGGCCTGGAGTTGGGGACCCCTGCCTTAAAGTAAAACAGGAAGCAACCACAAGAAGACAAAGGCTCTCATGAAAAGCATCAGTAAACCTTATGACAGAGAGAGTAATACAGAAGGCATGGGAAGAAAATAACAGAACAACTTCAAACTAAACCCGTATAGAAACCATACTAACCATAACTTAGCTATGTCACAACGAGAATTTTCAACCAAAGTAATGTTCCGCTGATCGATACGGACCCCATTCGCTTCCCGGGAAAGTATCCTGATGGTGGAGAAGTGATTTTACTTAAAGGGCAGTTTTCCGCCAGGGGGATTCATCATATATTACTGCTCACATTATAGCATCCTACCACAGCTCTGTGCTGCAGCAGCAAAAACTGGAGCCTAACAACGAAGCCCATTAGCAGCCCGTGTCATTATTTTTCCCCCTCACTGCAGAGGCCTAGCTTGCAACTCGAGTCCAGTTAGTTTGGGCCCTATAGCAACACTACACAAAGCAATTTGCTCCCAATGGCCACCCAGGATATTTCCAGCGCATTACAGAGTAGATCAGCATCAGCAAGTTAACTGGAAAGAGAGCAACACAGAGACAAAAGCGAGAGCCAGATGGAGAAGGAGATGGAGAACTGTCATCGCGTTACAGGTGACTACCGTGCTGGTCAAGGTGCTGAATGGGTAATAAAAGGGCATCGTAATGGAGTGGTAATGGCAATGTGGTCATTACACGAGGCTGAACCAGGGTCTCAGTTGGAGGAAAGAAGATGAGCCCACGCTGTGTCTGCATCAGTGAGTGACGGCCCCCACTGGAAGTGGTGTTAATATACTACCGGATATATTAGCTATTAGACACGGACACATTATGTCATGGCTGGTAATTATGTAGAGGTATTATTAGTTCTGTTGGTGGTCATATTGCTTCCTGGGAAATTACCTCTGTAGGTGGAGCTCTGTTAAATTAACATAGCACCCTTGAGTCTGTCCTGGGAGAATAGCACAACATCAAATAGAAGAGATTATTCTTCTCTCTTATTTTAAATTGTAGCTTTATAGACAAAAATATTCCAGTTCACTGAAAACTGCTCTGTCACAGCTGAGCCATTTTTAGCCTGCTTTAGTAATCAAATGTTTTACAACTTAACCTGTTTAGAGGACATCCATCTACTTATGTCTACTGATTATGGACTAGGGTGGGCTAGATCATTTTTGCTGTATATGAATGTTAATTGTGATGTGGTCACACATTAAACACATTGACATTAAACTGCTCCATCCTCGCTCCCTCTGAGCTGCTAAGTGGACAGGGTTACCACCTTTTCTAGCAGAAGCCTTTAATTTACTTTATTACTGCCACTTTTTCCATGCAATCCTACTTTCAGTGGCAGGATTAAATGATTTCCAGTGCAGTGCAACTTGTCCATAATTTCTGTCAGTACCTATCAAGAGATACCACACGGAAGGTAGATGGGCAACAAATACAAGCTGCCAGATATTAGACATACCCATGATAGTATGCCGTTATTTCTGTATTATGAGTTTTAGGTACCTGTGGATCCCTCTGGGATAGCTTTGTGTGTAATGAGCTGCAGGTGAGCTTCTCTAATTGGCTGACTGAATAATTGTGTTCATGAATATATTCATAGTTTTCCATCCTGTGACCATCAGAAAGCCCTGTAGACGAGCAAAAATGGGTAACAGTTTCAAGCCAAAACTCCAAAATTGTACAGTCCATTTTTTAATGTTTCAAATTATAAGTATATAGATTATTATTCAAAAGGAAAAAAGCACAACCCCAATTTTTTTCAGCCAGTAAAATAATTTCTGCTAGTACCTTTCATATTATCATATAGCAAATCCCTCCATTTACAATGTTTTATTCTGGACGAGTCAATAAAAGCTGACTTTTGTGTTGTATTTTCAAGGTGCCTGACATATAATCGATTACTCTTACTCCTTTTATACACAGCAGCATATTCAGGACTCACTCCCCCCCCCCAAACGCAGACGCACAGTTGCAGGTCCATACAAGGACTTAAACATCATGATCATATAATTTGGGGGAAATTAATAAGATTTTGGTATGAATAGAAATCAGTCTCTCTGTGCCATCAGTCATCTTTGTTTCCTCACTAATGCCTTGCTTCTTGCTTCCTGACAATTTTTCATATGCTATAGTTTGGTTTTCCTAAATGATAATAAGCATCAGTGAACAAGACTGAACTGAGGCAGCTGTCAAAGCCGACAGGCAAACACTGGTCCATTGGAGCCCAGGTTCACTGAATTGGAGACACGACTCCACCTGGTTACAGCAGGATGATTATGTTAGTTTAAAAGAATAAACAGTTTTATTTGTTGTTATCTATCATGTGCCTGGTCTCACTCACAGCTTCTGTCAGATTTTTTAATCCGATTTGGTGCTCAGCTCAGATAAAATAATCATTGTGGGTGATTTTAACATCCATGTAGATACTGAAAATGACGGCCTCTGCACGGCATTTAATTTAATAATTATTAGATTCAATTAGTTTATCTTAAAATGTAAAAGAACCCACCCACAACTTTAATCCCACTCTAGATCTTCTGACATACTGTTAAACTGAACATTTAACAATATTCCCCCAAAACACTCTTTTGTCTGATCATTTCCAAAAAACACATCACTGCAGAATTCATTTCATCACTCTACATGTCTTTCTGAAAGTGCTGTAACTAAGTTTGAGGATATAATTCTGCCACTAATATATTCTTCAATGCAATGTCCCAAAACAGTGCAGAGCAGCTACCTAAACTCTACTTTTACATCTTTGCTGCATACGACTCTGGATACTGTGGCTCCTCTGAAAAACAAAGCCTCATATCAGAATACTTGACTTCCTGGCATAACTCAACTGCGCTGTGATTTGGCGCTTTATACATAAAATTGAACTGAATAGCACCAAATTACAACAACAGTCATCTCACGGCACTTTATATTGTAGGGTAAAGATCTACAATAACTGAGATAAAATTTCAGAACCCCTTATGTGCAAGCACCTAGTGACAGTGGGAAGGAGAAACCTCCTTCTAACAGGACAGAAACTGTAGCAGACTAGAGTCAGGGAGACGCAGCCGTATGACACAACTGATTTGGCTTGAGGAAATTGCATCAATAATATTTTAAAGAGGTTAACACAAATAGTTATGAGAATATAAAATTGCTTGTTCTATAATTATTTTACATCTGTGCCAGATTGTATAATCTTGAATGACCCACCACAGCTAACCTTAAGTGCTCTGGACACGACGGGTTTGGTGCATTATGGCCACTGTGCTTGAACACCTTTCGAGCAGCTGTGAAACAGTATCTAGTAGAAAGTCATCCAATTTAACAGTAGTGATTATCTATGCTGACAGGCCACTGTTAGTCTGTCACGTACTGGTGTGTGGTGAATGGAAGGAGAGGACCCAAATGCAGGACTGCTGAAAAAGTGCCCGACTTTATTGACTAAACTGAGAGGCTAAACATAAACGACTGAATGACGGGAAACACGAGAGGAGTCGGAAACTCGGAAGTCGGAAGAGGACTGGAAACAACTGAATCTAATTAACCCTTTAAGACCTACCATAGAACCAAGTCCGCCAGAGCTAATATTATATTTTTACATGCTGTGGAGCCATTTTTGGGAGCATTTCAAGTTGCTATACATCAATACAACCATTACAGCCTAATTTTTAATAATATGTATGCATTAAGTGCATAGTAATTAAATAAATTGCAAAAAAGTGCAATAAACTACAAAAAAAATTTAAAATCGTTTTTGTTTTTTTTTAACATATATTTCTAGTTAGAGAAATTTAAGAGGCTTATCCCTCAAAACTGTAAATACAAAAAAGTTGCACAAATAGTTTCCCACCACAGGAAATTTATTTTGAGTGTCTTCATAGTTTTATTTTTGAAATACACCAATTTTTATATACTGCAGGAAAAACGAAAATAAATATTATAATGCAAATTTGCAAAAAAGCAGCATATGCATCAAAATAAACTATTTCCAGCAGTGCAATATGAGTCCTAAGCATCCCAGAAACGACACAGAAAGTCATAAATTTAAACATAACTTTTAAAAACACCAGTATAGGCTCATGAGGCCCTGATGGTATAAAACTACATTTCCGCGAAAATGACGTCACTTCCGGTTTTGGGCAGGTCATGGCGGACACGCGATAGTTTGCGCTGATGTCTATTCCAATGTAGGAAGTGTTATGAACAGCTGATCGGATCGGCAAAGCGTGTTTCTGGAATATTATGTTTTTGTTGCTGCAAGCGCTTTTTATGCAGTTTTTGCAAAGCTATATGTGGAAGGAAACCGTGACTTAGGACAAGCTGATGGCATAAGATGTAAGTACAACTCCTCTGGTTTCATATGCAAAAAAAATTACTGCGCTAGCTTACGTGGTTGCAGAGCTACCGGGATTTAAAAATAGTTGCGCAAAACGGAGCGTGCTGCTCTGACCGGTTTTAAAGGGTTAATGGAACAGAGGAAGTAAAATTAAACATAATGCACACTGACAAGAGACTAACACAATAAAACAGGAAGCAGGTATCGGTTCACTAAACAATGGCAAAAGGTCCAAAACTGAAAACACTGGGTGAACGACCCAGGAAGCCTGACACAGACAAATATAACTTCAGCTTCCTAACCTAAATACTGACAGCTCAGTAAAGTTTGTTTTCAATATTGTAGAAAACAGCACAAGATTTGAGACAAAGATTTGATGGCTTTGACAAAGAGTTTAATTGCTTTCAAAAGCTTATTAATAAGTAATGAGATGGATTACTGTTTGCAGTTTACATTTGCACTTTCAAGACAGTGTGACTGATCTGTATCACAGGAAAAGGCGTCATTTTCTGCTTTCTTATTGTTATTTTTTCTGTCTGTTTTTCAAACTGTTTATCACATCTCCATTAAACTCCACAACCCCCAAATCTGTATGAATGATTAACAATAAAAAAAATCCAAGCTGTTTTTTTAAAAAAAACATGAACAGCTTGATAACATCTGCAACTCCAGCTTAACTTAGTTTAATTTCCCTTCATAAATCAGAAGATTAATTTCACATGCCTCAAAGCACTGGCTCTGTGTCTCACAGTTTGAGGAACAACATGTTTTCATGTTTTGTCTTGCTTTTCACGTGTGGCTTTTACCTATAAAAATGTAAAAATAAAAACAGACAATGTCAGACTGACATAGAATAGTTTAAAAGAGCAAGGTGACCTATTCCCATTTCGTCTTGTATTTCTCTACTGTCCCATCTGGCCTTTCCTATTATAGACACTAATTAAAGTAAAAATATCCTCGCTGTTGAGTGTGGCCTCAATCTTTTTTAAACACATGCTTGCAGCAACAGATCTTGACATTGCATGTGTTGTCTATTAAAAGGTGATTGTTAATTAAAGACACTTAATGAGTGTTGGAACTGACAAAGTAGAACTTTGATGGCTGATGGCTCAGATAATTAGTGTTGGAGAGCATTACTCTAATAGGCTATTATGGATCTTTTCTAAATAGATGTAAGACATGACAACACATGAGAGGATACTGTAGGGGTGCACCACTAATTATGAGTAGGGGCCACTTTAATTGTTTTAAATACAACCAGACTTGATGCATTTACAAACAGAAAACATGCAGGTAGTACTTTTATTTTACTCCTGTGCTGTCTGCATGCAGGTGTCTGGCTGTGTTCAGGTTCAGCCAATAGCCTTGGGTTTCTTTGCTTCAGTCCTCCTTGCTGTGCTGTCAGACACCCCATGAGCTGTGTCAAGCAATATTGTACCATTTTTCAAAGGGAAACCCTGAGGTTCTTTGAAGGATGAAGGAAGAGGAAATCTACTGAGTCCCAAATTATTGATATTGTAGCTACAGGTAACTTTTGAAATAATATAGAAACTCTGAGTAAACAAAGCTGCTAGGCCTGATTTTTCAGGAAGAAAATCAATCACAAGTGCCGATGACAAGCAGGAAAAAGTTCT
The DNA here is from genome assembly GCF_056152115.1 of Neolamprologus brichardi. NCBI lineage: Eukaryota > Metazoa > Chordata > Actinopteri > Cichliformes > Cichlidae > Neolamprologus > Neolamprologus brichardi. The sequence goes on along the minus strand of NC_142109.1, from coordinate 33,394,451 downwards.
TTCAAATACTGGTTTGACTCAATTTAATGATCAAACATGGTCACTGTTATTCTAATAATGCAGTGTCATTTTAAGTGGGATCCCACAGGGATCTGGATTGGGACCACTTTTGTTCAACCTAACAAATAAATATATACAAATTTTTTTTAGTTTTTTTAAAATGAGACTTTCAGGTGATGTTATGGTGCTCGACATTTGCTGTTACCAGTTACCAGAATCATTGTCAGTCGACACTCTGAGCATTGTTTAAACAAAAAACTAAATGTTATTATATTCAGAGATAACAAGGTTCAGATAACAAGTCAGTATAATAATCAACCCATCTATAATGTATTTATTAGGGGTGGGGGAAAAAATCGATACTGTGTAGTATGGTGATATTTTGTTTGCTAATAATGTATCGATACAGGGACAGCAGAAATCGATATTTTGTTACAAAAAAGTTTTTGTGCTCTGACTTCAGAGCATGTTGATTTTTCTGAGCAAGAATCCTGACATTTCTTCACTGTCCAAATGTGTTTAACTTGTTTTTGGCAGCAATAAACATGACAGTTTACTTATTTTAATTTAAGACATGTTTTATTTTAATTAAGTTTAAAACTTTTTTATTTAATGTAAAATTATATTTTGTTTTAATTTACTTTCAAATTCTTCAGTTGCTGAAGGGGCTGCATAGTTTTCATAAACTGCATAGTTCAGAATAGCTATAATTGTACCAGATGGTTGCATTCAGTTAAGTTGGACTAGACTGTAATACAAACCGTTCAGTTTGTTAACAATAAAACTGAAATGAGAGAAAGACTGAGTGTGAGCCTTTGATATTAGATAAAATGAATATTGATAAAGTTTACCTTTATGTACAGAATCTGAATATCGCAAAATATTTTAAAAAATTGCAATAATATCGTATCGTGGGATGTATGGTGATTCCCACCTCTAGTATTTATATCTCATAACCCTTGGCTACACAAATTTATATATTTTTGCTGATGATATAAAATTGTTCATTTCCGTGTCCCTAATGATAAAATTCCATAGACTCTCTTTAGAGACTGTGTAGGGCTTGTTATAGATGGTAAGCTGCAGTTTCATAATGACATTTCTAATTTGATAATAAAGAAATATCAGAAGCTTCTCAGCCCTAATGTGATTTACAGTGCATTTTACACAAAGTTCTTTACTCCATTTCTCTCTTTTTGAACTAAAAAGCATTTATTACTGCTAAAAGCTAATTGTCCACAGAAATCTGCTCTCTGCTTGTTTCAGTTTTCTGTATTCAAATCAATTAAAGCTCTCCCAGTGTCCAAGACCCTTAATGGCTCTGAACAACATATCAGACCCACTTTCAGCCTCTAAAGTCTCAAGGCACTCATATCCTTCAGCATCCTAAAGCTTTAAGCCAAGGGTGTCAAACGTACGGCTTGTGGGCCACATCCGGCTGGGGATAATTTCATATGTCAGTTATTAATGGCCTGTCAGTATGTGGGAGCTGAATCTTCAGCCCTGCTGAGAATCCATGCAGGCAGTGGTGGGACTTTATTTTGATGGGCACACCATGCAGCCAATCACATGCAAAGGCAGACTGGGATGATTATGTGAAAGAACGAAGATGTTCCAAGACAGGAAGTGTAGTTGTATAGGGCAGGTACACAGAGAGACGGGGGAGCTGGATTTAAATGCAAGCATGTCGGAAAAAAGCGACAAAAGGAGCACAAATGTTAAATGAGGAGCATCCGGCTGCATTTTAATGATAGTGGAGACTGCAAAGCGGAGGAAAGAATTTATAAAATTAGAAGCTGGATAAAGTAATACCTGTTTCTATTTTCAGCCATTTTCCATTGTGGAGGACAAAAACGTTCACACTAATGTAGGCCTTAAATCTCATGTGTGTTCTCCCTCTTTTAAGTCCATTTTATGAAAACAAAACTAAATTTTAAAAATTCCTTCCTTGAAAAAGATTAAAGTTACAGTTCAGCATTGAATATTACATCCTATAAACTAAATAAAAGTGTCTTTGAATGGCAGAGATGCAGAAATGTGTGCATGTAGCTCACAGCTCAGTGTCTGAGTCGCTCAGTGAGTCTCACAGGCCTCAGCGTGTGCTTCAAGCCATTTAGAATTCTTAACTTGTCTCATCTGCTGCTCACCACAAACAAGCACAAGCAGAAATTTTGGACTTTTAACTGTACTTTCACAAGTTTTACAGCTTTTCGTTCTGATAAAAACCTCAGTTATGGCCATTCATACTACACAAAGTAATTAAGCAATAAACAACCCCAATGCCCCCGCTACCGGGAGCGAGAGGGAGAACATCTGGTTTAATGTGATGTAGCCTGATCTGTTATTTAAATATAGACATGTGTGGTATCCATAGAGACGTCAGGATCTCAGCTGAAAGCTCGCAAAACCGTTTCAACAACCACCAAACAGCTAAAGAAGCAAATGGTTAAAGACAGATTCCTCAAAAAGATGTAAACACAAAGCACGGACCCACCCGTTCACCTGACGGCACAGACATGCCCTCAGGTGCAGTTTCAAAACCACAGGTTTCGTCTAGCTCTGACCGAAATTCACTGAACCTGCCAAAAAAGGACCTCTGGCAAGAAAGCCTAATTTCTGCTATTCAGTACTGAAGAAGTTTAAACGTTCAGAAATCATGCCAAATTACAAAAGGCATGTCTCTAATAAAACCTCCATAACTTCTGCTTTACAGTTTAAAACAAAACAACAACAACAAACTGGACTGAACTACAGAACCATGTAAAATGAGTTTGACACCTCTGCTTCAAGCAAATCAGGTTAAAAGATTTTATGAAAATTCTTCAAAAAAACAAAAACAAACAGCTGATCTGAAACTTGCACAAGACCATGTGTCAGTTTGTAACAGTTTTTGACTGTTTATGGCTTTTAGGATTTAAAGTATAGTATACATTGTTGCTGATTTGAAATTCTCTTCAATTAAAATCAACCTATTTATTCGTTTTGTTCTCTTTTTCAATATTTTTTTAATATACTTGGAGTAAAAACTCCTAGTTGATTCAATATCAAAGGGCAGTGTTAAACCTGTATAAGAGTGTTTCAGCTGAACTTTAGAGCTATCTTTCACTAAGTGGTTTTTTGATCTTACAGAACGAAGGAAAGAGATAAAAAGGTTGACCTTTGACCTTAGCAGCCAGGTGCCATCTCTGCTAACTTGTCTGACCCGTGTGTTTAGTGATCCGCCTGAGTCAGATCTGGTTTCACTGCCCAACCACAGTCTAATTGTATGTCAGACACACAAGAGTGGACAGAGAATGAGAGCAGACCAGAGGAAATGAGACAGGATCTCTTAGTGCGTGCCAGTGAAAACTAATGGCAACGGAGCCAAAATGTCTCAGCTGCCATTAGAAAACCCTGCTGCACAAGTCTGTGGCTGGTTTTCTTTCACTTTAAACATGTCTACTTTTATTTTTATAGAACATTTTTTCCAGTCAGTATATTTAAACACAAACCGCATGCCTATTTTCATAACCTAAGTAACAATAGTTAAAACCCATTAACAACCCATTCTACAAAGTTGCAAGTTTACATTGCTATCAGCTTTGCCAGATAATGCATATCTAAAGGCTGTGACACTTTGTGATAGTTATACCTGCTAAACTCCAGCATGTTAGCTTTGCTTTTAAATAAGATGCACATGCTTTGCCTCACAGAGCAGCTATTTCAGCTGACATGTAACGCATTGTGAGTACCTGTCGCAAATCTGATAAATCATACTCCTTTGTTATTTGCTGATTATGAGGGGATGTAATATTTATTTCTGTAGTTGAAAACAATTTCAAACTGCACAGTATTGATCTGACTGTTAGAAAGAGGTTAAAAAAAAAGGAATCGGGCCTCTGCACGTCCTTCTTTGTACAACGTGCATGCAAAAACTGCAAATAACAGCAACATTAAGTAAACATTACAAGTACAACACATTATTAAGTCATAGAGATTTTTGAACTGAATGTAGTTGCGTGATATACACTTGAGGCTGGCTCCAAAAGCAATCTTACAGTAAAAAATAAACATGTTTGCAGCATAGTACAAAAATGATTTTGGTCTCTATGCATAATTCTTCCTCCTTAACAGCTTTATGGTGGGTGAATATTTATATAACATCCATCTGGATACTGGAGATAGAGGTATGGCTGCATGGACACACAGGTGTCCTGAGACAAGGAGCTGCAGCCAGTTGCTGTTTGTTTCCTTTTTACTAATTTGAGAAACTCAACTGGAACTAAAAGCTCATGTTTGTATTGTTGATGCCTTTGAGAATCTTTATGTAAATATCTATTAAACATTATAGCATATTGTGAGATACCAACTGTCCAAGAAGTTTGTTTCTTCAGCTTTGCTGAGTTTTTAGTCTGCTACTTAATTGGTAACCAAGTAACAGTGATTAGCAGATATGTGTGTCTGTGCATTGCACCCATATAGTTTATAGATGCAGCTTGCTAATTATGCTCGCTAGGGTTAGCTGTTGACTTAGTACCTCACCCTTTCATCCAAGTACGGTCACTTCTAGCACCAAAAACTCAACATAACAGGAGCCAAATGCTGACATTGAGACTTCAAACTGTGGAGTCCGGAAACAAACAGGATGATGGTGGTTATATATTTTATATGTGTTCATAAGGAAGTAATGACACTGACCTTTAATTTACATAACATGAACAAATGGGCATCGATTTATTGTGGAACATTAGTCAGCTTCCCTTTCACTGCACACCAAGATGAAAATGCCATATAGATTAAAAAAGAAAGAGGAGGAAGAAGAGAAGCACTGCTTATGAAACATACTGTACAGCAGTCAACAACAGCTGGTCTCAGGGTGTTTTTTAATGTACAACAATACATTTACATTTGATAACCCATGGTCTCACACACGCACAGTTCTGAAAATGCATCCGCGTGTGTAGAAACATTTGCACATAAAACTCTCTGCAGTCAGCACATTTGTAGATGGTAAACAAGCCTCCGAGCTTCTTTGCCATGCTGGTCAGGCTTTAGGCATTACTAGCGTACACAAGATTTCCTCCACCCCCACACACACACGCACAACCACACAGCTGTAAACATTAGCAATATTTTCCCATTTCCTCTGCAAGGCAGGCAGGAGAGCAGTAGATCTTCAGCCTTTCACCGGTAATAATCTCCTTTACACTTCACCGTGCCAGGGAGATGAATCGTGGTGGATGGGGTCACCGTGTGTGTGTGTGTGAGAGAGAGAGAGAAGGGGGCTCTGATGTACCATGCGAAGGCTGCCCTTTATGGTCTTTGCACGTGGGGTGCAGACAGAGGCCAAGGGCCTTACAGATACAGCCTGTGGAGGTGCTGAGCTGTTTTCACTAATGCATACGAGGTCACTGTTTTGTGTAAAGACCTCTAATTTTCCAAACAGCTTTAGGTCACCTTTTATGGCTGATATACATATTGTACTTTCAGTTGATATAGTAGCAATAATTATCTTAGATTATGCTATGTTTTGCTGTGAAAATGTGTTTTCTCGTATCAACAACACAAACATCCTTCCTTCCTGTGGACACAGAAATATCCATCCATCCAAAGAGGCTGATGCCGTCCCAGCTACAAACAGAGTGGTACCTCTGAGGCTCAATTACTAACATTAACAGCACTTCTATAAAATCTGCGTACAGTATGCAAAGTATAAACTTCTTGGTGGATATTTTTACTTCATGCATTTCTTAATATTCGGTGTATTTTTTGATTAATAAAACAAAACTATAAAATAAGTATTTCTTTAATGAGCTGCTGGCTGTAGTTTCCTATTTATTATTTATTTCATACCACGAGCACACTTTCAAACTATTACTTTAAAAAAGTACCAAGAAACCAAAATTATTGATGCATGTGCTCCCATGTGTCTCATACATTAATGAAATAGTCAATTTGTATTGTTGCTACACTGAGAGTTGAATTACTGCTTTTTTCCTCTTGTCGTACTTTACTATGATTATTTTCAGCTGCATGGGACAATCGTAACGTTAAATTAGCGAACCAGACATTAGCTCGCTGTACATCAGAGAGAGAAGCTAGACTCACACATAAGATCTTCACCTTGAGCCCTAATCACTAATGCATAATGGCATCAGACACTTAACCCACGTCACCTGTGTGGGTATCTGGAGTGTTTGGGTGGTTGAGTTCACAAAGGGCTCTAAAGGCAATAAAAATGAGCGATGTTGACCCACCATCATAAAATTCCAGTGTTTTATTTTGCATCTATTCTGACAGATTTTACTTTGCTTGGCCTTTTCTTGTTAAACTTTTCGCTGACCTTTACAAGTAAACATTCTGCTAGGAAAAACAGAACTGAGCAGTTTGATACTACAAATACTTTTTATTTACCTAGAATTCACAAAAGTCCAGCGACAGACAATAAATAACTAAACTGCTTTTTTAACTGAGGAATTTATTCCCTATTTGTTTTGTCTGCGTAACCAGTGTGTTCCTGTGTTGTGTCTGACGATGAAAGGTAAAAAGAAAGAAAGTCCTCCAAGTAATTAACTCGATCCAGCTCCTACAACCAAGTCGGGAAGAGGGTTAGCTCAACCCAACAACTTCCAAGCTAGCAAGAATTATCCATTCATACCCAGTGTTGGGAAGGTTACTTTTAAAATGTATTCCATTACAGATTACAGAATACATGCCCCAAAATGTATTCTGTAACGTATTCCGTTACGTTACTCAATGAGAGTAACGTATTCTGAATACTTTGGATTACTTAATATATTATCATGCTGTTTACAACTACGTGAATGTGATTTATTACTGTTACTGAAGGTTCGCGGCTTATTGTTTCGGAGGAAAACACGAACACGGTGTACAGTCGAGTCTTAATAGCTTACTTACAACTGGGCTCGTCAGGCTCTCTTCTTGGCTGCAGTGGTTATTATTATATTTACATGCTTCCAGCTCCCGTTTCTGCTCGATGACAGCTCGTACTTTTCCTTTTTCTCCCTCCCTCGCTCACAGACACATAACGTGTATGGCAGTCCATTCTCCCTGCAGCACGGACTACACTGCCTATGATGCTACATTCTTTAGAGCTATACCTGTAGCATTCTGCCTATTAGCTTAGCACAACAACAACAAAGGCCTCTCTCACCCAGGAAACACGCAGAGAGAGAGAGAGCGTCACCCTGTAACCATGGCAACCGTAACGCTGCCGCTTAAACAGAACGTAGCTGTCAAACAAAACCCAAACAGTCCTGACCCGCCACAATATGAAACAGGGAAGTACCGCCGTGTAATCCATTTATTTCAACAAAGTAACTGTATTCTAAATACCACCTTTTTAAACGGTAACTGTAACGGAATATAGTTACTCATATTTTGTATTTTAAATACGTAACAGCGGTACATGTATTCCGTTACGTCCCAACACTGAGCACAGGGGAGAGTAAACCTAAATGCAGTGAACAAAGAACACCAGGCCCTTTCAAAATAAAACTGGAAACCCAGAGACATGAAGATAAATCATGACATGAACTTAACATAACCACACAGACATGAAACATGACAGGTAGACGCACGAATCAGGGAGACTGAGTACAGGGGGAAATGACAGAAACAACTAAGAAATGAAGGACTAAATAGCCACCTAGAAATTAACTAGATCAAAAATGGATACAAAAATACATAAAACTCAAACACTGGGTCACATGACCCAGCCCATGACAGAAAAGAAATGACACCAACCTCTCCCACAGGGGAATTGTAGAAATGGGGAGGGGCCAAAGGGGTACTCTGGAATTTATAGGGGTGCACCACAGAAGAAGAGGAAAAGGATGAGGAGGGGACTGATAATGAACATAACTACAGGCTTGGAGGTCCTAAAAGTCAGGTATAAAAGGAACGGTTTGGGGTCTAGAACCCATTTTGTGTAATTATAACAATATGTAATTTATGGCCCAGTTACATCTGTACTAGGGCTGGGTATCGTCACTGATTTCTAGAATCGATTCAATTCCGATTCACAAGGTCCCGAATCGATTCGATCCACGATTCGATTTAATTCGATTCGATTCACTTCGATTTGAATCTCGGAAATTTTGACAGTCAGAAATATTATAATTCAGATCAGTACATTTACATTTTTTTGTATCTATAAAAAGGAAGCTGACACACACAAGACTTTATTAAAGGTGTGAGCGTCACAGCAGATGCCTTTGTGTCAAAGTAGCTGAAGATAAAACACAGAAAAACATGGAGATTTTCCTGGCCTGGGATTTTATAAAAATATTCTGCACTACATCAAAAACGAAAGAAAACCATTAATCAACACATGAACATTACCTCTGAAGTTACAGCGGTTTTATTAGAGACACAGCTAAGTGTTTTGTATTTTGCATAATTCTAAAAAGTTTAAATTTGTTCAGTATTGAACGGCAGAAATTAGGTTTTCTTTTCGGAAGTATATAAAACGGAAAAAAAAACGTTGGCCGACAGCGCTGTAAACAACGGTAGACTTGTGCGTAACAAGCGAATAATGCAGAAAACAGTACAGAGAGAGAGAGGGGGAGAGAGAGAGAGAGCTGTGCATCGTGGTCGAAGCAAAACAGCAAAAGTCAGAGTGAATACATGATGATGTTTATGTGAAGCGTAGTTTGGATCTTCTTTTGCTGCTGGTTCGGTCAATATTGTTTGGAGAGAGATCAAACTAACAGCTTTGGAATCAGCGCATAAAGGGCGTGAACACAAAGCGCGGACCCGCTGACAGATCAGAATCAGCGAGCTGTCGGCTTTCAGCCCCGACCGTGAGAAAGGCGACATCTAACTGATTCTGATCCGCTGGTCGCGCTGTGTGTTTAAGTCTTTGTGCAGAATCCGTGTTCCTGCTCTCATTTACTGTCTTAGCTGTTTGGTGTTTGTTGAAATTTTGTGAGATTTCACCTGAGACTCTGGCATTTCGGGCAAAATAAATTTATATTAAAAAATCGATTCAGGATTTTAATGAATTGATTTTACGTTATCCAAGCCAGAATCGATTTTAATCGATAAATCGATTATAAAAACCCACCCCTAATCTGTACCATAATGAATTTACAAACCACGGACAACATGAGTGTGTTAAGTGCTGGATTCATTACATGGACACAGTGTCAGTTTTGTGACTGAAATATGTACACAGGTTTAGGGGAAGAGAGCATTCAGATGAATCATACGAAGTGATTTACTACGATTCATAGCATGCAATTTACTGCAGACTGCATGTGTCTTATACTGGAACTTTCTTGCTTTGCATAAAAATGGCAGTAATTCCCACACAGTTGTGCAGTGTTGTTGTTAAAGGTCTTAAATTAAAGCTCGGTCTGCACCTCATTTACATTCTGATTGTTTTGATTCAATCCATCCAAGGCAAGATTACCCAAAAAAGTGTTACTGTCCCAAAACTTATCCATAACTGTACCATACTAAAATATGCTTTCTGTATGGTGAAAATGTGTTTTCACTTTTATGAGTAATTTATGACAGAACTAAAGTTTTGTATCTGGGTTGTTTTAATGAATCCTGAGGTGTCCCTTAAGCAGTATACATGACCTTGGATATGATTCTTGACTATTTTATCTCATGTATCTTTATTCATTTAAGCACATTACGCAAGTATAAATATTAATATCCCAGTCCAGAGGACATATATGAATGTGGGGCTGTTCAGTTTGTAGATCGCTCCGTCTTTGTGACATTTCAGTGTTTACACATTTAGAAAACATCACAAGAATATGTAAATCTCATGCTCACATTTAATTAAAATGCAAACAGCTTCACAAAAGTGCAATAAATAACTACACAAGCTGTCATTTACTGTAAGACAGCGCTTACCTTGAGCTCTTTTCCCTACACTATCCTTTGTTTTGTTTTGTTTTGTTGGGGAGTGGCAGTATGACCACATTCACGTGTCACTGATGGGCAAGTCTCTCAGGAAAGTGAATTACAGAAAGTGTGTGTAGGTATTAAGCACTCCTGCCTATGAATCCTTCACTATGAAAGCTGTGATTGTGCAATCGAAGTGCAGCAAGGTCGATAAACATCTGAAGTTTGAATGAGATCAATGTGCACTGTAAAAGAGTTTATGTGCAAATACATGATTCATGTGTGGAGACATACATTCTATTTAAAACCTTTTAAAAATAAAAACATCAAGGTTCAGCCTTTTACTTTAGCTTCTTTCACTTTAAGAAAAGTCAAGATTTTTTACAGCTTCATCGGTTTTCACCTTTAACTGCTCAGACCTCTTGTATCTATAGTCGGCCTCACATTCTTAGGCTCAGTGGTTCCCAAGAGTCATAGGGCCAGATCTGGGGATTGTGGGTAATCTCCAAAATAGTGCTGACAGGTGTGATTAGTTTTACAGGTGATTTACAGTTGTACTCTTTACAAACACAGGTGCAGTCAGTTCATTTCAATATCAAGTGCAAAAAATAAGACATGCGTATCACATTCTGATTCAGTAAAAGGACTAGATGTTACAATCCCTGACTAGGGATGGGTACCAGTATCCGGTGCCATGATGGCACCGGTTCTGACGTAAACGGTAGTAACCAGACCGAAAAGCAGCGCACATTTCGGTGCTTTATTTCAGTGCTTTTTTTCCCTGAGATGTCATACACTTTGGATTCTAGCCAATCATTTTACCTTTGCAAGCGTAGTAGGCGGGGCCAGGTACGTACGTTCTTTTAGAGCAGATTAAAAATGCCCAAAGCGAAGCGGTCAAAAGTCAAAGATGCAAACTCAGCAGCCTGCAACAAGTGCTTTAAGGTGATACTGTGATACTGTCAAAGGAGGTAACACCTCAAATCCGATGAATGGCAGATACTCCCTTCACCCTGGCCAAAAAGGCTAAAATGACCAAAGAAAAAGTGGAAAACAGTTAAACATGAGAGGTTTTTGGACAAAGTTTGTGTTTTTTCCATTGTTTAAGCACTGCTTCCAGCCAAGAACTTTACCAGGGGGACACATCATTGTGTGCCTCAACTTTCAGTCTTTTACCCAACCTAATCTGCCAATTTTTTCTTTCGTGGTTAGGTTTAGGGATTAGAGATCTGATCTACATTATCATATTAAAATTTGGGACACATCATCAGTAGTGGGCCTTGGATTCATCGGGTGTTTTGGCCATTATCACTAGACACCTTCATCTAAGGAGGCCCTGCCAGGGTTGATCAGGCCCCGGAGTGTCACTGGTTTATGTTAAATTGTTATTTCTCTTCTTCTTTCTTCTGTTTAGTTTGTACAGTTAATTTTCTTCTATCTATTCACTGCAACTGAGAAGTAATACTTACCTCTTTAACATTTATGGAGCCTCACTTCTTCAAAGGGATAGAAAAGGTGATAGAGAGAAGTAAGACAAAAGGGACAAGATAGGAGAGAGCAGAGAGGAGAGCTGGAAGGGGGCACCTGATCTGGCATCCCCCACCTCCCTCCCACCTCACATGCAATCCTGTCACAGCTTTCTCTTTGTAAATAATTACAGTACTTTTTTTAAGACAATACACCTAGCCCATAATCTCCCCAGCATGTCCTGGGTCTGTCCCGGAAGTCTAGACCCCCTCAGCTGGCTCCTGTCAATGTGGAGGAGCAGCTCTTCTCTCTGCCTCTAAGGCTTAGACCTTGAACCCTTTGGAGTGTCAGCTGTCTCTTTATTACAGAGATTTGGTAAAGTTTACTCTCCCCCAATCATGAACAACATCCTGACAAATTCCTCGTCTTGGGGCAGCACCTCTTCTCTAGCATTGTACTCTTTTCTGGCTGCTGAAAAGAGTGCAAGAGTTTTCAGTTTTTTATCTCATATTTATAAAATCATTGGAATAGTCTTACTCTCACTAGTCTTAACTAGTTTCCGTTAAGAAGAAGTCAATTTAAAAAAGTATTTACTGGTCACAACCTTGAAGTATCTATATGGTAAATCACCGGTCTCCAACCTTTTTTGCGCCACGGACCGGTTTATGCCCGACAATATTTTCATGGACCAGCCTTTAAGGTGTCGCGGATAAATACAACAAAATAAAACTAGTACCAGTACCGAAAAAAAGAAAATTTATTCATAACACACGTGAAAAGACCCAGGAAACCCGAGTAAACGATAAAAACAATAACAAAATAACGCTGAAAACCAATAAAAACCCTGAAAACTATACATTTCACACCTGAGCCTCAACTCTCGCGGCCCGGTACCAAATGACTCACAGACTGGTACCGGTCCGAGGCCCGGGGGTTGGGGACCGCTGTGGTAAATGGCCTGTATTTGTATAGCACTTTTACTAGTCCCCCCTAGGGACCCCAAAGCACTTTACACACCCAGTCATCCACCCATTCACACACTGGTGGAGGCAGCTACAGTTGTAGCCACAGCTGCCCTGGGGCAGACTGACAGAAGCGAGGCTGCCATATCGCGCCATCGGCCCTTCTGGCCAACACCAGTAGGCGGTAGGTGAAGTGTCTCGCCCAAGGATACAACGACCGAGACTGTCCGAGCCAGGGCTCGAACCGGCAACCTTCCAATTACAAGGCAAACTCTCAACTCTTGAGCCACGATCACCCCCTCTAGATGAAAGAGAGGAGAGGATGATTGACAGGTATCCCGTGATACTATAGAACTTGGAGTATGTGAGATGATGCACTTTCAGGCCTCAGATCAACACTGTGACGTTAGCAGTAACCTGACTGATAAGGACATGGCAGTGTGACAGAGAATGGGACACCTGGCACTGAGCCGGTCCCCAGGAGATGCTTGCTACCTACGCACAACGCTGACCGACTTATGGAGGGGGGGAAGAAAAAACGTAGACGCACCAAAATTTATGGCTGACATCTGCGGTGTGGTGACAGGCCACAAGTCAAGATCAGAGGCTGAGTTTGTAAGAACTCATGCTTTCATGATTCAAAATGACATCAACAGCACATTAGGAGCTGACACTTTTACCAAATATTTATGACAGAAACCTAGAGGAGCAGACTTTGCACACTGCGAATGCATCAGCTGTGCATAAAACATAATGTTGCAGATTAAACTTCTCATATATAAGTTTACGGTCATCATTAATTGGATTGTGCTATACAGAAATAAGTTTTTAATGAAGACGTTTTTACGTGGGGCGATAAAAAGGAGGCTGCACCTACTCCCGGGATAAATAAGGATGCACTGGCCAAGGCAGTAAGATATAAATATAGATATAAATGAGCATGCAGATGATGCAATTCGAATTTCAGCCAATGGTTTAAAGCTGGAATACTGATGCAGTGGTGGAGGCAATGCACAAGGATCCACAGAAATGTGCCGGTGAAAAGCAGCAAAGACGCAGCTCAGAGTGTGAGAGAAACACAGCCTGTGCAGAACACATTTAACTTAATGTCCAAACTGCAACACTGAATATGTTTGGACTGTTTAACTTGTGGCATTTCTTTATCAAATGGACCTCATGTCAGTCACAAACATGTGAAAAAAGTAGTTAATGTCACCATCTGATCTCTTTTAGCATTTTGTACTTCTTGTAACTAATGTTTTTCATGCTTTGAATTTAGTAACACAAAAGTGATTTTGTTACAAATTATTCTCTGGTGCTTTTTCTTTCTCTGTGCTCTCGCTCGGTTTTTGTTCATCTAGCATTTGCAGTCGATAATGAAACACTGTCGGCATTCCCTTGAAAACAATGGATCCTAATGAGATTATCCTGAAATCAGCTCAACAGTAGTATTAGTAATAGTACAAAAGGTGTTATGTTGGTCTACTGCTATTAGCAACATGTAAAGGCATTGTTAGCAGCAGAGACCACAGACTGCTTTTGGCAGTGTTAACATCAACAGCTTGCCTGCTGAAGCCCACTGGCTCCTTTCCAAAAAGAAATTATTTACAAAAAAAAGGAATATTCTCTCCTTTTCAGCCAGTGGAAGAGCGAACAGGAACAGAGCACTATTGTGACGGCTAATAAATGCTGACAGTGTGTTTAAATTCTGCTCAGGATTCAATAACTTGCACTACATCTCCATACCTAGCCTGACTGATTTGGCTGAACTGTCCCTACCACATGTGCAGCTTCTTGACTAATCAGTCAAAGAGAATCAGTGAACAGCGAGAAGTTCAGTTACAGTCCTTCCATTTGCTGTCCATCTGTCTCTATGGTTTCTGCTCTACAGCAGCTGCTTGCCAATAGCTGACAATCGCTTTGAAGAGATGCTCCTTCATACTGAATTCTGATTGGGCCAGTGCACAGTGTGATATGATTCACTGCCTTGCCTGACAGCTGTGTACCAGAGTGAGAAGGTGATGGACGGGAGGCAGAGTCATAGAGACGACTGAAGCTGGAGAAATGAAGGAGAGGAAGGCAAAGATAATAGGGAAAAAAGGACCGAGTCATCTGAACGGTGGACAAAATTGGATGTGGAGAAAAAAGGAGGGAGAAAGAAAAAAATAAGATTGAAAGGCAGAAGAGGAAAAAGTTAGAAAGAAAAAAGAAACGTACAGTAGAAAGATAAAGAGACAGGATGGGCAGAGGTGCAGGTGTGACATTAAAAGTCAGGTTTTAGCTGTTGAGCCTTGACACTGAATCCAAGATAAGAAGGGGGAGAAAAGATGAAGTATCTGTTACATCCTGTCAGTGAAGAGAACTGACATAAACATGCATACAGTGCACCTATAACAATCGGCCCTACTGCCACATAGCTACATTTTCTGTAGTTTAACAAAAGCTAAAACGATCAAGCACATTACTCCTATTCTCAAACTTTTCTGTGTCCCAAAGGAGAGATTTAAAAATATTTCTACTAGTTTACAAATCACTAAAAGGGCCGAGCTACATTTCAAATCTTCTTTTGCCTTACGAAACATCCTGAACTCTCAGGTCAGCAGGAACAGACCCTCTGTGTGTTGCTAGAATTAGAACAAAAGAAAGTAAAGCAGCTTCTAGTTTTGATGGTCCTCACCTGTGGAACAAGCTCCCTGAGATCAGCTAAAACTAAATCTTTATTAGGCTTATCAATAAACCATGTCTGCAACCTCCTCTTAAAGATTATTCACTGCAAGAGTTAACAGCTGTCTTTAGAGGACTGGATCCTTCTATAGTTTTACTGCTGTTTTGAAATTGCTTTCACAAAAGTTTCAGTAGTGAAACCAGAGAATCCTGTACTACACAACAGGATTCCATCTTAACCAACTTCAGGGTTAACCAAGGTTTTCAATGCTACAAAGGTAGAAAACATCACTTCTTTCTAGGGTAAATTGCCATGTAGTATAACCTGAACATGACAGTACGTTTATCAATACTTTTATCCATAATTGTGGTTGGTTAGAAGCTACCAACGGCACCCTTTCATGAGAGCGTGCAGGAGAAACTTGGGACACCAACTGTCTGCCATCTATAATCCAGTTTTGAGACGCCTTAACGCCCACTCACATCCTGGGCCATCTGACCTCAGGAATTCGCATGATAAGGTGGGGCCAGGTTTCACAATGAGCTCACCCGAAACCCTGGCTGATTGGGACCCGCTCAGGTGATTAGAGGATCATCAGGGGGTCCTTTTGTCCCTCTTTGGGGTGATACTCCCACCAGTTTTAAATCTGGGACTCTCCACCATTTGACCTTAGAACTGAAGAAGCTTCTCGGATGAGAGGTGAAACGTCTTCAAGCAACTTAAAGAAGTCCAGACGCTTTTCTTTGCAAGTTCCTTTGACTACGATGACCTGGATGACTGAGAACCTTCACAGATACTTAGGATTTAATAACCAGCTCTGCGTGACCGTTTATCCAGATTGCCAATGTTAAGGTAAATAGATCCTGGGTACAGTATGCTGAACTTGCATGTTGTCTACAGTAGACATTAGAGCACCAGATAAATAGACATCTGTGAACACTTCTAATTGTTGTTGTTACATTTCTGTCATCACTGCCTGTGCATGCTTTACTTAACAACATGCACAGATATACTGTTTATACATTGTAACTGTCTCTTTGCATTCCTCTTTCCAGCCCTCTGCATTACCCTGTGTCTAAATAATGCTATTCAGATAAATTTGACTTGACTGTGACAAGCTGTCTTTCATAAATTCATGAACGTAGAGTAGATGACGCTTGCATGCATGTGTGTGACATTTGACTTTGAAATCAAATACCAACATAGCTGATTCACTGCTCATCTCGTCAACAAATCACACTCTTGCCTCTTGCCTGGAGTAAAACACCATATTACTCTGATGCAAATCAGCTGCAGTGGGCGTGATGCATGGAACAGGATCTCTTTAGGAAACTTGCAGGCAATACAAGCCGCCACTACTCATGTTGATCTACTCTGCACCAACAAGCACATTCTGGCTTATGAATGGCCTGTGAGACGGAGCTTTACAGTGGGCTGCAGTGAAAGAGCCTGTGGGTTCTTTATAGTGACTAATGTGTGTGTGACTGAGCAAGCAGGGTTAGTGTGTGTGTGTGTGCATATAAGCTGAAGCTTTTTCCCACGGTGAAGTGTAAGCATGATGACATATTGCAAAATAAATAAATAGGAAAGCCCATACTCATGAGCTCAAACACATACCTGCAGCGGGAAGCTCAGGGGAAATGTGGGAAATGTGAGTGAAGAGCCACACGTGGGCGAGAGGGGATAATGGCACCGTGGGATGTCAATATGAGAGGCTGATGCTGCAGATCAGAACGTGATTATTTCAGAGGCTTCAAACTATATTTCCTCAGAGGTTATAATTAGTGTACATGGGCATGAGTGTGTGCATGTGTTATAAGAAGAGTTTAAAGTCAAGTGTGCGTGTATGTGGGTAAATATGACAGAAAGAGTGAAAGGGGACAGAAACACCGGCCTGAAGTCCTACCACTGCAGCACCTCATCATAATGAAGACTCACCAACAAAAGGTTTAGTGTTAATGCATCTGATATGATATGATATGACACACACTGGATACTTATGCAAACTTATGCAAAACTGCAAAGAGCTGTAAAGTGGGAGTCAGTAATTAAAAAAAAACAAAAAAACAACAACACAGAGGCGTGGATGTCCCGTCTCCTCTCTTGGAAACTCTCCTAATGCTCTGAATCCAGTTATTTATCTTTTATTTAGTCAGTGGTAGTTTTCAGCTGTGCTTAGTGGATTAATAAAAAGTTGGAATGGATCTGGATGTTGGCCCTGAATCTAGTTTTGTTGGAGATTTCTTCCTGTTACAAAAATAGGTTTTTCCCTCCTACTGTTGCCAAATCTGACTGATTTGGTGTCTCTCTCTAAAACTGTTGGGCCTTCAAATATAAGCGCTTCTACTGAACTGGCACTAAATAAATAGAATTCAAAGGGTCATCCAACACAGTGGTCCCCAACCCCCGGGCCTCGTCGTTTGGTACCGGGCCGCGAGAGTTGAGGCTCAGGTGTGAAATGTATAGTTTTCAGGGTTTTTATCGGTTTTCAGCGTTATTTTGTTATCGTTTTTATCGTTTACTCTGTTTTCCTTGGTCTTTTCACGTGTGTTATGAATAAATCTTCTTTTTTTCGGTACCGGTACTAGTTTTATTTTGTTTTTGTATTTATCTGCGACACCTTAAAGGCCGGTCCATGAAAATATTGTCGGGCATAAACCGGTCCGTGGCGCAAAAAAAGTTGGGGACCGCTGATGTATACCATGATAAAAAAGGCCCAACATTACCGCTTTAATTAGATTTTTAACAGCCTGGTACAAAAATGATTTTGGCTACTTTTACCCTTCACAATACTTATTCTATGGGTATTTTACATTAAATTAAGGCACATTATTATTTATTGGACAAATTCACTAAAAAATTTCCAAAAAGCACCAAAACCACAAACACAGAGTTCAGCGACTCGATTAGTTGTACAGCTACCTGTGCAGGCAAATTCACAGGTGTCTTTGTCGATGTTTGTATTCAATCTATGGATGAATACGTTATCCAAGCTTGCAAGCATTAGCTTACTGCTAATTACAACATAGCAACCATCAAAATGCTAACACTGAGGCTTCAGGAAGGGACTCCACAACCAACTATGCTACAGTCACACTGGTCCGTGGCGCAAAAAAGGTTGGACCGCTGATCTAACACAAAAGCAAACTTTAAAAAAACACCTCTGGCAGATGTTTGATGATGTTATCAGTGTGTATGACATGCTAGCACGGTATAGATTTTCAAACCAGTCTTTAGTTTGTTAAACAAAAGAAAATTAAGTGCAAAGATTTTCACAGGCAACTAAGTGCCTCAGCAATCCTGTATCAACAACAGCTCCACAGCTGCTAAAAGCCCCTAGTGACTTCGGAGTTCTTTACGAACCACAACACTAAATTACTTTTCAATCAATTTATTTATACAGCACAGTTCATATAACGAAAGTTAATAAACTAAATAAAAATCCAAGAATTAAAAGAGAAACACAAAATAGAAGAACTAAACACTTCATTAAAAAATAGAAAAGAGCCAAAAACGTATTATTAAAATTCTTATTAGTCCAAAAGAAAGTAATAAAGCGAAATAAAAACCTGGTGCACTCATTAAAAGCTAAATTAAAACAAAGGTTTTATGACTTAAATCTGTTTAAATCATCCAAAGCTATTTAAAGCTTGAAAAACAACAAACAAGCCTCAAAGTTTACGCTAAAATGTTGTCATACTCAGGAAACGATGGGTTAAGTGGTGGCTCAGCTCATTTTTGCCCCAACATTGGTTGGAAGGTTTAATAAAGCTACTGTTCTCTGAACACTTGAACATAAATGGCTGGACTGTTAATTTAACATCCTTATCATGGACCAGCAGGCACCTAGTGAACACACAACTCAATAGTTTAACGCAACAGTTCAATGTTATGCAACAAAGCTAAGGTAGGAATCTCATTAATGCCCAAAGCGTCCACGTCGGTGGGAAAGGCTTCTGAGAGAATTAATCCCACTCTTGACGAAGCCGACTATCACTGCTGACTAAAGCACCTTACAAGTGGGAGCGCAGCGGTCTGCTGCCAGCAACGGTGGAGCCACTAAGCGGGGTGGACTTCACATAATAGCCACTCAATGAAAACAAAAGCCTTGGCCCGTCAGCTGAGCCTCTCTTCCCCTCGCAGGAAAATCAAATAACCCCCAGTATCTCGTCTGCCTCGTCCAAGGCTGATACGTCCTTATTACAATGGATCGTCCTCAATTGATTTGTCTTTAGAAGCCTCAGGGGAAAAAAAGGCCCAATTGATTTTATGGTTTACAGGGAGGCCATGTGAGAAGTTTGAGCTCATGGTGAAGACACCTGCTTGGGGTAAAAACACACAGGTGTGATGCTGGTGTGGATGGCTGTGTTGGCGCCAAGGCTTCTATTGGATATAAACAAGGCAATTTGTCCGATGCTGCAGCAGAGCACTTGTCGTTATAAGTCAAGCACCAGGCGGTGTCAGCCCCACCGTCTATCAATCACTCACATGTCAGGTTGCCACAACAGAGCAGGAGGCTGCAGATAAAGGTGGAGACACGGTGCGAGGTCAAAGAGACACTGTTTTTCATTTCTGGGAGAATGAATACGAAACTGAACAAAACCCAGATAGTGTTTCTTTTTGCCTTTAGCCTTTCAGAAATATAAAGAAAAGTGTCATTAAAAGGTGTCAAACACACTCTCTGGACATTCATCTCTTACATTTAGATGCTGTGAAAATTCAATTGAAGCCCCTCATCATTTGCCTCTAACACGGCATTGAAGATAGGAACGGCATATCCACATGAAAGGGAGAATAATTTACTGCACAATAAGAACCAAGCAGTTAATCATGGCTAGATTGTTCAGACTAAAGGCACAGTGATTTATCACTTTGACTCATATGTCTTCAGGAACTAAAATATTCTACAGTTCTCCAACTTACAAAGTTTACTCTAATGATTCAGTAGTATTTGTATATCCACAGAGTAAGGAGGAATTTTACAAGAAAATTTAAAAAAATTACCCTTTGGATTATTTGTAATTATTTGCATTTAGAAATGTTCCTCAGACATTTTCTACCTGAAGAAAGATTAGTCATTTCTCATAGTTTCAGACTATGGAGCCGAAAGATAAACTGATCGTACTGTGTTAAATTGTTGGAATTCATCTTTGAGAGAATAACATTAACCCTTTAAGACCTACCATAGAACCAAGTCCGCCAGAGCTTATATTATATTTTTACATGTTGTGGAGCCATTTTTGGGAGCATTTCAAGTTGCTATACATCAATACAACCATTATAGGCCAAATTTTAATAATATGTCTGCATTAAGTGCATAGAAATTACATAAATTGCAAGAAAGTGCAATAAACTACAAAAAAATTGAAAATCGTTTTTGCTTTTTTAAACATATATTTCTAGTTAGAGAAATTTAAGAGGCTTATCCCTCAAAACTGTAAATACAAAAAAGTTGCACAAAATAGTTTCCCACCACAGGAAATTTATTTTGAGTGTCTTCATAATTTTATTTTTGAAATACACCAATTTTTATAAACTGCAGGAAAAACGAAAATAAATATTATAATGCAAATTTGCAAAAAAACAGCATATGCATCAAAATAAACTATTTCCAGCAGTGCAATATGAGTCCTAAGCATCCCAGAAAGGACACAGAAAGTCATAAATTTAAACATAACTTTTAAAAACACCAGTATAGGCTCATGAGGCCCTGATGGTAAAAAACTACATTTCCGTGAAAATGACGTCACTTCCGGTTTAGGGCAGGTAATGGCAGACATGCGATAGTTCCTGCTGATGTCTATTCTAACATAGGAAGTGTTATGAACAGCTGATCGGATCGGCAAAGCGTGTTTCTGGAATATTATGTTTTTGTTGCTGCAAGCGCTTTTTATGCAGTTTTTGCAAAGCTATATGTGGAAGGAAACTGTGACCGAGGACAAGCTGATGGTATTAGATGTAAGTACAACTCCTCCGGTTTCATATGCAAAAAAATTATTGCGCTAGCTTACGTGGTTGCAGTGCTACCGGGGTTTAAAAGTAGTTGCGCAAAACGGAGCGTACCCTCTCTGACCGGTTTCAAAGGGTTAAATTTCTAACCTGGTATTAAATTTAACTCATGATTTACTGTACAGTGAAGCAGCAAATCAGTCAAAATGTGGCAAAATTCAACTCAAATTTAGATCAAATCCACTTCAAGGTTATCTTATTGTGCACCTTTGAGCTTCTATTTCCAGTCTATGGTCTATTTTCACATTTTTCTGGATGTCCTGACAACATGTGACCAGATACTACAATTTCAACATGGACTTATAATAAAGCACATTACAAATAACTCCAGAATGTAACTGTCCGGTTTTGTGAAAGTGTCCACACACAGTGCAACAAATCAGGAATGTTGCCAGGAAGCTTGTTTTATTAAACACTGACGGGGCTGCGCACCTCGGCTTCATCCCTCAGGGTGAGACTGTCAGCACTCTCCTCTCCTGTAACATCATCACACATCTGAGGGAGAACTTTCAGTGCAAACAACCTAAAGTGTGGCTTCCTGCCTCCCTGAAGATTCGTCTTCTCGTAACGATATCCTCTTTCCCAAAATGAAATTCCAGTTGACAGATGACTAGTTTCAGCACACACCACCGACACATCGACAATGGAGGATGAGCTGGAGGTGGTGCAGAGATGCACTTGATCTTGCAAGTTGCAAGTCGAATTGTAAAACTTTATTGCACCTCATGCAAATCAAAAACCTTATTTTAACATCACTGTTAACAAATCTTATACCAGAACTAATGGGAAATAATTTATCTATTTAGTAAAACTGTCTCTAGTTATTTGTCCCACAAAATTAACCACAAGTTTAGCAAAAGCACAGCAAGTCTTGTTCCCCAATAATCCCTTTAGGTTCCTCTAATTTCTCCAAGTCATAGTTCTTCCTGCATATGGAGACACAGAGGGGGTGTGATGTATCCCCACATTTTACTCAGAAACACACAAACAAGATCTTTCCACCCAGTGATTTGTTGGAGCGGTTCATCAGTGCATGAACCTCGATATCAGGCATGACTCCTTCTCACTGACATTATTCACCAGCAGAAAAGGTCAAAGCACGATGGCAGCAGAGAGAAATTGATTAACTTGTCGATGTGTCTTTCCACATCTTTGAGTCACCCAAAGACCTTTCTCCTGCCGAACCGGTGTCCTGCGAACAGAGCAGCATCCGGCAGGAATCTGCGGTGTGACTCAAACCTTCCAACGCGACTGCCTGGGGGAATTTTTTTTCACCGTGATGTGGCTGGAATTGATGGCACTGTTGGGATACGGAAGCAGGCAACAAATATTTGTCGTGTCGTGCAGTGATGCAGCTTAAATTCACAACTCATCAGCAGCTAAAAAAAGACCTTAATCGTCTTGTGCCACCGTTTGAAACCTCGACGTCAATGAAATCCTCCTGTAGGTGAAACATTGGTCGTGTCCAAATTCATGGGCTGCATCCTCCTGAGGCCGTATTTGTAGACCGATTACGTCACAGCGACGCGCCGAAGGCTGTCCAAATTCGTAGACTCCTCTGAATGCAGCCGACAAATGCGTCCTCCTTTTCCCCGAATTTGAAGGATGAGTCGGGTGTGTTCTTCGTGGCCTACGATATCCCAGAATATCCCAGCCAAACTCCAGTTTCCAACAATGGCGGCCGCTACTAAGTTTTAAAATTATTCATACTAATCTTTCTGAGTCACAAAATAAACTTTTAACATATTTTCAGGCAAGAAAGTAGCTGTGTAAACATCAAATATCTGCTCGGTTTATCAAGATATTGCATATTTGCAAAAGTGCTTCGACGTTTTCGGCGACGTCTGCTACCCACCAGCTCGACAGCTAGCCGGGAGCTCGAGGGTTACTGATGCGGCCGAGAACGGCACAACTCCCGGCACATCATTTTCAGATCACCGCGGACTTTCGCTACTCGGGTTAAACGTAATATATAAGTCACTTAGACAACCTAAAAATGTTATTGTTGGGCTTTTTTCTGTGTTTTGTTTGTTTGTGAGTAAATCGGTTTGGCTGAGATTAAAGTTATTAGATTAGATTAGATAAAATAAAACTTTATTAATCCCTCGGGTGGGTTCCTCCTTGATTTTTACACAGCTGACTAAACGTCAAATAGAAAACTGATTAAACAGAAGTATGAGACGGTCGAGAATTTACGCCAGTGTCCTGTTATATTTTAGATAGCAAGGAGCAGACGGCTGAGTTTATTAAACTCCACCGAGACAGCGGTGACGCTAATCAGAAGGCTAGACCGTCCAATTTCCCCAGCCGTTTACTTCCCGTCTACCCAACCTTCTGAGGACCCGGCCCACGTAGACCGCGAAGGCCGGGTCCTCAGGAGGATGCAGCCCATGAATTTGGACACGACTATTGTGTCATGTGGGGACAGTAGAGCTATTCACATGACCATGTGTGTATATAAAACTGGATTTCACCTTTAATTTACTTAAAACTACACAAAGAAATTCTGCCGTAACATGGCGACCATGTTTACCCACAGCAACAGTGATGTAATGCATACAAATGATACTGTCCTGCATTGTTATGCTGAACAACATGTAAGTATGGAAGCATGATTATACATCAGGATTTGATCATCATTTAAAACTCTCATTGAAAAGTTTGCACACCCTGAAACTTACATGTCTTTTTAATAATAACACCCCATTTTTTAAATGCTTGATTTCTGCAACTTTTTCATCTTTATTGGAGCATAATGATCAGCTCCTTAAAAATGCAGCTGACCACAACCTCAAGAGGTCAGACACAACCTACCATTGTGCTTTATATATATTTTACTACTGGCGGTGGATCCCATACATCACTGTTCTCTATTCTGCTATTAAATGTCAGTCTCTGTATATTTTCTGACTTATCTTTGTACATAGATGTGTAAAAATCAGTATGGTCTTTAAACTAACAATATTTCACGTTTGTCCCCAGAGTCAGAAAAGAGCTAAGCAATAAATAAATAAATATATGTCACCATTCTTTCCTGAAATAAGCAAAGGAAAGACATAAAATCAGAACTGGCAACTGTGGGAGAAATTAAGTCGAGTTTAGAGGACTGAGGAAAGATTTATTGGTCAGTGTCTTGAAGTTGTTTTTCATATGTTATTGCAAATGATTAGTTAGACTTCAGAGATGGACTCAAATGCAGGAGGCAAAAGAAAAATAAGGGGCAAGGGGGGAAAAAACAAGCAGCACACCTTCACTATATGCTAACTGAGGGCTGATTGGGGATCAGACACAGCTGTGGAACGAGGTGCACGTGCAGGTAATTGACACAGGTGAAGACCATCAGACAAGGAGGAAGCAAAACCCAAAGCAGCAAACAAGAGGAAACATGTATCAAAGTAAAGCAGAAAATGAGCAATCACCATACGGAAACAAGGAGCCCCTCAACAATCAAAGATTAATGATAATCAGAAATGAATTCATTCATGGGGGAACACAGAGGAAATGACTTAAAGGCTACCAACATAGACATAAAAATGAACACTTAAAAAACACAGGGGGGACTAAGGCATTATTACAGAGATGGTCAAAGGAGCTTGCAAAGAAAAGCGTCTGGACTTCTTTAAGTTACTTGAAGACGTTTCACCTCTCATCTGAGAAGCTCGAGAAGAAGGTCAAATGGTGGAGAGTCCCAGATATAAACCTAGTGGGAGTTTCCCCCCAGCGAGGGACAAAAGGACCCCCTGATGATCCTCGAATCGCCTGAGCCAAGGTGTGAAACTGGGTGTGGGTCCCAATCAGCCACCATTTGACCTTAGAACTGAAGAAGCTTCTCGGATGAGAGGTGAAACGTCTTCAAGTAACTTAAAGAAGTCCAGACGCTTTTCTTTGCAAGCTCCTTTGACTACTATGACCTGGATGAATGAGAACCTTCACAGACATATTACAGAGATGAGACAAAAGGAGAAACAAACAGGGAAAAGTCGAGGGAACTAAAAACACAAGAGATAAACTCAGAAAAGGAACTGAAGCTAAATAGAGTAGAACTCTAAACGAGCACTAGAAGAGTAAAAAACTAAAGCTTACGGTAAAGATGTCAAAACAGGAATCCAGTATATCCAATATATATTCAATGTAAAAATCAAAACTCCAAACACAAAGTTATGTTATGTTTGCTGACAAATGTGAAAATGATGCCCAAAGCAAGTTAAACTAAAACTAAATTAATGTTTGCGGCTGTGTTTTCATTTCTCTGCCCCCTTCCTAAAACACACCTACTTATCCACCTCTCCATTTGTCCTTCCCCTCTATCTCCTCGTCTCCGATTCCTGGGGTTCAGCGATTGTTCCTGTTATTGCTGAGGAGCATACAGGGGTTTTGTGTCAGTGTGTTTGACGATGAGACGGCTGCGGTGAAAAATGAGGTGGGTGGTGGCAATTTATCAGCACTTGAGCGGCATCCTGCCAGAGGTAGGCAAGGCGGCACAAAATGCGATGCCGAGGGTTTACTGTGCGCGGCCATGGTGGAATTAATGCAGTTTCTCCTCCAATGCATCAGACAGACGGGAGGGAGGATAAATAAAAAGAAGAAGAAAAAGACGTTTCTCTATCTGCAGAATTCCACATAAAGCATCGGCTTTTCTCCTTTAGAAACTCCCTCAACATCTTACTCCTCTCCTCTTTCCTCCTCCTCCTCTTCTTATCCCAGGGAGTCAGTCTTTAAGTGCAACGTGTCCTTTTTACTTTCCCCTCTCTTCTGTTTTCTATGCAATTTGTATCTCTGCTGATGTGGAAACTGATGACAGAATGCCGATAGAAATGGAAAATATACAAGGAGAGAAACTCTTTTATAGTCCAATGATGCCAACTCTTCCTCTCGCCTCCTCCCAGCTTTTAGGTTTCAAATCATCTCGTTATTCATCTCCTTCCCCGTCATCTCTGCTCAAAACCTCCTAAATCTGATCACGCAAACTCCTGGCCATCCTTGCACTGCCCGACCCTTTTGCAATTTGTCTTCTTACTTATCACCCCATCGATGCATAAACACAGAAATGCACACTCATAGTATGCACACTCTTCACTGTTACTGTACTATGTCAGCCTCGGGCTAGCTGTGCAACTCTCTCCACTGGGAAGGGTGCAGGAAGGGAAACACACATCAAGGCAACCCAGAGTCAAGCAATAACAAGTAGAGAAGAAAACAGAAAGAAAACATGGATACCAAAAAAATGCCAGAGAGTCATGTTATTAAAAAAAAATCTTGGCTGAAGGTTGCCCTTCACTAGTTCAAAATTACTAATGACTCCATCTGCTAATATCTCAACACAGAGTAGAATGTGCCAGTGATTGCATCTGACTGCCAGATAAAGGAGGAGTCACAGAGCGGATTAGAGGCAGCTAAATATATACAAAGCACAAATAAATTTTGATGAAGCTGAGCCAGTGAAACTTGAACAAGTGAGTGGGGACTGTGAAATGAGGCCTAATAAGAAAAGGAAACGGGAGAAGTACAGAAGGGAGTCAGACAAAAATGGCTTCATCATAATTCCAGCTTCAATTTCAATATTCAATTCAACAGGGAGCATTTTCTGTTTTCTGTTGCATGCACACACAAAACACAGAGGCAAAGAAAAAGTACAAAACAGAAATGGTGAAAGAAACAGCCCAACAAACAGTAATAATGCGGTGACACTACTCGTCATGCCGCGCTGACAGGATGTGATAAAGCATATTTGGATTTGGGGATGTTAGAGATAAAGAGAGATTGTAAATACCGTAATTGTCGGGCTATAAGCCGCTACTTTTTGCAGAAGCTTTGAACCCTGCGGCTTTTAGTCAGGTGCAGCTTTTCTAAGGATTGTCCATGATTTTTGTCATATCGTAAGAGGATTTGTTTTGTTTGTTCCGCTGTTCTCCGGCACTACGTTGCCTGGCGGAAGGATTGGGGTTCAAGAGTGGTATGTTGGTCAAATGTCCGTCCGCCAGGCAACGTAGTGCCGTTCGAAGTAGCGCGAAAAACAAACTTCAAAGTAGCACTACGCGTTCAGCCGGAGCCGTGGATGATGAGCGGCGATAAACTTGCGAAAAGCAAGTTATGCTCAACTCCACCGGTGGATTCTGACAGCGTGGAAAAATGTGAAAACATCCACGATCACCAACGGATTTCGAAGGGCTGGACTGCTGCATGATGGAGAGGACACCGCCACGGCCTTTCTGAGGGTGTTCAACTCTGACACTGACAACGAGGATTTGTTTGGTTTTGAAAGTGACAACAAATGAGAGAAGCGGAGAGTGGATGACGAAGCCATCCTGAGCCTGTTCGTTTCCGACACTGGAGAAGAGGACTTTGGTGGTTTTAGTGTGCAGGAAGAAGAGAAAGATGGTGGTGAATGACTGACTTTTCTTCTTGTTAAAGCCGTGTCACTGCACCTGAGCCTAAAAGGTAGTCCGAATCTATTTTTCTGGTGTGCTGTAGGTTATTGTGATGTACTACATTTGTTACTCGTTTATGAAGCACAGTACATGTTTCGTACTTGTAATTACTGCTGCTTGTACATATACCTAAAAAGTTATGCAAATATGTACCCATAACTTGTTTTTCAAAATATTAATAAAAGGGGTGTGTCTCCAAACAGCCATCTCTTTCCTGACAATTCCCTTTGTGCATATTCTCTTACATATGATAAGTCAACATTGAAACACCTGCGGCTTTTAGTCAGGTGCGGCTAATGTATGTACAAAACAGGATTTTCCCCTGATTTTAGCTTGTGCGGCTAATATTCGGGTGTGCTTTGTAGTCCGGGAAATACGGTACACGCTGGGCAGCTCATTGGACACTTAAAAACACGATTCCATATATTTGATTATGAACAGAAGAAATATGTTTTGGATTTGCAGTTATTGTGAACGCCTACAAAACAAGCCCCGAGAACACACTGCACGCTTTAAAATGCAGGTTTAAGGCAGCATTAATCAGAGTTTTTTGCTGCTTGGGGCAGAATCGCACACAGAGGAGGCTGTAACCCAACCCTACTGCAGCATTAACAGATGACACTGGTTTTTGACAACTTAGGTTGTTATTTGTGTGTGTCATGTACTCATCAAAGTAACACGTCTGAGAAAGCATCGAGAACAAAGCAATGAAATCTCACCCAACAGAAGTGAGCACACAGTCAGACTGGCTGTTAAAAAGCCAACTGTTCAGCTAGACTATCTATATCACTTTAGTTGGAGGTAGAAAATGAGCACAGATGAAATGTCAATAAATTTTATTGCATGGGGAAAAAACTGTGTTTACGTCTCCATTTTCTCTTTAGCCTTTTGGTTTGCTGAAAACTTGTTTAACCTGCTCGTGTAAATCAGTGGCTCACAAATGATATCGGCTTCCTCACTAACAATCATCTCTAACTGTACTCCTTCACATTAACTTAAATTGTGAATTGACGGTGTGTGCGTTCAGCAAAGAGAATGAAAATGAGGAACAGATGGACACAGAGAGTAAGAGGAAAAAACTATTGTTACAGCTTTGAGCCCCTTATTCACCTGAACATGTTTTATTTACTGTCCCTCAGAAGCAGAGTTGGCGTAAGAAGTGTTTGTTCCACAGTCTGGGTCAGTCTGGGCCGAGCGCCTGACACACACAGCCGGAGGCTACAGTCCTGCAGGATACACTGAGCCGCGGCGCCCTCTGCACACAATGATGAAACAAACTTTGGGATATTGTGTCAACCTGAAATCTAACAATCATACTAAATTTGAACTTAAGGCACGACTTTTGATCTAAAATAATCTCTCTGTCACTAATGACATGTTTCAAAAGTAAAAGAATCCCTGTTTGATTCAATGGACTCGAGGTTTTTGATTCTACAGTTCAAAGTAACTGAAGTTAGCTAACATTAGGAAACTCCTCTACCTGTGCTACTGTTTTTCAGTCCCTTTAACCTATTGGTACATTTGGAGTTTATGTACTTATAGCGAGTTATCTGTAGTTTTTGCCCACATACAGAGCAGTTTACTCTGCATATTGTTTCATTTCATAATTTTCGTTGCATTTTCTTTGGCTTGTGTAGCCAACAGTAGTGTTTAGCAAGATTTAGTTATTAATAGGCCACCTTAATTGAGACTAGAAACAGAGGAGATGTTTCTGACATAACTTCAGCCACCCCCACGGTCTGCTGTGATAGGACATGATGATGTGAAGCAGTTAAAGTTCCAGTAAAACTTACAGAATCTGCAAAGAGCAGAAAAATGTGAAAAACAACCAGTTGCATGAACATATACATCTGCCACCACGGCACCAACAAGGATGGGCTGGTCATGTAAGCACATGGTTTAGAGTCAGGCGATGGGGAGTGTCCAGTGAAACAAATCTGGGTGGTTACAGTGCCATAAGGTGTTAAGATGCATCTGAGCAATGGCGCTTTAAGTTTTGCACCAGCCAAAGTCATACAAATCCACTTAACTCATTTACTTATGCTCTTTAAAATGTTGTACAGGTATTCTTAGCTGTCTAAGAAAAACATTTAGGCCATTTACACTAATATTTTCTGACTTTAATTTGCTAAAGAGAAATGAGAGCTAATTTACTTTGCTAAAGTATTAAGTTCACGTAACGTATCTTTTTTAAGTACGGCACATTAAAAATGAGTACATTTCTACCAACATATTTGCGTGAAGAAGCATAAAAAATCTCTCCTAACACGTGCCAGACTCCAAAAAAAATGTTAGCTTAACTCCAATATAACGCAGTCTGGGCACAAACACACATCTTCGCTCACGACGGGCCCGTTAATCAGTCCAAAGTGAGCTGAGACTGAGTGACTGTGTTTAAAAGATGTCAGACTGACAGCCGGTGATAGGCGGTGGTACCTGTGTTTCTGATGTGGAAGAATAGAAACACCAAATGCCTCTGTAGCTCCGTCCTCCAGTTAATACTCATGCTGAATACTACTTCCAGCAACAAGCTGTGTCCTTGTACTGCTATAAGTTTTTAATGAGTGCGGCTGCTCCCAACAGAGCTCATCGGCCCAACCTTGGCCCGACTAGTTCGCCAACATTATCCTTGACATTTTAGAAATGTTTTTGTAAAGGGCAGTAAAATTAGTATAACAGCAGGGTGTCGATTGAACTGATCTCACTAACTCAAACTGAATAGTTTGCAGATGGCTTATTGAAAGTTTGTGACAATGCTACAACGGGGCTATCAGAAGATGAAACAACAGAACCTGGACATACTGTAACTCACAAATACTAGCACTCAACCTGTTCAGCCTGTGGCTCATCAGCTTCTTCCCTCTGTCATTTTCTCTCCTATGGAGATGCACATACTTTCCAGCTCAATCTTTCTTCCTAGCCAAAAGTCCTTTTCTCCTTAGTGTCCAGCCTCACATGCTTCTCCCTCTATCCAGAGGATACAACAAACACATTCATGGCAGTTTCTTTCACCGCATCAGCTGGCAACTCCTTCCTACCACTCAGAGCTTGTCTCAAGTCCTTCCTGGACTCTTGCACAACATTCTTCCCTCTTCAGCTTCCACCATTTAATCCTTAACGTCTGCCTTCACCTCCTTCCTCTTCTTCTGAATCCATCCTACAGACTATCATTAAATGTTGCCTAGCTACAGTCTTCCCTTGACACCACCGTGGAGTCTCCTTTTTCAGAATGCACCTTCTGCATAGGATGTAGCCCACCTGTGTGTCACCCTGTGTTCCTCCTGGTTCTTGAATTAATCAAAAGATCAAACTAATCTATATTAATCTTATACTTGGGGACTTGGGGAATCCACATAGTTCATCATTTTTCTGAAACAAGCTATGCTTTCCCTGCTCCCTTTAAACCTTACTTACTAAACTTGGTAGTTTTCTCTCTGTCTTGTTTTCATCGACAACATTATTATGGAGCACAAAAAAATAAATGCTCACCAGAAACTTCATTAGTTATAGTCTGACCTGGTGCTCACACACACAAACGACACCCTTTTTGGCTCCTACCTCAAAGCACACTGTGCGCTGTCGATCTTACGTGCTGCACAATAATGTTTAATATTTAGTATTTACTGTTATATTCCCATATATCATCGTGATGTTGTTTATTCTATTACTCTCGTTTTCTTTTGCTTGTTTTCTTTTTTCTTTCTCAACAGGTGATCCAGGTGATTGATATATGTATTTTTTGTGTCTGCTTATTTAGTTGGTTTTTGTTTTTGTGCCCTTTATCTCCATCCCTCTTCTCCGCTGTTTTTCCCCCTCTTCCTTTCTCCCTTTTCTTTTCCTCATTCAAGTCTGTCCCGTATCTAGCAAGTGAAAATAAAAAAATAAATAAAATAAACAATAAAAGGTGAATCAAATAGACCATTACGACAAGGCTGGGATGGTCAATTTGGTAAAGTAAATCCGTTGGGCATCTTTCCTCGCCTTTATTCAATAATTCTGATGGCAAAAGAACCAAACGGGACAGGCAAAAAAAAAAAAAAAAAAAGTTATAGTCTGACCCAATTCTCTGGGTGGTCCAAAGACATGCATGGGGTTTGGTTATCTGGTGATTCTAAATTGGCCATAGGCATGAATGCGAGTGTTAATGGCTGTCTGTCTCTGTATTAGCCCTGTGACAGACTGGTAACCTGTCCAGGGTACACTCTGCCTCTCGCCCTATGGCAGCTGGAATAGACTAAATCCAGACTTGGATTTTTACAGTAATTCCCATGTAAAACACACAGCACCAAGTAGATCACTGAGCCCACTCAGCCTATAGATGAAGGGTTACATAAAACCCTACTGTAAACATAATGGATACTGTTATGACGCCTGTCATTTACTTTGTGCTGTGTTTAAATGCAGAACTGAGACGGCAAAACAGCAGAAAGACGAACTGAAGTCGAGGCAGAAGCGAACTGTCATGCAGAGTAAATCACAACAGGTAAGCACATCCAGCATACCTCTCTATCACTCACATTACTGATAAGCTTTTATCGTCTTGCCTTGACTCCTTTCCTTTTCTGTCTTACACAGCCATTGATTTGTTTTTCCACACTCTTGCTCTGTCTCTCTCCTTCTGCAGCTCCTGTTGTTTCCCTCATTTATTGGATCTCCTCATCTCCTCTCCTGCTGCTCCATCTTTCATGCATCTCTCCTCTTTCCAACAGACACAGAGACTATTTCTCTTCCTCTGCCACCCAGGGACAGAGTCTTCACAAGGTTAGATATTTTAAATCAGATAGGCTAGCACCGCCGGAGTAGTAAGTGTCCAAAACGGGTCAAAATTAGAGAGCTCCTTTAAATGATGTTGAACAGAAATACCTCACAAGTCTAAAGCTTCAAACACACTTGGAAAAGAGCTCATAAATCATTAGAGTCACCCAAAAATAAAAAATAATAACGATAAAAAACAAAATTGGATGATGAAATATTTTAGGCTTATGTTTTGTTCACATTACGTCTGATCCACCACAAACAGAAAGAGAAGAGAAACAAAAACAAAACAGAAGAAAATGAATAGATGGATGACCAAACAGTACAAAGCATTTAGTTAATTAAAAACTGGCATCAAAAATAACCTATTATGCTCTTGAAAAATATGTATTTTTAGCTTTAAACCTTAAACGAGCACTCTTTCAATTGGCTGCCCCTAAAAAACAAAAGCGATGGAAACCTGCAGATCCTGGAGTAAAAAAGTTTTCAGAAATCGAGCACTGAAATCAGTCTGATGCTCAGACAGACAGTAAAGAAAGCATAGTGGATCCACTCAAGTGTTGTTGTAGTGGGGTGTGGTTTGCGGCTCAGCTGTGGGAGGACAGAGGGGGCGGGTGGTTCAGGGGGCACTGCTAGGGGATGCTGCGTGGAACACCTGTTACATAACGTCCAATCAGCCTCCTCTATTCATGCAGTAGCACGTTGGGACCAGGTGGAGGAGCTACAGTGAGGAGGAGAGTTGACGGCAGCTGAAAATTCAGTATCGAGGCACAACGCCCAATCCGAGCACTGCGCAACAAATAAAGAGCACAGCAACTTGTGTCTGTGTGTGGTGTTAGGAAGGTGGTTCTCACCTGCTCCTATGCAGCATCCCCTTTTTTCTGATAGAAAAACATTTCAAAGTAGCAATTTCCTACAAAACGTTCAGCATGCATACAAATCATAGTCTTGCTATTCTTTAAATGAAGCGATTACCTGCCTAAAGTGTGTACTTCAGCTCAAACCACTAAGGTACAGTGCATCTGATCGAATGTGCCTGCAGTGAGTGAGAGAGTGAGAGGGTAAAGCTGGGTTAAGGCCTGGAGGAACCCGCTGTAGCCCTGCCTACTCAGCACAAAGCCTCTCTCGCTGTCTCAGTCTCTTTGTAGAGAGGGTGATCAAAGTGTGGAGCGCGCTCAGAGGATTCACAAAGTCAGGAAGCTTCTGAGCGGATGAACACGGACATCCCATTATGTTTCCAAGTAGGGTATCAAGGGACGTGACGGTGCACGCATCCTCAAGCGCGTGAGCGTGAGCTCGCTCGAGCATCTGCCCTCCAGACCTAAAGGTTTGATTCTGTGCACGATTAAAAAATACTCGGGGAAAATGAAAGATGATTGCGTTTTCGAAGCATCGGAGTGTGCTAACTGTCTACAGCTTTGATCCGTAATGAGGAAGGTAGGGTAAGATTCGGCAGCGCTGCCTGTTATTTCAGATGAGAATCAGAGGATCAAAGGCTTTTTCTCTCCTCATCCTTCCCTCTCTCGGACTGCCTGTGTGTCTCTGCTTTGCCTGAAGTGTCCTTGGTTCACCTCTGGCCTGTCCACACCCCCCTGAAAATGCAGAGAACCCGTCAAAGGCTCTTCAACATAAACTTGTCCACTCTTCTGTGGCAGGATGGAGTTATTTCCTGTCACAGAAGACAAGCTGTAGGACTGCAGCTTCACAAATACTGTAGATGACCTCTGACCTCCCTGAGGATGAAGGATAAAGCTCAAATATTTTCTTACAGACATCGACATTTGTGCCGTGCAGTCCATAGATGTTTGGAACAGCTTTACAGGTTCTTTCCTGCCGCTCTCCCTTCAATGCTTGAACTAATAAGCAGTAAGAAAACTGACTCTGAGACAATTTCAGTTTTCTGAAGACAACTCTATCTTCTGTTTGTTCATCTACATAATAGATTTGCTTAATTCCGGCAGCAAATTAGATGAGAATGATGAGGCTTTGTACCAACAATCTGGGCTTTACTTTTGGATTTGGGGAATTTCCTTTGAGTCACTGGCTTTAAAGCTTTTTTTAAGACTGCAAATTACTTTAGCGATGAAGTCACTACACATACTTTGGAGTGTGTATGTGTGAGCGTGTACAACAAAGTGTGAGACCCACACATGTAAGATTTTTACGCTTACCTCATTCTCTGAGTCACGTATCTGCAGATGGGAAGTGTATGCGAAGGTATTCTCTGGAGCGACAGTCGGCCTGCGGAGGAGGAGGGGGAGGATGAGGATGAAGTGAGAAAAAATGAGATTCCACATTTAACACAATGTCCCAAACTGTGGAGCTGCGATCCGAGGTGAGCAGGAACGCCCTCACACCCCGAAGTCATTCCTCAGAAGTTTGAAGTTAAAATTAAGTGCCTCGATGCTGACTTTGTACAAATCTCTTCTGTTTGCTACCAAATCTGGCAAACAAGCCAAATGATACAGCAACTGTTTGCACATACGTTTCCGAGGCAGCATCCTCAAACATCATTAGATTTCAGAAATTTAGTTTTGGGTGAATTAAAATCTCCAATTCTTAAATAGCAGCTCTGACTAAACTAACAGAAGAGACGACACGTGCAATATGATCAAGGGGCCAAAAACTTCCCCAGTTTGTTACTTTGGGATATCTTATATTTAAATATGTAAATGAGACACGATCTATTATCTGACACCACAAAGTGCAGGCTTGCCTATGCTTCCTTCCTTCCTTTCCTTTGGAATCAGCTCAGAGTTTGGGTTTAGGATACAAACACTCCCTACTTGGAAAACCAGGCTTGGTTAACGCTTCTATTTTCTGTCATTTACTTGTGTCTACTCTCCTGTACTTTCTGTTTTTTGTTCATGGCCTTTCTTTGCCCCTCTTTTCTGTCTTCTCTTTCCTCTCCCTGCGCCTGGTTCTGCCAGAGGTCTCTTCCTTTTTAACGGGGGTTCTTCCTCGCTTTCATGAACAAGCGCTTGCTCAGATGGGATCAGGAGATCATTGGGGTTTTCTCTTTAATAGAGTCTTTGCTGCTGACATTATAGAATACCTTGAGATGACTGCTAAGGGGAACTGGTGCTACATAAAGAAAATTGATTTGACCTTGCTGTGGGTCGGGGGGGGGGGGGGTTTAAAGTTTGATGTTTTTATAACACTTAAATGTACACGCACACGTCCTTGACACATTTTTCTCTAATACTCTGCAGGAAAACATGTTATTTCAGAACAGCCACAGTCTCAATGTGAGACGATACCAAAACAAAATATGTAACAGGTGAAAATGAGTTCATGAGGTAAGGTTTAACATTCACGTTTTTTCAAGCATCTTGGTATATTCATCAGATTATTGGTTTATTTGTTTTGCACTTGCATAAATTTCCTTCCAAAAACTGACTTGAACCTTTTTTACATTTGTGTGTTTTGTGGATATACAAATAAATCAATCCCACACTGGAAGAATAGCAGTGTTACCTGACATAACAGCAAAAAGTACAAAAATAAATAAAGAAAAGATAAAAAAAAATAAACCTCAGTTTGATCGTTTTTGGTTAATTTGTGACTTCTTTCCAACACATCAAACAGAAGTTACACTCACCAGCGTTTGATCAACGCTTTGATTCAGTGAGGCTGTTTCAGTTCATTACGCCACACTGATGTGAAATACTTGCGGGATAGCGGTGGAGTGTGGGTGTGTTGAGGGAGACGAGCACTTTTAAATCAAAAGTGAAGCTGCAGTGTGAGACAAACAAAAATGAAAAATAAAATAAATACACTTGACAAAATGTAAATCATCATGTTTCTCCCAGTGCAACATGCTTACCATAAAGCTGGGATTTTCTTAAGACTGGAAAACTAATAACTGGATCACCTCTATCACTCTGCTGAATACTTCTCATGCTGCCTAAGGCTACACTTAAAGGCATTTTAAGCCATCGGCACTCTCATCTAATCTGAATGTGGTGACGTCACATTTCCAAACTGAATCATGGATCTCGTTGAAAGACGATCGTTGAAAGTTCTCACAAAGTCGTCCAGCCACTCTGACGGAGCTGTGTGTTCAGACTGTGGTTGGAAAAGAAGGAGCTGATCACATTGGTGAACCGGTAGCACTACTGAACCACTACTACTGCACTACTGGGCTCCAGTTTCATCTGCCAGGTTCCTGTAGAACACTCCCACAAAAGACATTCTTTTTCTCAAGTGTTAGATAAAGATAACCCTTTATATGTGAACAGACACCGAGTGTAGCTCATGTTAACAGCTCACAGATGGTTTATTAGCATGGATGTACGCAGCGTCCAGCTGTGAACAGTGAAGCCAATGAGGAAGCGCTTTAAACCTGCATCCTTTTTCATAAGAACTTAGAACTTAATTTATTGTCATGTGTAAAGTTGCCTGCACAACTAAATTAGGTAGCAAAACCACAAAGGTGCAAGAAAGTGACAAATTTCAAAACAACAATATAAAAACACTATATACACAATACACAATATATATACTGTAATTGTCGGGCTATAAGCCGCTACTTTTTGCACAAGCTTTGAACCCTGCGGCTTTTAGTCAGGTGGCTTTTCTATGGATTGTCCATGATTTTTGTGATATCGTAAGACGATTTGTTTTGTTTGTTCCGCTGTTGTACGGCACTACGTTGCCTGGCGGAAGGGCATGTCCGTCTGCCAGGCAACGTAGTGCCGTACAAGTAGCGCAAAAAACAAACTTTAAAGTAGCGCTACGCGTTCAGCGGGAGGCGTGGATGACGAGCGGCGATAAACTTGTGAAAAGCAAGTTATGCCCAACTCCACCGGTGGAATCTGACAGCGTGGAAAAGTGTGAAAACATCCATGATCACCAACGGATTTCGAAGGGCTGGACTGCTGCATGATGGAGGGCAGGACACCGCCACGGCCCTTCAGAGGGTGTTCGACTCCGACACTGACAACGAGGATTTGTTTGGTTTTGAAAGTGACAACAAAGGAGAGAAGCGGAGAGTGGATGACGAAGCCATCCTGAGCCTGTTCGTTTCCGACACTGGAGAAGAGGACTTTGGTGGTTTTAGTGCGCAGGAAGAAGAGAAAGATGGTGGTGAATGACTGACTTTTCTTCTTGTTAAAGTCGTGTCGCTGCACCTGAGCCTAAAAGGTAGTCCGAATCTATTTTTCTGGGGTGCTGTAGGTTATTGTGATGTACTAAATTTGTTACTCGTTTATGAAGCACAGTACATGTTTCGTACTTGTAATTACCGGCACTTGTACATATACCTAAAAAGTTATGCAAATATGTACCCATAACTTATTTTTCAAAATATTAATAAAAGGGGTGTGTCTCCAAACAGCCATCTTTTTCCTGACAATTCGCTTTGTGCATATTCTCTTACATATGATAAGTCAACATTGAAACACCTGCGGCTTTTAGTCAGGTGCGGTGTCCTTTTTAGTCCGGGAAATACGGTATACACTTTATACGATGTATAAGTTACCAAAGAAAAATGGGATTATTGCACATTTGCCAAGATATTGCAGAGAATAACTGTATGGGGGTCTGCTCACGCGTACACCCACATCCACCCACGCTGACATACACACACTCAGGTTACCATAAGTTCAAAGGGGAAGGCCGCAGGTTTGTCAGTGTTCTGGTGCATTGAGTGTTCTGACAGCCCAAAGGTAGAAGCTGTTATTGTCTGTTGGTTGGATCGGAACCTTTTTCCAGAGGGCAGGATGTTGAATAGGTGGTGGTTAGGATGGAGGTGGTCTTTTAAAATCGCCCTGGATTTGAAGAGACATCTATAACTGTCAATGGAGTCCAGGGAGGGGAGTGGATGGCCGATCACCTTCTTTGCAGTTCTCGTGACCCTCTGGAGTTTCTTCTTATCGGCTGTTGTGCAACCGGCGTACCACACGGAGATGGCGTGCACCAGCACATTGTGGCTGATAGAAGGACACTAGTAGGTCAATCTGCAGCCTGTTCCATCTCAGAACCCTCAAACAAGGAAGGTGCTGCTGGGCTTTCTTCACTAAGGCGGTTGTGTTTGTAGTCCAAGATAGGTCCTCGGAAATGTGGGTCCTAAAGAACTTAGAAGTTAAAGGAAGACTCTCCACATAGGTCCATGACCACTTGCTTGGTTTTCCTGGTGCTGAGGGTTAGGTTATTGTAGTCACGCCATTCTGTCAGATGCTGGACCACATCTCTGTAGGCGGTGTCGTCATTGTTAGTGATGAGCCTTATCAGAGTGCTGTCTGTGACTTCGATGATAATGTTGCAGGGATGCATGGGGATGCAGTCGCTAGTGTAGATGGACAGGAGAGGACTCAGCTCACATCCCTGTGGTGAGCCAGTGATGAGTGACAGGGTGGATGATCTCTGGTTGCCAACCTTGACAGATTGTGAGTTTTTGATCCATGTAGAAGAGGGGGGAGTCCAAGTTAACCAGCTTGGCTATGAGGATGTCTGGGATAATGGTATTAAATGGTGACGATGCTATTGATAACCAGCAGGGGTCGACTCCTTGGGCTGCACAAAGACGTGTGGTTGTATAGAAGTTTGTGGAATAACAGCCCTTTGGCTACACCAACCATGACACTACGCTGAAGAATGGGTAACATCATGATGGCATTACTTGCTGTATATGATACACTGAGAAAAAGTAACCTGAAACAAATGTGCAATGTTATACAGTTTTGGTCGTGTGATTAACAATTTTCAATGGCTTTTAAATACATTCGATATTTAATAATAATTTAACCTTGACAATTAAATTCACTTCGGAAAGTTTTCTCTCAGTCTTCTTACTTTTACAGTATTTGAGCCCTCTGATTTTTTCTCTCTCATGCAATCAGCAAGCAAATGAGTTTCAAGGAGCATCCCTAACTTTTATAAACCAAGCATTTCCTGCTCTACGTATGATTATCACACTGCACCTGTTTGATCAACAGAAAACGGCAGTATAAATGCAGAGAAGAATCTGTTTAAAACTTGGCAGAGCTGTGGCCAAGGTGGGAGCTCAAGAGGTGAACAGATGTGCACCGTTGGCTCTCTGCAGGGGCTTTCGATACATTCAGGCCACACATATACAAACACTCACACAAGAAGAGCAAAGGCTCTGGTCCAGTGGCCCACGGCATGTCTTTATCCTCCAACTCCCCCAAAGGCCCTTAAGCCCTGCAGCTACGCCTGCATGCTCTGCTCTGTCTTCCCTTGAAATCCATCCTTCCTTTACCAATTCATTCTCCCTCTACCTGGAATTCACCTCTCATCAAGCCAAATCCTTTTTTATCACTCTACTCAAACTTTTTCCTCCAAACCTCATCCTTTCTCCCCCACGCCTCTCTCATGTCCACCCCAGGGCTTCCTCTTATGCTTCTTTCCAACTCTCCTCCAGCTTCTGTCTATGAAGGTCCACAGTCCAGTGACTGCAGCACCAGAATGTCAGACAGCCATATATTAACATTTAGACAGCCTCAGGGCCCGAAGGGAAGCTCCAGTTTTAAACAGTCACATCCTCTCAGCACATTCAGAAAAGTTGCACAGTCCGACTGCTACAGCTGGCACCGGTGGAGCTCTGCTGTCAATCTTCACCAATGTTTTATCCTGTCAGCTGTTCGACGTGACTGTTTTACGGCTGTGTAGCCTTCTCGTTCTCTGAGTTTCTCCTCACAGGCATGTCTCTTTTCTCTTCCACTAAAGACATCGTGCTGTGATGCTATCATTATCAAGCCAATGAGATGCTGCTCCACGGAGAATCTGGTCTTTAAAGCAGGACAAATGAGGAGATTCATTCTTGGCCTGTGAAGTTATTTACTTCGATTAATCTGTCAGGTTGTGTTATTTTTTTTAAATTGAGCCATAAAATGTCTAAACAAAAAATACACAACCCATTTAACCCATTTGGCAAAGCAAACTGAAATATGTTCGATTTTCAAAGAAAGAAAGATTAATCATTTGAGTCGAAGTCACTGTCAGACTGCCAAACAGCTGGTTTACCATCTTAGTCCAAAATAAACTATTGTGAATTGCATGCTTGAAAAACTGTGTTGATCCCCTAATTGAGCTAAATGGAGATAATGAACGGATGAACTAAAAAAGTATTATATCTGCTGCATGAGAATAGTTTAATGTTTGCACGAAAATTAAGCTTTACCGTGCACGACAGCCCTACAGATGATCGTGCAGAGGCACGCTGTGTCGTAGAAAACATACTTTCTAACCAGGAGCGAACATTTGTCTGCATTTTTGTTAAACATTTGCAACTTCTAGAATCATTCGATCACACACGTTTAAAGCACCTAAACACTAAACAATACCACAACATGTGTAAAGGTAAAGCAGCGGTCATAGTGTGTGTCACGTCAATTACAGACTGTGTGTAAAAGATGGGCTTAGCTATCGCTGGA
The DNA here is from genome assembly GCF_056152115.1 of Neolamprologus brichardi. Classification (NCBI taxonomy): domain Eukaryota; kingdom Metazoa; phylum Chordata; class Actinopteri; order Cichliformes; family Cichlidae; genus Neolamprologus; species Neolamprologus brichardi. The sequence continues at coordinate 33,353,908 of NC_142109.1, read as the reverse complement.
CCCGCTGCCTTCTGGATTCTGCATGTTGAAGACTCGTCCTTATCATTTTTGTACTGGTTAACACATTTGCCTCATATGCATCAGATCAAAACCAGGAAGAGACAGAAACCCAGTTGTAGGATAAATGGGAGGTTGTGTCAGGAAGGGCATCCCCAAAATCTGTGCCAAATTAAGCATGTGGATCAATCTGTTGTGGAGAAAGTATCTTTTTATCATTGTTGGTCACTGTCGTGTTTTCGTTTGTTTGTCTGGTTTTTTCGGGGAGGTGTTTAGAGCCAGAAGTGTTACGGTTCTGGGTCAGTGTTGACCCAGCATTTTGAGTTTCTTATATTTTGGTTTATTTTTGCATTATGGATTGTTTTTTGATGTTCTGGTGCTTTGTTTATTATTATTATTATCATTATAGATCTGTTTCTGTTATTCTTGGTGAGGGATCAGTTCTTAGGTTTTGGGTTCTCATGTGTATTGCAGTTTCTGTTCAGTGTCTAGTCTGTCTCTCAGTGTCGTGTCTGCATCTTTGTTTAGTGGTTTCTTGTTTCCTGTTTTATTGTGAAAGTCTTTGTCTTATGTTAGTGTGTGCAGCTTAGCTCCCCCTGTCTCGTTAGCCCTAATCTCTCCCAGCTGTTACCCATTCCCTGATTACCACCCTGTGTATATTAGCTCTGTGTTGTCCTCAACCCAGTGTCGCGTCGTACCCTCAGATCCTGCCTGTGTGTTCCAGTTAGTGGTTTCATGTTTGGTTTCTGTTTTGTTGGTGCCAGCAATAAAGCTGTGGTTTTCCGTTATATTTCCGTCTCAGAGTCCTGCACTTGGATCCACATCTCCACCTGCCCGCACACAGAGCCCTGACAAGAAGTGCCCATATTTAATGTGCAGTGAAAAAGCATCATTACTTGCATAAATACACTTTGTAAGTGAAATGCAGAGGCGTGTATCTGCTAATTAGTTGTAAGTAACAAACTAATAAAATACTAGAATTTCATTTACTAAACTGGAGCACCACCAAACGCCAAACAAGCAGTTTTATTTGTTAGATAATTCGATAAAAAATGTTCCAAAAGGTCAAGTTTAGTGACGTGATTTAGGGAAGGTGAGGCATCGCAAACAGCAATCGGCTGAGGTAATCTGTGCAGCACACCTGTCAATCAAAGCAGCCACGCCCCTAACAACAAGACCTAGCAGCATCCGAAGAGATGCTGTGTAATGCTTTCCTGAAATAAGCTGTAATAAACTTCTTGGTATATAGTTAGTTTGTTAGGAAGTGACTAATTGCTGGATGATTTCTTGATTCGAGAGTTATGTATTTTTCCATGAAGTTCTTGGAAAACATTTTGGATGCTGGACCCTTACTCCATGAATACTTTCACTATTACAGCATTATCATGTGAGGTCTATGCTGCCCCTTCAGGATGTGCCGAAAAGTCCCTCGATGATTCCTGACATCCACAGGATGCAGTGAAGCCTCGAGCATTTTATGTACTCAAATATTTTAGTGTTGCCTACAAATTCAAAACTGGCCTTTAAATAATATGTAAATGTGTTGCTTTATTCAGCAGATTTTACACTTAGCTTAATGATAGATTCTTGATCTCAATGGGACTAATGAAGACAAATAATGATTACATTTATAAAACCAAAAGTCTGGCTTGTAATGACTTCTAAATTTATTCCAGAAACTGCCTAAAACCCAAAAGTCAGCACATGCACGAAAACAAGTAGAAGTAAAGGGAAATCCATGTGAGCAAAAGCTCTGAAAGTTTCAGAGTTTTTCCTTTCCCCACAAATTACTCGACACTCCAACTTTGTGTAACTTTCGAAGACAGAGAAAAGTGAGACATATTATTATTCAGCGCTGGAACAGCAGGGCAGAGACGGGGTGGAGCGCAGTGATGATGTGAAGTCCCTGTAAGTACGACTCTTAGTTAGCGAGTCTCAGCGGTCTTACAGAGTCTGGTTCTTTTCTGTCTGCATCGTTTGTGAGGACCAACACCCACGGGTGTGCTGGCGTAGTCGTGTGTGTACGTGCATGCACGCGTATGGGTGAATTTGTGTTACTGTTGAGGTGACAACAACCAAAAATACACTAGCTCTGCAGGCCTGAATTATTCAGAGAGTGGAGACAGAGCTGCGGGTGGCGGGGGGTGGAGGTAGATGGATGGATGAGAGGTGGTGGCGGGAGAAGAAAAAAAAAAAACAAGCACAGCAAAGACGAACAAAGTCAAGAGAAGCAAGAAGCGAGAAAGCTGAGAAAGTGGGCACTCGTCAAAAGCATAAAACACACATGCCATGTACAGAAAAACATATTTTGTTACAGTCGGCAGAGGGTCTAGAATAAATTCATGCATCTGTAGACTGAAGGTCTTAAAAAACAAAATATAAAGCTATACTCTGTACTTCTTACACAAAATCTTTCTGGGTTTCAATAACTGCACACAAACCATGCATCAGCAATATCTCTCAAGCACATGCATACCTCCTCCTTCTCTTCCTCTATCTCTTTTATTCTATGCATGCAGGCTCCCCATTGCCAATCACTCACATTGAAATTCCATCTGTTTTTGCAATCTGGAAGCACAGCTGTCAAACATTTCTGTCTCTCTGGCCGACGCGGGGGATATATCAGAACCCAAAAGGGAAATTGGAGCGTGGAGTCACATATAGCGCCTCTTAGCATGGGAAACGCGTGCATCTTACATCCAAAGAGGAGTATAGGACTGCCAGGGAAGATGTTATTAGCATGGCTGACTCTGCAGGAAGGCTGTTCAGATGTAGTGTAAATAAATGTATATTGTATGAGAAAAAGAAAAAGAAATAATACAAACTTTATGATGCCTTTTAAGAATGTTACTTGTGTTAACTAATTGTTACAGAAGCACACAGCAAGTCAGATGTAACATCTGTAGGAGGAGCAGGAACATAATTAGCTACGTGTGTTTTGTAAAGCATCCAGGAGAGGTGAGGTCTGGAAACTCGCTGTTACTGTACATCTCAGCCAAATCCACAGAATCCTGTTACCAGTGGATGTCTTCCCATTAGTGTGCATAATAATGGATTTCAATCCCTCAAGTAGGCTTTGTTTTTCTTTTTTTCAAAATTTCTGCCTAAAAATCATCCTCCGAATCTGTCAGTTATGGCTACACAACCATACGGCCAAAATGAAAGATACGAGGCTGGATAACCTTGGATAATGTTGGAAGTCTCGCCATAGTGGGATTTGAAGTAGTCCAACAATTACTTTTTCAAGAAAACAACATATACCATTGCTTCAGCGATGTGTTTGAAAAATTCAATGCAGCTCCACCAAATTAGATGCAATAGCCTCCTGACTACCAGCAATGCAAATTTGTCCTCTGTAGAGCACCTTTCTAAACCTGAATATCTCCCATGCACTGCATACTACAGAATTGCCTCCTTTTGGTATCTACAGAGGACATTTAGGGCTTTCCAATGATACCAAATGTGAAGGGGTGGAGCTTTGGGAACTTTAGTTTTTTCATTAAGGAACATGGCGGCCATCGCTGCAAGCACATTTTATGGGAAGAAGAAAAGTAAGTGCATAAAACTTCTTATTGAGCAATTTTTAGCTATAAATGTTGTTAAAATATTTTAAATAAGTCTCTTAATAACACATAAAACCTAGTATGCTTAATTCTAACTTCATTTTAGTATAGTAGTGAAGTGTTTAAAAAATGTCCTCCGTAGTGGACATTTGTAGTCATTTCCTCCATTTTGTTCTGTTTTTTTAAATGACCAGAAAAGGAGTCCTTTTTAGAAGCAGAAAGAAATGTATTGCAGTTTGATGAGGGAAACCCAGATCTTGAGTTGTCTGATGAAGAAGATCATAGGGAATAAGCCCTTAAAGAAGAAAGAAGGAGGAGCATCAGAGATGGTACTCAGACCTGAACTTGGGGTCATTAAGTGGTTGGACAACAAGCCAGTTGTCATGGCATCCTCTGCCTATGGCAATCAACCTCAGGACAGACGCACAAGATGGTCTAAGAAAAACAAAAGGTTTGTCCATGTGCCAAGGCCACTGGCAATTGCTGAGTACACTACCAATATAGGTGACGTGGACCTTGCTGCCAAATGTTGAGTTTCTACAAGATGGTCTCTCGCACTCAGAAATTGACAGTATGTGCATTTTTCTACTTTTTGATCTGGCAATCACCAACTCGTGGCTTCAGTATAGCAATGACTTGCAGTTTTGGGGGAAGAAACAACTACAGTTCCTTGAGTTCAAACTTCTCCTTGGTGAAGAGTTGAAGCAAATATTTGCCATCAAAGTTTATTTTTACATGTTTGGCCTTCCAATGTCCTCTGCAGTGGACATGTGATATCTAAAAAATTAAAACTGTTTTTTCCCAAAAAACTATTTCAGTCTTCTAATTACCTTACAAACATTGGGGGATTTAAAAAATTTTTTGATTGGACAACATTTTTTTCCTGGTAGTCAGGAGGATAGAGGCAAAGCACCACCATCACCACCAGCTGAAGTGATGACAGCTTGATATCTTACAGTACTTGATCTATTCTCTCAGTGAATACTTGAACACGTGATAAGATTAAGATTTCAAACATCACAATGTTCATTTACAATTTCAGAATAAGGCAAAGTTTGCTCATTGGCTAACAGCTTGTGATGAACAAATTTTGTAGTTGTAATACCACTAGTCTGTATTACTAATAGTAGCACAAAAAGTAGTAATAGTTGTACCAAAATAAGAAGGAAGCATCAGAGGCCAGTTACATCCGAGTGAAGCCGTCTGACAGGATATAAATATGTTTGTCGAGGAGCATTAGCAGCATTAGGTTTCACTGTTGTCCATTAGCGCTTTTAACTGACTGCTGATGAAAAGGGTGGAAGGAGGAGGAGATCGATTTGTTGTGCGTGCGTATGTGCGCTGGATGTGTGTGTGCATGTATGTTTAGTGTCTGTATACAGCACGTCTGAGCGATGACATCAGCAGTGTGAGCACAGATGCATTAAGAAAAAGCTGCTCCTGTGGTTGTATTTTTTATTAATGGATTTCCTAATAGATTCTTATATGATTTTTCAGTTTGCTTTTAACTGGAACATACTGAGTGAAGCTAAATACTAAAGCTACTTATATTATTTTGGATGCGAACACAATTGCTGGTTCACAGAGAAATGTCCTTACAGTTATATTCTCTCTGGGTAGCATGACGTGAATAAAAGTCGAAAGAAAATATTAGAAGTGGTAATTAATTATCAAGCTCAACTGGTGAATGAAGCATCATAAAAGATGAAAGATAAAAGAGCCTGAAAAGGTATGTTTTCTTAAAACATAATATGTGACACTAAAAAGAGTGAAAAAGCACAAAAGGTCACCTTAGACAAGAATATTCATGAAGTGGAGTCTGCCAAAACTCACAGTTTCAGAAATCATTAGGTTGGTGGTAATTAATGTTTCTCATTTATCATTTAATAAATGCAATCCATTATTGCACCTCCCAGTTATTGTCTCCATTCATCATTTCATCCATAACATGTCAAAAAATATGAAAAAAGCTCCACTATAGCACCCAAGCTCTACATTATGGTATTTTTGGTCTAGCTTTCTTAAAACAGCAGTCCAAAACTGAAACATATTCGTAAACTAATTAGAGAAACAGGAACTAAATCACTTGGCGGGTAGAGGTGGCTGTGGCTCAGGGGTAGAGCAGTCATCTACTAATCGGAAGGTTGGTGGTATCATCCGTGCTCCGGTCTGCATACCAAACTATCCTTGGGCAAGATACTGAACCCAGAGTTGCTCCCGGTGTGTTCACTGGAGTGTGAATACGTGTAAATAGAAAAACACTTTGATATGTTTGGAAAGTGCACAAAGTTACTGTTGAGACTGTTTTGGTTGGTTAATAAAAGTCTCTTAAGTGGGCTTTGTGCCAAAACGTGATGCAAATACCACAGCTGAGGTTCCTGTTGAATGTTCGCCCTCATTGTGTTACAGTAAAACTCGGCCTGTCTTGTCTGGCAGCTTTTGCAATCAGAATTCGCATCTTAGACCGATGTTGTGCCACACACGTGCTGTAGGGTCTTGCCCGAACACAAAGAAGTACATGGAGTGACTTAGCCAGCAGAGATGGGCAATCTGATAACTTTTTTCAAGTAACGAGTAAAGTAAGGGATTACTATTGAAAACACGGTAATTAGATTACCGTTACTTTCCCGTAGGAACGCTGCGTTACTGCGTTACTAAAACCGTGAGTTTTTTGCGAGAGTGTCTCATGACAGTGACGTAAGCGAGTGCGACGTTCGTGACAACAGCTGTGTGCAGATCAACAATGGATAATATATCGAGTGCGGGAGAGAGTATGAGCGTGCAGCATTTAAAGCGTGGAAGTACTGACCTTACTTTGAGTTTGATTCCATAAAAAGTGACAAAAACATTAGTGTCCGTTGTGCGTGGGAAGAAAACTTCTTTTTACAGCGAAAAAAACCCTAAACTTCCAAGCAAGCACCGAGTAGCTACGACGTAATGGGAAATTCACAGAGAAACTCGCGGATTCTTCCACTGACCGCTGCGGCACACCTGCACCAGGATAAACCTCCGCCTACCCCACTCCTGCTTTACAGGTGAAAATAGAGCAACAGGACCGCTAGTCTTTGACTTTATTTATTTTCTGCTGTGTTTTACTTGCATCTATTTGAAAGACTGAGAGTAAACACAAAAAAATATTTTATTTTATGTGCTGGAATGTGCAGAAAATAGGTTTAAATATTAAACAAATTTCTTCCAGTCAGAGAATGTTGCATATAATTTAATGTTTGCTTTATGTGTAAAGTTAAAAGATTAAAACTAATAAAACAAGTTTTAAAAAGAGACTTTTCCATTTGATTACATTTTGTATGATGGATTATGCAGAAAAAAAAAAGAATTGGGCTGAAAGATCTATCACTTTATCACCTATTCAGGGTGTAAATCATGTTTTTAAAAAGTAACTAAGTAACTAAGTAATTAATTACTTTTGAAAATAAGTAATCAGTAAAGTAATGGGATTACTTTTTTGGGGATGTAATCAGTAATTAGTTACTGATTACTTTTTTCAAGTAACTTGACCAACACTGTTAGCCAGTCTCCAGCCCTCAATCCTACAGAAAACATGTGAAGGAAGCTGAAGCTTCAAGCGTCAGCCAAGAAACCTGAGACCAAAACCCTCCTTAGATGTGTGAAAACCTGGTGACCAACTACAAGAAACGTCTTACCCCTGTGCTTCTCCACCAAGTACTAGGTCATGTTTTGATTACTTCACTGACATGCAAGTTAATTGATGACTTTTATGAACTGGATTTTTCCTGGATTTTTGGTATTTCTGATATGATATGATAGATGATATATGATTTTTGATATTCTGTCTCTTGACTAAAATGAAACTACCATAAAAATTAGAGACCGTTCATGTCTTTGTAAGTGAGCAGAAATCAAATTGAGCTGGAGATAAAATCATTATTTCCCCCGCTCTATATGAAGCTATACATCTTAACACTGCAATCTCTGCGAATTAGAGAGAGCTGCCTCTCTCTAGAGATCCACGAGATACAGTGAAGTTCTCTACGAGACAATGAACGAAACCCAGAAAAGCTTTTACACGGATTAGATTTGTGTTTTTTTGATCTGCAACATCCCTCTGATGTGTTAGCCTCCCTTATCTGACCTCTGCTTGCTCTGCTCTTGATGTCACGGGGACCACAGGGGATAAGCTGGAAGGTGTCTGCTGGTCTTTTACCTCCATCACATGTTGAAGCGTGGGATACCAAAGGAGTGTGAGAATTTAATGGAGTGAGGGAGCACAACTGAGCTGAGGCGTGAATTAGCTCTGTGTGTGTGTGTGTTTAAGTCTTTCCACGCTAACATTCTGCTGCAGTGCATTCACACATGAGCCTTCACTGCAGAATCCAACCATGATGTCATCTTTCCCTTTCAACTTTTTTCTTTGTGAATCTCTAAAGCTGCTGAAGGCGGGGTTTATTTCAGTCGTGATGCAAGGTGAGAGGATTTTATCAGGGGCGGGAGAGAAGAGCAGAGAAGAACACAAGAATTATAGAACACAGGATTCAGATGCACTTGTGTTTAGTTTGAAGACATAAAAAAAGCCAAGGTCATTTTCCAGACTTATAACTGGAATAACCAACGAAATGGGAAAAAGCCCCACAGATATTAAAATCGGCTTTCCTTTAGTGTCATGAATAAGAACATTTGCTGCCTCTTTCCATCATTGTATGCTAAAAAGAATAAAAATAAAATCCAGCTCCCAAAAGAACAGTTCAGTTTAATGTTTTTAAAAATAAAAGGGCCATTTTTGTCATGATGGAGTTTATCAGTCTTTCAGTTTGTCATTACTCATGTTAAAGTTTGGTTCTGGGGCGATCGTGGCTCAAGAGTTGGAAGTTCGCCTTGTAATCGGAAGGTTGCTGGTTCGAGCCCCGGCTTGGACAGTCTCGGTCGTTGTGTCCTTGGGCAAGACACTTCACCTGTTGCCTACTGGTGGTGGTCAGAGGGCCCGGTGGCACCAGTGTCCGGCAGCCTCGCCTCTGTCAGTGCGCCCCAGGGTGGCTGTGGCTACAATGTAGCTGCCATCACCAGTGTGTGAATGGGTGGATGACTGGATATGTAGAGCGCTTTGGGGTCCTTAGGGACTAGTAAAGCGCTATATAAATACAGGCCATTTACCATTTCTTCTTTCCTTTTATTTATAACCCTGCCTGTGTGTCCTCTGTATATCTTACTCTATCACCTGAATTTTTATTTTACAATATGTTTATGTTTAGTTCTCTTTGTTTTCCTGGTATTAGTTTAGTATTTCAGTTGTCGGTATTCTCCCTCTGTTAAGTTCTCATTTCTGTGTTGATATTGAACACTTCCTGTTTTATATCGATAATGAGTTTCTTCTGTTTAACTCTGTTTAATTTGACTTTCTCCTGTCTCAGCGTTTTGTTTGTCATCACCTGTTTCTTGCTCCCCAGCTGTATCCATTTTCCTTGTCAGCCCTCAGTAGTTCTCGCACAAGTAGCCTTATCTTTCATTTGCTCGTTGTGCAGTTGTACTGTTCCCCCAGGTGCTCCAGGTGCTCCAGGTGCTCGCTTCCCTTATTAAAGGCTTTGGATTCTAATCAGCCAAATCAGCCAAAATAAACGGTTTGTTCTTCAAAATTCTACCTCAACTCTTGCATTCAGGTCCTAAACCTCCACATATTCAGAAGTGCAAAAACTTTTTTTTTTGGACATAACTAGAGTTCTGAATTAAATGATTTGATGCAAAAATAAAAATCGGTTGATCATCTAATTCAGAGAAAACAGAAAAAAACAGACTGAATCACATTATTTCAAACTGGAATAATAGTAATAGAGTTATTTTTAGAAGGTACACATGTAACATAATTTCAATGTTTGTAGGCACAATTTCAGCTAAGACATGATTATGAAAAATACAATTCAAATGAGAGGAGCATGGATGAAATACATTTTTAATGGGAGCATGATAAATTATATCAACATCTATGGATCATTAATGATTAAACAGCACAAAATCTGCGATATTTATAATATTGAATAGCACAAAATAATATATCAGTGATTAAACAAAATAGGCAGAGCAACTATTCAAACCATTAATTGCCAGACATGCCAGCAAGAATTTCATTAAAGTAAAGAAACTAGTTAGATTCAGGTTAACAATATTAGAAAAAACAGCAGCTATGTGGTGACAATCTTATTTTTCTTTTTTCTGCAACATGTTTGTGGATAGACTGATCAGCGCCTGTATGTGGCTTTATGAATTACAAATACACAACAGTGCCTTAACAGATTTACACTTTTATTACGTTCACAAGGTTGGTGGGCCTCTGCAAATGGAAATTGGAAATCCCAGTTGAGGGTTACGTTCCACATGTAACTATATATGTATTTTTTTAATATGTGTTTTTTTACACATATATGCACTGATGAGCACAACTTGCCACGTTGTTGTCAACAGGTTGTATTCTGTTTTTTTTTTTTAAAAAAAAGGTTAATTAAATAAGATGATTCATTAAATAAGACATTTTTTGCAGTTAAATCACCATCGTGCAGCAACTATATCACTATTTGTGAACATATTTCTAAATTTTTGCTTTAAGTTAATGAAGCTGTAACTAGATTCTGAATTTAAGTGGCTAATATGAATTTCTGTGCACGTAGACAGCAACTGATTTGTAACAGACAAGAAGTTTGCACTTTATTACTGTTTGTCACAAACAAATTTGATGTAACTGCTAACTTGTCCCTATTGAATTGAAAACTGATAGCAGACTGACATCTAATTGCTGTTTTTCCTGGCATGACTTTAGCATAAAGGCTGTGCTCTCTGATTACTAATTTGTAAGCAATTAAATAACTGGTTATTTGTATAGAACAATCAACACATTACTTTTTCCATTGCAACAAAAAAAAACAAACAATTTGAATACTCTAATGTGGTTCTTTGTAATCGCTGGAGGGAAAAAACTGAGGTTTCAGCCCTTCGTCCTGAAGCCAAGGAGCACATCCTCTTATCCTCTGAAATCATGAATTATCTCACATTTCTAGTTTTCATGGATCAGACTGAAATCAGTAATTAGGTTTCTCATTTCTCTCTCCATGCCTCTGTGGCAGTGTACAACAGCATCTATTCTTCACCCGTTCTCTTCATCGAATTATTCATATTCCTACCCTGTGCTTAATTTGTAAATCAGCTGCCAGAACAAAGACAGGGAGATACTCCAGCGGGTCACAGAAAAAAATGTCACAGAGCCCATCAAACAAATTCACAGAGCTTGGAGCACATCAGAGCTAGTCAGCTCTAACACTGCCTGATATATGTGATTCATGTAACCAATGGCACAATCTACACAGCTTTAACAAAGCTCACACCAAATAAAAGGAAGCCTGAATGCAAATGTTTATATATATATATAAAAAAAAGAACTTAGATGCTAAACTGACTTTGTGTGCACAGAAAACTATGAACATCAAGGGGTTTTTGTTTTTGTTTTTTACATTTTGTAACGGCGGATATGTAAATCTAGCTCATATTCACGTAATATAACGTTTGTGCTTTTATTTTGGCAACTTCCTGTGTGACCGGAAGTGAATGTAACGGTAAACAACTTGATGTACAAAAAAGACAGAAGAAAACGGTAAACTATTGCTAACGGAGAAAAGGGAGAGGAAAAACATGGTTAAATTGTACAAAAGTGAATGGTTCTAGCTACAGTCGACAGGGGAACAAGGTTTGTAATGTACATGATTTAATTTGAGCAATCTGAAATGCATAATATGTATTATATAGTTTAATAGAAAACGGTTAGACCAGCGTAATGAGCGGTTAAAATGGTGTTACATAAATAACATGGTAATTGTTTTATTTGTTTGTCTAGCTCTTACGTTGGTTCGTTGTCTGATACACGGCAAGGAATAATAAAGGTCATTCAACAACCATCAGTTCTGGCCTTCTCAGTTCGACTGGATGCTACACATTTTATTTATTAAAAATCCCCAAAACATCACAATGACCTCAAAAGAGAAAATTCAAGCACTTCAACTGAACGAGGTGCACACTCCTTTAAGAATCAATTACAGGAACATAATACCACAAATAAAGTTAGTTTTAATGTTTCTGTACATCCCAGCTTCAAAATAGAGGAGATCTGAGTTTGTCTGTTTTTGCACCATCAGCCGCTCAAGGTCACCTTCAGTACATTATGCTCATTTCCAGCTTAATTTTTTTATCGCTGAACTCTCATAGAGCAACTTTGAATGACTAACAGTTTAAAATCATCCATATTTATCTCATGCTGGTCCAGTTTGCTCCTCTCCTTTCACTCTAAGATGCTTTTCCTCTGATTAAACGGCGCTCACGAGCAGAACATTTGAACAGATCCGACCATATCAGAGCTCTCACTGACAAGCAAAGGACTCACAGTATTTGCACATGCATTGACCTCATTACTTGGGTCCTTTGCCATGTTTAATATGATCACTCACCATTTTAACATATTTGATTACAAATAAAGAAAAGCACAACAGGTCCCCCTTAAAAACCCTGTCAAAATGAAACCAGTGAAGGATGTTTTTCATCAAATCCTCCTTCGTAAGAAATAAGTAAGACATTTTTTTCTTACTTATTGCAAACACTTGTAATGGAGGTCGTGTTATAAATATATAATCTCAAGGCCCAGTCAGTAATAAAAATGTAAGTGCAGCATCAAGGACAAACTAAGGAAGGAATCTCTTTACTTAATATTAAACATGTTCCGTCTGGTTCAGCTCGCCTCTCTTTTTGCTACATACAGATTGGTAAAGGCAGAAGAGCAAAAACAACTCTTGAATACACGCTGAACCTTGATATAACCAAGCCAAAGAAATAGGAATGAAAAGCAAGCTCTCAGGAATACACATGCAAGCAAAATATAACAAATGCAGATGCTTCCATGTTTATTGAACAGTTTGAGGATGATGTGAATCATAGTTTTTGACCTTCAGCCACCAGACGGCAAGCAAGAACCTGCAGAAGATATCAAGCAGTCCAGTTTCATCATCAGCTCCAAATGAGCCAACATCTTTCTGAAAATTTTTTTATATATTTCCAGAAAAATTTAAAAGACCTGGAGAAACATAAAGAGGCGCTAAAGTTACTAAACATCAGCTGACTGACCTTTGCTTTATTGCCCCTCCTGGCACAAATATTAAGGACTGTAAAAATCTTGTATGTCTTTCACAATAATGCCCTGGCTGATCTTATTACTGACATTTTTAACAGTGATGCAGCACCTGTTCAGGAAGAGTGTCACCCCAGGCTATCATAAACTCTGTGTTTTGAAAACAGGACAGCTACATGTACGACATTTAAAATCTGTTTGTATGTATAACTCGTTGTAGGTTGCAGCTTATTGCTCGTCCAAACAACACAAGTGACTGAAATCATTGGTGACAGCAAAGACAAAAAAATAAATACAATGAAAGGCAAACGTGTCAACCTATCTTTCTGAGAACCCGTTTTTGGCCCTGTGAGTGATGCAGTTTTCTAAATGCTAGAACTTTTTGGCAGGCACGCATTAATATTTTACACCCTTCAGTCTTTTTAACCGTTAAGGTGCGACAGACTTGGAAAACTTGGACTCGTGTTAGTGAATATTCCCTGAGGCCTGTGTGTTTATGTTTGTCCTTCCCTTTCTCATACTAAAGAGAAAAACGGGTTATAGAGGACAACTTTTAGCCAAATTATGAGAAGTTCTTATCTAAATAACATCAAACTCAGCACAGCAGTTCCCAGCAACACACAGTGCATCGGATGAACTGTTGCTAAGCTACAAGAAGAAAAGACAGGTGGACAGAGAGGGATTTCTTGAATTATTCGTAACATCCAACAACCAGTTTTTCACTCCAACCATCTCACACGGTCATGACATCTGGGTATGACCTTAATGTCACAAACATTTGTGTGTCACATGCTCCAAAGTAACACGTTACTGCAATCACCCTTTTTCGTGATGTAATAATGGAAATGCAAATATAAAAATCTGCAATCGCACTACAGTTACAATTATTATTACTTGTATAACAAGAGTTTATTAGTTATCTGCACGATGGGAGGATAGGACGAAAAAGCACGTCTTTTTCTTCCTGGTAGGGGGAGGAAAATGGTGACGCAGTTTATGACTTGAGAATGATGTTAAACCCGAGTGTATGCTGACCCCAACCCAGCAGCCAGAGCCTGAACTTTAACAGGTAGCAAAGGCAGCGATGAGCAGTCGACAGAGACATAGTGTCACGATGAGTTGTGTGGCTGTCAGTGGCTGGACCCACCTTCAGGACTCAGAGACAAAACATGAAATTAAACGACAGCTTTATTTGCTGGTGAGTCACACTTGGCGATACATAAACAACAACTTAAACTAACTAGACTGGAGATGCTGAAGGTAGACGACAATGAATACACACAACAAACGTGGAGGACGCAACAACTGGCAGGGAAAAACACAGGGCTTAAATACATACTGAGGTGATTAGGGAATGTGAAACAGGAGGAGAGCACAGCTGGGACTCATCAGACATGACAAGACAAGGGGGGGCAAAACTCAACACATTGACATAGTACACAGACTTTCAAAGTAAAACAGGAAACTGAACAGACGTTGACTAAACTAGGGGATACAGTGACAGAACAAGAGACACACTGACAGAAATGACTGTATACTAACAGAAGTAACACAGAACCACGACCTAAGAAGGAGAACACAAGAAGTGCCAAGAACCCAGGGAGTTAGGAATACTAGCGACAGAAATCAAACCCAAGAGAATCAAAACACATCATGAAATCAAAGATAACTAATACAGAAAAACACTGAGTCCACAGACTCAGGACCATGACACATAGTACACATGTAAACACTAAAGAAAAGTCGTATGTGTGCCCTCAATAGAACACTGGTTTGTGTCGGTGAGCAGAATGCAGCATAATGGTTATGTTGTTACCTAGTAACTATGTGATGGTGTGTTTCAGGTCATTTTATGGAGTAGCATCAAAATAATGCAATAAGTAGTGTAACAATTTACTTTCTCAGGTGAATTATTAAGCAACGTAATGCACAACTTTTAAGAAAAGGAACAAGTAATGTGTAATATTTTTGAATACAATCAAGTGAAATGAGTTTTGTCTGTAGGATGGCAGGGCTCAGCCTTACAGGAGCTCAAACATCCACAGAGAGCTCAGCTGTTACTCCTTTTGTGTTAAAAGGAGCCAAGTGAGACGATTCAGTATCTGATCAGGATGCCTCCAGCGCACCTCCATTTGGAGGTTTTGTTGGGCACTTTGAAGACCCAGAAGAAGATCTGGAACCCACTGGAGAGATTATATTGTTGGGAGCCCCTAAGAGTTACTGCAAACCCATGCTGGGGAGAAGGACATCTGGAATACCCTGTTTAAACTGCTGTTACAGCAACCCGACAAGATGAGATGAGCAGAAGATAATGGTTTAAATGTCTGGCCCAGTACATTAAAGATAACATTTCAGTCAGGCTGAACCATCAAAGGATCAGATCTCCACTTCCTCCCACTTCGCCTTGAAAATCAAGGCACAAATATCTGTATGTTGTTTGTTGATTTCAACTCAGCACTTTGGCCTTTAGCGCCACAATCTGACGTTAGATGTTGGACTTCCTCAGACAGGAGCGTCACACCACAAACCTGCAGGTTTGAGTGTTCAGCCTCATCCTGTTCACACCGTTCTCCCACGATTGCGTTCAGAGACACAGAGAGAACTCTATCGTGAACTCTGCAGAGAGCGCAACCGTTCTGGTGAGATTATAAACACTGATGAGAGGAAGAGAGGATTTATATCTAGAGGAAATCAATAATCTTACAGCATGGTACACAGAGAATAACCCACTGCTCAACATCAGCAAAGGTAAAGAGACAAGGAAGGAAAAACACTCTCGCTGGAGCTTAGGTGGAGCCGACGCAGAACAAGAGGCTTACTAGATGGTCAGCCAAGCAACCTTTGGATGTGGAGTCCTACCAAGTATGTGCAAGTGTGGGACTGACACAGAATCTGTTTAAGTGTGGGTAGTTATATATAGTTGCATCTTTTTAGTTTGTCCACGATGAACATTTGCACACAAAAACCTGTCAAACGTATTCAGTTATTCAGTCTTCCTGTCAGGTTGATCTCTTTTTGATTTTGCTGTTTTCATGAGATGTGACTGTGATTTCAAAAGCCTGAAGGAGCGAGAGCAAACAGAACTCTGGACGTAACATCGCAGCTGGATCTATAAGGAGAAAGTACCTGTGGCAGAAGCCGGGAGAGAACACGAGGGCAATGCTGGGAGACACAGAAGGGAATGTGGATGTCAGAGACTGAAAGCAGAGCAGTCGGGCAAAGAAAGGAGGATGAAGAGGGAGGCACCGGTGACTGGACAGAGGAAGGTAAGATTGTTCCTGCTTCTCTCTGATGTCCACAGTCAGTCATTGCTGCTGCCGGCTGCCCCTCTCCCCACCAGCTAAAACACTTTGATGAAATAAACACACACAGGAGGAGGTGAGTTAGCCGCTGCTACTGTAGCTCCCATGGTGAAAAAACTGATTTTGAGTGTGAGTGTGTGTGTTTACAGTGCAGTCAGGTGGCTTGCAGTAATCATATGGTGCACTGCAGAAGCACAGCACAGCCTAGTGGCAGAAAGAAAAAGATGAGGTGAAGCTTGTTCCTCCTCTTCCTCAGGAAAACATTTAGTGGTTGTTTTTGCTATTTTATGTTGTGAGTAAAACTTTTAAGGCATTTAAAAAAGCACTCAACTTTCTATCCCGACTTACCCTGTTAACAGTGCCAGCATGCACTGGGCAGGAGGCAGAGTACGATATAGCTGAGCAACAAGAGAAAAGGGACACTAAAAAATTCATAGTGAACTTAATCGCCACCACTGGGCAACAATTCAGCTCACTTTATTGGGTTGTCTTAAATTTTTTGCGGGCTGCAGTTAAACAAAAGGAATCAACAGCACATTGAGCTTCACGCATAAATATTTTTTATCGGTGGCATTTTTAAAACCAAAACCAATCAGTGCAGAGGGCTCATGGGAAATCAGTAATGTCTATCAGAAAAGGAAAAACAGATGAAATCAGGTTAAAAAAAAATGTTGATTGTGGACACACCTCCAGCCTCAGTAAACATTTAATCAAAGGTTTGGTTGCCTCATGGCAGTGTGGCAGCTCAACTGAAGCACTGAGAAGAGCTAACAAAATGCACTCTGGCTTAAACTGCATTTATGTTTCACTTTAAGGGCACGATCTGATATCCTCGTGTTGGTGTTGTTCCCAGATCATCATACTAAAGGTTGTTCCAGGATCAACATTGCAAGTGACCAATCAGAATGTTGTGATGTCATACTTTTGCGACTTCGGGAAAAACCGGCGTAAAACAAAAAACTGTACTTAAGCTGTGAGAAACCACCTTTGTCCGCCGATCAACGGACCCTGACCCTGACCCTTTAATAAACGCTAAGCAGAATTGATATTTTCCTTGCAACATTGGAATTTCATAAATGCACGAATGGGTTGGTGCGCAAAAGAATAACGTCACAACATTCTGATTGGTCACTTGCAATGTTGAACCTGGAACAACATTTTCATGATGATCTGGGAACAACACCAACACGACGATATCAGATCATCCCACTTTAAGGAGCGATGGAAGCGTCTCACCTTTGCAAAGTAAAGGATGAAGGAAATTGACTAGTGGTGAGGGGAGCACACTTTTATACAAATGTATCATTTTGCATCTATAATTAGCGAAAGACCAGGAGGAAGCTCTTTAAAATACAAACAAACAAAATGTAACTTAAATAGCAAAAGATAACATACCAGTTATGCTCAAAACAACTGTAATATTTGTGCCTTTTTATTTTATTTTATTAATTTTTATATCAAGTATGAAAAGTATTTGAAATAAAGTATTTTAACATATCAAAAATTACAATAATAATTAAAATGAAAATGTTCTCTCTCAGTTAGAATATTTAAATAAATAAATATTTAAAATTTGAATTAAAAAGATAATTTAGCGCATATTTTGATCTACGAAGGCTCACTTTGTAAGCACAATGCACTCTGTGTCAATGTGGTGAACTGGTGGCACTACAGAGCTGTCATTAGCTGATTTTAGGTTTTTTGAAGCAACCAAAGCATGGTTACGTGGCTCTTAGTCGAATAAAAGAGCTTTTACTTGTTGTTGGTCATAGGGAACGTCTAAAGTAAGTCAAATATCATTGGTCTAATTAAAAAAGTTCACTCTGTTCATCATCCATTCATTTCTGTGCATCCCAAATATAATAGCAAAGTATGAACCATATACTTTCCACCTTTGCGAACATCCTGTCTGCCTTGCAGTTAAAAATATCTTCAGTGTCACACTATAGCTTTGTTGCACTTGCGTCTGACAGCCGGCATCATCTCATCGTTTGAAACTGTCTGCACAGTTTTCTGCGCCGGGGCTGGAATTCATATAAAAATACAGCCAAAATTGGAACATCCCTAATTTGGCTGCATATATTCTTCTTCTCTCCATTTTTACATGTCTCCCAGGCCCTGCTGCCAATAAAGCACTGCATAGCGTGATGCTCACACCTCCTCGCTTCACAGCAGGACACTGTTACACAAGTGGTGAGCACTGCTCGCTCCCTGAAACAGTGTTCTGCTTCTAAGATGAGAAGTTCAACTTTTGTTTCTGCTGTTCACAAAAAAGGCTTCTAGCGTTCCTGCAGCTGCTCTGCTGAACACTCATGATGGCTCAATGCACTTTTACAGTGTGTGTGTGTGTGTGTGTGTGCACATAGGCCCACCTGTCTGATTGGCTCAGGGACCCGGTATCGGCAGCATGCGTGTGTGAGGCGGACAGCTGTGTCCAGGCTGATCTTGTGGCCCACGGACACGTACACTGGCTTCGAGCTCTTGTCAGAGCTTCGCAGTGCCTGAATTCAAAGACAGAAGTCTGCTGTAACTTTTCAGCATCCATCTCGCTCTCCAGTTGTGATCATCATAAAAAATTTGTTGCGTTTGACTTTCGGCAGCGAGGGTTTTCTTTGAAGTCAGCAGCAACAAGACAACGCCTTTGTCAGAGGTATTTATTTCTATTTTCTGTGCATCTGTCCTTTGCCGCACCTTTCCGAGCACTTTGCCTGAGGCGCCTATGAGTGGGAAGCTGTCTCCTCCTCTTTGCAGAGCAGCTATCTGTGGAGGCAAAGAAACAAAAATCAAAGTCAAAACAGATGTACAGCTTGCCAAAACAAATAGCAGCAAGCTGAAACAAAGTATTAACCTCCTGCAGAGCCTTCACACTCGCGTCACTTTGTCTCTAACCTCTGCGTGGCCCCACTTTGCTGTCCAACTAGAGCTTCAAAATGCTAAAACAGGACCAAATCTTTATTCCACTGAAAGGACGGTGGGTTATGACTTTGAAAAAGAAAATCCAGACAGTCTTGTTCCCAGAAAAAAGCACAGCACAAAAAATATTGTTTTAAATTTTAATCTGTCACAAAAGGGTACAATAATAAAACTCCTAATACAGATTAATGATAATGTAATAATAATGCACTATTTACTTTATTGATCCCCGTGGGGAAATTCCTCTCTGCATTTAACCCATTTACTTAGTGAAGCAGTGGGCAGCCATTGGGCGCCTGGGGAGCAGTGTGTAGGGACGGTACCCTGCTCAGGTGTACCTCAGTGTAGCCGTTCAGTGGAATTGAACCCCTAACCTTCCGATCATGGGGCCCCCACGCTACCTACTGAGCTATCCCTGCCCCAAGTAGAACAATTAAATAAACTGTATTTTGAAAAAAAATGTTTTTATTATCTTTGTTATCTAATTTTTCACAAGTAAATAAATAAAATTATGAATGAATTCATTTAAAAATGAAGGCAAAAACTTTATTTGGACTTTTTCACTTTTTGGAAAAATGTCAAAATCTTTTTTCTTAAACTGTTTTGTCTCAACAAATTCAAATTCATGACATTTTTTAATATTCCTTATTTTCAATTAACCGCCACATATCTAAAGTAAATGTTCAAATAATTATAAAAAGTTAATGGTGAACTGGACTTTACGCAGAAGCAGAGCATAAAGTGTTTTATGAGCCAGCTGTTCCATGCAGGTGATATGGCCAATGATCAGACAAAACTGAATGAAAAAGCTGTGCTCCCCCCCTTTAGCGTTATTTTGTAGTTTGCAATCCTCAGTGGCTGTGTTTTTCCTTGAGTTTGAGTAAACTAGAGGCCTAGGACCATATTTCAAGTTGTGTTTGAGTTTTGTGAAACGAAAGCATGTGATCGTGCAAAAATATAATTATTATGTATGAGATTCAAAGAGAGCGATTTTGACTCAGCTAGTTACAGGTTAGAGACGGTCTTCTGTCAGAATCACTTGGATATGCCATCTCTGCAAGCTGTTAAATACAACCTGAAGCAGGACCGTGCAACAGATCGAATTTAGATTTCAACTGTAATGTTGTCTGCCATCAATTATTGAAATAAGATAATCAAGATAAAATGGTTATTGTGCCACAATCTGCTCATTCTTTTCTGTCACCGCTCCAACTTTCATTTCCTTCTGTCGCCCTCCTGCCACTTTGATGGAATATAGTTTCTTTGTTCTCAGTTTGTTTGCTGTCTCAGTTTTGGTTTTCTTTATTCCGGGTAATATTTTAGTTTAAGTTACTGTTTGCATTTACAGTGTTAGGAAGGTTACTTTTAAAATGTATTCCATTACAGAATACAGAATACATGCCCCAAAATGTATTCTGTAACGTATTCCGTTACGTTACTCAATGAGAGTAACGTATTCTGAATACTTTGGATTACTTAATATGTTATCATGCTGTTTACAACTACATGAATGTACTATTGCTGTGATTTATTACTGTTACTGAAGGTCCGCGGCTCCGAACCGTAGTAAAGGGACCTCTGGCTAATACGGTGGGTTCTGTGTCGGGCTCGTAGCCGAAAACTAGCTTTACTTTGTTGTCTGGGTCAACTTTGTTAGCGAGAGACAGAGAGAGGCGTTGAAAGGCTGCTCCAACAGAACTTATTGTTTTTGAAGGAAAACACGAACACGGTGTACAGTCGAGTCTTAATAGCTTACTTACAACTGGGCTCGTCAGGCTCTCTTCTTGGCTGCAGTGGTTATTATTATATTTACATGCTTCCAGCTCCCGTTTTTGCTCGATGACAGCTCGTACTTTTCCTTTTTCTCCCTCCCTCGCTCACAGACACATAACGTGTATGGCAGTCCATTCTCCCTGCAGCACGGACTACACTGCCTATGATGCTACATTCTTTAGAGCTATACCTGTAGCATTCTGCCTATTAGCTTAGCACAACAACAACAAAAAGGCGCTCTCTCACCCAGGAAACGCGCAGAGAGAGAGCGTCACCCTGTGACCATGGCAACCGTAGCTGTCAAACAAAACCCAAACAGTCCTGACCCGCCACAATATGAAACAGGGAAGTACCGCCGTGTAATCCATTTATTTCAACAAAGTAACTGTATTCTAAATACCACCTTTTTAAACGGTAACTGTAACGGAATACAGTTACTCATATTTTGTATTTTAAATACGTAACGGCGGTACATGTATTCCGTTACTCCCCAACACTGTGCATTTATAGAGGTTACGTTTTTTCTTCTATGTGTTCCCCTCTTTTAAGCTGATTCATGTCTCTCTGCTCCCCTGCTCAGTTACTGAGTTATTACTTCCTTACTGTTTTATTTTGGTAGTTATTTGTGTCCTGTGCCTTGTTTATAGTTTCACTTCCTTCCCATCCTTTCCTGATTGCCTTCACCTGTCTCTCCTAACCAGCTGTTTCCATTGCCTGCATTGATCTTCATATCACTGCCACCCTGTGCCATGTTTACTTGCAAGCAAATGTTCTGTTAAAAAAGACAAGTTTTTGTCTTTTGTTTTTTTAAGTTTTCCAAATTCTCTGAGTAATGGTGTTATATAATCACGATTCAATAGTGGCTAAAATACTTGTGATGAGAACATTTGTCCTAACCTAATCTATGTTATAAAGTTTGGACTTAATATTTCAGACACATTCGACAGCAAAAGCAAACATTTGATGTGATCATTCAGGCGTTAGACTTGAAGTGTCACTGAGATATAATGAAACAGCCAGACAGGACATAGAAACAGTCCTTGAGTCTGAAAAACCTTTAAATGTATATATTTTCCAATTAAGCTAGTTTTAAATCTAAAAAAAAGAACTAACTCTAATAAAAGACTAGAAAATTATTGATGTACTAACTGGCTCATCTTTGACGTCTCATGAGAGCCCAGACCAGATGCCTCCATTTTTCATTGAAGGATGTTGGACTCAAAGAAAGATTTTAAATGACCTCTCTCTTGATTTCTGTTAGAGCTAAAGTTTTGTTCTCACAGTCAAAGAGACGGTGCAAAGTCAGATGCAGTGATGCGGGCTGCTGTTGACAGGTGTGCTCTGGGTTATGGGCCAGAGCGATGAAGGGAGTTTAGCCTCCATGATGGATGGAGTGTCTGCTCTACTATGACTGATTACAGCAAGCAGCCAGCAGGGAGACAGGAGGGGCCGCACGGGGCATCCAATCCCGGCTGGGATGAGGCCAACAGTGTGTGTGTGTGTGTGTGTGTCTGTGAAAGAGAGGGTTTGATTCAAGAATAGGACTGAAGCCAGGGCACCAGAAGTCAGAAACACGGGGTAAGTCATCAATAACACACTAGTTTGAGTTACAGCCAGGCTATCAGCGAGAGAAGAGACAAAGAGAGACAAACAGGGAGAAGGAGCGAGAAAGGGGATAGAGTATGAGAGGAGGACCGATAAACTGGAGGTTAAGGGAGACAGGAAGAAAGAGAGGAGAGGCGACAAAGACCCGAAGGACTCTGAGCAACACAAAACTTCAACAGAGATACAATTTTCCAAAAGTGTACTGAGGACAAAAAGGAGGGAAAGAAACATTTTCTACCCTCTTTCATCCCGTCTCTTTTGTCTAAAGCTCGGCTCACACAAAGGCCCAATGCATCACTTCCAGCACAGGGACATCATGTTCAGCTTCAAATAAAAAACACCGAGCAGAGAGAGAAGGGCTTTCATGTTCATGGACACTGCAAGGGGAGGCACGTGCTTTAATGACGACAGAAGGCAGGCAATACAACCTAAAGATTGTCCATCTTAACAAGTTATCCGTTGTTCTTATTCACTGCTAAACAAACAAACAGCTGTCTGTTTTCAAGGTCTTTGTTACTTTGTTTTACTGACTATTACTGTATATAAAAGATGAACTTGTTTGCTTTAAGATTTCTTAAAGCCTCGCATCTGGCATTCTGCCCGTTGTTTTCTTCGCTGACACGCTTTTGACAAGAGGCTGGAGGTCTAAAAATCAGCCAATGCTTACTCGTTCGCTTTATTAGCAAAGTGAATCTATAAGTGCAGCACTGCTCATAGCACTGGAATTTCCCTCTCCACAACTGGAGTTTAGACGGTGTGTTAGTACCAAGGTTATTATCGTTAACGAAAACTAATGAAATAACGAAAACTAGAAGTGAAAAAACATTTTCGTTAACAGAAATAAAAACAAAAAAAGGAAAACTAACTAAAACTGGAATGAGTGTTCACAAAACTAACTAAATTTAACTGAATTTATAGCAAAAATGTGTTTAGTTTTTATAGATGTGTGCGTGTCATACAATAGTCAAGGGTGAAAATGAAGTTTAGTTTCCAGATTTTTTTCTTGCTGTGTCTCATTATGCCAGCAGGTGGCAGCACGTTAGTCGAGTCGTCTGTGTTGCTGCTCCGTCCACGCGCAGAATCATGTCAGGAAAAGTCGGAAGAAAGCGCCAGAGTCCAATTTGGGATTACTTTGAATATGACTGTGTTTTGGATAAAGCAAGTGTCTTGTAGTGGAAACAGACAAATTATGAGGGACATTTCTAAAGGGGAAAAAAATCCCACAAACCTTAAAGTGCACTTGAAAAGCTCACACAAGAAGGCTAACCTAGCTTACCTTGAGAAGGTAAGGGAGCACACTCAACCCTCATCCCCAGAAAACAGAAGCTAACCCCAGGCAAGGCAGCGTGATGCATCCCGAGACAACAGGACGGGGATATCTACACAACTGTGTGAGTCAATTACCTTCAAAAAGTTTATCAATTCACTTGAACCAAA
This sequence comes from Neolamprologus brichardi, assembly GCF_056152115.1. Classification (NCBI taxonomy): domain Eukaryota; kingdom Metazoa; phylum Chordata; class Actinopteri; order Cichliformes; family Cichlidae; genus Neolamprologus; species Neolamprologus brichardi. The sequence goes on along the minus strand of NC_142109.1, from coordinate 33,330,185 downwards.
ATTACGAACACCCGGTGCTGCGAGAGTTAATAGTCTCATTGGGGCCAAGATATACGTTTTATAGTTGCCTGGTATCAATGGTTGTTCATCTGCCTTTATTTATTTATTTAAAGAACCCATAGGTGGGAATGTGAGTTGTCTGTCTCTGCGTGTTAGCCCTGCAACAGACAGGCGACCTGTCCAGGGTGCAGTATGGTAGCTGGAATAGCAACATACCCAAGGATAAGCAGAAGAGAATGACTGATATGATGAAACTGGGATTTTGTTACACTTAATTATTGCAAACACAACTAAAACTATAACTGAAACTAATCAAAACTAAACTGAAACGAAGGATTTTCAAAAAAATAAAAACTAAACTAAACTAGCAATCAAGCCATATTAAGCAGATAAGTGCACAAACACGACTGGGATTGAAATTAAATGAGGTGAAGCAAAATGCTATTTTTATACTTAAAATAGAATTTAAATAGGTGAGTTACAGAAAAAACACAACTCTATGTGCAATAAAGCTTCAAATATAAAGTTGGCATTTTAACCAGGTACTGTAGGCAGGTGTAGCTTTCTGGGCTGAGTGAAGCCACTGTTTTCACAGCAGCAGAGGGTGACTCCCCCAGTTTAAAGTCTGACTGTATAAAACTGTGAAATTCCCCTCCTGCTCACATCTATGACTTCAATAAACACTTTACTGATGAGTGTTATGTTTGACACATGTAGCCTTGGATCTAATATCAAAGATGCAACTGTACCATCTATTCATGAAGTGAACAAAGTTATCCGTAAACTTAAGGCAGAGAAAGTGACTCTTAAGTTTCAGCACTTGGGTAACAGTGAGGATCTGGCATTGGTAGCAGAGGATGGTTCCCAATTACAAAGTACCACCAAAGCTTGATGAAGCCAGGCCATACGAGTGCTGGAAGAATGAAGTCAATATCTGGAGACGAGTTACGGAGCTGGATAAAAAGAAACAGGCACTTACTACTTGCAAAACTTGACGCGGTGTTTCAGAGAGAAGCGAAAGGCCGCGCTTATGAAGCCTACTCGTGTTTTGAATCCATTGCAAAGAACCATCCTCTGCTACCAATGTTAACTCAAAAGACACGACGTCGTACTCTCATTCACAGCGCTTTATTCGTTCCGCCAATTTTCATACTAACAACAACAATACTTCGTGGGCAACAGTACTCTCGCGATAAAACAGAAAATAACAAGTTAACAATGAGTTTAAGATGTCTTTGATGTAAATTATGGTCGTCGTTGGACTCAAAAAGGATGATAAAGCAAGTTGAGCTTTAGGAAGGTATACCTTGTGATTAACAGCCATCAGTATTTGGTCTCATCTACAAGTTTTCACATTGGCTGGGACTTTACTAACTAATCGCTGATGTCATGTTGGCCTAACTTTACCATATGATTTTAAGACTGAAGTCTAACTTTTGTATTCAGCCTCAAGCGGTCATTTGATGAACTGCAGTTTTTGGCACTTCCCTGTTTCCGTTTTCAGTCTTGGAGGCTGACATTCGTTTACAGGCTCTTTTCTTTGAGTTTTTAAACTGATTTAAATCACTCTTACAAAATAGTTAATTTTTTCCCCCAAGTGATAAATCAGAAGATTGATGAAACTTTTAAATAAGTTATTAAAGCAGAATTCATATAATTTTATGCATCTCTAATAAAGGCAACCAAACTCCAAAAAATATCCCTGAGTTACATTTAAGTAAATAAATGGTGAAAATGTTTTGACCTCTGATCTTTTACATTTTGTACCTGACAAACTTTGGGTGACACCAAGACCACTAATTGCTATCAAGCCCAAAATAAACAGATAAAATTGGAGTGACATTAATATTCTCATCTCAGATGATGCATTGAGTATTTCTTCTTCAATCACTCACTATGTGTTAACAGACCTCTCTGCATAGAATCACTTGTTATTAATCTCTGTCTCTCTTCCACAGCTTGTCTTTATCCTGTCTTCCTTCTCTCACACCAACCAATCGCAGCAGATGGCTCCGCCCCTCCCTGAGCCTGGTTCTGCCGGAGGTTTCTTCCTGTTAAAAGGGAGTTTTTCCTTCCCACTGTCGCCAAAGTGCTTGCTCATAGGGGGTCATATGATTGTTGGGTTTCTCTCTGTATGTATTGTTGTAGGGTCTACCTTACAATATAAAGCGCCTTGAGGCGACTGTTGTTGTGATTTGGTGCTATATAAATAAAATTAAATAGATGTCTACTGTTTCTTAATGGAACTCAAACCTCCATGCAAAAATATATTTGTTTTACAGTGCGTCTTTAAAATTTATGTATATTATAGTTTCTCTGAGCACAGGCTCATCCTGCAACATATTATGTGCGTTTGTACATTAACACAATCCCTGTGCTATACAGTGTTTCATTTTCACCTTTCCAAGGAGGCTCCATCTGATAAAGACACACATACACACCTTTACTTTCGAGGTTTGCACATTTAATTGCCGCAACTAAGAGAAACTTCTGTAACCTTGAGAGACACTTCTCAGACTGCATATTGGTTTTCAGAAACCCTGTTTGCTGGAAATGTTGAAAGAAACTCTGACATCTGATCTAATCGAGTATGGCAGCGTATCGCTCGTCAGTGGTACGTGGCGGTGCGCTCGTAGCTCCAGTAATGGCTAATCTTGTTTCAAAAGAGCTAATTTTCTGAAATTTGGTAGGAAGCCTGATATGGCTTGTGTTTCACAGATTACTTCACAGCTAATTTCCCACCAAGCGCTCAAGCGCCAAAGCATCAAGCGTCGCAATCGTGTGCGTGCCTGTAGACAAATTAGAAAGAGCCCCAGAGAGTGACAATTACATCAATATGGGCGGGAAGGGACTTCTAAAATTTCACGCTGATCCAAAGCTAATAGCTTGAGCCAAACATGCAGCATGGCCGTGTAATGCCTGTGCTACCTGATCCTGAAAGTAAATGAGCCACATGTATTTGGACACATATTGTTTCAGTAGATAAGTGTGACTGGATCCTCAGGGGTGACCATGATAGGTGTAAACAAAGATCAGATTCCCCCAAGGGGAAAAAGGCAGGCGTAGTTTTTCTGACGCCAAAGCCACTAACACTAATTCATGAGATGGATACATTGCAGAGAATCGAATTAGCATCTTACGCGACTACATGAAGATTGCCGGGGTTGTAATCACACTATGTATCTGATGCTAACTGAGAAGTGGATCAGATGTCTGTCCGCTCCTCTCCAAAACTTTGGAGGACCACTCAGCATTAAAATGCTCATAACTGCAGACCTTTAGATTCTATTTAGAATTTGCATAATGGCTTTTCAGAAGTGACCACGCTTAAGCTCAGCTAATTCACTGTCAACTCAGACAAGAAGGCCACAGGGTGCGAGCTTTTTCTGTGAGGAATCTGGAAGTTTCCGAGGAAGATGACGTCTTAAATAATCTCCTGGAGCTGCATGAGCATGTGAATGTGTGAAGTTCATGTAGGATTCAGACAATGCATTTTTATTGATCTTTTTTATGTATCAATTTTTGCTTGGTTGCTCCTCCCGCCTCAAAAAGGAAATAGCTTTCACAGTTTTCACAGGACTGTGCAGTTCTCTGAAAAATAAACTTCATGATTCAGTTCAATAACTTCCTATAATTTCTATGGATGGAGTGAAGGTGTACTTACACAGATTCCTGTAAAAACCTCGGACTGTATAAGTTGTTTTACTCAGTTTGCACTGGTTTTGTTGCAGTCTATGCCACATGTAGTTTTCGGTTCATTCCTACTCATTAGTTGCATTCGGTTTGACTTGATGTTGCTTTTCATCCTTATTACATTAAAAATAGGGAACAGTTTTTTTAATATTTTCCTGTGGCTTTACTGGTCTGTCCCTCTTCAGTTCAGTTTGGGCTGAAGTGAAATGAAACTGACGCACCTGCTCGTTTCATCAGGTAGATTTAACTTTAAAGTGTTTTGTGTTTTTTCCCTCAGCAGGTCGCTGAGCTGCAGACTGAAACAAAGGGAGCATTTGCATATTAATGAAAACCAGGTTTTGCTGTCCCACAGGTATACTTTGACCAGTGCGCATTTGTCCCAGCTTGATTTGTATTCAAAAAGTCACATTAGCGTTAGCGACACAGCAAGGCCTTGGCTCGCAATTAAAGTCACAGTGAGAACAGTATGCACCCAAACAAAGCGCACTCTCACACACACACACATGTAGAATTAGAAGTTGTGAGTTTACATGCACACAAAGTCACACTGAAAAACAACTCTGTCCTTTGCTTCGTCCCTCTCTGACATTTCTTTGCTTTTCTCTTTACGTGCAGCGAGCAGAGAAAGCGATTACACTTTGAAAACTTAAATAATTCATCCGGTGACTCCTGTCAACACTGGGAGCTCTTTTACAAGAGAAACATGTGTACACGACTAAAAGAAACATTAAATATGAAGCAGGTTTTCTTCATCTCTTTTACATCAAAGAGCTCTGAAGGCCAAACCGCAGAGTGACGAGGCTCTGCAGCTCGCTGGGAGAAACAGACGTTCAAGTCTTAGACTCATCGTTTTGAAATGGCCTTTTTATAACACTGGAAACCACAATGGATACAACAATGCTGTATGACTGGAGACCTGAGCACAACAAAGTGCACACAAACCTACAGAATCTAAGTTTAAAACAAAGAAGATCTTAAATTTTAAAAAGAGATGATGTTTTCTCACTTGTGACTGATGCTCCTCACTCTTGTTGACTCCTTGCACCTGCAGCAAGTTTTTGGCCACGCCCACACAGGGCAGCCCTGACAGCACTCCCAGGTGACACGCCAAGCCAAACTCTGCAACGATCCAAACAGCGACAATCAAGTCACATCCAAAATGAAACAGCGGAGAGTAAACGTGCTTCAGCGAACTGCGCGATGCAAAGAAACGTTACAACAGAGGGCTTCACGGTGATTCACTCAGGGTTGATTTTATCAGTTGTTACACCCAACAGTCCCTTTAGTGAAAGCCAAAGTTTATACAGCTTGTCCTCAAACCTCGCTACACTCACCTTGAACTCAGTTAGTATTTTTAACAAGCTCGAGTGGAGCTGAATGCAAATCTGTGAAATAATGATCAGTGAAAATCAGACTGAAAGTTTTAGCTGTCTCTTTTTTTGAAGATGCGCTGCTGACGAGTGTCACGCTACGTACGACCCAGAGACCGAACAGCAGCATCGGCATGCACGTCATTTTTTCCATTTTCCTTTCTCAGAGATGAGTGTACTCTAACATCCCGAGCCGGCTCATGGAAAACAATCATTGGACATAGGTTATGTGTCACTTCTTTGGCCACACAGACATACAACCGCTGGTCACTTCCCTCCACCCTCGACAGATCTGAATCCCTGCAGCTGTCTCTTATGTCCCAAAATTAAGTTCAAGCTGAAGCTGTGTTGATATAAGCAACCAGGGGCGCTCCAGAATCTTTTCATAGGGGTGGCCGTGTGGGGGTGGCACACCAAAAACAGGGTTTTCAATTTTATTGCTGTTGTCAAATATAGGTTACTTGAAAAATATGGCAAAAAAAAGAGAGAAAAAACTGAATTATATACCTAGTTAATTTCCTGCTATTAGATTTGATATCACTCAAAATATGTTCATATGAAAACCAAATAAGATTTTAAAATCCAACCATCCCTTTAAAGATTCTTCCTCACTCTTGTGTTCACGTTTTTTAAAATTATTACCAACACAGAGGTCACAGAGGCGACTGGGGGGCGGGCAGCAAATTTTAAGGGGTGGCCAGCAGAGATGGGCAGTAACGCGTTACTGTAATCCGATTACTTTTTTCAAGTAACAAGTAAAGTAAGGGATTACTATTGCAAAAACGGTAATTAGATTACCGTTACTTTCCCGTAGGAACGCTGCGTTACTGCGTTACTAAAACCGTGAGTTTTTTGCGAGAATGTCTCATGACAGTGACGTAAGCAAGTGCGACGTTCGTGACAACAGCTGTGTGCAGATCAACAGTGGATAATATATCGAGTGCAGAGAGAGTATGAGCGTGCAGCGTTTAAAGCGTGGAAGTACTGACCTTATTTTGAGTTTGATTCCATAAAAAGTGACAAAAACATTAGTGTCCGTTGTGCGTGGTAAGAAAACTTCTTTTTACAGCGAAAAAAACCCCTAAACTTCCAAACAAGCACCGAGTAGCTACGACGTAATGGGAAACTCACAGAGAAACTCATGGATTCTTCCACTGACTGCTGCGGCACACCTGCACCAGGGTAAACCTCCGCCTAACACTACTCCTGCTTTACAGGTGAAAATAGAGCAACAGGACCGCTAGTCTTTGACTTTATTTATTTTCTGCTGTGTTTTACTTGCATCTATTTGAAAGAGTGAGTGTAAACACAAAAAATATTTTATTTTATGTGCTGGAATGTGCAGAAAATAGGTTTACATGTTAAACTAATTTCTTCCAGTCAGAGAATGTTGCATATAATTAAATGTTTGCTTGATGCATAAAGTTAAAAGATTAAAACTAATAAAACAAGTTTTAAAAAGAGACTTTTCCATTTGATTACATTTTGTATGATGATTATGCAGAAAAAGTAGAATTGGGCTGAAAGATCTATCACTTTATCACCTATTCAGCTGGTAAATCCTGTTTTTAAAAAGTAACTAAGTAACTAAGTAATTAATTACTTTTGAAAATAAGCAATCAGTAAAGTAACGGGATTACTTTTTGGGGGAAGTAATCAGTAATTAGTTACTGATTACTTTTTTCAAGTAACTTGACCAACACTGGTGGCCAGTGCCCCTCCTGGCCCCCCTTTGGTGGCGCCTCTGAATCCAGCGTTAATCGCATAGGTCCAGATGGACAAGAAGATGACCTTGAGGGAAAACTGGGCGATGATTGTTAGTTTCTCTGTACCTGTACAAACACATTATTCATTAAATGTGTGTTTTGTTTAGATTTTTGTTGTTTGTTTGATTTTTTTACAGTGAACTGTTAATATTTTTATCAGTGTTATTAAAAGTTTATTACATTATGTTATCTTTAAAGTAAAAACAGAACATCTAAAATCCTTTGTTCGGTCAGTCGCCTCACCTCTGTAATGAAAGAGACCATTCCCATCCACAAACACCACCTGTAGAGAGAACACAGCTGAAATGAGTTCGACTGCAGGAAGCTCGATATTACTCGCTTTTTCCACAGCAGACTTTTCCACGTGTCTGAGGATTAAAAGCACAGGTGAAATAATAAACAGAGCTACTTCAAAAGCCGAAGTTAGCAAGAGCTTCTCAAACTGATATTGGAACGCTTCCAGCTCCAACACACCGATGAATTTTTAAAGCCAAAGGTGACTCCGCAGACATATTTCTGCTTGAATCATAAGTCACCAGGAACACTCACTTGAAAGGTTGCAGATAAAGGGAGCAGTGACTGCATCTGTCCAGAGCTAAATGTCACTGGAAGTAAATCTGAGCTTGTGTGTGTGTGTGTGCATGAATTTCTAAGTGTGAATGTGTGTGCTTCTGCACACCTGCGTGCACGAGGACGACAGAGGGACAGAGTGGGAGGCGTGTGGGCTGCGACAAACAGAAGCGAGTGGGTGAAGATGAACAAGAGGCGTCGCTTTAGAAAAACAACAAAACCGAGAGGACAAACAGAGGAGCTTCATCGTCGGAGCTGCACTTCATGTGCATGAACGTGATGCGAGGTTTTAAAGCACTTGTCCAAATCCAGTAACGTTAGCAGGTTGTCGGTCTTGTTGGATTCATAAGTAACTTTTTCCACCTTGGAGGATTTATCGGTTATTAAAACATTTCCAGCTCACTGTGCCCTGGTGATGGGGATTATATCACTTCTTCTAGTACTACTACCATAAATATAATAATAATAGTCTTACTGAAGAAATTTTAATTACTTAGTTTGCCCAAAATCCTCAGGTTTCTAACCTTATCTGTAGGAATTATGCCAAAACTGCAAACCAAGGTTAACAAGCACAAACTAAAATGTTTTCTTTTCACTCTATTGTGAATATGAACCATCAGCATCAACAAAATAATGGAAAAAGAGTTTGTTTTACTTCCTGATCAAATAAAAATGCAAAAAATTATATATTTTTTCCTTTGTCTGTGTAGCTTTGAGTAGTTAATCTGACAGAAACGAACAGAACTCATTTCAGTAGTCACTAAAACAGGGGAGGGCAACTCCAGGCCTCGAGGGCCGGTGTCCTGCAGGTTTTAGATATCCCCCTGGGTCAACACACCTTAATCATGTGATTAGTTCGTTACCAGGCCTCTGGAGAACTTCAGGACATGCTGAGGAGGTCATTCAGCCATTGAATCATCTGTTGGCTCAAGGACACATCTAAAACCTGCAGGACACGACCCTTGAGGCCTGGAGTTGCCCACCCCTGCACTAAGAGGTCATTATTCAAGTTCTAGCACGTCCAGACCTGAGGAAGGAGTGTGGGCTGGTTCTTCTTCAGCCTCTGCAGAGCCTCCAGGAGGAAAGGAGTTTCTCTGAATGCCAGAAAGCCGGCTATGTAGGGGGCCGTCAGGGTCACCATCTGACTGTCTTCATACAGCACCTGGCAGGAGGGAGCAGAGACTGCTTCATTTCTTGTGACTGAATTTTACCACACTGTCAGATTATCACAATATTTCATTTCTCCATTGCAAGCAGCAATCTCCAAAGTCTCCACAGACACCCACACTAACATCTTCATCACCTTCATTCATCATAAAACCTTTTTTTGTTTTTTTAATAACCCATCTTTTTTAAATTTTGTTAGGGGCTGCTTTGATTGACAGGTGGGCTGACACAGCCAGTATCTGCCAGGTGTCACTTCTGCTGGCCTAACGAGTGTGTTACTGTTATTAACCTTTAAACCACGTTGGATAATTCTGCAGGATATCCATATTTCAGTCAGTCAGATGACCACAAGTATACAGAGAAGTTCATGGTAGACTCAGTGACTGCGGAGTGCCCAGGTCCTGTGGCTGCACAACAAGCCCAAGCACAATCATTGCCCCTCCATACAATACAATACAACTTTATTTGTATAGCACATTTAAAAGACCAGCGGTACACCAAAGTGCTTTACAATAAAAACAGGAAAATTAAGACAATAAATAAAAGACTATTAAGAAAGTACCACATATGTCATCAGGTTAAGGGCACTAATTATACAGCAATAAAAGGGAATATAAGAACAAAGTTACTAAGAACAGATATAGCTAAAAGATAAAGTACATAAATAAGAAATTGAACCAAATATAAAACAGGGACGCTAACTAGATGGAAAAGCTATGTTGAATAAATGAGTTTTTAAACGGGATTTAAAAGATAAAATGGAGTCTGACGCACGGATAGCGATAGGAAGGTTGTTCCACAGATTCGGTGCAACCAGGGCAAAAGCTCGGTCACCCCTAGATTTAAGTCTAGATCTAGGCTGAGCCAGGAGTAATTGGGCTGAAGACCTGAGGGCTGGCCCCGGGACATATAGACTAAGAAGATCGACAAGATAACGAGGGGCTAAATTATTTATAATTTTAAAGGTGAACAACAATATTTTAAATTCAATGCGATATTTTATGGGTAACCAATGCAACTCAATAAGAACTGGGGTGATAGAGGCTTTCTAGTGCCAGTCAGGAGGCGAGCCGCAGCATTCTGGACAAGCTGAAGTCTGTAAAGGAGAGCGGAGTGAAGACCAAAGTAGAGGGAATTACAGTAATCCAATCTAGAAGTCACAAAAGCATGAATGAGCTTTACAAGATCTTTATGAGGGACGTAGTGCTTAGCCTTAGCAATAAGGCGCAGTTGGTAAAAGCTAGATTTGATTACTGAAGACACTTGTTTGTTAAATATGAAAGAGCTGTCCAGCAGGACACCTAGGTCACTCCTGAGTCAGAGAAAGAAGTGGCAAAGGAACCAAAGGTATCAGCTGATAGGCCTCTAGGGATATGGTTGCCAAACATCACAATCTCCGTTTTCTTTTCATTCAGGATAAGGGAATTGTCTGAAAGCCATTCTCTGACTTCTCTCATGCACTCGAGGAAGCAGTGCAACGAAGGAGCAATGTCGTCATCATCTAATTGAAAATAAATTTGTATATCATCGGCATAGAGGTGATAAGAAATGTTATATTTTTCAAAGATTAAGCCTAGGGGGAGCATATATAATGAGAATAACATTGGGCCAAGCACAGAGCCTTGGGGCACACCACAGCATAAGGATGCAGTTGAGGAAGAATAAGTACCCAAGGTAACGTAGAAAGACCTGTTCAAAAGGTATGATTTGAACCAGTTAAGGGCTTCACCCCGAATGCCCACGGTGCATTCTAACCTTGTTAATAAAATATTATGGTCAACCATATCAAGAGAAAAAATCCAATAAGACTAATACAGCAGAATGCCCTGAATTAGTAATTAAGAGAAGATCATTAAGGACTCTCAGCAAAGCTGTTTCAGTGCTGTGGCGTGGTTTAAAACCAGATTGAATCACCGTGCTTACAGTTGTTATGAGGTGTTTGTGCTGATATGTTGTTTTTTTTCCAGATGTGGTGCTGTGCATTATAATCAAACATCTCTACTTTGGTTCTGCAACTCTTTGTTCAGATGCAACTTTGGGGGTTTTTGGAGAGCAGAAGAATTCTCTCGACAACCATTTGAACAAAAAAATATTTTTTTTTCTTTTAACATAACGTTTGCATGCTAATTGAGGCCTTGAGAATCTGAGATGGAGTTCTTGGGCTTTTGCAGTTTCTCTGACGATTGCATGGTCTGACCTTGGGGTGAATTTGCTGTGACATCCACACCTGGATGTTTATGCCATTGTGTTGACACACACCTGAATCCTACAGACCAGCAAACTGCCCAAACTTCTGCTTTAACAGCGGTGCTGCATTTGATTAGCAACATTGGCGCTTCTCAGCCTTTTATGTTCTAAGGAAGCAGTGAGTCTGCACTCAGCTTTTCACAGCACTGCACAGAGTCTTGTGAAAACTTACATTATTGCATGACTGTACATAAACGAGTCAGTCAGGGACACTGTCAGGGTGCTTTGGACAAATGCGTCCACCCTAGTGTATATGTAAGGGTGAGTCCAAAGGCGCAGACAAGCTGTACAAGATAATCACCAACATCGCCCATCTGGTACAAAATGAAACATCTGCTCCCGGTTGATTAAAGGCTGTGAGTATATTCTGAACATCTGACAATTTATTTCATTTAAGTGACCTGGTGAATTAAGTGGACACAGTTACAGTTTAACTGTATAAACTCCTAAAATTTTGGTGTACATCTGATTTTTAATCTCATCCTCGGGAGGCCTGTAGTGCAGAGCAAGTTCAACAGCAGGATATCTACTCATTGTCTGTCAGCCCATATTTTCTAAATCCCATTCAAATTAAACAGGGATCACCAATCATGAACATGGAGATGTCTAGAGCCGCAAATTTCTCAGAAGAATACACAACTATAAGGCTCAACACATACGAGCCAAGCAAGAGCAACAACATTGTTTCTCCATGCTTCATGACAGTTAGCTTACAGGAAGAGGATCTAAACTGGATGATCTGATATCCTCGTGTTGGTGTTGTTCCCAGATCATCATGAAAATGTTGTTCCAGGTTCAACATTGCAAGTGACCAATCACATTATTGTGACGTTATTCTTTTGCGCACCAACCCATTCGTGCATTTATGAAATTCCAATGTTGCAAGGACAATATCAATTCTGCTTAGCGTTTATTAAAGGGTCAGGGTTAGGGTTAGGGTCAGGGTTAGGGTCCGTTGATTGGCGGACAAAGGTGGTTTCTCGCAGCTTAAGTACAGTTTTTTGTTTTATGCCGGTTTTTCCCAAAGTCGCAAAAGTATGACATCACAACATTCTGATTGGTCACTTGCAATGTTGATCCTGGAACAACCTTTAGTATGATGATCTGGGAACAACACCAACACGAGGATATCAGATCGTGCATCTAAACTAGTTTTTAATAGGAGACTGAACTCAAGAGCTGCACCGGCATAAGATAAATGAGGGTTATTTTGAACTGTGAATCATACAAAGATACTTATCTGTCCATGAATGCAAATCTGGAGCAGAAAAGAGCCCCTTTGTTTATGTAAAACACTATCAATATTGCCATGCAGACTACATTTTGAATAGAACCACAGCGGGTTGTAAAATCAGCACAATATATAGTGTAAACAGGCTTTCCCATGTTGGCAGGATCCATGCATGTACCTCCCTCCCTCGCTGTCCTGTCTATTTTAAGCAGCATCGCCGCAGGTAAACATGTCTGCCATGATCTCCTTCCGAGTATGTGAGGTACCAGCAGGGTCCAGGAGACCCTCTGAGACCTTGTGCAGATTACAGGTGCACAAGCTGTCACAACTTTCTGACCAGCATAAAAAAATCCTGTTCTGCTCACAGTGAAGAGATGTGCTCACATCTCGAATGATGTAACATCTAACAGCATCACGTGTTATCGAGGCTGTTATCGGGCACGAGCTACAAATAAAACACACAAAAGCTGTCCGCTGAGTCGAGCTCGCGGAGGCTCACAGCAGAAACGTTTCTGAATACCTGCCTTGTCATCTGGCTTTAGAAATGCCAAACACCTTTCAGGATATGTCATTGTCATATTGTCGACTGCCGTGACCTTCATCTCCTCACAGGCGTATTTATTCTGTGAGATTGTAGGGCTTTTGCTTTTTTTCCTGTGTAACTTGCAGCAGCAGTGAGCACACCGTGGAACGTGGAACTAGCATTCTTTTGAGCCCCAAATAGCCTCAGGTGGCAATGTTGAAGTAAATTGAAAACAAGCAGGGAACATAATCACATTATTGAACAACATTTCTGAACACATTTCATTAGCCTCACTGGGTCCATGTATCAACAATGTATGGTGACATATGTCATTAATTATAATTGGAAGTTGCCAGCAGGCCGTGTTAATGCACAGATAAATAACTGCGAGGAGCAGTGCTGGTGAAAGGCTGCTGGGAAAGTAAATGAAATGAAAAGCCGGACTGGGAAGGTCACTTTGAGGAGCTCTGTTGCATATTAACACTTTCACTGCCACTGTTTTCAATTTATGTGTATATTTTAAAAATAAGCACATTAGGATACATACAGGATGGCGTTCACGCACAGCTTTCCTGTGTGTTTGCAATTCTATTTTACTTTAAATCAGATCATAATTTACAAAATTAGAGATCACGCTGCATTAAAGAAAAATTAAAAGGAGCGGCTGAGTGCATGAACTCATCAGGAAAGATTTTATTCAGGTTATAAATAAAACGAAAGGTTATTGTCTTCTTCTATACAACTGGATCAGAAGCTATATCTATGCATGAAGTTTAATTATATTTAACATTGTAATTACTTGACATAAACGTATATATTTATCAAAATGTTTTTCTCAAGGCCAAGAAATTTTTTTTTTGTCTTGGAATAAAGAAAGCCAACAGAAGAAAGCAGCAGCTCTGAGGAAAACAAATATGTGCTCCTCGGGGTTTGCATTCTTATATGCCTTAAATAACGTTGTTGGCATATGACTGTTCATAAGCCCCACAGGCAGAAGCTCACAGGAGAAGTTATCAAAAGGTGAGGGTAAAACATTTAAAATCACTTCAGCGGCTCCCTAGAATATACCGACAGCCCCGGCGAGAGCAAGAATAATTTCTTCCTCATGCCGCCAGCTTTCAGGAGTCATAAAAAAAGCTGTGACTTCAAGGCGAGGAAGCAAGAGGAGAAAAACGCCCATAAGGACTTTGTATTCAGTGCCCAAACAAAGTAAATGCGACTACTTTAAAGGTTAACAGCTGGCCTTGCGCAATATTCCAGCTGCACGTATTACAAAGCCTTCAAAGGCCAAGCATTTTTTTAAGGATAGCATTTTGTAATGTCATGTGTTTCCTTTTCATTAAAGGTGTCACTGGTGAAAAAAAATGCAGCCTGTGGAATTCAATTTCTGCTCCACGAAGCACTGCTGCTGTTCCCACCTGTCACCACTAGAGGTCAGAAAAGCTTAGATGTTTTTAACTCAAGTGTTTATCGAACTTTCTCACAAATTGAAAAATAGAAATTAAATTTTAATTTACATATATGAGTTTTAATCTGTAATCTTTTATTTATCTCAAACAAACAGAAACATATAAAGGGGGTTAGGGTTATAATGTTTTATGAAATATGATATATTTGGCATTACTGGGTTATTTTATCTCTGTTTGCTGGATGTAGCGCCCAGGTAGCTCACCTGCAGATCTGGGTAGCTGAGTACCACGAGCTGGGCACAGGCATTGACGTCATCCCCTTTGATGAAGGAGAGGTCCACCCCACCAACTCGCTCCAGACCTGAAAAGTCTGGGCTCCTCTGCCAATCCTCTGTGTCCTCCTCCAGCACCTGCTGCCTCAGACGTGCCTGCTCACTGCATCGGGAAACAAATATATAAATATAAACACACTCGCTGGCAATTACTTCATGAAAAAATACGAGGTAAAGTCTATAGCAGACAAAAGGGCTGTTAACAGCAACAAATCTGAAAATCTCACAGTGGCTTGATGAACCCAGGTGGTTTGACTCCCGCTGTGGTTTGTAGAACTGCAGCTAATTTAATTATTCAAAACAAGGGCTTATCTCGACAGCTTTCAAAACCACTGACATTCACGTCATGAATTTTTAATAATGTCTAAAAGAAGAATCAGTCAGCTGATTGTATTGTACTGTTGAAATGTAAATATCTGTAAATGCTGTAATTGTGTCTCTCTGCAGGACAGCAGGAGCTTCACACGCTCACATTAAGAGACATCAGGACATGATACAGACTAACGTGATGATATCGCTGCTCTTGTCTTTACAAACAAGTAAATCAATGAAAGGCTGATGAGGTGTGGAGGTGGCTCAGCTCCAAGAGCTGCCTGTGTCGTGCCAAAGTAGTTGGCCCTGACAGAAATTGCATCCCCTGCACAGCAGCATCTGTCAGCACAGTCGCTGCTTTTTACTGACAAATGACATTTTTACAAACTGTAAGACGGGTGAGACAAGCATTTACTGTCAAACAATTACTGCTGCTCTAATGTAGGATGAACAAACACTGAGTTCTTAAAGATACAGAGACACAGAGAGAAAAGAAGAATATAAACAGGAAATAAATACAATCATGATGAAATTAAATAATATGCTAATGAAAATACTGAAAATATATATTTTTAAAGAATAGAGACCTCTGGTATTTTAAGATATCATCACTCTATAAGTAGAATTTTTATCATTTTAGGATCCCAAAATATGGATGAGGTCGTTATAACTGTATCCTTGCGTTAAACGATTATAAGTAAAGCCTAATATGATTACACTCTACCACTGGTGCTGTTTTGGTATTTCACCAGCCACTGAAGCTGACTTCTTCTGGATGGGACACTTTGGAAAACTTTGAAGATAAAGAATCAGCAGCGTTTGGAGCAAAACGAGTCTAATGGACTTAACTGCAGAATAAAATCTGGGTTGTATTTAAGGTGTGCTGTGAGTAGCTGAGACAGAAAAGCACTCTGACCTTTCCCACTGCTGGAGCAAATCTTCTGCGGGAGAAGCGGACATCTGTCAGCCTGCTAATGAAGACACGACCAGCTGTGAAATTACTGTTTTTAAGAAAAGAAAACACCAACTGACAGCAGCAGGGAGCAGGCTGTTTACTTCCGTACTGCTGACGCGACTTTGAGGGCGGGGTCACTGGTGTAATAATGTGAATTCTTGTTTGCAAGATGGTTTGTTCCACAATGGATTGTGTTGCTGCACGGACGTTTTAGAGTGTCACACAAGTAAGGATTGTTAGGCTGTATGTTGCTGTTGTACATGGCACAGGACCAATCTGAGTCGCATGACTTGTTAATAAAACTTACTACCCCGTTGGGTAGGAAATAGATATTCTGGAGTCTGTCGTGAATGAGACCAGAATATAACAACTGGGACTATCCGGGTAAGTGCTGCCACCTAGTGGTTTAAACTGTTAACTACATCAGGTTTCTGCTCACACCGCATGCAGCAGGATGTGTTAAGGTCCGAAATATGGCTCCTCGTGTGGCAGTTCAGAGCAGGGCCGTGCAGAGAGGTTTAAAGGGGCAGGTGCTCAAAGTTAAAAAGGGGCACATTGAACGAGGCTGAATAACAACAACACACATTCATCAAGAACCTAATATGGGAAGGGCAGGGCTGTGTTGATCTGAGACTGTAGACATTAAAAAGTCCATAGGAGAGATGGTAGCTGATTAAACAAGTGTCATGAGATAATAACAAAATGCAAAGATTGGTGACAGTGCTTGGAACCATAAAGCAACAAAAAACTGTGAGAAATAAATTGGGCTCTGCCTGTGAATCACTCTTTGCTTCTTCCTTCCATCCCATCATTTCATATATCACTCTCCACTTGCTGTCTATCTGAGAACAAGGCACAACTTGCTATTGCAATAAACTATAATCTAATTATCCACACCTAACAACTCTTGCACTTAATCTATAATAAAATGATGACAGAAAAATGTTATAGCACTGCCTTTAGTAGCCTCACACAGCTCTACTGTTTCCTCCTCATGTCCTTACCAGGCATGTCTGGACAATGTTATATCATGAGTAATATTTTTTTTTAAATCCATCTAAATAAAACACACACATGCACGTACGCACAGTGACATTTTAGACCTTCTTCAGAATACTGTATATACTATGGGCATCATGGTGCTGATCCAGAATCCTTACATTGTTATTAATTACTAGAGCTACAATAATAAAGCAATGAGGAGGGGGAAGTAATAAATATGAAATAATGTATTTATGATTATTCCATTTGTTTCACTATCCACTCTGTGCAGGGCAAAGCTTATTACATTTTTAAACTGTAGAGATACAATAATTTTACTGCTGTAAAATCCAAATTTTGTCTTATTTAAAATATAAATCTAATATAATCTGCTTCTTAATGTATGTTCTTTAAAATGCAGCGTGTGTTTTTTAATATATTATAATTATAATACTGCATAATTATGTGGACATGCATATTAGATCGTTTTTTAGTGAAATATAATCTCCCCAGAAAGGCAGGGAAAGCCCGGAAACTTACTTTAAAACTAAATATGTTCCCTAAAACGGTGACAGAGCTACAGACCCATGACAGCGTTACACAGGCAGCCAGCAGCTATGACCAGCACTACTTGTGCAGGTAATAAAAGGACAGGTAATGTTTGTCGCGCTGTTGCACACACAGCACGCTCATTTGTTTCAGTTCGTCAGTTGCAACAAGACAGCTTACCAACATGTACATAATAAGCTAATACTCCTGTGTGCTATACACTACAGTGTACGCTGTACACCTACTTACTGGTTTTGTCACATCGGTCTGTGTCTCTGAGTTAACTTGTGTTTCTCCTACAGCTCCGGACCGCAAAAAATGCGCGTGCTCTTTGTGAGCTCGTTCCCGGCTCGTAACCAGCGCGTTCTGCCGTCAAGGGCGATCATTGGTTAAATGCGATCATGTGACTGATGCAAGCCAGATCCTTTTATTTAGCAAAACTGTGATTAATAGTTAAATATTATTGTTGAGGGGCACAGACAGGACTCCGCACGCGTGCACACATAAAAAAATAATAATAATATTTTTTTTAAAAAGTTGCCTCAACAAAAGAGCACTTTGGGCACCCATCAGGAAAGGGGCGGGTGCTCAAGCCCCTCTAGCCCCCCCCCTCTGCACGTGCCTGGTTCAGAGGATCCCTGTTCGCCCGTCTTCTTGTACCTTCTCCACATACTTGAGACAGCAGGTTTGCAGTTGGACTCGCAATGGTTTCTGTTTCCTAACTGAACAGATTAATATCCCTGAAGTTAAAAGTGATTTTGCCTTTTACCACCTCAGACGCCGTGCAGGATGGTCATGGACTGAGGTTATTAGTTAATTGCAATTAAAATAGAAACTAAAACCAACTGAAACTAAAAATGATGACTACATGACATGTTCACGTCCTCCACAAAATGTGGTATTTGAAAATATTCTCTAGTTACTACGTGAAACTAAACTTAAAAAAATTTACAGGACAAAAGCTAAAATATATAACTAAAATACTTTAGCCAGGTGAGAATATGGAGCAAATCTAGAATGACTGACTGTAATTTTTCAGTACAAACATTTTATTAATCATTGATGAAAAAATATATGGGCTCTTAAATGAGGGGTGAAATAAAAAGCACTGGAAGGAACGGTCAGTACAAATCATTACACAGTGATCATGTTGGACCACCTTTGTTCTTGATAAAACTGGATCCGGATGGGAGTCATCTCCCACCGCAGCACAGCAGGGGTCACTGAATAGTTTGATGAGGATGCAAATGATGTGAATCATCTGCTACGGCCTTCACTGTCCCCAGATCTAAGCTCATCTACAGGAAACATGTCTCCAACCCCAGTGTGTCAGCAAATAAGAGGATATGCTCTGGAAGAATGGTCTGAAGTGGCTCCATTAGATGTGCAGAATTAGAAAATAATTGCTAAAGAGCACTGAAGTTATTTAAGACCTTACTTAAACAATTTATGTTAGTTTTTAGAGACATTCAAGAGTGAGATAAATTGAATAGAAGATATTTAAGTAGTATTGTTTTGATAACCTTGTAAATTTTTTGTCCATTTTTATCCAGACAGGTTCTGAAATATGAAAAGCTACACAAATAAACAAACAAACAAGAAATAATACATCAGTGTGGCGCTGCCATGAAATCAAAGCCATAAACTTCACGATCCAAGGAAATAATCAGCCAGACCTTCAAGACAGACTCAATACAATGCATGTTTTTTTTCTTATTTAATTTCATCACAAATCCTTACCAGTACAGTAAAACATATTCAGCGTGTGTTCTGCATTAGTAGAAGTACCAACACAGATTTATTTACAGTCTACATAAAAGTCTGCGAGCGAGCCTTTCGTCTCTGTGGCAGCGACGCCTCCACAGGTTCACTCCTTGAACTTCCACTCCTGCCGGCACATGGGGCACTGCTGCTGGACCTGCTGTGAGTTCAGCCACTTCAGGATGCAGTGCATGTGGAAACAGTGGGAGCACTGACCCCAGACCAGCGGGCAGTCATCCCCAGGCACTTTGCCTGCAAAACAAACAAACAACAACAACAAAAACACACATTAGAGAGACTGGGCAGGATTTTGCATTCAGTTGCTGATTAGCAGATATCTTCTTGTAATACTAAAACAGGATACAAGTGTTTCCCCACAGACCACTTAAGTATATTTAAGAACTCATTTCATCCATTTATGTGAGCAGTGCCATCCCCGATCAATTTAGGCATTTGCTCTTATTTTGAAAGTTCAATTGCTGTTAATTAGCTACCCGTGACCTTTCCCGTGTTGCCTTTTCTCCAGTGAGTGGCTCACAGGCCTAGCTGCTGTTGTGGCGGTCTTCAATATCAACCTAAAGAACCTACGGGCAATACAAGATACTGCAGCTGGAGTTGATCTCCAAGATGGGTCACTGGAGCGGCCATCAATCCATTTTCCACCACCACTTATCAGTGATACAGTCAAGCTCTTCATCCTAACTCGGGGCCTCCTCCCAGTTGGACATGCCTGAAACACCACCAGAACAACCTCAACTGTCTCCTTTTGATCTAGAGGAGCTGAGGTTCTGCTTTGAGCGTCTCCTGACTAAAGTGCTCACCCTGTCTGTAAGGCTGAGCCCAGACAACACAAGAAGCTAATTTCTCCCACAAGATATCCAAAATCAATTTCTTTCAGTCGCCTCTCAGTGACACATTTTCCTTTATGCTACCATGTCAACAGCATCTGTGCTGTTAACAACCAGGAAGGTTCCTCTCCTCTTTAATCCAGAGGATGTGGTGACCATGTTTTCCAAAAAACAATTTAAATTCATCTGACCTATGAACAGGTTTTCTACTTCCCCTCAGTTCATTTTGAATGAGCCCAGAGGAGATGTTGATCATCATCACATACAGTTTGCTCTTTCGATATTCTGAGGCATTGCAATTTTATCTTGAGGAACATTTTTCTAAAATTGTTCCACAGCTTGTAGAAGCGTTTTTTTGTAGAGTGGTGATTTTTTGCCATCGTTCTCACTACTTAGTTTGTATAAACAGGAGGGCCAGGATAAATTTGGCATATTGTCGGTCGGATAATACGCAAAGCGTTATATGTATTAGAAGAAAACCCACCAAAGAATAATCTTGTTTTGTTATGTTTGCATCATTAATGCAGCCACTCGTTACTTAGTGCTATGTTATTAGCTCTGATACTCACAGTCAGGACAGCAGCCGTTAAAGGCCATCCTGCAGATCCCACAGTTGTCATCGTTGGCCACCCAGAGCCAGGAGGCAACCCCGTTCCACTGTTTGATTTTCACCTTCATCCTGCGGATCTGACAGGAGCACAAACGCATCACACCGGAGCAGCTAATGCTAGCACGATAGCTAATGTTGTTACGATCTCTGAATATTAATGTTCAGCAACACGTTCTTACTTACAAGGCAGCGACCACCGTCTCCTTCAGGTATCTCACACTCGTTAGGTTAGGCCGTTTCTTAGCAAAAAACAAATCATTTAGCGCTGGTTTGACCGACGTCTATAACATAAAAGTGATGTTTTAGCAACCCGGGCAAAAATCGTTTCTTCTTCTTCTGCTGAAAGACCGCCAGGCTGTATCCTGGGATGGGACATGCTGCCCTCTACAGTCAGTTTGGGGGAAAACCTCAAAATAAAAGAGCACCAAAGATCTGTTTTTGAATTTTTTTGAAAAGGTGATGGTGTCATTCTAATGTTTACAACTGCTTTTTTTTTTTTGACAAACATACTTATTTTAATGAACCTTTATTCTATCATTGAACATTTGAGGCAATCTCATTCATTTGGGCCTATCTGATATTTTCTATAATATAAGAAATAAATAATAACAATTATTTTTTAAGGGGCTAAACAGAATTGAAATTGAAAGATTTGCAGGATGAACACTTGTACAACAATAAATCTGTGATGTGCACATAAAAGCATAAAAGCGGCAACATCAAAACAGACAAGAGCATTAATATGAAAATATAAAGATACAAACAGCGAGGTAGTATATGCAAAATAATAGTGCACGATGATTATAATATACAGTGCAAAAAGAAAATGAAGAATGAGAGGGACAGGGGTTAATGCACTTGTAGTTCTCGGGGTAGGGGTTTATTGCAGTAGAATAGGAGAAGGGGGGGGGGGGGCATGTATTTGACTGCCTGTTTGAAGAAGCTGTTTTGTAATTTGTAATCTGTGAGTTCTGCTTCTGATTGAGTTCTATTTCCAGAGGACTGTGGCATTGCTTCGGGTGATGTAGATGATGAATCCATTAAATTTACAGGTGGCTCTTTTTTTGGCACTCATCCTGCGTAAATCTCACCGAGCGATAGTGTCACACGTCTGGAACCACCCATGCAGGCCTTTTCTGCTTGTGATGAACCACACCATGCAGCACTAGATGACGAGGCCCGCTATTGTTGACTGAGAGAAGCTGGTCAACAGGTGATGAGAGAGAATCTTTAACTTCTTAAGGATGTAAAGCCTTTCCCCAGCCGATGGGAGATGTGGTGTGGGTGAGATTGACCAGGATGTGCACACCAAGGAACTTAAAGCTCTCCACTTCCTCCACCTGTACGCCTGAAGCAGAGCGCTCAGTATGCTTCAGTTTTCTGAAGTCTACATTGCTTCTCTGCTTTTTACTGGGTTTAAGTCCAGATTATTGTGACAACATCACAGCAGAGGTTGAACTCATGGTGTATGTGTAGTCATGGGCTAAGAGCGAGCTGAGGACAAATATGCGAACACCCATGAAAACCTTGACGCGTCTCCATTTCCTTTTCTTTTCTTTAAAAGCAATTGTAATGCTAGATGTCCACTAGATGCAGTTGGTCTGCAATCCAATGTGCTGAGGTAATGCTCACACTTACAGCACTGGGAGCACATCTGGTCTTCCTTCTCCAGGACATTTTTGAGTGCTACGCTTTCAATTCCTTCATCTTGTTAAAATCTTATGTATCCGTTTCTATTTTTTCCTAACATTATTTTTACATTAAGGGAAACAAGCACCACGTGATGACCTTAATTTTCCATTTGACAGAATCTGAGATGATGAACTGTCAGTGATGAAATGCAGGTCACTCAGTGCAGAGAACCTTTGATCATTAGTGGAGCTGGAGATGCAGCATGAGACCCTTTTTGTAAATTCACAGATTAACCACGTCACTAACAGTGTTGGGGAGTAACGGAATACATGTACCGCCGTTACATATTTAAAATACAAAATATGAGTAACTGTATTCCGTTACAGTTACCGTTTAAAAAGGTGGTATTTAGAATACAGTTACTTTGTTGAAATAAATGGATTACACGGCGGTACTTCCCTGTTTCATATTGTGGCGGGTCAGGACTGTTTGGGTTTTGTTTGAGAGCTACGTTCTGTTGTTCCAGGCGGCAGCGTTACGGTTTCCATGGTTACATGGTGACGCTCTCTCTCTGCGTGTTTCCTGGGTGAGAGAGGCCTCTTTGTTGTTGTTGTGCTAAGCTAATAGGCAGAATGCTACAGGTATAGCTCTAAAGAATGTAGCATCATAGGCAGTGTAGTCCGTGCTGCAGGGAGAATGGACTGCCATACACGTTATGTGTCTGTGAGCGAGGGAGGGAGAAAAAGGAAAAGTACGAGCTGTCATCGAGCAAAAACGGGAGCTGGAAGCATGTAAATATAATAATAACCACTGCAGCCAAGAAGAGTGCCTGACGAGCCCAGTTGTAAGTAAGCTATTAAGACTCGACTGTACACCGTGTTCGTGTTTTCCTCCAAAAACAATAAGTTCCGTTGGAGCAGCCTTTCAATGCCTCTCTCTGTCTCTGCTAGCAAAGTTGACCCAGACAACAAAGTAAAGCTAGTTTTCAGCTACGAGCCGACACAGAACCCACCGTATTAGCCAGAGGTCCCTTTACTACGGTTCAGAGCCGCGGACCTTCAGTAACAGTAATAAATCACAGCAATAGTACATTCATGTAGTTGTAAACAGCATGATAATATATTAAGTAATCCAAAGTATTCAGAATACGTTACTCTCATTGAGTAACGTAACGGAATACGTTACAGAATACATTTTGGGGCATGTATTCTGTAATCTGTAATGGAATACATTTTAAAAGTAACCTTCCCAACACTGGTCACTAACAGATGACTGCAAGGAATAGAAAAGCAATTTTTAGTTCTAGGCAATAAAAACATTTTGATACAGAACGTAAAAAAGCGGGACAGGAGTCTGCAGTTTCTTATAATTCAAGTTTAATGCTGAAAAATGTAAAGCCACCATTTTCTCATTAATCCAAACATCCTTTTTACACAATATCTCACACAAAGGTAAAGAGAAGATATGCAAAGATGAACACGGAGCAGAGAGACTGACGAATGTGATGAACAGTCACGACAGACAGTTATAGCCCTCATTTTTCAGTGAGATGTTGGTGAGAGGCGCTCACCCTCCAACAGCTAAAGTCAGAGAGGCAGGTTAAACTTCTGGTGTTCAAGAGAATTAACTGAAATGGAAATGAAAACCCGTCCCATCTGAGCACACTTATTTATGCCTACAGCTTCAATTTAAAAGAAAAAAAAGAGGTCCACTCTGCTTTCTAAGATCTACACACAAAACTGGAGTGTGAACGTGTGAGAGTAGCAAAAGGAATATAAAGCAGTAGTCAGGTTTGAACTGTTGCCTCATCAGTCAAACCTGTGAAGAGATGAAGATCAAATCGCCTGAAGGAATAACCAGGTGAAGTCAAGTGTGCCGAGAGAAGAGTGGAGAAACACATTTTACAGGCATCTTCCTCCCCCCACTGTAATTAACATTCACCCCTTTACCCCATCACACACCCGTAGCCCTCATCACGAAGAGGGCCACTCAGTAAAACAATTCATGTTATTGCAGTTAATGACATGTAGATACCACAAGTTAACCAGTAACTATTAAAAAAAAAGCAGTTTTGTGTATCAAAAACAGGCAAGGTCCTTTTTTTTTGTAGGAGGGAAAATGAATATGAACACAGATGCCACAGCTGTCTTGCTCACGAGCTCTGAGCATTTCCTGTCATCCAGTCCTATAAATAACGCCAAATTTTGTGCTTTTTGATGTTTCACTGAAAGAAATGCTAAAACTTTCCACAGACGAGAACTTGTTTTACCGTTACAAATGTCTTTAATTTGGTATACTAAAAAGTAGTCCCAAGCTAACACTGTCATATACCAGCTAAAGAAGAAGATTCATATTTTATTTATCATTAAATATTTGATCTGATATTCGGTCCGAGAGCTCCAACATGCTCTAGAAAGACTCCGGAAACCCATGTGACCTATACCTGAACTGTAGCTACAGAAACCTACAGAGTTGCTTTAGGTGGGACCTGTTTGTTTAAAGAGTCCCAAAGAGTAACACTGGCTCATCTGCAGCTCTCTTTTCAAGTCAGACTTTGACGGGACAGTAGAAACGTTAAAGTGATGAGTAATCCTCTTGCTCTTTACAGCAGAGTGTCACAAAGAAGCAGCTGCCGGACTGTAACATTATTTTAAGCATTAACTGTTTCAGCACATGTATCATAAACACAGTTTTAACGTTTGTAACAACCCGAACTGCTCGAAAATCTGTTGAAAATTCAGCGAGGTACAACGATCCGTGATCGTGTGCAGATGTGTGCTCCCCCCGAGCAACGTGGTGCCGCGTGGCGTCATTACAGTGAGGAGGAACAACCAGTGTGGCATCTGTGTGTATATATCTATGAGGAAAAAACCCCTCCCGCCTTTATTTTTTGCCGTTGTTGTCAGCTGCACTGTGTAACCATGGCAACAGCACCCAATGACTCTTGGCAAAGTTGAACATTTCTGGAGTCTGATCTGTGCGAAGTCATCGATGCTCATCAACCAAATAGAACACGTTTTAAAAAAAGAAAATGAAATGTTCATTTGACTCACGATCGCTCGTCTATTACAGTGGTGACTAAGTGATGCTTACAAAGGCTAAAATGGTATTATTTATTGACACATGGCTCTTAAAATGGCTATATCTTAAATCTTAAATAAGAGATCCGTAAACCCAATCGCCGCGTGAGCATGCGGTATTGCCGCCATGCCACTTCACCCATCAAGTGTCTCCAAAACACAAACAAACCAACGCTAGCACTTGTACAGTATCGATGTGGTCTACTGGCGCGCCGTCAAATGATAAATCACAAAGAAACATTCACCCCCTAAAGCACACTGAAATCTACATCACTCTGGAAACGTAACGATGGCAGTTCCGCCCAATTCACCACAACCGTCCAAATTCAGGCATTTTATTGGTTAGCAAGCGCCAGCCAATCAGTAGCACATTCACCAATCAGTGACAAGGCATTTCCTTGACCGCTTCATTTAACTTGAGTTCCTCAAATGTGCAGACGCTCGACAGAAAGCAAACTAACTGCGGCCGTTCCACGTTAAGATTATTTTTATATATATATATTTTCAAAGCATGAGGTAGGGATGCACCGATGAATCAGATGGCGTTACTGACTTTTGCGCTGGCTAAATGTTCAAAAACTGTTCCGTGAAGAGCTAAAACACATGCATTTTTTTTTTTTTAAATAAAGTTTTTTTTCTTTTTGTTTTACCTGGAACAAAAAACAATATAAAGACTAAAAAAAAAAAAAAGTCAGTATCAGTGCTGGATTACGGCCTAGTATTTCACAGTCAGTGCATCCCTTACTACGAGGACAGAGCACGTGTCGAGGAGAAAATCTGGCAAATTATTTTTGTTTCGCTCCTGACAAAAAGTCTGTAGACAAGAAACGGTGGTGCCGCAGAATTCAGCCGTTTACCGACTCGAGTTTGCCCGTCTGTGCGCCTGTACGCAAGAAAAAAGTCCATCTGCAATCTGCACCCGTGATGACGTTGGCCCAGCGGTGCAAAGCAGACTTAAAAAGAAAAAGACAACATTTCACTGCACAAGAAGAGGTAAAGACATTGTTTTTGAAATACCAGAACCAAAGTCAAAGGACAATCATGATGTACTTTTTGACGCGACTTTAAAACGTCCTGAAAACACACCGAGATAACAGGGCGGCGTGTGCATGCTGGTTAGGACTGTAGCCAGAGCGCAAACATTTCTTAAGCAAAGTACGGCCTCTGTGTTGTATAACCAAAGACAAAAAGGTAGCACTCGCACAAGACCTCAGGAATAGGTCACCTTTACCAATCATGTCAAACATGAGTCAAGTTTAGTCACATGACAGGAATGACTCAGAAAATGATCTGTCAACTTACGCCTGAAGTATTGTGAGTGCTGCCTTTTTATCTTTGGTTATTCAGCACTGGGCCTACATCACTTCGATAGTTCAAGTCTTTGACTCTCATAATACTCTTTTATCAACTTTTTTATTCCATCCTTTCAAACTTTAAATTCATGTCAAACCTCTGAAAGTATTACTGAAACAGGAAATGACATCACTCTAACATCAGGTACTTTGGTTCTGCCAATTCAAAAACAAAAATGCATCAAATGTCCCGTTTTCAGAAATGTTACTGGTATAAGTTTTGTCATCCTGTTTTCTGAAATGTAGCATTTTTACTTTTGTTACTGCGTTTTGCACCTTTGGGCCCCCGCAAATGATTCTCCTCATACATTTTCACGTTAAATAGAAATATTTCACACAGTAGAAAGTCAAACTTGTGTTATTGCTTCTAGTGGATTTACTTTGCTAAGCGTCAAGATCTGGGTCAAATATTTAAAAGATGTGATGCAACCTGTACAGCAATGCAACGAGTGTCAGAAAGCTCAACTCGGCCACAGGAGCACGCCGGGAAGATTTCACCTGTCAATTGCCGAAGTTACCGACACCTGTACAGACAGCTGATCTTATTTGACCCAGATCTATTAAAAGATGTTCACCCCACCCACATTTGACCTATATACAGCTCACCAGAGACAATAAACCCTCCAGTAACAATATGGCAAACACTGTCAACTTTTTTCCTGTGCGTTTGTGACCGACTGGCGTTCGTATGTAACAGCTCATCCAGTCTTTATCAGCAGACGCACATGAATGAGGTATGCGTCGCCTCGGTACTGTTTATGTGTGTGCACGTGTAAATGCATATATGTAACAGCGCCTCCAGTGTCGTCATCCTGTTCCGTAGCTCCTAGGATGAGAATATTGCTTCTTTCTTTCAGCTTCTGGTGCCTGAAAGGCGCCACTACTCACCTCCTGACGTTTATCCGCTCCATCGTGCACAAAACATTCTGCTGATGGTCTTATTCAAACTGCTGCCCAGCTGAGATGCCAGGCATGGAAAATATATGACCCTTTGTGCAAAAATCAGCCCTTTAAATTGTACATTTAGTTTCTTTTTGCCTCAGAATTTTTTAATTCTTTGTCTTCCGTTTGTGCAAGCATGCATCAGTTCCACAGAGACTGGCTGTGCAATAGGAACAGAGTCCAAAGATGATGGTTTAAGGGTATGGGGGTAGGAAAAGTTGGCGTCCGTGTTGACGGTATGGGCAGTGGAGAGGGGACGTGGGTTTTGGGAATTGAAGTCCTCTGACACCAATTTCTACCTGGAGATCATGGAGCTGGACTGGGATTGGTTGGAGTTGGTGGTGGCGGCGCTAAGCTGAGAGAAGCCGCTGTGGCTCGACTCCAAGCTGGTCATCGATCCCCTGAGAGAAGAAACAAACATGCGGTGAACACGTGAATGCACACAAAACTCACACTTCAGCTAATTTCATGTGTACACGACACCTGTGCAGCCTTAAGACTGCTTGGCACTAACTATGTGTGCATGACCCGTGCTCATGATGCAGAACCATGCAGTCAGAGCAAACCTAAAGGAGGGAGAATCACTCTGGACCCTACAACATTCAGGCCCTGCCACAGGCTGCAACAACTCAGGGAACGGTTTTACACCAGCCACTGGTTTTAATTTAATGAATAAAAACAACAACTAAACAAAAAAACCAGCCAAAGGTCAGGGCATTTCGTTAAAGGCAGGAGCCACTTAAAGGGGATCCATTGTTAAATATGGCAACATTTTCCAATAAGGGAGGTCCATATAACAATCCCTGGAAGCTCGAGACACTGTAATGTTAGCAGTCATCTCAAGCACAGAAGCCACACCCACGTGCTGTTCAAACTGTCTGTTTACAAAAGGCACCAATCAGAACAAAGCTGCTTGAAAGTGGGAGGAGCAGCAAGGCCCAGTATAAGGTAAACAAAACTAAACTGTATCCTACAAGCTAATCTAGCGAAATCTAAAAATAAAACATGCAGCTGAAAATGAGCGAAACCGCCCACTTTAATGAGGCTTCCTGTGGCAAAGCACGAGACACCATTTTTCTTCTATTACTTTTGAATGAATAAAAGAAACTTTAGGTATTAATTCCCATGTATAGGTAGACTGGTTTTGGATTTATATGGATGCAATATAAAATTACCATGTGCATTGACAAAACCAATGTCTGTCTTGGTTTCATATGTGCCTGAATACATTCAAAAGGTTGGCTTGTATGAAGCCAAATTAGAATAATTTACAAAATATGACACATGGCACTTTTATTAACCTCATCCATTTCGTATGAAGTTATTAAATCCTCTATAAAAATGGTTATGGTTATGGATGATTATGACCCGCGGTACCTCAACTTGCATAAATGTTATTCATTTTTGATTCCTTTTAACTGTTAACTGTAATAACCCATCCTAAGTAATTGGAACCGACCTAGATAAGTCTGAGGGACTCACCAGAGAATTAAAAATGAATAAAAAGAGCAGCTTTAAAGAGGATGACTTTAGTTCACAGGAACCCTTTAACTCTCAACTCTACAATATAAGGAGCCATAAAAAGGTAATAGAGACTTACTGTTATGGCATGTGTTATACATTACAGACATGGGAAGAAATATTGCCCTAAATTCTACATTTACTTCACTCAAGAAGGCATTTCACATCCTCAGAAGTGTAAATATCAACCTTGATCAAAACATCTTGTTAAAAACTACTAGTATGAGTTAGATGATCACGCCAAGTCTGTTTTTGAAGATAATAAACTGAAGCAGCATGTGCACTGAAAGCAAAGTGAGACTGAGCTGGTAGTGCAATGTGATGAGCGAAGAAAAGCAAATACAAGTCAGAAAATGACAGTGTGTATGTGCGTGTCAGTTGGGCGGCTGTTTGCTGACGTTAACCAAATCAGTTAATCCTGAGAGTTTTAGTTATGCAAGCAGGGTGATTAATGCCAGCAGGTTGCACCGGATTCTTTCCTCAGTGTGAAGAAAGCAACAACATCCTGTTAGCCAACGCTAACAAAAGTCATAAGCAAGAACAGATGCAAATTAGCATCTCTTTGCAGCATCAGAAGCAAGACTGCCATGGAGGGAGGGAAGGAGAAGGGCGCTCAGATTAGCAGCCAAAAGCAGCGATGATGATGAGCTAGTGCTAAAGAAAAAAGGGGCAAACACCGAGCCACTTACAAACTCCGCACATCACAGCAAGCCGTTCTTCACAGGAAGAAGACAGAGCAGGAGGAGGGGGTTGTGAGCGATAGAACAGGAGTGGATTGGAAAGAAAAAGCTTGATTAAAGTCGTCTTCAAGGAAGGGAACAGTATCCTCATCTCAAAACTGTGGGTCTGGAAAACTCATTATACTCCAAAGGCATTTCAGAAAGTCATCTTAGCAACATTACAGATTTCATTCATTCAAGCACCAAATGTCATACGTGGCACTATGTGGAGGATTGTAGAGAGGGAAAAATGAAAGAAGACAGGAGTGAAAATGAGCAGTAATAAATGGATGATGTCTAAAATAAAAACCTTATCAAAACAGCAAAAATATGAATACATGACATATTTACACATCACAGACGCATATGTCTCCATCGTTCACCCACGCACTAACCTGAAGTCCTCAGAGCCCAACACCTCAGTGTAGTACATGACTTTACACTTGTGTGAGGAGACCTGGAGGGTGGCCAGCACGTCATCCACTCTGGGCAGGTTGGTGGCCGAGCAGGCCGCCATGTTGTGGAACTTCCACTGGAGGATGTAGAAACCCGGCCACCTGGTTATGTGGGAACCCTGAGGAAAGGAAGGATTCAAAGTGCAAACAAGCAAAAATGAGGATCCGTAGAAGCAACGATGATCCAAGAAGACATCAAAAGTTCACGATCATAAACCAACCTGCACGCTCTCGCCCTCCTTGCAGGTGAGCGGAGACTCGACCATGCTGTAATCCTGACCCAGCGTCCAGGACTTGTCGATGAGCTGCACGTTGTTGCCTCCTGGGGAGGTGATGCCGTGGGCTCCCAGGGTATCTTTGCGTGGTACTTGCGGAGCTCGCTTTGAGTGGTAGATGTTGAAAACGATGTCGCCTTTGCACACGTCGAAATCCCAGGTAATAACCGAGGAGGCGTCGATGATCTCGATCACAATCTGATGGAGGTGGAAGAAATTAAGCAGGTTTACATAAAGTGCATGGGTTGTATAAGATGATGTTTTTGGCATTAAATGTGAATCGACTGATTGCAAAAAGAAGTACGGCTGTGAAGACGTGTGGGAAAATAACTCCAGGATGCCACACTTTTTTTTATTATTATTATTATTATTATTATTATTATTATTATTATTATTATTATTATTATATATAGCTGCCTCCACCAGTGTGTGTATGTGAGAGTGAATGAATAATGGCATTGTAAAGCGCTTTGGGTGCCTTGAAAAGCGCTATATAAATCCAATCCATTATTATTATCATTATATGTGGGAAAATGGTATCACTTCAAGAGGGGAAAGAGAAGTATCTAAAACATATGACATATGAATGCAGTTTTTAGGCCCGGTGACTGCAGGCAGATTATATTTCAAAGTCACGCTACATGTGTTCCTCGTCTGAATTCAGAATCTACCTAAGATGCGTTTAACAAGTTACAACCACTAGGTGGCAGAAAGTTTCACAACACCTCCATCAGAAGCACTGTCCTGACCTACTATTCATATCAGAGCGACACAGGCCTTCCACCGTTTTCTTTTACTTTCCGTGCATTCAGCCTCACCTCATGAGGAGCTCCTTTGAAGATGCTGGCGCTTTGATAGATCATCTCAGTCCACAGACGGATGTCCTCGTTCTCGACCTCCTCGGCCGTGCGGTACATGGACTTGGGAACCAGGCCGCCCTCCGGTACCTCACACTGCAAAGAAAAAGCACACGTGTACACTGGGTCAGTAAAGGAAATCTCGATGTGGGCGGTGTCATGTTTTAGGATCAATTTTTACTCAGAGCTTAAATCTTACAGTGACACTCACCATGCACTCTCCTCCCAGGAAATCCGGAATGATTTCCTTGTCTATGTAGTCCACGAGACCTCCAGCACCCTGATAGTCATTGCCTGCGTAGATCAAGAACTTCTTGCGGGTGTTTTCATCAATAAATGGGCTCACCTGAGGGAGAAGGCACATATTAAATGCATGACCTGCCTGCAGTAACACGAGGAAACACTGGTGCAGCATATGAAACTTGTGTTTGATAACAATCCACATTCCTTTCCTACCCTAAACCTTATAAATGCTAAAACAAGGAAGTTTAACCAGTTTCTTGGTTAATATATTAAAGCAATAATGTAATAATGCAATAATATGCAACAATTCTACCTTTAGATAACCAGTCAAACCCATGTTTAAAATACATTGACTTAATTAAGTCAGGAAGGTAAACACTATAAAACAAACTGAAGTCTTTTGTGACGTGCTTTTTGCATGAGCAGTCAATAGGCAGCAGAGCTAGGTGACCAGGTGTTCTATTTTATGTGTGACTGCACAGCATTTTTATCCCTTGTCCCTCATTCTACATATTGAGTCAGTGCTCTACATTTAAAAAGTCAACACTGCAGGACAAAGCCTGGCTCTTTTCCAAAGACTGTAAAGAAAGCAGGAACGTTATCATCATGCATCAAGTACAGGCTAACCTGTAACCTATCTTCATATCTTTTCCTAAGCTATGTGTAACAGGGAAAACTGAATCCTGCCAATTCAAATTCACAAACTAGACATGTATTGTCACAATATGATGGAAAACCAATTTTTAAAAAAAAATACAGGTCAAACAGCTAGAAGGTGATTCTTAGAGATGGCTCTTCATAAAGAGTAAAGCGATCCTTCACATGCCAAACCTGTAACCTACAAATTTCAGTCTATCTGCACTTTGTTATTGATATTTATATTTAAAAGTACAATACTGTAATTTTCTGCTGCTCATTCCTGTGCAATATCCCATCTGCCCTCCCGTCATATTTCTTTTCAAGATTTTCTTATTTAATCACTAGTGTACATATATTTATATTTATAGATACATATATATTTAGTCATCTTTTCTCTTTTACCATATCTCTCTAATATTTTGCTCCCTACTATTTTTCTATTTTATTATATTTTATTATATTTTCTCCTAATGTATCATACTGCTGAGTGACTGCTGCTCGTCAAACACATTTCATTGCAATGTTGACCCTGTGCTAACTTGCATATGACAAATAAAACTGAAACTGAACTGTCTTGTCCACACTACCAGATGCAACCATACTCTGTTTGCTGGGATCCTGTCACCTTAAGTAGAACCCAGCAGAACTTCCAGGACTTGAAAGCTCTTATTTCCATTTGGGGCCAACGATGCTGCTGTTGCCACTGCTTAGCAAATACTACACATTTGTGAACACTGGCAACTTCTGCATGTGTCAAAATAAGGGTGTGAAGCAGACTGAAAATTCACTGTATGCATAATCCGGTGCTGCAGGATGACCCCCACAGGGTCTGAGTTACTCTTATCCTGAGTCTCACCAGTGTCCAAAGGACTGGGAAGACTCTTGGAGCTCTCAATATAAGCAGCCGTCCTAGAGTCTCAGGGTAGTTTGCCTCCACGACCTCGATGATCCTCAGCAGCGCCTTGACTCCTGGTCGCCATAGGTGACGCATGTTCAGCCCCTCCAGATCTACTAGACATGTCCAACAGCTAGAGAAGAGGACATGAGAGGATTAGGGATGTGTGTGTACAAGGACGGCCACAAACCCATAAATGGGCTACGGCCTCTTTTTGACCACTTAGCACTTGTCACTCTGAAGTAAAGCTTAAGTGGTGAAGGCAGTGCTTGCTAATTCCGGAACCCTCCAACCCTTGCAGCACATTCTTCCTTTCCTTCTATCTGTCCTGGCAGAGTGCTGTGACGTGACAGCCTCTCATAGTTCACATGCCTTCCTGCGCAGCTCTTATCCCAGGCACCTCCTCCTCCTCCTCCTCCTGCTTCAGAGAGCTGACAGATGACAGATACCATCTCTGTTCCCTCCCTCTCACTCTGTCAGTTGCCATCTGAATGAGTCCCCTGAAAGGCGAGCCTCATGTGCGCTTTCCATTTTGGGGGACATAAATTCTGCTCTGGACTCACTGAAAGTGTGTGTGTGTGTTTGTGTGTACCTGTGCCCAGTTCTGACTGCTGAACCGAATCTAAAACGGCTTGCGCGTTTTTAAGCTGCTTTTAACCTGCATTTATATTCACCTACGACCACATTCAAAGCCGTTTTACACAAGCACTGGACTATACCTACCACTGATGCTGATTATTTTTCTTTGTCAACACTGACACTGTTATTAGTTCATATTAACTGTCTAGATCACAGGCAGTACGGTGAATTCTGTCTTCATACTCTCAACCACTACGGAGGCTTCTTAAAAAACAAAACAAACAAACAAAAAAACAAAAACAAAAACCAAAAAACCCAACAACATCTAAATTCATTTAGACTGGCATAATGTATAAAAACAGCAAAAAACAAACAAACAAGTAAACAAACAAACAAGTAAACCTGCAAGTTCTGAAACTCCAGAAGCTGGAAATAAAGTATCCTGAAATGGTTCCTTCATATGCAACAAATAACTGATTAGCAAAAATTGCTATTACTCTTTTTTAAACGGGTATTAGATACATGAAAGTAAAAACAAAAGAAAACAAAACAAAATATCAATCTTAACAACAGAAATAGTACAAAAATAATAATTTTCAGAATTAAAAAAATCGAGGGTGATGACATGTAAATGCTACCTTTTAAAATGTTGTAATAAATTATTTTTCGGTAGCACATCACTTTTCTGAAGCAGCAAAATAATTGAGATCAGTTTTTCTATGGTCATTGTGAATAAGAGGTGCAGCCTCTGTCATACTGTCGTGTGATGTGAGAGGAGGTACTGTGTTTAAAAGTAACCAGAGAGCAGAGATAACAGCTTTTGAAACTGAGCCTTTTAAGTCAACGTCACACAGGACTATTCTCTTGTTTGTTATGGAGGACTATCAAACTATTGTATGTTGTAACATCAAGTGAGAAAAGTATCACTTGTGATGAAGCACAGTTTAACAAATATGTTTTATATTTATATAAAACATCACAATAAACAAACACAGACAAAACAGGAAATTGTACAACGGTGTTATGAGTAATAGAAGAAAGAGCAATTTGTTTCTGTATATAGTACATATGTATTTATATCAGGTCTTTATCTTCAGTTTTCTTGAGTTGTTAATTGAGCTTCCAGTCAAAGCCTTGTTTGAATATGTGATGCATTTCAGTTTTACTCTTTTCTTGAACTAAACTCAAAGGCAGTCTGCAGATTTAAAGCAAGGACCAGTGGAATATAAAGTAGTATCACCTTTGAGAGGCAGAGATATATTGGTTTACATATATGGTGAATAATAGAGGTCCAAGAATTTTTCAACAATCAAACATATTGACAGGTTGTAAAGGTTTACCTGATTGGCCGACCGAACACCTTTGTGTTCTCCTCACAGCGTCTCAGACCCTCCTCATTGATAGAAAGCACCTGCGGTGACATGAATTGTACATTTGACACACTTGGCTCCCAGACTCCACTCCACAGTCACGGCAGCATTATAAATCAGCACCCTTTACACAGCCTGTGTTCTGTATATAGCCTGGTGTTAATTTACCTGTCAGGAAATGCCACCGGACATTAATTCCCTAACCTGTAATCCAAAACCGACCTGACCCAGCGCTTCCGCCCGTGTATTACAAACCCAGCGGCCTGCCTGGCCTGAATTGCCCACTTCTTCTCTCTCTTGCACCAACTGTGTGTAGAAATGCAACTAATAGAACAAAGCATCAGGTTGATAACAAAGGTAAATTAATGAGTGCGTTATCAAATTGTCCTGTGCGATTCAAAGAAGCAGGAGTTAACAAATATTGTGGCAGAAACCCTGTCTGACCTATAAACTCATCAACCTGCACTACAAACACAAACCTTAACTGCAGCACAGTGTGTGTTACATACATGTCTGAGCAAAGACTCCTCCCCGAGAGCGCGCACCAGTCCTTTGGTGTCCATCTGGCCGAGCCTCAGGATGTACAAAGGACGGCCGTCTGAAAAATTAACAATTAAATGAATGTTTACATGATATATCACATGATTTACATTCCACAAAGACTACAAGCTAAGTGGAAAGGTCAGCATTGCTGGCCATCTGCTCTTCTTACATAAGACAAGTTATTGTGTACACCGAGGAATGCTTTCATGTTTTGTCCCTGTTGTTACAAGGCTAATACTTGTGGAAAATTTTAAATGAGAAGATTAAATAGGCTCTGGTGTGGCAACATAAAAGCTTTGTTTGACTTATATGTTCATTCTTTTCCCAAATAAGGAATCTACTCCAAAGAAGACTGTCACTGTGAGTGTGTACTATTTGGGTAACCAAGTAGCACCAACAAGATAGATCATTTTTATTTTACACACTTGGCTGAGAGCTGCGGGTTGCTAAGAATGGTTGAGATCTGTTTACACTGTAAAGTCACATAAGAAAACATTAGGTTGAAAAACTGCAAACACGACTGCACGATTGTGTAAGTGGAGTCTCCTCTACGGAACAGTGCAAGTTTAGCTCTGACATAACCTACACAAGTAGGGATGCACCGATACCGATACTGGTATCGGGTATCGGGGCTGATACTGTAAAATGTGTGTGTACTCATACTCGTAAAAGTTAACCGATACCAACTTATTTCATTAATCAGAGGGTGGCTTGTCATTTCTGTTGTAGTTTTTTAGATTGGCCACTAGGGGGCCAATTATTATTTTATTTATTATTTATTTTATAATTTTTATATTTGTTTACAATATGGACACTCTGCAATAATTTAAAAGTTTCTTTTATTCTCAAACCTAATTTGTATTTATTTTATTCCAAACAGAAGTGTTTATTTATTATTCTGAAAGCTCGAGACAGTGCCAATAGTTCAGTGATATTTTGTAAAATTACAATGTGGAGACTCTGCAATAATTTAACAGAAGTGCTTATTTTTCACTTGAAATTTTTTTGTGGTCATTTTTATTAAGATTTTATTTTTTATCGGCAGGGAATATAATAAAACCTGTCTTCCAATTAATTGTATTTTGTGTGTGTGTGGTAGAAGTATCGTTTTTTGTACTCTGTATCGGCAAGTACTCAGATCCAAGTATCGGTATCGTATCGGTTTGAAAAAAATTGGTATCGTTGCATCCCTATACACAAGTCATAAGATCATGTGTTTCCATACTGATGCACATGCAAGATTTCAGTATGCCTAATAAAATTATCTTTAGGTGCGGCTGCAAATACTAACCCACCTTTGTCGTGGTGGTGCCAGCCGCCGGTGTAGTAGTCCTGAAGAACCTGTGGGGAGCTCCAGGTTTCCAGCAGGTAGTCCACCTGGTGCTGCTTCCTCCAGGTCAGAGACTGGCACAAGATCTCCCGCGCTTTATCCATGTTGAAATCTCTGGCCCGCAAGAAACGAAGGATGTGCTCATCTTTGGGGATCTGAACAGAGTTGGAAATGGTTACACTTGCCACCATAAAACACATCACTGTTATTTAAAGACATTATAAAGCTAATTTGTGAATAGTTAATGTAAAATACAACATTATCAGTAGGGGTGGGGGAAAAAAATCGATACTGTGTAGTATCGTGATATTTTGTTTGCTAATAATGTATCGATACAGGGACAGCAGAAATCGATATTTTGTTACAAAAAAGGTTTTTGTGCTCTGACTTCAGAGCATGTTGATCCTTTTTCTGAGCAAGAATCCTGACATTCCTTCACTGTCCAAATGTGTTTAACTTTTTTTTGGCAGCAATAAACATGACAGTTTACTTATTTTAATTTAAGACATGTTTTATTTTAATTAAGTTTAAAACTTTTTTATTTAATGTAAAATTATATTTTGTTTTAATTTACTTTCAAATTCTTCAGTTGCTGAAGGGGCTGCATAGTTTTCATAAACTGCATAGTTCAGAATAGCTATAATTGTACCAGATGGTTGCGTTCAGTTAAGTTGGACTAGACTGTAATACAAACCGTTCAGTTTGTCAACAATAAAACTGAAATGAGAGAAAGACTGAGTGTGAGACTTTGATATTAGATAAAATGAATATTGATAAAGTTTACCCTTTATGTACAGAATCTAAATATCGAAAAATATTTTAAAAAATGCAATAATATCGTATCGTGGGATGTATGGTGATTCCCACCTCTAATTATCAGTAGCCTAGCTAAAATAGAGTAGTAGTGCTAAATATTACTTTTAGCAATAACTAACTCAAATGTATCAAAATGTATCAATAATGTATCCAGTCATATTTTGTTATTATTCCTTTTGAGAAACAGTGCCGTACCTTTCCCTTGTGTGTCTCCTGAAGCCACTTGCGCAGTCTGATCAGGCAACTCTCCTGCAGGGGTGTCAGGTCACCCAGGTAACGTTTGATATAGTCTGCATCCAGCTTGTCTGCAACATAAAAAACACAAAAAGTTAGACTGCTGGATAGTAAATTAATGTGTAATAAACTTTTACTGAAATATCACCCATAAATCACAAATTCTAATCAAAATCTTAGATTCTGTAAACAAGGCCTTGCCCTAGCTGTCAACAGATATGTAATTGGATGTCACGATTCACAATAAGAAATATGTTTTTCCAGAAATTACATTCATAACTGTAAACAACTTTTCAAGACGCTGAATTCCATTCTCACACCCATCCCCATTCTTGAGCAACTACTTTTCCTCAGTTATTTAAATTATTCACCAAACTGTTTTTTCTTTTCAACGATGCTTGGAGATGACAAACTGTTGCGGCAGTGGTGTAAAGCAAATAAAATGTCCCTCCAAGTTTAGTTACACAATACGATTTCAATATTAGCCATTTTTTGCAGAATATAGTTATATACACAATTATAAAATAAGCTTCTAGGATTCATTTTCTGAATCGTCAGGTACAGACCTTCTGGTGTCCCCGGCAGAATCTCTGCAAGGCTGTCATTCTGAAGCAAGTTGCTGTCCTGCTTTGCATCCTGTGAGGGTCCATCCCTGGCATCTGCAGACACTGGGACTGAATCGGCAGGCACGATTCCAAGCTCAGGTTGGTTCGTTGAGAGGCTGGTCGGGCTGGAGAGAGGCAGGGAATGAGAGAAGGGACTCCAGCGGGGCACATGAGTGATCCCCTCATCATCTAGCTCCTTTAGGTAGTATTCTATGATTTCTTTTCCCTGTTAGAAGGAAGGAAAACAAGCGTGAGAATACCGAAAAACATGATCTACATGTGTTTTTATTCAACCAAGAAAGGCCGTGTAGCGTTTAGCATTTTCCAACTCGAGCGTCATTTCAAACTGAAGCATCAGTTAATGAAAACAGAAGGAAAAAATAAAAGGACTGTATTCAACATTGTTCATTAATGAAGGTGGATGACTCACTGGGTCCATAACAAAAGAGCCCTGTCCAGTCTAAAAGTTTACACAAGCTTATTTATGCAATTACAGTGTGAGATGGACTGAGTCATGTTCCAGAAACATCCAACCTCGTAGGACAGAGTGATCTCTGAATAATTCATAACGCCGTCGTCGTGTTGTTTAATGTTACTGTGCATCGGTACATTCACACATAAATGACGGGATGAAACAATAAGCACACACAAACACACCTTTTTGATACTGCTGGCATACTGCTTCATAGCAATCTTTTCCACGGTGCTCTCAAAGCCGAAGAAGGACTTGATGTCCAGACTGGCGGTTTGCTCAAAACACGTCCAGTCTTCATTCTCCGGGTGGACCTGGACACACACACACACACACACACACTTTATATTAAAGCTGTAAACAACACAGAACCACATAACCATGTTACTATGGTAACCATACACCCAGCTTCATTACATGATGACGCACAAAGAAGGCAATTTTCACACCGAGCACTGTGAGTGGGAGTCTGTGTGTCAGTCTGTCCATGTTAAAATTAGCCAGCATTTCACACATGAACAGTCATGAAGCTTGAAATACACACATTTCCCTCAGTGCTGTGTGAAGGTCATCTTCGGCAATAGCAAAAATCATTCTACAATCATGCTCGGCAGCTGGAATTGATTTCTTTTTGAAGTTATGGCTTTTTGAAGTTATTAAAGTGAGTGGGAGAGAAACTCAACATTAGTTTCTGTGGGTCAGGGACATAAACAAACATAAACATAAGCATAAACAAACTCACCAAATTCAGTAACTTTAATAATTTCATATTTGTCTGCTAGACTTTTATGCACAATCCTTAAAGTGTTGTTTTCAGGCCAAACTGCAGTAGTAAGGACTGTCTGGCCAGTATATAGCACACTACACTGCATCTATTTTAGATCTATGATGGTTCTAGAAGGATTTGTTAGGATGACACTTATGACAAAAAACATTTTTAAATGTATTTTAACAAAAATGTCATTTTGATTCAAGCTACAATATCAGTAAATAAAGAGTCACACGCTTCTAAAGCCATAATGATGCTAACTTGGTCACCCTTGACTACCAAAATATTTCATCTTTAGCCCGGTCCATTAGCTCAGTCTAACAGCACTGTCCATCCTGGTTACTGTTATCACAGCATGTTAAAGTACACAGTATAAGCCTCTGTTTGGCCTTAGACCTAAAATTAGCACTCCAGTTGGTTGGAGGCTAATACAATGTGCTTGACCTCATTAACTCAGCACACATGCATTCATGGTTTCGTTTCAGTATTTTGTGAGTAACCAAGCAGAATGCAGACGACTAAATAATTCACGAGGAAAGATGGGCCGAGATAAACAGAAGCGGGCTCAGTGGTAGTCCGAACATGGATGCAGGGAAGAGATTACAGGAGGCACAAACATCAACATGGCTGTGCTGGTGGCAGCTTGCCATTCAGCAGGTGAACAACAGCGTTACAGAACATGTCAGTGTTTGCTCATTTGTCTGTATGCACAAGTCAGCCTAAATAGCCAAACGGGTTGAGCGTGTCACACTGCCAGGATCTGGCTTTTAGTTTGCCTCTGGAAAACCTGCCCCAGGAATACACACTTTCATGTTACAGCCTGCTTTGTATAATTTATACACACTTCTCCCACCTTAAAATGAATATGTTACTTTAAACCAGGAAATGGTCATGCAAATTGGTTGTGATGTACCTTGGCTGTACAGGACCAACAAAATAAGTGGAGACAAGGATCTGGTGCACGTGGATTGAAGAAACCTTGCAGTTATTTTTAGATCACTCTCTGGAAGCCCCATATTGATCACCTAACTAACTCAGTGTTTGTGGTAAGGATCATTACTGGTCATGAAAGACATTTTCTTGAGCATTTTTCCAGCAGTTTCAGTGAAAGCATGCTAGGTGTAGAGCAAAACCAGGAGAGTGGAGTCTACTTAAAGCTAAAAACAGCAGCTGCGCGGAAACAAGTGCATGAGAAATGACTTTCATTAAAATTAGTGAGGGATTTTAACAGTTTGTTCTTTGTTTGAAATGCCTATTGCTGATAGTATGCTACATACCGAATAGCAGCATGTCTCGTGGACGACAACCCTGTTGGAGAAGGTCTCATTGTGGGACTCAATGTGCAGAGTCCTCTCCTTTCGGTTCAGTGTGTTTTTCTGGATGAAGTAGACATAGTCTACACCTGCAATCTGTAAACCGCAACAGAACTTGTATTATAAATGCAACTGGCATGAAACACAGACACTGAAAATAAAATTAAAGAAAAACTACCTTTGCAAAAATTAACACTTTTATTAGCTAATGCATTCTGTAAAAGAAAACAATCATGGCGAGTACTGAAATGTATTGTTCTCAAAACAATATTAAAAGTCATTAGTAAAGCATTAAAGCTATATTTATGATACTCAATTGCTGGAAATCTAAAGTACAACAAACCCTTTTGAGAAGGCGTGGGGCATCCACATCCAGGGCACAGCGGCGCTCAATCTTCTGGGTGGAACCATCCTCACTGGTCTCCTCATTCACAACGTCACTCGCCACAAACATGGGGATGAGGTGACAAGTAGGGAAGCGGCGCTCATAAGCCTGAGAACGAGAAGAGGAAATGCATAGCCCGTTAACACCAGAGCTTATAAGCTGGAAACACATTTTTAGATTTCCAAGGATAATTCCAGTCTGCTGACTCGTTAATTTTCAGAAGGGTTTTTCCCTCTGTTGTTCTCCAAACTGACATCTAGACATGATTAGTCAACAGAAGCCTGACTTAAATAGAAAACCTGAAGGGCGTATCTCTTGCCTACAGATTTGATATATT
Source organism: Neolamprologus brichardi (assembly GCF_056152115.1). Lineage (NCBI taxonomy): Eukaryota > Metazoa > Chordata > Actinopteri > Cichliformes > Cichlidae > Neolamprologus > Neolamprologus brichardi. The sequence continues at coordinate 33,288,498 of NC_142109.1, read as the reverse complement.
CATAAGCCGGCACGTTTAGAGATTACGGTTCGTTAGTCGACAGCGCCTGACATCTATTATAGGGCTCATGGTAGGGCTGCACGATTTTGCATAAAATGAGAATCACGATTTTTTGGCTTAGAATTGAGATCACGATTCTCTCACGATTTTCTTTTCCAATATAAATATTTATTGCACTTATTAACTGCACATCAACTTCGTAACAGTTGAGACTGAACATAAAAACAACAAATAAACATAAAAACAACAAATGTCTCACGTTTTGTCGTTGCCACAAAATGTTGTACTGCTTGAAATTCCGTCTCCACCGTTGCGCAACACTGCGTGTATAGAGCAGGTAGTGCAACAATAGAAAAATAGTTGCGGGACGGCACTGTGTAGCGTTTGTCTAGGGCAGGGGTCTGCAACCTTTAACACCCAAAGAGCCACTTGGACCCGGTGTCCATGCAAAAGAAAACACTGGGAGCCGCAAATACTTTTTGAAATCTAAAATGAAGATAACACTGTATATATTGTTTTTTTTTACCTTTATGCTTTGTGTGAACAACTAAAGTAAGTAAGTAAAGTTTATTTATTAAGCGCTTTTCACAGACAGGCAGTCACAAAGCGCTGTACACAAATATTAAAATAAACAATACAATTAATAGACATTATACACAATGTAAAAGATCAAATGTAAATAATGTAAATAATATAAAATACGTAGATCAACAAAAGGCTTGTTTGAACAGAAACGTTTTTAACTGCTTTTTAAAAGAATCCACAGAGCAACTAAGGTGTGTTGCTTATGAACTCCATGAAGTGCTACAGAGAAAATTACATTTTATTTATGTAATTAACACATTTTGAACTCTTGAAAAAAGTAAAAGTAATTGGGAAAAAAAGCACTATGCTGCTAAAAAATAGATATTTGCAAAATTCTGCCTAAATATGTATTTTACCTGGTTAATGTGTGTGGCGGGGCGTGGTCTGCAGCGCCGCTGCAGGGGAGGCGGACGCACCTGAGCTGCACCCGCAATCACGCCTCGCTGCCTTAAAGTATGTGCTCTCTCTGCTGTTGTGTTGTCGGGCTGTGAGCTGCAAAGCTACAGCCGGCTGTATGCGTACAGCAACCGTGTGTGAAAAGCGGTCAATAAAGAGATGCTGAAAAGCATGTTCATGCAAACATCGTCGGGTCTGCCGTGATATGTTTACATTAAGACTTATCGTCCCGAACCTCTGCGCACAGCATCTGCAATTCGGGGCTTTCATCTTTACGCAGGACTGTAAGCTGTGATCTGTGAGGCATGAGCGGTGTTTGTTTTAACATAGTTCATGGTGGAGCTGCTGACATAATGTGGATCCGAAGATCCATAACTGGCCTACCTGGGGTTGAAAGTCTCGATAAATGCACGGCGTTTCGGCGGGTATACCGGCTTCCGCTAGTGTGACGCTTATTTTGAGCGGTGAAAAAATAATAAGATATAATTTTATTTTTATATTTCAAAATCACAATAATCTTCCAATTTAGAACTACAAGTTAAAAAAAGAACTAAACACAAATAAAATACACTTCAGCTAAATACTTCTCATTTATTTTCCCAAACCACCGGAGCCGGAGTATAAGGACAAAAGAGCCGCATGCGGCTCCAGAGCCGCAGGTTGCCGACCCCTGGTCTAGGGTGTTGATCGTTTTCCTAAATCCCTCGTTTTGCACAGTGTTGATGGAGCCATATCTTTGGTCAGGTGATAAGTGATAGCCTCCGTAATTTCTTTGTGCCTGCGGGAGTTTGACGTGTATAGGGAAGCGCTGTATAAGGTTCCCGTTATTGATGTTTGGGTGGTTGACCGGGACGGATTTTCTCCTGTCACTTTCTTGTCATCCCTGACGTGCTCTCCGTTGTTTTTTCCCTGCTAATTTTAGCATCACACGGCACAGCTTGGGTATCACGTGGTATAAGGCTCCGCCCTTGTCATTTGTTGAGCAGGAAGAGTGAGCGCTTGTTTTCATGCAGATTACGTCCCGGATCAAAATGCGGTACAATCGTCGTCGTCTTTTTCTTTTTTTTTTCTTTTTTAAATCGTTGTCATTTGGAAATGAGATCGCACATAAGTATGAATCGAGATCGCGATTTTCTAACGATTAATCGTGCAGCCCTAGCTCATGGTATATCAAAATCTGTTGAATATTTTTTTATCTTAACTAGAAATATTTCACTGGCTTATAAGCAGAAGTTTGGAAAGAGAACAGCACTAATGCTTGTTTCAAATTAAACAACTGAGGCTCAGGAAAACTTCAGCAACAATGGCACCAGCCAGTTTACATAAACTCCATTAGAAAACACTTCACGTATTCTAAAAGGGAGGGATTTAAATAGGTGGGACGGGCAGAGGTGAGAGGCGAAATAAAGCTCCTTCAACTTTGAAAGTGTACAAACTTCTTACTTGAGCTGAACCACAGTGGCATCAAAGCAAATGAAGCGCTTTTCAGTTGTTTTACAACAAAGGGTTGAACGCACAATAGCAGTTTTTGTACTTGAACACAACACCGGCTCCATAATGCGTTTAGTCATAAATGCAAAACACAGGCAAATTCAGCTCTATTGCAGGGGCCGGCCAGCTGTTATACAACCGAGTCTGCTGGCACAATGTGCAGGAACATTACTTCATCTTCTATCATCAACATTCATCCATCTTAGATATGATCACTGTGGTTGCGCAAGGAGCAAGTCCAAACAGACGACTGGAAAGGCAAGTCTAAAATAAAAACAGTGATCTTCCAGATAACGTGCTGGAGATAGTCCAAGTTTATCACAACATTGCACTAGCCTGAAACTCCCTTGTCACGTATCCTACTAACGTGATATTTTCTCTTTTGTACTGTCTGAAACTGGATCCTGAAATTTAATTCCCTAAAATATGAATGGGAGCATTTATTTATGACTCAAAGAGCACACACACACACACAATAAAAGGACACAAAGAAGGAAAGAAAGAACCAAAAACAAAGGGAAAGGGAAAACACAATGTCGGGAATGTGGTGGTGCAATCCTATCCACGGCACGTTTACCATTTCATGAAAACATGGCCCGTAGGTTTCAAAATATCCAAGCATAGAGTGAAATTCAAGTCTGTGGACAAACTACAAGATCAACTGGAAGATCAACTGCTGCTCACAAGACTGTTGAGGTTGGTGGAGTTGGATGTCAGCTGAATCTCTGACAAAAGGAGCTTTATTTTGTGGAGCAAAGGACAACCAGTAACCCTGAGGTCCTTTGAAAACCACAAGAACAGCAAATTGGTGTGAAATAGGCTTCAAATTCATCATCAAAGCTCAAGTTTAACATTCTTAAAACATTGAGCCATTTGCTTTTAAAATTCACTATTAAAATATTTGTTTTTTTCTATATTTAAAAATATAAAAAATACAAAAGAGGAGGTTTCGAATGTTTAGTATGCCGAGTAACAGCAGTTTTGTGTTGGAGGAGGCAGTCAGTGGGGTTCAGGAGCTCCTGGCATTCCTGTGAGGAGCTGCCCACCGTCCACTGACTGCATGAATGCTGAGCTCTGTTTTTCAGCCCCAATGCTCTGGAACACTGGGCGTTTGGTTTTTGTCCTGCCGTCAGCACAACATCACTGACTGTAAATGTCAATTTCATCCCTTTAAAAGAAAAAAAAATCATACGTCAACAAAGTCAACCACAAATGTCACGTCTTCACAAACAGCACTAGGTTTCATTCCAGATCCTGTATGGTTCAGATCATTCAGCAAACCATGAAGAGGAATACGTTTTCTTCAGAGCCTTCACTTCATGCGGAAACAAACCAGCTTTTAACTGCTTTGTGTTCCCAAAATAGCCAGGCTGTTGTACTATTAAAAACAGGAAACAGAAGGGTCGTGATTCTAGGTTATTCCTGAAAACATTTTTTATTTTTTCCTTCTGGGTAAGTCGGGGCTTTTCAAACCTTGTTTTAACTCAAGGCTCACCGAGGGACATTCAGGCCTGGATTTATCTGTGAAAAAAAATACAGTAGTTTTTAAAGCAGACACCATCCTAAATCAGCACCTGGATATTGCATGTGAGCGCATAGACAGTGCAAAAATTGGTTCCAGCGTCCACGGCTTAAAAAAGTAGAGTCAAAATAAAAAAGCAATCACTTTGGCTCCAAGACCGTATAGGCTGATAAGGAAAGACCCTCTCTTTGCGACTTCAATAAACACTGATACATCACTGATGAGTTGTTAATTTCGGGTCATGAAATAAATCATGACAAAATACAATTATTATTAGAATCAGAAGAAATGATTACCCTGGTGTTCTTATTGGCAAATCACAAGTCGTCAGTCAATGAGTGCACGGTGACCTCTGTCTCAGTCATATCCACCGCTCGCTCATCAAGTCCAGCTTCAAACACCAAGATGGCAATGACAAATGTGAAGGTTTCAAAAACAGATGGGCCAGTGGTCTATTATGGCAACTCTATCTTTTCTACTGCCCAGCTCGCCTAGCATAGAGCTCCATATCACACTTTCACATGGTCCAACAAAGGCTCCAGAACTCTTCAAGGTGGCCAATTTTCTCTCAGTATAAATCCTCAAATTCTAAATACCTCCTTGGCTTGTTTGCACCATGACAGCATCTTAGCTCAAGCTGATGGTTCTTGGCTGCTAAAAGCATGAAACAACAGGGCTTCTTTTCTATTGGTTGTTAGCCATTTGCTGCGCAGAAGAAAGTGATTCCACTAGTGTGAGTAAATTCACTTGTGTGCGCAGTTATGCATCGCAATAATAATAATAATAATAATAATAATAATAATAATAATGTGTGGCTAGCACAAAAAAGAAAAAAAAAAAATCACTTATACTTAAACAGAAAGCCAGTAATACACCGAATATTTTGAACACTGGTGCAACTATAAATAATTAAAGATTTACCATGACCAATGAGATGCAGGACTGAAAATAAAAACTTTAGGCAAAGGCCAAAACATCGTCTTTTAGAACCAGTGCCTGAGGTTATCAAACATTATAGCTTATCTAGGATGTGCCAACGCACCACAAGAGGATCCAAACCTTCCTTTAATGATGTAGCCATTCGTAACATGATGCATCATGGTACAAATGGCTCTCCACGCATGACTCAAATGACAGCTAAATGCACATGTGTGCCAGCATGAAGTAAACATCCAGGCTATTTGGCATTTATCCTGATGATTACTCTGCATTAACCTACAATCAAAAGCTAACAAATAGTTTGGCTTCAGTTATTCCATTAAAGCTTTTCTATATATTTTTGCAACGCTGTTATAGCGGTGGACACTTATATTAAACATAGTTAAAGTTTTGGTTAAAGTAGTTTCAGTGTATCTACTTGTAATCCCCGAGACAAAAGATTGGGCTTCTCTTGTCCAGTGTTACGGTAAAAGATAAGAGGCTTTCCTAGATGTTTCAATCGAGTGTATAAAAACAAGTAATGTATAACCATCAACAGGATGCGTGTTTTATTAAAGCTGATACCTGCAGCACTTGAAATCCAAACACAGAAGTTTTCTGTAAGGAAACAAACCAGCCGGAACAAGACAAACATTTTCCCGCCCTCGACTGAGTCACTGAAATAAAAAGCAGGCACTGATGACACATCAAGCCAAACATACATGGTAACCAAACTCCACCACTGTAAATATTCATTTGTCCTTTGCCAATACTCTTTCCTGGAACATAACAAAACAAAATATTTCCGAGTTTCCAGACTCCGGGTATTTTAAAGAACAGGTTTAAGGACACCCTCCACCCCTCCTCCACCAACTTCCTCGGTTTAGGGAATCAAACATACCTCAAGTGGCCAAACCCTGAGTAATGGTTCCTGGAATTTGTTTGTTCTTTCCAGGAGTGAATGAGAGAAAATATATAACAATACACTGTTACTTACATCCTTCCTGCATACACAAAACAGTTTCTCCCTTGGAGAAAAACAGCAGTGTTGATTAAGGCGCGGGTCTGGAAAATAAAGCTAATCCTGCACAGGAAGGGAGATTCAGGAAGTTCCAAGAGTTCTGGGCAGTACACAATCAACTTTAAGACTACAAAGGACCACATAGTGCGTGTGTGTAATATAATACCAGGCAAGAAGTAGTAGTTCTGGCTGGTAGCCCAGCTATTATCTGGCCTTAAATGGTGGGATATAGAAAAAAAAGAAAAGACAAAAAAAAACCTTAAATATAGCTGCAAATCCAATCCAAACAAATTCAGGAAAAAAGTCAAGTAGTTAACCATCTGACTAATCTGCCTTTGTTGTTGTCTTATTTCTGTTATTTGGCTCCAGTTCCTCAAACAATTGTATCTATATGGCACATAAACATCAGGAAAAAAAATTCCCAAAATATCTTCAACAATCAAATTACAAGCAACTGTGCAGAAGCACTGAAGACGTGTTTTGACAAAATCTGGCAGCTAAAAGAGAATGGTGTCGACCAAAAACTGGTCGCTAAGCCCTGAAAGCTTGATGAAATCCGATACACTAAAACATTTAACAGGAAATTAGCTCTTGCTTGCTATCATCTGTAATTTACCTTTATTTATTTATTTAGTTATTTTAAATTAGAGATTTAAGTAGTTAGAAACATCGTGCCAGAGCTATAAAAAAAAAAAATAAATTAAAAAAAAAAAAAAAATTAGCCAGTTGGTTAATTTATGTCTTTTCATCCAGTTCAGTACTAAGCATTTTCTTATGTTGTGGCTAAGAACGTGACTCGATGTCATCATCATGTCCTTTAGTCTGCACCTGGGCTCTTGCTGATAAAGTGATAGCGCTGATGTTTTTGCGCTAAATGTTCCCAGTCGTGTTTCTTTTCCAATCTTAAGAGCAAAACTAGGTCATTTTCTGCCACCCTTGATGCTTACGCGTGGTTTCTGCTAGAAAAGTTGTTAGACTCAGCAGCTTTTATTGTGTGGGGGTTGAGAGATATAACATGGCACTATCCACCTGCTGCATGTACAGTCTGTGTCGCACAGATTGAACAGCAGGTCTGTAGGTAGAAATCTCACTGCTGATGAGAGGAGAAAGCGAATCTCTCTCTGGTGTAAATGCATGCGAATGGTCTTAAATGGTCAGAGGCAGTAGTCAGTTTGTGCAGAAAATAAAGGATTTATGTGGTGTGAAACTTTCAGGCTTGAATTTATTAAATTGTTCCTGACGCTAACAACATACTGTAACACGATATAACATGATTCTGTTTAGCAGTATTGTTTTAATCTTACATCTGCAATTGACCTAGGTCAGTGCTAGGTAAAGATGTGCTAAGTTAGCTATTCATTTTCAGTATATCCGAAACTATGCACACTGGGCATAAACTGGGTCGCTTTCTCCTCTCATCAGCAGTGAGATTTCTACCTACAGACTTGCTGTTCAATCTGTGCGACACAGACTGTACATGCAGCAGGTGGATAGTGCCATGTTAAATCTCTCAACCCCCACACAATAAAAGCTGCTGAGTCTAACAACTTTTCTAGCAGAAACCACGCGTAAGCATCAAGGGTGGCAGAAAATGACCTAGTTTTGCTCTTAAGATTGGAAAAGAAACACGACTGGGAACATTTAGCGCAAAAACATCAGCGCTACCACTTTATCTGCCAGCGAGAGCCCAGGTGCAGACTAGAGGACATGATGATGACATTGAGTCACGTTCTTAGCCACAACATAAGAAAATGCTTAGTACTGAACTGGATGAAAAGACATAAATTAACCAACCGGCTAATATATTTTTTATAGCTCTGGCACAATGTTTCTAATTACTTAAATCTCTAATTTAAAATAATTAACTAAATAAATAAATAAAGGTAAATTACAGATGATAGCAAGCAAGAGCTAATTTCCTGTTAAATGTTTTAGTGTATTGGATTTCATCAAGCTTTCAGGGCTTAGCGACCAGTTTTTGGTTGACACCATTCTCTTTTAGCTGCCAGATTTTACATGGCTTAATCCCACTTCTTGGGTGTGCTGCGTCTTAGATAAAAATGGCACCTTGTCAATCCTGAGAGACACTAGGGTCAATCTGCTAAAGACTAAGTCGAAAATGCTTGGCCCGTAGGTCTCTGGGGACTAACACTAATCAGAGAACACTTCCAGCTTCCTCGGCAGCAGTGTCACATCTCTGGAGCTTATGAAAATGGTTGTGTAACAGAGACGACAGTCGCTCAAGGGTCAGACTCGGCTATTTTTAATAGCTGTCTGGGAAAATGGGAACATTTTGGTTGAGGAGGTGGGGCACGGTGGGGGGGCTGCATTATTAAGATTAAGATACTTGATTACGACAGATTAGAGACGATGTCAAAACAAACCAGCACACGCAACACAGCAAAGCTGACATACAGCAGCTAATCTGGCTGTGCTGCCTCAGAGGAAATTCACAAGAACCACTTGAATGTTTTATTCACAGGGCCATTCGAGTGTACACACAGTAAACTGGGGCTCTTTTCCTCTTCAGTTACAATGACTAACACGGTTTTTTCTTCTGTCATTTCTGTGTATTTAAGTCACGCTTATGAGGCCCACTCTCAAAAGGTTTCCTCTTAAAGACCCAACACATGTTGCATAACAAACACCACCCTTGACGCAAGACAAACAAAACCTGGTTTTGTGTGAGGGCTGCTGGCATGGGTGTGACGTTGGTTAGCCTGTATTTGGTAGCAAAAATCATTAGGAGTTCCCTCCCACCACCTCAGGCTATCCGGGGTTTGACCCGTTATGGACGTCATTATATAGCGTGTTTGTTTACTTTTGTTTGACATTGCCCACCACATCCATATATATTTAAATTGGGGTGGTCGTGTTATGTTTGCCGCTCCTTGCAAAGAGGATACCAAAAACCATTTGAATGAAAGCCATTAAGGATGCAGATGAGTGTTCCAGTTGTGGCTATTACTGGGCACTGACGAAACCAGTGCTGCCAAATGACAGATAACGTCATGTTCATTCATGAGACAAGTTTTCAATGAAACCCAAAACCTGCCCCTGAAAATAATGGCCCTGACGCACAAGACCTTGCTGACTTGCGTTTATATAATTTGAGGTGACCAGGTGACGGAGAATGAAGTAGGAAGAATGGAAAATGGAAAAAGGGGAAAAAAGAAAAAATCCTGATTTTACTTCAGAGAGCAAAGCTTAAGCTAAAACTAGGTCATTACCGAAGAGGAAAGTTATGAAAAAGGCAGCCTGAAATTGTGGGTTTCTTCTTGCAAACTCAGACACGGTGGAGTGTCCAGACATGCTGGAAAAAAAATGTCAATGTTAAATATATTTAAAACTCATTTTCTCTGATAAATACTTTACATCCAACAAATCAGGGTGTGCATTAGGGATGCACAGATTAGAGATAATAGCCAACAGAGCCTTAATTTTTTTTGTAGTAAAACCAAGGTGAGAATCTCTTTCATGTCTGCAATGTGATTGGTTTTAAATCTTTCGGTTTATTTAGAAACATCAAAGTACAGGAAGCTCAGAAAGAAAGAAAGAAAGAAAGAAAGAAAGAAAGAAAGAAAGAGAAAGAAGATTATGATTAGTTATGAATGGAATTTGGAGTCTAAATTTCACTTTCACCTTAGAGATTTTACACCATTTTATCTAACATGTAAATTTGCTGAAAGGCATCACTTTCAAAATTTGTTGCATGCAATAACAGGGTTTGTGGAAGCATTTTTGACTCTTACTTTAAAACCACCTGCATTTAGGTTTTAGTCTGGACTGGCACAAATTGAGACTAACGAAAACAGCCATGTTTGCTACTTGATGGGGTCTTATAACTCAACAGGTGCCTCTTTCTTGATCACAAGACAGCAATTTTGGGCATGTGAGTAATAGCTTAGATGTACAGAAGATATGTCCAGTGTATATCAATGACATTCAAGTATTGGCATAGTTTGATTTAAAATATGATAAGTACAAGTGCGGATTTAGCCAAAAAACTATGACAGCCTAAAGAGAAGCAAATTTTAAAGCTTTATTTAAAACTGTGACATCAGCTATTTCCATAGCACAGCCCAAGGAAATCAGACATTTAAATAAAGCAATATACTTGAACCCTAAATTAAGGAAAATAAATGCATGAAAAGCACAGGAAAAAAAAAAGATTTTTTTACAATTATTATTTAGTAAAACTTTTTTTTAAAAGTTTCACCCAAACCAGTTTGCTGAAACAGAGCTTTCAGTGAGACTGGTTTAAATATGACTCACGTTACCCTTTGAATGCATATGTACAGATCGAGCATTTGAATAGTTTGTAAGAGGTCAAGTAAGTGAAACGTATCCTGCAGTTTCTTAACCTCCTCCATGAGTTCAGTCTCCGATGCTAGGCCAGCTAGTTTAACAGCTGTAAACCAGTAACCCTACAGGAAAGCTGTGCCTCCAGCCTTCAATGTATATCTCTGTGCTTACACAGTGCTAATACTGCAAATAATTTATATATACTAGATGCATTTTATTCTTCAATGGGAAAGATGAACGTGTAGGGCAATTGTGGCACTTTACAAAGACGGTGATTATGATGAAGATTTTGTTTACCTTGTTTTATTGCCAGGTTAAAAGTCTGAGCCTAGGTATAGTCTCATGAGGGGCAGGAGCAAGAACAAGCTGTTGACTGAAAACACAGCAGAGCCTTTGGTCCGTGCATGCCATACCACCCACTTCTCTCCTTGCAGTGATCTCACTGTGTGCATTGTAATGGCAGAACCGCCTGGAACTACCAACTCGGAGGGAGGAGGGGAAATCTGCCAAGTACACAGACCTTACATAAAGCTCCTAAATTTTTTGCTGGCCTAAATAATATGCTAAACTGTATTGCCAGGGTGTGCATGCATGCATGGCTTGTTAAATGCGTGCACGAGGGAAGAGGAATCAGCAGATGGCCATCTGTCTGTAATCAAAAACTCATCACTGTAAAAAAAATAAGAAAAGCTCAGCTATAGGCATATTTTGCTTATGTAAGAATTACTAAGACACAAATCTGTCAAGTAAGCTTCAACACTGTCAACTCACAGAGATACAAAAAGTGCTGAAACAATTATGTGTCAAATTATAAAAAACCCTTACTAAGACTTTTTTGTGAAATGCATTATCATTTCACAACAAGGTTTCCGTGTTTGGGCTACACTGAACGTTACGAGTAGACTATAACTTATGTAAAAACAATAACAGTTACCCTGACCAAAAAAGAAATGATTTCCTACACCCATTTCTGCAGATTGCAATTAACTAAAGACCATACTAAAATTAAAACTAGGTGTAAAAAACATCTTCTTTGACTACATTGATTTACAAAACGACTCTCAAGTCCAATTTAGTTTTACTCTTTCATAATTTGGTCAAATTTGCCAACACAAACACTATGAGGATGATTTGGTACAAAGCTGAAGGTGTATTTGTGTGCACTGTCAACATGACTATGAGGAAAGTGCTGTGTTCATATTATAATACCCATTCTAAAGAATAGGCATGGGTATCGAAAACCGGTTCTTGTTGAGAACCGGTTCCCACTGTTTCAATTCCTTGGAATCGTTTGCCATTTTTGCAAACGATTCCCTTATCGATTCCAGTCGCCCCGAATGACGTCACCACGTTGCTGAGCGTCGCTTACCTGGCAGGAAACACGGCGCCTAAGCGACACAAACGCTCAAAAGTTTGGTTACGCTTTACAAGAACGGAAGACAACAGGACAACTTGCAATACTTGCAAAGTAGATATTTCGTTTAAGGAAGGAAACACTACGAATATGCAAAAGCATTTGCTCACAAAACACGCGATGACCTTAAATGAATGTCGTGTTTGCACGTCCTCTCCCGTTAATGCGGCAGGTAAATAATCAACTAACAGTGCACATTATGTTAGCGCGATCTGCCTTATTACAAAACCTGCCATTACTGTGCATTTAGGTGACCATGATGAGAGAGACAGAGTCAGGCTGGCGCTCGCTGGCAGTTCTCGCTGCAGTCTACCGGTAGCGTCTCCTTTCAGGCCAGGATAGACAAATGTCACCGAGCAGTGACTCAGTTTGTGGTAAAAGGCTTGCACCCATTTGCCACAGCAGATGATTTTCAGTAAGTGAATGTGTTTAATTGTAGGCAGGGACATTACTGGATATTCTTGTGTAATTGCTACAGAATAATTTATGTTATACTTTGTTATTGCTACAGAAGAATATTTATTTTATTATTTTACATTTACAATTTTTTTCCTGGGGACCCTGTGACACCCCATTGAAGAGCTGTAGGCTGTGGATCTCTTAAGATCTCACTGTTGGGTTTGTAAGGCCATGTTACTCCTAAATTTCTATCTTGTTCAAAGAGAAGATAAAAAACAAAGTTCTAAGCTAATCGACCTTAGTGTTCTACTTTTTTTTTTTTTTTTTAAAAAGAATCGATAAGAGAATCGAATCGTTAAACAGAATCGAAAATGGAATCGGAATCGTGAAAATCTTAGCAATACCCATCCCTACTAAAGAAACAAACCCCCATTCTATAATAAAACCACAATGCCAATAAAATGGTAGCTTAGTCACTGGCCATGAAAACAACAAATTGGACGTTGTTCTTAAGCAGTTTGGGTGAAGACACATTAGGTGATCGGTGTGTTCAAGTCTGATTAAATTCTATGAGCATCATTTAATTGGAGGAGCAGCAATTGTTGCAAATTGTTGGACGGGTGGACAGATATAGGTAGATTACTGTTAGCCAAATTTGATACATCAACTTTTATTTGATGAGAAATTAAATTAAATTAAAAATCCTATTAAAATTGACTGGCCCTGCATTAAAAGTAAATGGTAAATGGACTGCTTCTTATATAGCACTTTTCTGCTCTACCTGAGAACTCAAAGTGCTTAACACAACTTGTAAAAGTGCTTTAACACTCCTATGGACGCATCAGAGAGCATCCTGGGATTAGCATCTTGGCCTAATGATATTTGGCAGACCAACTACTGATTAGTGGATGGCCTGCTCTACCTCCTGAGCCAAAGATACCCCTATTATAATATGAAGCACACATTATTTTTAGAGGTCATTCCCCCCCAACACAAACACACACACACAAAAATCAATTTACGAGCAGCTGACTCTGAAATGAAGAGTGAAAAGATGACGACATCTGCCTCTACCTGTGCCAACATGCTCACCATCCAACTATTTGAAGTAGAAAGCAGCTTATGAGAAACCATTATTAAAACTGGGTTACGGGAAACTGAAGCTTTATAAACATCCCACTTTACTGTAAAAGAAAGAAGTGCTGGCACATTATATTTACTGCTGCCATTGCTCATTCTCCTATCATGGGTGAAAGATGCAAATTAACATTTTATTGGGCAATTTCTGTAAATGCTGAAAAAACATCACCGATTTATTTTAGACGTGGCTGAAATAACTGCAGTGCATGTTAAGAAAGCTAAAAGGCATTCACAGCAAGACTTCTTGGGCTATTTGTCTGTAATTTCACTGGGGGCGGGACTACTAAACATTAAATCATCAAATTATGTAATTTGCAAGTGAGAAGGAGCTTTACCCAGTCCCTAAAATTATGAGAAAATAAGGCAGTGAACGCAAACATACTAAAAATGTTATAATATACTGTACAAATACTCCTAATGTCACATCTCTGCCACACAAATCTGAGTCACAATTTCTTGCCATACTGCAGGATGACTGCATTTTAAACAGGCAAAAGGGTCATTGTATAAGAGTATGAGTGAGCGCGTTCATCTCGCAAAGGAGAGCAGGGTGGGGGAGGGAAGCTACAGGGGCAGCATCTCGACCTTGCAGCAGGAAAGAGGGTGAATCAGTGTCTTGATGATCAGTGAATGAAATCAGCGGCAGAGTTTTCTCATTGGCTCGCACGGTCACATGGTGGTGCATGATGGTCCTCGATTAATGACGTTTGAAGCAGCACACCGGATGATAACGCAGGCCATAACTCTTCACTGTTTCTGGCAAACATAATCTAGCCGAGTGAGTGAATTACACACTGCAGGAGTGGATGAAATACTGAATCAGAAGCGCGATGCTGGGGAAAGCTAATGATAAAAGCATTTTTAAATAGCTCAATAATCAAACATTTCACTAAAGCAGGCTCAATTCTGTTCTGATGCATCTCCCTTGAGGTACTGTCTAAATTGCCGGCATGAAAGAATTAACTGTGCTCTCATTTTCAACAGAAATATGTCATGTGAGAAAAAAGAAAGAAAGAAAACGGGTGAATTAATAAAATGACCCAATTCCTCTGTTTAACTATGACATAAAAGAAGGGCTTTTGTTATACAAATAGATTCCTTTACATGTGAGACCATTAAGTGATACAAGCCACAGTCAATCCTATGGCTCAAACAGGGATTAAAACAATAGACTAAAGATCAGGATGCTTCTGCAAAAAAGAAGTGGGGTGAAAAATCCTCAACCAGACCTGGTCGTAAATGGGTCAGAACATGGTAGGATAGGACGCCACCCTGGCAGAGCTGCCCTGCAACGAGCCAGGCTAGTCAGAGAGAAGGGGGACAGTAGGATGAGCCAAGTTTAGAAACACTGGCGAGGAAGCAAACGCTCACTAAACAGTGTGTTGGCAAGTCCGGAAAAAAACGTGTTAGGAATGACCTACATCCAGACTGTGAGAGGAAGCACAAGATGCTCAAAGGATAAATCACCTGTTTGCAGGGAATTAAAAGCTATAACATTTCATTAACAACGCCTGCTTTGTTCACACTCTGCAGCACTGTCATCTCAAACATGTGGGTTTGGTGGTGTTATGTAACCATCAGTGGACACACACGCACAACCTTGAATAAAACGTTTTTATTTCCAATTTGCATAACGGAAGAAGAGACTGACTGAACTATTTCCTACATCGAATTTGAAAGCTCATCTCATGCGCCCTGTTGGCAAAGGTTTCATGAAACAGTTTTTGAGAAAGGCCCTAAAAGAATAAAACAGTAAAAGGAGAGACAGTGAGAAGGAGGAAAGCAAAAATATGGGACACCAAAAGGGAAGAGAAAATGTAATCGACTTGCACGGAGCTACTCTGGTTTTTCTTTGGGTGCACAACAATTCTGTGCATTTACTTGACACTTTTGCCCATTTGATAAACAAAATGTATGCATAGGCTTGAGTTAATTATGAGCCACTGTATGCAAAATCCCCAAGTGTGCATTAAAAAATAAATAACATCGCACCACTCGTGTGTGTGAAGGTTCTCAGTCATCCAGGTCATCGCAGTCTACGGTCCTTAGATCACACCGCTCAGCACGTAAGAGGGGGTACTCATTTCATTAGTAGGTTTCTGTTTAAATGTCATGTGTGTCACACTGCTGGCTCTAACCTGTATATAACTAACACCAAAGAGATAGATAAACAGCACTTTCGGGCATACACGAAGGGCCTCATTAAGGAGCATTAGATACCAGCTTCACACAACAAACACCAGGTTCCGGTGTACCTTTGTGTTGTGTGTACCAGTGAAGTAAGTGTGCGATACATGCTTTCGCTCTCCAACCTCAACCTTCAACTCTAACAGTGTTCGTCCCACAGAGAGAAAAAAAGCAAAAAAACAAACTGAAATTCAGAGAATCGGACGTCACGCTGCTGTAGCCCTAGGTGGCTGCATTTATAGGTCAAATTCAGTTTAGTAAGTAGTTAACACCATCTGGGCCCCTCATTTTTCCTCTTCAGTCTCTTCCCCCCTTTCTTCTTGTGGCATCCTTTAAGACCCGCAAGTTTAGTTCACCCAGATACATTTTAGGGGTGGGGGAATAAATTGATACTGTGTAGCATGGTGATATTTTGTTTGCTAATAATGTATCAATACAGGGACAGCAGAAATCGATATTTTGTTACAAAAAAGGTTTTTGTGCTCTGACTTCAGAGCATGTTGATCCTTTTTCTGAGCAAGAATCCTGACATTCCTTCACTGTCCAAATGTGTTTAACTTTTTTTTGGCAGCAATAAACATGACAGTTTACTTATTTTAATTTAAGACATGTTTTATTTTAATTAAGTTTAAAACTTTTTTATTTAATGTAAAATTATATTTTGTTTTAATTTACTTTCAAATTCTTCAGTTGCTGAAGGGGCTGCATAGTTTTCATAAACTGCATAGTTCAGAATAGCTATAATTGTACCAGATGGTTGATTCAGTTAAGTTGGACTAGACTGTAATACAAACCGTTCAGTTTGTCAACAATAAAACTGAAATGAGAGAAAGACTGAGTGTGAGACTTTGATATTAGATAAAATGAATATTGATAAAGTTTACCTTTATGTACAGAATCTGAATATCGAAAAATATTTTAAAAAATGCAATAATATCGTATCGTGCGTTAAGTATTGTGATAATATCGTATCGTGGGATGTATGGTGATTCCCACCTCTACTACATTTCCTCTCGTCCTTTGTATCATCTGTTTACAAAACTTTCTGTAATGCATTTATGCCACATTTTGACAATTGTAAAATGTCGTGTTCATAGAGCTGGGCGATACAACGATAACGATATGTATTGCAAAATAACTATAGCTAAGCTATACAACAAGGAGAGGTTGAGAATTTCCTTTCAGTTCTCAGTTTATTTGATATTGACAAAAGTTAGTCAATTTTGTCTGTTCTTCCGTAACACAAACTAAGATTTATTTTTAGAATTAATATTTTGTTTCTAAGTGGAATTGACAATTTAGTAGTCTGCTTTGTTTGTTCTATTTTGAAACGTAAACGCTTTAGCGGCTGCCTTTTGTGTAGTTTGCAATATTTGCCTTTATTTATCTGAAAAAGTCTCATGTTCCTTAAGTACCCTGTTGAACTTATTATGGGAAATAAATATTGAAATCAAAACAAGCTGCTGATTATTTCACATTTTACTTGTGAGCAACGGCACATTTAAATCTTACAAATATAGCTATTTGGCTTATATCGTGATATATATCGTTATCGCCTGAAATGAAAAAAACATATCGTGATATGAAAAAATCTTATATCGCCCAGCTCTACTTGTTCATATTCTGATCATCTTTAAAACAATCCAATTTCATTCTGAAGCTCACCGTGGAAACATTAATAATCTAAAGTACACTGTATCTTTTTGGTGCTCTAACTAATAAGGAGAGTTCAGTGACTAAGAAGCACGTTTCCCCCGTCGTTGCTGCCTGTAATTCCAGTAGGTATTGTACCAACATGGAACATCCTGTTTTTTCTCCACAGAAACTCTGCTGGGATTGGAGAACAGGACCAGAGCACTTTGTCTTTGTGGATTAGCCACAGACGCATATGTTTCCATGGAGCAGGTCAGGCTAACGAAGGGCTTTCATTCGCTTAATACCCTCTCTCCCTCTGTAGCATGAGTATTAATCTGGGAGCTGAGGGACTTCAGGAATAGTTATTGTCCTTTAAGCTCAACTATAACAGCATGGACTTAGTGGATAATAACTACTCCAGGGTCAGCCAAATTTTGATTTCTCCTGTGGCTGTTGAAGTCATTCTTCATCTGTGGATGTGTTCTAGAAACAACCCTCCCCATAAAACAGCAGCAAGGGGTGTATTGCGTTGCGTTTTTGACATTCCACTGCGACTCCCTGAGGATAAACTGGAGGCTCTGAGACTGGACTGGTGCGATAACAGCAGCAACAACTATATTTCCTGTTATTGAGATGTGGACAGAGAAACAAGGGACTGCTGTGGCCAAGGGAAATTTTAAAAAATAAAAAATAAATGCTGATATATTTCCTTACTTCAGTAATCGAGAAACAGACCCACTTTGTGGAGAGATAAGAAGGTTATCAAGGTCAATACTAATGCACATCAATGTTTGTGTACTTTCAGACAGCTCAAACAAACCCAGTAGGCAATTGCTGATACAAAGCCACCAACTGAGCTGTGCTTTCCAACGGACAAGAGGTTTTGTGATTGAGTTACCTACAAAAGTTAATTATGTTTTATTAGGATGCATACTGAACATTTCTCACCAGTGACTCACAATTTCTTAAAAATCAGGGAGGAGAATAAAGCTGAACCTGCCATGTGTAGTTCTGACAAGTCTATTTGGATACCTTTTGGTAATTACACTGCAATGTGCTTCACAGCGCCAACAAAACAAATCAAAACAGGTATAACACCACTCTACGATACACAATATTCCCTTAACAGTTGCTTTCAAGGGACTGATTTAAAGTCAGATTCGAACAACAACAAGCAGAGCTGGGCATGACTGCACATTTAAGGTCAACTGCATCGCATTCCAGCTCCAAAGCAGCTGCAGGAGCTGATACGTGCAACACAAGTCACCAACACTGGGAATACTGAGAATCCATGTTCAGAAGAAGGCGCCGTAAATGCTGCAGAACAAAAACAGCTAACGGGCATCTGTGACTCGCGCCTGATTTATGCAACAGCACGATGAAGCCACAGCAGTGTTAGATAGATCTTGGAAACTCTCTGATAGCACCTGTCAGTGAGCCGAGTGGCTTCTCAGGGTTAAGAGAAGAGAGGCGGTATTTCATCTTGACAAAAAGAATGCAGTGTGTGGCTTTCAGAGGAGAACATGGAGCCTCGGTTTTTAGCTCAGGAAAAGGGTTTTTCAAAGCACTAACAGTACCCAAACAACAGACTCAAGTGGACAGAAAGCATCAAATTCCTCAAAGCTAAGTGTCAAATATAATCCCCTACCAGACCAGAAAAACAAGCCATTACTGGCAAATTTTTCAGAAGAATTGTAAGAAGAAAACTCATTGTAATCTGTGTGCCACAGAAATCCCAATTTGATTTTGAGTGGGCCACACACTACATCCATTGCATAATAACCAATAAAAAGCCCTCTAAGCTGATTCTCTTTCTGTAAATATGTTTAAGTTAAACCCTAACTTTTCTTTAGCTTTACAAACTTGATGAGCAGTCTGACATATCTGAAGTTAAATATTATATGATATACATATATATATGAGCAGTTTTTCCACACTGCAAAAAATACAACTGTATGGAAGCAAATAAAAATCTGTTAGAATGGTTCCCACACTTTGTTTGACACCACGGACGTAAACCAAAAATGAAAGCAGCCCTCACACAAACAACCTGGTCTGTGTTGGTACAGTGCATCAGAAGTAGACATCGGTGTTCATGTTGGCTTCCCACAAGCCCAGGATGTTCTTATTGCTGTATAACTGTACTGCTGTGGTGACAGACCTACTACTATAGAGGAAGTGAGAGGAGAGGTTTCACTGGGTTTAAAAGAAAAAAAAAAAAAAGAGCCACCAAGGGTTGTGACGCACCATTAAGTCTGCTCTGCAGTGTCTGCAAAAACACTCACTGCAGAGAAAAGTCACAGGGAGGGGAAGAGACTCCAAATGCAAACTCAGCTTCAAACTGACTGCAATGTCCATTTTACCCCAGCAATAATTCAAATTACAAACACCGTATTGTGCACGAGTCATAATGTCACACAATACAAAATTAAAAGCTAAAGAGGTCCGCCGTCTGTGGCCTAGTTTAAAAACATCAAGGGGTTACTCCATTAGTTTTGTCCCATCTTCAAAAAGCACACTTGGGTTATCTGGGGCTTACAAATGACATACAAGTCAGTTTCACTATTATTACCGTTTCCCCCCTTTGGCTGCGTGTGTACAACCAGGTGTGGGTACGGGCCATCTATTTATAGCCATCTCTTTGCCTGCTGCTCAGTCCAGCCTGTGCTAAGGAGATTTAGTGTTCCTGCATCGTGGTTCTTGTCCGTGTCGAAAGCTGATTTCCATTTAAAGAAAACTGCACCTGCAGCACGACACAGTGCTGAAGGGAGGTGAAACTACAAACCAACTTCATGCAGGAATTTAAATAGATAATTAAGAAAAAAGTACATATTGCCGACGTTATCGGCACAGTAGAGCCGTTTGTCTAAAACTGGTGGTTGTATAATCAGAGCGAGTGCCTGCAAACGTGTACTGATACCACATTACTGACAAGCAGCAGCTGAGGTCAAAGCACTGCTGAGCAAAGCATCCATTGGGCTTGTTTTTACAGAGCAGTTTGCCTCATTCTTTTCTCCATGTAAAAGCAAAACAGGTCTCACTTAAATGACAGACCATTGCTGTGACAAGTGAATCTGATTCATGTTACAGGCCCAGAGTTGTCATGACACCACAGCAGGAAAAGACATTACACCATAGGGGTTTAGTCAGTTCTGTTTTCCTGTGAACAAACTCTTACATCAACCAATCTCCTGCCCCTGCAGCTCTCCAGCAAGGACAGATTAGTGAATATGTGAGGCTAAATGCCAAAAAAGGGTAACGGAACAAGTCCAAATTTGAGGGATGGAGAACACAAATCGCACTAGGAACACTTCTAAGACACCCATTTAGAAAAGTGCAAAAAGAAGAGAGGAACAAGTAAATCCATTCTGTGCACTTGACACAGGCACTCGTGGCTGACAGTGTACAAAAAACACTAAAAGCAAAGCAGGGCAGTGAATTTTTTATGCTGCAAGCAGACTACCGGCACAAAGACTGCTGGGACTTTCAGTTTGCCATAAAAACACAGTCTTGTTGTACATTCAGCTACCAACAAGTGTGCACAGTGGTTCTACATCTTACTGAACAAATGAACAGATCTTAAACCACAAGATGACAAGCCACATGAGGCAGTCAGCTGTATCGGGGGGGCTGCATGGCCCATGAGTGTGAGTGTTCCTTGCATGGGTTTGACCTCCTAATTATCTACCAAATCTAAAGCTGAGTGGGAGGCATCCTTTAGTGCCTTTTATCTGTCTCTTCACAGGATTACTTTGAAACGACCAAGCCTACGTCTGTAAAAACCTTGCGGAGAGGTCTACAAACCTTCCAAACAGGCTATTGAGGATGTTCTCTTCTAGCTACCCTACAGTTTATCGTTGCAGTTAATCATTGGCTTCTTCAAGACAGTAACACAAAACAGACTGCATGCATTTTCAATCTCTGAGCTACTCGCGTGCAAGGTGCATAATTCAGTGACTAACTCCAAACCTTTGAAGCAACCACCTGTGTACATTGCATAGCTGCATCTATTGCATACAAAATACATGTGGACGGGTGGTGTACTGCGAGTAAAGATAAAAACACTTACCGCCATCACCAGCTCAAAGGGATGCTTGTACACCCGCACAGGTGACTGGTATTTCTGCACCATGATTGGGATTATGCCAACGATCTGAACAGAAGAACAGAAGATCAAAATCAATCAGCAGTGATTACAGACATTTGGGGAAGAAATCTAAGAAGCGGGGCTGTATCTGAGTCATTCTTTAGAATAACCACTTGCTAAGTGCTAAAATTACAGCATTATAGCTGCATCTGGTCCTTCAACGAGAGGCTCGATGTGCAATTAGGATGAGCTGTGTTTTGGCTGACTGATGGCGTGATGCCGAGTGAAGCCAGGTGCTGCTGCTGTGTGTGTGTGTGTTTCCTTATCTGAAGGGAACTCTCCTGACCAAGGACCTCGCTGATCAATGGATGCAGCATTTCTTACTACTTTATCGCATAAGCAGTGCTGCTGCAATGGCTTATCACTGCAAACTACAGGAGTATAACTATGCTAACATCAGCTGCACATGACAGCGCTCTAACAGGGTTTTTCCTACCCATCAAAAATGTTTGTGCACAACAGAGAAGCTTTGGGGTTCCAAAGGAAAATCACCAAGATGGATAAAAATATATTTTAGTCCAGTTCAGTTTTAATACAGGAAAAAAATCCTGTCTATTTAAATATAAAACAGCAAGGTAAGGTAAACAACTAGAGCAGTGGTGCATCAAATATGCAGCCCAGGGTATTTCCACTTCTTTGAACTGTAACTTACAGCTGTGACATGAGGAAAACCTGAGATTTCTCCCACTGTCTAAAAAAATGCTTAAAAAAATGAAAGAAAAAAGGATTTAACAAGTACTAACTAATGATATCTGGCATTTGTTTTTCTGGGGAGTAGTGTAAGAGGTCTTTCACATGGGCTAATAGTTGCAGTTTTTTTTAAAAGTTTGAATCTGACCCAGGAGTTGTGTTATTTGTCAGGTCCATTTGAGACCCACAAACTGGGTGTGACACTCCTGACCTAGAGCACTAACACAGAGAGAACTGCACGAGAGTCAATTTAAATAAAAAAAAAATAAAATTAGTACAGATCAGTCCCTTGGATTTCATGTGTTTTTGCTCAGCGTGTTGCTACATGTCTGTAACTCCTGCTATGCTTTGATGGGTATATGCCTGCAAGGAGGGGTGTGAGCCAACGTCCCTGCACTACTTAATAAAGGGATCAGGGCGGACAGACTAATAATAACCAGTCTAGGTCACACAGGATACATACTGCTACAGTATCCCTTTGCTAAACACCACATGTCTTGACGATTGCTACTGCAGTACATAATTACCGTCATGCTTCAGGATCTGTTGGCAACTTCAAAGACACAAACAAGACAATTACTTCAGAACGTGCTAATTAGGAGACTTCAGTGACCGATATGCCCGTTAAGTTTAGTACCCAACCATCTTTACTGATCGCTTCCCACTGATTTCAAGCAGCCTCTTCTCACGGTTTACTCGTTTTTGTTTTTTGTTCTAGCTTGTTTTGGTCTTCTGCTTAAAGGAACTATTTGTAACGTCACAGTTTTAACTAATCCAAAACTGACTTTTTTGTCCTCAATTTTCAACACTTTTAAAAAATATTAAACAAACATTTTTTTTTAAAAAAGATGGGGCTTTCGGTACTGACTCATAGTGGTTAACAGCATTTGAAACGACGGTTTGCTAGCTGCCACACAAACAGCTCGCTGATACTAGCCGCGTAACTACTGCTAACTTTATAAGTCGATATTATCTTGACACACATCAAATTAACGCATCTTACCTGTGATTTAGAAAGGTAAAGAAATGTTGTTAACAGGTTGATTCTTGTCAGTGGTCGTTGCTTCTGTGAGGGCTATCCGACGGAACTCATGCCATTTCCCTCTTCGGCTCTACACTTCTCCGGCTCCAGCGGCTAACAGCAGTTAGCTTTGTTATGCTAGCTGGCCATTAAGCCGGAATATTTATCAAACCCTTTGGCGAGTCCTCGTCAGAGCCTCACAGCGACGAGCATCCCAAGATCAACAAACTGAATATCCCTTATAGCTCGCTGTTAAATCACGCCTATAAGTAGATGGTGTTTGGACACAGGAGACGGTCTCCCTCCCTCGCTGTCATGCCTGTGGTGCCGTCGCTCCTCCCCGTTTTCTAAGCTCAGTTTTTTTCCACCTCTTTCATAAAACCCGCAGCGTGCCCGACCTCTCCTGTTCAAGTGAAGGACACACAGCAGAGGACAGTCAGCATTATCATTGCAATTCTGAAAACATTAAATAAAAAAATAAAAATAAATGCTTCTCTGCTTTTACGTTTTACATTTTAGCTCTAAATATTGGGAGTTTTACGGTGCAGCAGGTGAAACGAGCTGTGTTAATCTGACAGATGACGCTGCGCTGGTTGCATAAGCTGTAAATGCCCCTTATGGGCTGTGCAATGTAGTTCATGTTCTCTGCAAAAAAATGATAATTCAGTTGACATGAGGACGTTTTTATTATTATTCTGATTTGATTCTTAATTTAAAGTTTACGTAGATCGGGGTGATTAAAGAATTTTCAAAAGTGTTTGTGTGGGGGGTAGAGGGGCACAAGAAATTTGAATATTTGATCGTTCACTGACATAGAAAACATATGCAGGTGACAGGTAAAGGGCCTGGTTTACTCTAACTGCCTATGTGGCTCTCACTCTGCCATAGAGGTCAATATATATATAAGTATGAATGATTATTAGGAGGATGTAAAGAAAGAGAGGACAAAAAGGAGGAACTTATGTGCCAAAAAGGGGGCTACCACCTTATCTGTCCAGATTAGTGGTGTTTCTGTTATGAGTTAGATCATGTTAATTTGTGAGTGCAAACAGTGTCCATACATATTTTAAGTGGCTTATATAGCTTAAATTTTTAGAGTTTTTGAGTTTAATTACTTTTACTTAGTTGTCTACACGCCCTGCGACAGACTGGCGACCTGTCCAGGGTGTACCCTGCCTCTCGCCCTATGACAGCTGGGATAGGCTCCAGCGCCCCCCGCGACCCTGACAAGGATAAGCGGAAGCGAATGGATGGATGGATAGTTGTCTACACTTTCTGGCCTCATCCTGAGAAGTTTACCCTACAAAGAAAAGTTGTTTGGTGGTGGTCTCTTACAGCTGCTTTACGTGTGTAGTACTAACAGCATTGTGTAATACTAACACAAAGACGTAAGATCAGGCACTGTCTCAGCGACGCTGCAAAATAATGTTGTGAATACATTACAGTTATTTTCCAAAAAGTCACTTTTCACCAGCCCAGCACCAAAGTCATTTCTATTCACCTGAGCCAACTCATGTCCAAATGATCTGAAATGTACATTTCAGATCATTTGGACATGTGTTAAATATGGAACTGCTAGGAAATAAAAAAGAGGAAGGAGGACATGCTATGAAGGAGGACATGCAGAAGGTTGATGGGACAGAGGAGGATGCAAGGGATGGGGTGAGATTGAGGTCACCTCTAAAGGGAGCAGGGGGAAGAAGAAGAACTCAATTAGTTGTTTAACACATTAGTTAATGAAGATAAAATTAAGTCAAGTCAAATCAAGTGGCTATGTAGTCATTTCAGCCATGTACAGTGGTACAGTACACAGTGAAACAAGACAGCGTTCCTCCAAGACAACGGTGCTACATATAATAGACAGTCCACACAGAACTACATGAAGTGCAAGTGTTCAGGTGGGTGAGGCCAGATGTAGGTTCAATTCAATTCAATTCAATTTTATTTATATAGCACCAAATCACAACAAAAGTCGCCTCAAGGCGCTTCATAGATACAGAGAAAAATGTAGGTTGGTGGTAATGGCGTCCTCTGTTGACCGGTTGGGGCGATAGTCAGTGGAGTGGCAGCAGGGTCTTAATGAGCCTCATGACGAGCCTCTGGAAGCACTTCATCATGATGGGTGTGAGTGCAACGGGACGGTAGTCACCGAGGCAGGACACAGAGGACTTCTTTGGCACAGGAACGATGATGGTGGCCTTGAGGCACATTGGGAAGACAGCAGTACTCAGGGAGTATAATACTGTCACTAGTTTATGAGTAGTAGAAATGCAAATAATCATGTCTTTGTCTGCAAAATAGAGTATATAAAGAGTTACAGGACTCTCTCCCAGACCACAGCAGGAGCTTCACACACTGGCTCATACTCATAATCAGTGTTGGTCAAGTTACTTGAAAAAAGTAATCAGTAACTAATTACTGATTACTTCCCCAAAAAAGTAATCCTGTTACTTTACTGATTACTTATTTTCAAAAGTAATTAATTACTTAGTTACTTAGTTACTTTTTAAAAACACGCTTTACACCCTGAATAGGTGATAAAGTGATAGATCTTTCAGCCAAATTCTACTTTTTCTACATAATCCATCATACAAAATGTAATCAAATGGAAAAGTCTCTTTTTAAAACTTGTTTTGTTAGTTTTAATCTTTTAACTTTATGCATGAAGCAAAAATTTAATTATATGCACCATTCTCTGACTGGAAGAAATTTGTTTAACATTTAAACTTATTTTCTGCACATTCCAGCACATAAAATAAAATATTTTTTTGTGCTACACTCACTCTTTCAAATAGATGCAAGTAAAACACAGCAGAAAATAAATAAAGTCAAAGACTAGCGGTCCTCTTGCTCTATTTTCACCGGTAAAGCAGGAGTCAGGCAGGCGGAGGTTTACCCTGGTGCAGGTGTGCCGCAGTGGTCAGTGGAAGGATACCGCAGCTTCTCTGTGAATTTCCCATTATGTTGTTGCGCACTCGGTGCTAGCTTGGAAGTTTAGGGGTTTTTTCGCTTTAAAAAGAAGTTTTCTTCCCACGCACAGCGGACACTAATGTTTTTGTCACTTTTTATGGAATCAAACTCAAAGTAAGGTCAGTACTTCCACGCTTTAAACGCTGCACGCTCATACTCTCTCCCGCACTCGATATATGATCCATTGTTGATCTGCGCACAGCTGTTGTCACCAACGTTGCACTCGCTTACGTCACTGTCATGAGACATTCTCGCAAAAAATCACAGTTTTAGTAATGCGGTAACGCAGCGTTCCTACGGGAAAGTAACGGTAATCTAATTACCGTTTTTGCAATAGTAATCCCTTACTTTACTCGTTACATGAAAAAAGTAATCAGATTACAGTAACGCGTTACTGCCCATCTCTGCTCATAATACAAGTCAGAGCTTTACATTAAAAATGTTAAGTGTGTTTTCAAAATTGGAGTTTGGCAGTTCATGTTTTGCCATAGCTAAAATGACATATTTATACTTCCAATAGCATTAACATACTACAGGTCATGAAGAAGACCTTTGTAATTTTCATTGTCAGTGGGCTAAAGAACTTAATTAAAACATTCTAACAGAAATGAAAATGCTGTAATTTGATTCTTTTGATAAACTATGTAACTTGGATGGATGTGATGGTGGCGTGACCACAGTGCACACGTGTGATGTTGCTCACAGTGGTCCTGTCACAGTGCAGGGAAAGTAGGACCCAAATGCAGGACTTTCTGAATGGAGATGGTGCGTTTATTTACAATGAAAAGAAGCTTTAAAACAGTGCCAACAATCCACAGCGTCTGTGTTCTCTGAGCGCTCGTTCCTAATCCCTGTGGTAAGTGTTTAGTCCTCCTCGGTGCCTTTGTACAACAGTGTGCTGCTCCCACCACACGTTTCCACAATCCACCTGGAAACAAGGGAGTCCACAGTGAGTACTGTCCCATCCACTGGCCGACAAAAACACTTTAACCATTCCAACAGGAGAAGTTCAGCGACCACAGTAACTAGAGCAAGAGCACTGACTATGTTCCTAGTTTAACAATCTCGCGCTGGCTGCCTCTCCGATCCTCTCTTGAGTAGTGTTTCCTTGACGATCCACAACAGGTGGCTGATTACACCAGGTGTGGCTGGCTCAAAGGCTGAAGACTCTCCAGGCCTGGTATGGCAGCAAAACTCACACACCGCAACACACACACCCAAACACAGAGACAAGGAAACAAGGGACCAGGAGCAGATCACACCAACAAACAACAATAAACAATCCACATAGTCAGATAGAAATTATAATACTCATTAAACCCAAGAACAATGCATGAGCCCTGACTCAGGCCCATCAGGTCCATCGACCGCTCAGGGAGTTTGTGTGTTTGCTCAGACACATGAAACGTTAGAGGGAACATTATCTGCAGGAAGAGCTGTATTAGACATTCTTATTATCAGAACTGCTGTCTGAACTCTGTCATACCATCATCTTCATCACAGCTTTGGCACGCGTCTCTGGAGTTTGGAAGATCCTGAGGTATTCCTCTCTGACATCCTTCAGTGGCAGTTACATAAAGTACATTATATCTTATTGGCATAAATATTGTTCACAATGGGTTGATTTTTATTTTCAAATTAAGAAAAATTGTTGAAAAATGTCCAATTCTGTAAATGAAAGGTTGCCATCTTGCTGTCTTCTTTTCCAAAACTCACTGCAAAACTTTAAGGTTGTTTAGACACTAATTAAACCGTGTTTTAGTTAACAAATAAATGTGAAACTTCATGATATTAAATCTCATTTACTTTAATAAAACCAGTGTCTGGCATGAAGTTCAGTTTGTGTTTGTCTCCATCTAGTGTTTAGTTAGAATCATTACAAAACTGTTTGACTAAACCGTGTCGTCTTTTACTATTAAAAAAACTTTTTAAAGCAATTCTCGACCCAAAAATTCTGTCTGTAGTCTCAAAACATATTTTAACCTTATATGTTTGTATGTTCCCTATTTCCTCCAAGACAAGTGACCCAATCTTGATGAAACTTTAACTAAACAATGCCTAGGCCACTGTGAGTGCCAACATTTATAAGTTATACGCAAATATTTTTATATAAATTCCTCAATCATGTACCACTGACAGTTCAGCTGAGCACCAAAGACAATGTCATAGTATAGGATGGAATGTCAGATCACAATGGTGTCTCACAATGTATCATAATAGCATTGTAACTATGTATGTGTGTTTATGTTTCTATATTTAAAAAAAATTGGGGTAGTTCAAGACTTTTGCACAACACTGCTATAACTGTTAGATTATTTACTTTTTAAATTAACAACAAACAGAATAATTGTGAAATTAACAGCATCCAGACTTGGTGAAGAATTCTCCTGGTAGGCTAAAATCAATGCTGAAGGAACAAATGTTTCTGAATACTTAGGGAGCTCTGGAGTTGGAGGAGGACTCAGATTATCCGTGCACAATGAATTCTCTAAGGAACAGTCACTTATTTGTGGGATTTCTGCATCTTCCTCCTCCTCCACATCTAGACAGCAAGTCTGCTTACAGTTAGAGTCTGAGCATGTCATGCTGTCAGATGCCTTGTCTGTGATTTTTCTGCTGATATTCAAGATGCATTCAAAAATCTCAGTCACATTATACACCATTTGTATAATGCTCATACCTGTCACTGAGTCATGAGTTTTTGGGGTAGGAGCTGGCCCTGTGATACGAGCCAGCGACGTGTTGACTTTTTTAGTAATTTCTGCTGAAAACAGCTTTACTAATCTATCCGAGTTGTGGGACTTACCTTGTGCCATGGACAGGGCTTCACCAAAACAGTGATGAAGGATGTTTCTGAAGCTGGCTTGAATATTATTTTCTGTTACTCTGCAGCAGCTGCACCCATCCTGCAAACTTACCTTATCTCCACATGCATGATTGTGCCCCTTGGCAAGAACCTGAGGTTCTACAACCTCCAGGACCAAGGCGCTAATTTCTTCTATAATCGCATGGCACATGTTGGACAACAGAATGACAACTTTTGATCCAGGGTCACCATCGGCTAAGGACGCCCACTGACTAAAAGATGAAAAAAAGATAAATAGTTGAGAAAACAAACATTTAATCAGAGTATGTGTGTGTATTAGTGATCATTTTTGCTGCTTGTAAGTTTGATGGCTTTAAATGTGTGACTTACTCCTGTGAAACATCTTTCACATAGGGGGTGATGATTTTTCCAAGATTTTCCAGGGTCAGAAGAAGCAATTTCAAATGCCTGCAATCCAATTCTCCCATTTCCTCCAACATCTAGACAGAAATGGCAGTCAGGCTTTTAGAAATCTTTGACACAATAACAAAATGTTCTGCAACGGGATTTTAAAATCGTCACTGTTAAATGCTTTGCACTACAGTTCACTAATGAAATCCAACAACTGATAAGACAAAAATATATGTGTGATATGTCACACTAACAATATACAGTATATTAACAATTTGACATTTTATATAGCAATGTACTGAAGCTTATTTGATCAGGAATAAAAGTAATTTATCCAAAAATGCTAAATGCTCAACTTTGTTTTGTTTCCTTCGTTTTTGTTGTTGTTGTTTTGTTTTTTTTACCTTATCCGGTTGGAGCAACGAAATGATTTCCACAGATTTCCTTCTGTTCACTTCACTAAATTCTGTCATGTCTTTACCGTTTAGCGCAATTGCAAACTGCACGTTTTTCAAATTATTTCCAAGTATTGATTAACCGCTGAAACTTCTTCACGACGAAAGTCTGTCTACAGTTTGAATTCTCGGGTTCTAGATAATAAAGCTGACATCACAAAGCTGACATTCGATGAGTGCGTCACTCAACAGAAACCGCATTACTTAAAGTCTCTAGTGACATTATGATGTCAGCTGACTCCGGAGCATCCTCAGTTGGACTTGACATATGCCTTTGACACCATTTGACACGTCTGGCTCTGGAGTGGTTTCGGTCGTACCTCTCCAACAGATCTTTTAGTGTTTTTGCGAATCGGTTTATGTCACATTCTAAGGATCTGACATGTGGGGTACCGCAGGGTTCAGTTCTGGGTCCTATTCTTTTTCTTTTGTACATGTTACCTCTAGGACTTATAATCAGGCAGTTCCCTGAGGTGTCTTATCACTTCTATGCTGATGATATTCAGCTCTATTGCTCTTTTAAGCCGATGGAAGTCCATAAACTGTCCTCTTTAATTAAATGTTTAGCTTCCATTGAACAGTGGCTTGGTGACAACTACTTACAGTTGAACTCTGAGAAGTCAGAAACATTAATTATTGCCCCCGACAACCAGATATCTCTAATCAAACAGCATCTTGGCTCTCTTGGCTCATCTGTTCACCTGAGCCTCAGGTACCTTGGTGTGATCTTTGATTTTGCCATGTCCCTAGAACAACACTCTCGCCAGTTGATTAGGAATTGCCTTTTTCAGCTAAGAAACATCTCCAAACTGCAAACTTTTCTGTCTAAATCTGAGTTAGAAATGGTTATTCATGCTTTTATTTCATCTCGCTTAGATTATTGTAACAGCCTTTTTCTTTGTTTGAGCAAAAGAAATCTTGACCGTCTCCAGTTAGTCCAGAATGCTGCTGCAAGGCTTTTAACTAAGGCATGAAAAAGAGAGCACATTACACCAGTGTTACGCTCATTACACTGGCTTCCAGTACATTTTAGAATTCATTTTAAAATCTTGGCACTGACTTTTAAAGCTTTGAATTGCCCCTGCCTACATTTCTGATCTTTTAGAACCCCACGCTCCCTCTCGTAGTCTGAGATCATCGAATCAAAGGCTGTTGGTAGTCCCACAAACTCGTTTTAAGACCAGAGGTGATAGATCTTTTAGAGCGGTGGACCCCTGTCACGGCTGGGGAGCAGTCGTGTGGTGTATTGAAAAAAAGGATCCAAAATGCAGGTACTGGCTGGGGTGCGAGTGAGTGTTTATTTACAGAGGTGATAAGGTGACAAAAACAGGAAGAGCAGAGCGGGGAGTAAACAAACCTAAACTGGGAAAACGAAAGAACTAAACTAAACCAAACACTCACGGGAGGAGGAGCAAAATGCACAAAGAAAGCTAGCAGAGAGACACAGAATGAATACCAGTTAACACAGAGTAATGCAGACTGACATGGAGTTAAACAGACAACACGACAGAGAGCACAGGAAAACACAGGGCTAAAATACACGGGGAGTAATCAGGGAATGGGCCACAGGACGGAGACACAGCTGGGAGAAATTAGGCTAACGAGACAGGGGAGAGGTAAAACTGAACACACTGACATGAGACATGAACTTTCAGAATAAAACAGGAAACTAACAGACACAGAACCAGACAGGACACTGAACTTGACAAGCAGACTCAAGAGCAGACACAATAACACCATGGACAGACAGAGGGAACACAGGCAGGCATGAAACAAAAACACTAACACATAGCAAACCTAAACAAAAGACAAAACAAAATAAACGAGAACAAAGAATAATATAAAGAAACACAAAACACCGAGTCCTCAGACTCAGGACCATGACAACCCCAGGTTGTGGAATGCTCTCCCTCCATCATTACGTTGTCTTGATTGTATTTATTCTTTTAAAAAGTAGCTTAAGACTCATTTATTTAGATTGGCTTTTAATTAGATGTGTGCTGTATGTTTGATTATTAATGTATTTTATGTATTTCTGTTTTATATTACTGTGAAGCACTTTGTGGTTTTTATCCTGTGAAAAGTGCTATATAAATAAATTGATTTGATTTGATTTGAAGATGACGTGATATCTTCATGAGGGATACATTTGATATGTTTCACATATTATAGACCAACAAGTTATTTATAGCAGTTTAAATACAAGCAGTCAGTTTTTGGCAAATACTGGAAATCAGTTTTTGGCAGACAATCACTTTTTGGCACAACACCTGTCCAGCCAGCCAGAGAACCCCCGGCCGCCCGCTCCGATCGGTGCCCATGCAATCCCCAAAATGCGCTGGCATGATGTCGGGCAGCATGGGTGCGAGCAACTTTTTTTTGCCGATGCCCATGATGCCGCACCCACCTCGACGCAGCGCTGTAGTCCACATAAAAAAACCGCTGCTGTCTGTACCACATTTTTCTTGTTAAGGTAAAAGGTAAATTGTTCTGCAGTAAATCAATCGACCACCAGATGAAGACAAACACTGTGACCTCCACAAATGAATCTAAATACTTTGCGATTTTGTGACTGTAGATTCATCTTAAATATTAATAACTTATTGTATACTTAAGTATACAGTATTTAGACATTTACCCGTTTATCTCTATTATTTTCAAATGTTATAGCTGTTTTTGGCTTGAATTGTAAACAGAACAAGCACTTCCTGCAGCATACATCATTTTTGCCAACATTTTGAGGAGTTGTACAGACATGCTGCTTTGTGAAATGCTTCTTTTGTTGTGCTTTAAGAATACTTACCAGCAAAGATTCATTTTACTGTTAATGTTTAACTTCAAATCCTGTTGTGATCAGTATTTGTGGTTTTCAGGGTTTTTATGGCCAAGAACAGTGTTAACGTACACAGAGCAACCTTGACCGAGACTCTCTGTTGACACTGAGTCCAGATCAGTGCCCTTGTTGTTCAAATGTTAATAAATAAAGTGTTCTTGCAACTGCACAGTGATAAACCTCAGATTACTGCCTCTTATCACATAATGTAAATATTCAGCTTTTAGCCTTTTAAATAAAATAAAGGACATTCATACGTAAATGGTTTTAGTTTATTTACCACAAAATGCTCCAAAATAACATTATAAAACATCCTGTCGTGTAAAATTAAATGGACCCTTTTACTTTTAAACTAGTGTCAGGTTATATGTTGATTATAGTTCTAAAAGACAGCACACACATTATAAACACTTTCAAACTTCAGTTACAGTTTTTCTTTTGATTAATTACATTTAATTTTAATTATATTTTTATGTGGAGGCAGTCAGTTTTCATTGATTACGTTTCAAATTTGACCGCAGCATATTTTCGATATCAAATGCCCCCGGCCACTAGAGGGCCTGGACGAAACAAGACAAAAATGTAACTCAGTGTTTTCACACACTCAGCTCTTTATAGAAACACAGATACAAGCATGTTGATACTGTATTAATGTTACTGTGTGAATGTGATTCTATAAAACCACTTCCCAGGTATTTTATAGCTTAAAGAACTAGAGAAGTGAACTAGAGAAATGTTCCCAATGAAAAATCTAAAAGTCCTGCTGTACTCCACCATTACTACTTTACTACACCATTAGAAAGACAACATCTGACCATATTGCTGGCAGTTCACCCCACTGGCACACAGAAATACCCTGCAGGTGTGTACGAGAAAAGAGCAGCATGAGAGCAGGAAGTGGTTTTCATAGTCAGTTTCCTGTAGCTTTGACAGGAAACTGACTCTTAACTGTCAACAGCTTGTAAACTCTCAGGTAGCTGATACCACATGATGTTTATTTCTCACAGATATCAGTTTAGTGGTCTTACTAAAAAAGTAAGACTGGGTCCAGAGTCTTCCATACAATATTTTTCACATATATTTGACAAAAAAGATGTTGTCCTTGGTGGTTTATTTCATTCAAGTTACCAAGAAAACGAATCTTATTAACTGTATAGGGACTGGTGATTTATTAGATTCATCCATTCATTAAATATCTTCATATTACACATCTTGCCTAATATCACGATGGATTTCTACTACTTTGCAACATGCAAAACCACATTTCCCTTGCTCATAATGTGACTGACTGAATCTGACAAGTAGGCTTCCTTTGAGGTCAAGGTGGACAACCTAAAACACACATTTTATTATAACATCTGTGGACATTTCTTTGAGTTTCACACAAATTGAATGCAGATTTGTTTTATTTTTTTTTGACAGAACAGGAAGAACAGACGGCAGGAAGTATTAAATGAAAACACTGAACTTCTCTGTGTCATTTCATGAGGAAGCAAACAGCCCAGAGAGATGGGAGTAGTGCTGCAGCACAGCAACCACAGGCAGAGCAGCTAAGTCGCGTGTTGTTGATCAACGTTTTTGCAAGACAGGAAATGAGAAACAGACAGTTAGAGGAGATACAGACTACGCTGTCTTCCTTTCGCACACGCAGCAATCTCCAAAGCGGCGGTAAATTAGGAGGGAGACAGGTGAATTCTCTTGTGAAGGTTTTTGATGCAACCTTGAAAACAGAGAGAATTTTAGTTACACCCTAAAAGTGTGAAATGGGCACTGAGGAGAAGGATCCAGAGCCTGCAGCTCAGCCAGCATCAAAGGAGCAGGGATCACCTGAGAAGGAAAATGAGCCTCCACAAACATCTGA
Source organism: Neolamprologus brichardi (assembly GCF_056152115.1). Classification (NCBI taxonomy): domain Eukaryota; kingdom Metazoa; phylum Chordata; class Actinopteri; order Cichliformes; family Cichlidae; genus Neolamprologus; species Neolamprologus brichardi. Next base: position 33,254,291 of record NC_142109.1, on the reverse strand, counting down.
GACCAGCGACCCTCTCAACACATACAAGTGGCACACTGGCTCCAAGGGAACCCTCAATGAGCAGAAAGAAGAAGGAGAAGGAACACCGGCATCCTCCACATCTGCCATGGAAAAAATTCAGAAGGCCTCCAGCAACAAGTGGAGCAAGATGCAAAACTGGCGCAAGGCCTTGAGCGAGGACCCCGGAGAAAAGAATTCATCCAATGGAAAAAGCAGCGATGCAGCCAAGCCTGAAAAAGCCTCCGGAGGGACAAGAAAGAACCCCTTCAGGAGGGCCCTGTCCGAGCCTCCTGGGTCTCTGTTTGCAGCCCTCTCCACTGCCAATTCGGCTCACGCAGCTTCATCCTCTGCTGCGGCCACTTCTGCTGGCACAGACGCCTCGGGCGCTGCCTCCAGTGACCCCTCACAGAAAGGGGGCGGAGGGGCACTTTTTAAAAAATATCTTCGGAGTGTGTCCCAGAAGCTCAAGAAGCCAAAGCTACAGCCCCGCAACAGCACGCCATCCCTTGCAGGTAAGACTAGTACAACAAAAGTGCAGCGTACACACAAAGCCCTGCGCATTAAGGTCATTACTCAATCCAAATATTATGTGAAATATCAGAAAATGTTTCCTATTTGCGATCACACAATTTGTGATTTCCTGTTAAGTAGTTAGGACCATTTAATAACACTCAGCAGTAGGAGTGGTTTGGGTGACCTCTGTCAAAAGTGCATCTGGAAATTTCATCTGCAATGTTATTATTAAGACTATTTTAGCATCTGGCTCAGTATTAAACACATGTAGAAATAATTAAAGAGAGAAGCTGAGAAATAAATAGGCTTACATTATGTTAAAATACATTATAAATATAAATCATTTATAAATCACAAGTAAAAGAGTGGATCTCGGAAAAGTTACAGGTTATGAAAGTGATGAAAGAGTTAAATACAGCCAAACACCACTGAATGACTTTGACACTTCCAAAATATCTTAAACATCAGCAAACAATTTAAACAAAATGTTGTAAAGATATTTGAGCCATTACCCAGTAAAGTAAATGATAGTGTGAACTCGGATATTGTGACAAATCTGATGTCTATTGATGGCTATTTAAAGTCCCCTAACCTCAAGAAAGCTCTTTTAAAAGATTTGTAGATGCCACATTTACATCCTCAAATAAACAGTAAAAAATATCAGTACAAAGACAAAAGGAAAGTCTGTAACTGTTGGAATATTTTCTAAACAAACAGTAAGTATTATAGGCCGAGATTAAAACATTAGTAGTAGCAGCAGTAGTGGTAGTAGTAGTAAATCTCTGAGGCAAGTGTGGAGTCATTGGACAAGCTTAAAATCTAAGCCCTGCGCCCTTCAAGTCTATGTTTAAGGACTCTCTCCTTGTAGATAACAGATTTCTCTCCTTCTAAAAAGCAGAACCCAGACAATCGTCATTATCTCATTTCAGACATGAATCATTGCGAGACCAAAACCGCCAAAAGAGCAGAGAAATGACCCAGAAATTCAAAGCAACTGAAGAACTGCAAACCAGCACCCACACTTAACTAGATTCACTAACTTCCCCAGCGCTGAGACACAAATGCATACTAAGAGGTACATGGCTAAAAAATGTACAGCAACATAATGTGTTGTTGTGACACAGAAGTGTCTGTGCCCCTTATGTGAAAATGGTAGGGAAATCCAACCAGAAGCCTTCCTGCTGTTAAGATACAAAATATGAACTCTAGTCAGATTTGCACACATTGTGCAGAAACTAAAAAGGAGTGTCCTCAGACAGCTAATACAAATGATGTCTGAACATTTGTCTAATGAATCAGAAACCTCAATCCACCTCAGGACAGATTCAAATAGTTGTACCTATACTGAAGTTCTCTAGACGTCTTTCATCTCAGCTGACAGGAAGTGAGAGAAACATCTGCAACACACACAGACAGATCATGCAGGTGTGAGCCAAATGAGGCATGGCTGCATGGAGAAGATACCATATTTTATTATTAAAAAGAACAAGAAGAAAATATAATTGCTTTAAAAAACAAGCATTACTTTTCCTGCCACCTTCTGCTCTCCTGGGCTTTTATGCATGTTTTAGTGATGCAATATTATCTTTATCTTCTGCTGGCGTTTCAAGAACAGCGTATACTTGATAGTAAGATAATGTAAACATTAAGACGACATAAAAGCACAATGGATGTTGACATCGAGTAAAAAAAAAAAAAAAGACACAAAAAACCTAACGACAGCCCACAGGATGTGCGCAGGCCTTCATGGCGTGTAATAAAAAAGAGAGACCAATAGCGTCAGTGGCCAAGGCAACACCTCAAATGGGAGTGGCCAATCGCTGTGTGAGATAAGTGTCATTACCAAAAATCAAAAACAAACCAGCCCGGCAGCATACGCCTCCAGTTAAGCAGTATCTGTACATCATAAACAATTGACTGTCAGTTCTTCAAAGTGAGAGAAATCAGCACATATTCAGCATGTGATTACATGTGTATACTGACCTTACATGATTGATCAGTATCAAAATGTGTTTGTCTGTGCGATGTTTACTTGAATTGCAGGTTTGAATGAGGTTGTGCCGACACCAGCCGGACCCTGCGAACTCTCAAGACTGCAATGGGTCCCGCCTCAGGAGGTCCCCTTATGGGACATCAGCAACTGTTGCCTGGAAGATGGGCAGATTCTCATTTCCCCAGAGGAAGAGGTACCCACAGCTAACAGCATGTTATTTACACTGATTTCAAATCATGTTGTCATAACCACGGAGAGTAAAAAATGCCCGTTTTTGTGTGTCCGTCTTAGCCAACAATGTGGACTCGAAACCGTGTCAGCAGCTGCTTGTCCAACCTCAGCATGCAGAACCTTGTAGACATTGACACAGGTCCGTATACACACGTAAAGCGAACAAAATGATGTGCAGATTAAAATGCAATGAAGAGAAATCATCAAACACCCCCAGCTTAACTGCTACTGACATCAGCCATGACTATTGCACTATTTCCGCAGAAGACACAGAGGAAATAGCTAAATGTTTGTTCTTGGCAATGTCTGTAAGATCGCTTCCTCTGTGTTTTTTTTTCCCTCTGGGGAAGATAGCATCAAGACAGGGTTTTAGCAGTCCAATGAAAACTCGCAGAAAGACAGAGCGCTATGATATAGTCGGTATCTTCCATCCATGCAGTTTAGATATTTTGCTTAGAAGAGGTTCAGACACTGCACTGTGGAGGTGTTCGATCCTGCAGCGACTGGCCGGGTGACTCAATCGGCTCTTTTGAAGACGACAGAAAGGAAATGATAAAGACACAGAGGCTGAAGTAACAGGACTTTTGCACACACCTCTGGACTAAATGATAGGATTTAAACGCTGGATTGTTTGTGGTGGGAATTTGGGTAAGCAGCGAAAAGAAAATCGGACACCTGTGTAATCTTGTAATGAAACACATCAATATCGCTGACTTTAGATAAGCAAAAGAGGATATCGTGATCTCCAGTTAGAGATATAAATTTTCTGACTAAAAGGTTAAAATGTTCACACAAAACAGGAAAAATCAAAATGGAAACATTTACGTTTGTTCTATGTAAAGCTGCAGTACACTATGTGTTATTTAGTGACATATGTGCAATTAGTTAACTTTACTGAGAAAGGTCTAGCTATCAGATTACAGCTATAAACCACATCCTGAACCGGCTCATCTGAACCCATCTGGAAATATTAAAACCTTTTGCTTGATGTTTTTGAGAGTCTTCAGTAGAAATTATTTGTGTTAGATGAGTGAAAAAAAAAAATTAAATTAAAATTAAAAATTTTTATTAAAAAAAATAAAATGTTTGTTTTCATATCAGCAAAAAATCACAGGTTATTTAACCCCAGGTGCTCTCATATGACCTGGAAGTCACTTACCATAATGGAACTTAGCCAATTTTAATTGTATTAATATTCATGCTATTCCTGCTTCACCAGCGCACAATATCTGCTCTAAAGTTAGGCTGCCAACCATTTGATTTGATGCCTGGAAACAACTGACTCACAAAAAGGAAGAAATATGTAGAAGTACTGACCACAAACTCTAAATGGAAATAATCAGTACTGCCTATAATTTCATTTAGTTAAGCCAACTTGTCCTGCCAACACTAATGAAAAACTGACAGAGAATTTCATTTTCATCCCATTCCCTAGAATGCAGCCCCGACCATGGGGGCCAGCTTGGTCCTCGACCAAAGGCTCAAGATGGCGGTGTGAGGGTGAGTGCAGTATGCGCTAGAGACAATCTTTGCGCTAGTTTTCCTTTTCCTGTTGATACAACACATAATTGCCCAAATGCACTGTGTTTGCATTCTTCACCCGTAGGGACTGATCAAGCGACGTCTTGAGAACAAAGCCAAGAGGAATAGCAACACCCAGCTAAACCAACAGGGACTTAACAAAGGACGCAGGTAAAGTGCACTGCTGTGTTTTTCAAAGCAGATATACTGCACTCCATATCCACCTTTGGTCTAAAGTAACTTCTCTCATTGTCTTTCATAATTTAAGGCCAAACTCTTATCTTCAAAAAACCCTGCTTATAATCCATCTATCATGTTCTTAATCACTTCTTCAACAATAGACTAACCGATCAGTTTCATAGTAAACCTCACTAAAAGTCCAAGAAGCTTGCAAAGAAAGCAACTGGACGTCTTTAAGTTTTGGAAACTTAAACAAGTTAAGCATGACCTGGTTGACCTGGTTGAGAGAGAACCTACACACAGATAAAACCTCACTGAAGAATAATTCAAACATGTTGGCTAAAAATTTGGGGAAAATAAGACTTTGCAAGATGTTCTTTTTAAAAACAACCACAGTGTTAATGTAATGTCTCTGTAACGCTCTGCAACCTTCGGTCCTTCTTTGCCGTTTCTGCAGGACGTAAAGTTTCTGACTCGCGCTCTTGTTAAGTAGCTTGGATGCCTTCCGGTAGCAAAAACGAGGTGAAGGAAAAAATGGGCAAAACATTTATTTTCCATATAAATCGAAAGGTACAAAAAAATGCCTCTGGTGGGAGCTCCGTTTACATTCCCTCTATGTTACAACAAAAAAAACCATTAAAACGGCGACAGTCAGAAAACTGTTGCTCCACGTCCTGCTTGCTTACCTAACCTTTTACCCACACCTCTCCGCATGCGGGCCAAATACACACCCCCTTTACGACATCTATCAACACTTTACAACAACAACAAACTAACAAAGCAGGATTAATTTATGGAGCACAGCCTATTACATTATAACATAAAATGATCAAGATTATAATAGAAACTTAAAGATCATGACAAATACTTAAATATGGCATGATGTAACTGAGTAAAATATTGGCCTGGACTATCCAAGCTCCAACAGTCTCGATGGTAAAACAACCTGCAGGTAGTGAAAGTGTACATTGTGAGTACCTTTGACAAATCTCCATCTCCTTTTTTCGACTGAATTCTTCCACTGTGTTTAATTTTAAGGCTCTATGAATCCCGAGAGTCTGTGTCAATTCCAGTCAGTCCAGTGGGGACGCTAGATCTGAGTGCAGACACCAGCACCGTCATCAGACCGGTCCACAGCTCCATTCTGGGGGAGAAGTACTGCTTTGAGGTAGACTTTAAAGGGGCACTCCCATAGATTCATTAACGAGTACCGTAAAGTATTCCACGACCACTAACTGTTAGTTTCAATGTGTTATAGGTGATAAACTCTGAGAACACCCACTGCTTCGGCTGCTCCTCGGCTGCTGAACGTGACCGCTGGATTGAAGATCTGAGACGAGCTGCCCAGCCCAACAAGGTGAGCTTTCAGCCGCCGGTCCCACCGGTCACGCAATATTCAAATTGTGTTGTGCTACTAATAACATTCATTGTATTCACAGGACAACATCGAGCGCACGGAGAACTCGTTGAGTCTGTGGGTTAATGAAGCCAAGGATCTGCCACCCAAAAAGCGTTATTACTGTGAGGTACACCTGGATGGCACCTTGTTCGCCCGCACGACCAGCAGAGCTGTTGGCAAGCTCCCAAACCGTTCCAGCCTGGCAGCAGATGGCTCCGGTGGGTCTTCGGGAGGCCTGGGGGCCAGTGGAGGTGCGACTGGAGGGTGCCAACTGTTCTGGGGAGAATTCTTTGAGCTCGACAACCTGCCTTGTATCTCCCAAATCAGCCTGCACCTCTTCCGGGAAGAAGAGCCCAAGAAAAAGCGGCATTCCCGAGACGACTCCAGTCTACACCCTCTGGGAAGCGTGACCATACCTTTAGCTGACATTCGAGGGAGGACCTATCAGGAGAAGTGGTACCCCATCACTCCATATAAGGCGTCAGGCTCAGCAGGGAACAAAGAAGCTCTGGGGCCGCAGGCTTCACTCCGCATCAAGGCCCGTTTCCAGAACTTGCAAGTTCTGCCGATGGAGAAATACAAAGAGTTTGCCGAGTATGTGACTGTGGATTATGTAGAAATGTGCAGAAACTTGGAGCCACTTCTGAATGTGAAGGAGAAGGAAGAGCTGGCAGGAGCTCTGGTCCATGTACTCCAGAGCATCGGCAAGGCCAAGGTAAAGAATGAGCATAAATTAAAAAATTTTTTAATGCAATTTATGAATCAAACGTTATTTTTTCACAATATGTATCAAAAATACAACCGGAAGCATATTCAGACGTAAGTTTTTATTCCTCAGGAATTCCTCATTGATTTGGGCAACGATGAGGTGGAGCGTCTTGGAGAAAAAGAAGCAATGATCTTCAGAGAGAACACACTGGCCACTAAAGCTATAGATGAATATATGAAGCTGGTTGGTCAGAAGTACCTTATCGACACACTAGGTGGGGCAGATCAGTCCTAAAGGTGGCTGCTTGTATTCAATCGTACTGGTATTGTATGTACTGGGTTTTCCTGAACTCTATGCTTTCTTTTCATTGCAGGAGAATTCATCAACCGTCTATATGCATCGACTGAGAACTGTGAAGTTGACCCTCGTAAATGTCCTGCGGCTGAACTGTCAAGCAACCAGAAGCACTTGAGGGAAACCTGTGAGGAGGTGGTGCAGAAGATCATTGAGCTCCATGGGTGAGAGAAATCAGCTTAACATACAATAAATGATTTGGGCATCTCTCACATTCAGAGATCTCATACTTGACATGCTTCTTTCTACTAGGCCTTTTCCTGAAGAGTTAAACAGGATCTTCTCCAGCTGGGTGGAGGTGTGTGAAGACCAGGGCAAACCGGAGATTGGCCATCGGCTCATCTCTGCTTCCCTCTTCCTTCGTTTCTTGTGTCCTGCTATCCTCAGTCCTTCCCTTTTTGGTCTGACGCAACCGTACCCGGAGCCAAACACCCTGCGTACCCTTACGTTGACAGCCAAAGTCATCCAGAATCTGGCCAACTTCACCTTGTCAGTAGTTTATGTCACGTTTGTGCATTTGTTCCTGGGCAAATTGTTTGCTTTTGTTTGTTTGTTTTGGCATACTGAAAGATATAATCTGGGAATATGGATAAAGATATTTTTTGTTGCACCTGTACAATAACAATAAAGGGCCTGAAATAAATACCTAAAGTAAATTAAATTTGTTGTTTTTACTTAGGTTCGGGGAAAAGGAGGAGTACATGCTCTTCATGAATGAATTCCTGGAGCAGCACTGGGATGGAATGAGAGGCTTCCTACAAACGGTGTCGAGTGGAGACACTGAGATTGCAATGACGTCATTTGACGGCTATGTGGATTTGCCTCTGCGTTTGGCTGTGCTCCATGGACTGCTGGTGGACATCATCTACCAGAAGGACCAGGTAGGCAGGCAAACTAGTCCAGTTTGGTAGTTAGTTTTAAATTGTGTGACTCTTGCATTGCATGGCTCCACTAGCTAGCTTAACCACAGTGGAAGACAATTTATAAGCAGCTATCAGGGGGATACTTATAATTATAGAGTTTATATGAAGATTTCATTTCATTTATTTATTTATAAAGCACATTTAATAACGACAGGGAGTTGACCAAAGTGCTGTACAAAATAACAATTAAACAATGACATTAACAACAACAACAGGTAAGAAAATTAAAAGAAAATTAGGATAAAAGAATTGGTAACTCTCATACAGTTTCAAAAGCCAGAGTAAAAAAATATGTTTTAAGATGCGATTTAAAAAGTGTAACAGTTGGGGCCTTTCTAATGTGGAGAGGTAGATCATCCCACATTTTTGGTGCCACAACCGCAAATGCCTGATCTCCTCTATGAACCATCCTAGACTTATGTAAGGTAAGGAGCAGGTGATTGCTTGATCGAAGGGCTCTAGAGGGCGTATAAAGCTGCAAAAGGTCAGACAAATAGTCCAGTGCTTGGCCATTTAGCACTTTATAAGTCAAAAGTACGATTTTGAATTTAATTCTAAAACGCACTGGAAGCAAATGAAGGGACGCAAGCACCGGAGTAATATGTTGGTGTTTCTTCACACGAGTCAAAAGGTGAGCTGCAGCATTCTGTACAAGTTGGAGCCGGGCCAAGCTGGACTGACTGACAGCCACATATAGATAACTTCAGTTCCAAATGTCAGTTATACATGGTGTACTCACGCACTAATTCTAACCTTTAAGATTGTGTTGACAAGATGGAGGCTGTACAGGACTGTTTCCAAACGCTTTTGCTGTGGCCCCCAAGTGGACTATGGGGGTACTGCAGATAAAGTCAGAAGCATGACATAAATAGATAAATATTATTAGAAGATATTATTTTTATTTTTCTGACCCCCCCCCCCCCCCCAACACACACACACATACATTTTTTTAATCTGTCAGGTGACCTAAGTAAAACTATTGATAGTGAACTACAGATACAGAAGGAAATAATCTTATTCTTGTGATCAGATTTCTGATTAAAGATAGGGTTTGATTTTTGTTATCTAGTTACACAGATTTAAGAGATTCACAGCTACCCCTTTATCCCATATAAAGATTTGTAAACAGAATCCTAATTCTAACACTAAACACAGGAACTCCCAGAGAGCAGCCATTTGGCTTTTCTACGTTTAAAACCCGCCAACCAGCCAAATGGCAGGTAGGCTTTTAGCTAATATCCTGAACTGAACTGTGGACTGCTGCTTTTGTTATGTAAATAAGGTGGTGCTGAGCCGTTAGGGTTAGGGGTTAGGGTTGGCCTAACCCCTTAGGGTTAGGCTAGGGCTTAGGGGTTAGGGTTAGCCTAACCCCTAACTGTGAACTTCCTTTCCTGTTGAGGTCAATGAAATTGTCATCTTGCGGGGTTTACTAGGCTGCTGGTCAGCAAACCTTTGAAACCCACAGTATAACCCTAACCCTGCAGTATATTGCAAGGGTTATTATATTGCAGGTAATAACCCTTGTGGGTTAGCCTAACCCTAACCCACAAGGAAACTTGTGTTTCTGTTTGCCATCTTAGGGAGAAATCAACACACATGGGTGTATTTCCTTTGTTGCTGAGATTTATTGATAAAAACAGTACAAAAAAAAAAAAACAACAAACAAAAAACTACCATTTGTACACATATTTACAAATAATAATAAAAAGTGAGTGAGTACATTTCAACATTTTCAGCAATCACTCACTATCCTGGCACTGCCATGGTATCTGTAGTCTGCATTTACCACATGTGTATCTGTAGCAGTGAACACATCGCACAGTGGCATGATTGTTCTTGCATTTGTGTTTGACCTAACACATGGCTCTTTTTCCAGGGCTAGGTGTGGAGGGTTGTGTCCAAAGCAACTGTTCTTTTCTTGCCTTCTTCCCAGCCATATGAGAGTGAGCCAACTCTCTTGCAAATGTACTTCCCTTGCCAAGATATGGGAAGACATTGCAAATGTACTTGGATTTTAGGTCGCAAGCCACCCAAAACTTGATCCCAAACTTGTCAGGTTTACTTGCAATATACTGCAGGGTTAGGGTTATACTGTGGATTTCACAGGTTTGCTGACCAGCAGCCTAGTAGACCCTGCAAGATGACAATTTCATTGACCTCAACAGGAAAGGAAGTTCACAGCTTTTAGCAGCTCCCCACCCCCACACACTAACAAAGAGGCAGTTGGCAGTTAGAAATCGGCAATCATTCAGTAACAACCTAATTTACATATGAATTGATGCTAAAAAACTAGCCAATTTAGCTTCCACTTGGCTGACTTGGGCTTAGAAAAGCCTGGGACTTCCAGTGTAAATAGGTCACTGGTAGGTTAAGAGATTAAAAGGCCTTGTAGGTGTGTGTGGTGTGTATCACTGTGTTGTTTGGTCATAGATGTAGTTTTTCTCTCAAGTTTACCAGAAGCAATTATGTATCCATTCACTATATAAATATACTTATTTCATGCTTTGTGTATAAGTGAAGGTTAACATGCTACTTGTTTCTCCCTCAGGAAACAGTTGACAAGCTGCACCCTCTGCCTTCAATTCTGAACCAAATAACAGAGTCACTAGGCCCTGAAGCACCTCGGATAGATATTAACAGGTATGTTGATTTGTGTGATTTGTCTATCATATTAGTTCTGCTGCGTGTTACTAAAACAGTGCTATTCCTGCAGCCAAACAGGACACATCAAGCCAGTGTATATTCCTCCTAAGGACTTGAGCAAGTACAGCCCTCTCCAGTCGTCTCTCCAGCATATTCCTCAGGAATCCAAAAGCACACGTGACAACAGGTCAGTTTCAAAGGGGCACAGTGGAGGTCAGACACAGCTCCTCCCAATGTCAGTGTGGAGGAAGGACTCACTCAAGCTATTCAATTACAAATCCAGTTTGGGTCAGATAGATTTGATTTTTTATTCCATTTAGCATCCTTTGTCTGTGCATTTTAAACATGATACAATGTGTTCATTGGCATTTAAATAATTAACAATGATCCGTTTATTCACCGTGGATGTCAGGAGTCAAAGGAGGAAACCGATCGCCAGAACTCAGAGTGCCCCACACAGACGTCCGGCACAAGTAAAACGTGAGATGAAGAGGCAAACGAGCTCCGAGGCTCTGCCGACATCTGACCACGAACAGGAGGCGGATCCCAACCAACCACTTATCTCACCACCAAATACTGTGAGTATAAACAGGAACTGTGAACTGCCTGTAATAGCAACTGAGCTGCGCAGCTCATGTTCTCGTGTTTATGCAAAAAGGACTTCAGCTTTTCATACAGGACGCTATAGTTCATACTCTAAAGCCTTTACACAATAAACAGCCTTGGCCATTTTTAATAACCAAGCATGACTAGATTTTATACAGAAATACTATGAATCTGTTTTTGTTTATCTTATCTCTACTGTATCTTTTGTCTGCGAAAGAAATGTTGTAATATAATTACAACATTAAGTGTTTAAAGACATTACAAAACATAATTACATTTATCTTCTTCTTGCAAAACAACTTTACTCTATTGTAATAAAAGTAGAAAAAAATGAATAAAGTTACATCTGAGTCAGTTTATATATTACAGTGTGCATATGTCATATGATATGTCAGTGTAACAGCAAAATACAGATAAATTTGTTTCTAATCAACAACAAAGTACGGTTCTTATCACAGTCAGGCTGGTTTTTTTTATCCGTTGTTACTTCCTTTCTTTTGCTCAAGTTAAATCTGGATCAGATTGTTTCTAGATTTGTAATATTTAAACATTTTACGCAGAAACACTCAAAATATTCAGATTAATGGAATTCCTGAGAGCCGTACATTATTGCAAAACATTACATTGCATTGATTGGAAGTGGACAAACACTTATCCTTGCCACACTTGCCAGGTCCAAGTTTTATGAGTAGTGGATAAAAAAACATTTTTATGTCTAGGAATATCACAACAGCATACATAAACACAGATCAGGGGTCTTAAGTAGCACCTCTGAGTCTTCTGTAAGTGCACACATATTTTTTCAAGTTTCACCGAGAGGAATAACACGGGGAGTTTCTGCTCATGTTTTCCCAGAGCATCTCTGTCAAGCGTGCACCTGCACCGGTTCCCTGGATTAAACCCGGGGACCCCAACCCACCAGGCAGCCACAGCCGGCAACCGAGCGAGATCAAGACTGAGAATGAGCAATTCAGCTTACTGGATAAGGTATGTCAAGCCTCCTACATATTATAGTGACAGTGTAAAGTGTTTGCTTTCAATGCTACAGTTTATATGATGTCTACGTGTAATGACAGCATGCTCAGGAGCTGTCGGAGCTTCGCCTGGGCATAGAGCAGGTGACGGAGCGCGAACTGGACATGGCTAAGCGCCTGGAGGACTTCATCATCCAAAGTCAGGACCAGAATGCAATACTGCAGGAAGAGGTCAACGAGCTCAGGAATGTGCTGGCTATGCGTGAGGAGCAGCTTGCCAGCGCCACCTTCAGGTTAGTCTGTGCATTAATGTGTGTGTGTTCCATTTGAAAGTAAACACAAGGTGTGACTAAAGAAATTGAAAAAATCTTTATCCAGTTTAAATTTGGAGGATCTCATACTTTAAACCAGAAGGTCGTGCATCTCTGGACAGTGTTGAGAGCACCTACTATTTTAGATCTCTCAGTGACAGTCATGTTCGATCAGCTTGCACTCGTGCAGTGGGATCTCCCTCCATGTGTCAAAATCTTCTGACCTCTGAATCCTCTTTCTCACACTACACAAAAAGCTGCACACTTGTAAATCGTGCTCATGCACCGCTACAACTGCTCCAGAGCACTGGCACCAAGGCATCATCCTGTCTTCCTTAAAGTACTGCACCTAAATTCTATAGCTACCTAAGATTTGATCCCACAACGAACCAATCAGTGTTGAGCACACACATTTAAAAGCACACTCTATCTGAGCTCGTAAACTGTGGACTCTTACTTACTACAACTAGACGCCTAGCTTTCATCAGCATTGATTATTCTCCACATTTAATTCATGTCAGTTTTAAAAAGTGTTTGGTCTCTAGAAAGGTCAAGACCGAGGTGACCACACGCAGAAGATCAGCCAAAATTGAAATCAGGAAAGAGTTTTTAGATTTGAGTTTTTTATCGATCAGTTCTCAGAACGTTTTGATCACACCTCATATATTCTGTTTTTAAAGCATGCATTTTGTTTGTGCTTTATCCTGTTCAATCTGCAACCTCAGTGTTTCTCTCTTAACAGCATGTCTTCTTATCTGTGTGTTTTGCAGGCTGGGTGTGATTGAAGAGGAAAGGGAGGAAGATGAGAGGAAGCTGAGTGTTGCCATTGCAGCAGCCGAGAGAGTGAATGTGCTGGTAAGTGAGATGAAGAAAGTCCACTGTCAAAGAACAGTGCTTGTAAATAGTTCACTTCAAGATCCACATTTTTATTCTCCTGAACCCCACAGAGCAGTGTGCGCTGGTGCTCCCTGGTGGGCTATGATGGTACTGCAGGTCACCTGCCTTGATTTGATCTAGAGAGTATCCGGTATTTTGTCAGTCATCACGAAGGAAGTCCTTATTCTTAGCCTAATGAGTTGATCAGAGATGAGGTTTAAGGGTCCAGTGGGATGCAAAAGATTTTCGCATTTTAAGTTGAGATAGAAAAATAGAACCAAACCACTGATTTTTAAAATTTTCAGAAATCAAAAACTTTCTGGTAAAAGAATTTGTGTCCATAGAGAGAACGCTAACATAAAACAGTTCACTTAAATTATTAACTAGTAACATTTAGTACTTTTATATATAATTATAAATTTAATGATTTTATTTTCTGCTCTGTTCTGACCTGTGCAGCTACCGCAGGCTTTGGAATTTAGCCTAGGAATACCTACTTTTTTACGCTCTATATGCAATTTAATTTAATTTATGAGCCATATAACTGTATGATATTTATAAATGACACTTTGAGTCATGCTACCAGTAGAGATGGTCACCTCTCTTTGCAAGCCCAGTGAAGGAGTGAAGACAGCCAGAACTGGCTTAGAGCATCTCAGTCCAGCCCTAGAGGTCCTTAAATTAAAACGTAGCAAACTAAAAGGCAGAAATATATTCATTAGTCTCTTAAAAACTGTAATGGAATCTGCTATTTAATAACAGAGGGTGCAGGTTATGTTTACTATGCAGGCAAACACAGTCTGCCTCAAATCGTAGAAGCTACCTGTGTTACCTTAATCATCAGCAGTCACTGAATTCTCTGAGATTTGTGATCATTTCATAAACAACAGTGTATTTTACGCCTGATTAAATTAAACCCTCAAAATATTTAACAGAATGCCGGTGACTTTACTTTAGGGGAATGCCAAAACCTTATGCAGGAAAAAGCCCGGGTCACTGCTGATAGATAAACATCCTCTGCATATTTCAAACACTGCCTCTATTGTTATCAGTAGGCTAAAAGATTACAGTTTCATATGCTGTAGACCCATAAAAACTGAACATTTAAAAGCAGTTAAATGCAACTATGCTGATTAAGTTTTATAAGAAATGATCTGAGAGTGGTTTAAGTGTATTTGATGCCCTTTAAACAAGCTAATTTGTGTTTCTTAACCAAATATGTTCCCTTTAAGGTACTGGATATTTAAAGTTTAGCAACAGTGGATGATTTCAGCATATTAACCGCTGTTTTTAATGTGCTCACACAGGAGGAGCAGTTTGCAGGTCTGCTAAGGGACCTTCAACAGCTCAGCGAGGCGTACAAGAGCAGCCAAAACAACACACAGCATCCTGAAAAACCACTCAACACCACCTGAACCCCGAGAAAAAGGGTTACGCTTTGGGCTTCACAGTTTTTATACACACACACACACACACACACACACAGCCTGATGCCACAATCATGAATTCCTGGTTAGATATAAGTTTATTTTATAAAGATACCCATAATGAACTCCAGTTAAGGTGAACATGAAGGCTGTAGGATTTGTTCGCATTTCCTCTTTCACTGTATCTCTGCTTGTAAACCGTTCTTTTTAAATAAAAAAAAGCTGCTCCCCAATGTTTTTCTATTTAAGGACTCTATTTTGCATGTGTCATGGTAAGAGGTCTATTTTGTGTCTATTTTAATCAAGAATAATCACTGTAACTTGATTATGATTATGGATTTGTAGGGACAGGTAGCCCCAAAATCTATAGTTTTTCTTGCCTGTAGTCATAGACTGTATAAAAAACAGGAGAGCCACTATGATGTTACCCATTGGTTAGTGAAGAGTGTTTTCTCTGTCACCATCTCAGTGTATTAAAACTTGTGGAAAAATCCACCACAAAGCAGGCCAACCAATCAAACAGAAAAGTAATACAATTCTAACAGAAAATGAAAATTAAAAAAGAAAAAAACAAATGAAGAAAAACACTTTAAAATTGGTTTGTAAAAATTTTAATGTGCAAGAACCTCCTGCCTCCAGAAATCTGCATTAGTAAACTTTGCTGTCCTATAACTAAATCGTAGTTTTAGGTCAGATAGCAATGACCAGTGTTGGGAAGGTTACTTTTAAAATGTATTCCATTACAGAATACAGAATACATGCCCCAAAATGTATTCTGTTACGTATTCTGTTATGTTACTCAATGAGAGTAATGTATTCTGAATACTTTGGATTACTTAATATATTATCATGCTGTTTACAACTACATGAATGTACTATTGCTGTGATTTATTACTGTTACTGAAGGTCTGCGGCTCCGAACCGTAGTAAAGGGACCTCTGGCTAATACGGTGGGTTCTGTGTCGGCTCGTAGCCGAAAACTAGCTTTACTTTGTTGTCTGGGTCAACTTTGCTAGCGACAGACAGAGAGAGGCGTTGAAAGGCTGCTCCAACGGAACTTATTGTTTTTGGAGGAAAACACGAACACGGTGTACAGTCGAGTCTTAATAGCTTACTTACAGCTGGGCTCGTCAGGCTCTCTTCTTGGCTGCAGTGGTTATTATTATATTTACATGCTTCCAGCTCCCGTTTCTGCTCGATGACAGCTCGTACTTTTCCTTTTTCTCCCTCCCTCGCTCACAGACACATAACGTGTATGGCAGTCCATTCTCCCTGCAGCACGGACTACACTGCCTATGATGCTACATTCTTTAGAGCTATACCTGTAGCATTCTGCCTATTAGCTTAGCACAACAACAACAACAGGCGCTCTCTCACCCAGGAAACACGCAGAGAGAGAGCGTCACCCTGTAACCATGGCAACCGTAACGCTGCCGCCTGGAACAACAGAACGTAGCTGTCAAACAAAACCCAAACAGTCCTGACCCGCCACAATATGAAACAGGGAAGTACCGCCGTGTAATCCATTTATTTCAACAAAGTAACTGTATTCTAAATACCACCTTTTTAAACGGTAACTGTAACGGAATACAGTTACTCATATTTTGTGTTTTAAATACGTAACGGCGGTACATGTATTCCGTTACTCCCCAACACTGGCAATGACAAAATATAGCCTGGTAAAGACTACAGTATACATATTGAATTTAGTAGTGGGTGGTAGTATAGAGCACGTGACAAGGAAAGGACAGCATCAGCAGACGGGTCAAATTTCTTTTAAGTGTACTTTATTTCCTTGCATGTCCATTCTACTATTTTAAAATAACCCCGGTTGTCAAAATCTCACTTGTTTTATACAGAATTTTACACACATCTCAATTTCATTATTCTCTACCATTAAGAGGTTAGACCAAAGAAGATAATCAAAACAAATAAACAGGAATAAAATTATTCATCCAATTGACAGACTCGTTTACACAGCTAAATGATTTGAAAAGTAAAACACTGCATACAGTACAACTCAAAAGGTTAATTTAAAGAAAATAAACAATACTATCAAAAGGAAAAACCCTTCATTTGGTTGAGCCCAGTGAATCAATCAGTGACCTCGTGACCTTATATAAACAGGAAGTGCTGGGTTGGCCCCTCCCACACACCTGCTTTGGATATATGACCAGAACAAAGGGACAAACAAAGGTAAGTAAAGCCAAAGCAACATAAGCAAACATAATTTACCAGGAATTTACCTGTCAACAGAAGAAGATTCAAATCACCTGATGGTTAAGTAGTATTTGCTTTAAAAGAATATGCGTGCATGTAACATAATGCTACCACAAACAAACCCGGGATAGTATTTAGAGCAAAGTTATACCAGCAATATCTAAAATAAAGCATTATGGCCAGCTGTAAAATAACATGTGATAAATTATCAAGATGTTTAAGGAACAAGAGGTAAATAAGTTCTACCATTTTTGGCTTCACAACCCCCCCTTCATGGTTCATGCACATCGAAGTTCAGTTTGCTGAGGGAGGGGCTGAGGGAGTGGAAACAGCAGGTGATGGAGAAGGTCATGATGCTTTTCAGGAAGGCATGGTAGAAAGTCATCATGATGGGTGTGCTGACTCCAAAGGAGTTGAGTTTCCTAAGGAGGTAAAGCCGTAGAGCTGTCACACCACTGTACAAACTCCTGCAGAGCGGGCCCGTGTTGTGAGGGGCCTGACAGCAGTGACAGGAGAACTGTGTCGTCAGCATATTTCACCAGGTGACAGTTAGGCTGTGTGGATCTGCAGTCATTGGTGTAGAGGGGGAAGAGCAGGGGGGAGAGCACACAGCCCTGGGGGGAGCCAGTGGAGGTGGAACAGAGACCAGAAAGAGACTTGTTGACCTGAACTTTCTGAGTCCTGTTGGTCAAAAAGTCCAAAATCCACAGGATTAGCTGATCATCCAGGTGAAATCGGGTGGAAAGTTTAGTGGCCAGGATATGAGGCTGCAGAGTGTTGAACGCTGATGAGAAATCGGCAGACAGAAGTCTGGCAGAGGAGTCAGGGAGCTCCAGATGTTTGTGGATGGAGTCCAAGATGAAGATTTTGGCATCATCAACACCTCTGCGTGCACGGTAAGCAAACTGGAGTGGGTCCATCAGGGGGTCAGTTGCTCTTACGATGTGCTGTTTTATGATCGTCTCCATGGCCTTCATCACCAGGGAGGTGAGGGCCACAGGACGGAGATCATTCAGAGACTTTGGGTTGTTTCTTTTGGGGATGGGCATGACTGTGGAGTGTTTCCACAGCTGGGGGACGGTGTGACTGTCGACTGAGTGTTGAAATAGAGTCCAGAACACACTTCCTAGTTGCCCTGCACAGTGCCTCAGAACTCGACTGCTGATGTTGTCAGGGCTGGGTGAGCTCTTCTCCCTGGTCCTCCTGAGGGCTCTCACCACATCCTCAGTCCTGAAGGTGAGCGCAGAGCTGCCAAGCTGGGCCATGTTGTCCGTCTCAAACCTGGTGTTGAACGCGTTGAGGTCGACAGGGAGGGAGGAGGGGTTGCTGCCCTCCACCTGGATGGTAATCTGGTATACCACTAGCCGCGTCGGTGGTCCGACGCACTTTGTGGCCAATGGGACTGGCCTGAAGTGCCTCTGCGCACCTTACATGCTGACAGTGGCCCATTCATTCGTTTTCATTACTGACACTAGATTGCCCAATCAAACCTCTTAAAAGCCCCTCAAGTGTTGTGAGGGGCCTCTCCCCTCCCTTCGCTGTCCGCTAGTGCGCCGTGTAGAAAAAGTTAAGCACGAAAGTGGCCAAAAGGTGGAGTAGTAGGCTGAAAGAAAACAATATAAAAAAACAAAAATAAATGCAGCAAATGTGTAAAATTAAGGACTGCTGCATCAGCTGCGGAGAAATGAGGAAGAGACTGAGGAAGCTGAAATGAACGTGGTGAGAAATTAGATGGAGGGAGAGATTAACAGGATTCAGGCAAAATGAATGGCTACTTTGGTGAAAAGCTAATTATTGTCACGTGCTGCATGACTAACCCAACAACAACTGTACCAACCTGATTTAAACCTGTTTCAATACCAGTTATTTGGCCGCCTGGACCAAAAATGCCAGGGCCGATTTTTATTTATTTATTTTGTCTCAGTCCAGCCCTGATGCCCGGTAAGCATCCTTGTCAGATGACTCGAATCAGAACGACTTCTTTAAACAGCGATAATAAATAAAACACAGATTCTATTTAATGTGTAGCAGTTATTCAATTTATATGATCAACTTAGCTTCAGGTAAAATATTGAATTCATTTTTGCACAAAATGACTTTGTGGATAAACCGGATCACTGATGGTGCTGACACAGCGAATGCTACTAAAAGTCTAAACAATGATGACTGTACACAAAAACAGGGAGAAGCTTTCCTTCTTCCGTTCTTTTGTCATTATCCCTGTTTCCGTGTGACCTGTCACGCGCTTCCCTCAGGTGTGTGTTAGTTTGGTTTCAGGTAGAGAGATTATGTAACTGGTTTCTGCCTGTGGTCCACTGCGTGTGCGCAAGTGCGCTTTTGAGTCACACGTACAGGGTTACAGGGTGGGAGGAGTGACTTCGGCAGGAACTGCGTACAACACGGCAGCGGAAAGTCCGAAGTTGTTTATCGATTTGGACTGCGTTCATTCTGCAGCTAGACTGCTGTTGCACACCCAAACGAATCCAGGTAATGACGGATAGTCCGAATATATTTAAACGACTTTAATTTTGTGATTTATGTAAAAACGTGTCGCGCTTTATATTCAAATGTATTATAGCAGGGTGGTTTATATGTTACATTAGCGGATTTTTATTCATTTAAAAACAAAATTTACCGACTGTATCGAATATTAGGTTCAAGAAATAACGCGAAAATTTTTACTTTCGTTTTCCGCCTCCTCAAGTCAGTTTCGTTTCTGCCTCACAGGCTCACTCACATCAGTCCCATCATGGCCGCAGTGGACGAGTCTCAGTTTTCTATCATGAGTCTGGAGGATGAGCTGACCTGCAGCATCTGTCTGAGCACCTTTGACTGTCCGGTGACCATCCCCTGCGGACACAACTTCTGCCAGGACTGCCTGCTCGCCACATGGAAGGAGTCGTACAGCTGCCCTCAGTGTCGGACCCTGTTCGCCACCAAACCCGAGCTGAAGAAAAACACGGTCCTCACCGCCGTCGTGGAGACCTTTAAAGTGAGATCGAGCAAGAACGAACCCAACCCGACTGCAGAGGAGAGCCAAGTGAAGAAAAAGGAGATCATTCGCTGTGATTCGTGCATGGAAGCAGAGGCGTCTAAGACCTGCCTCACCTGCATGGCGTCTTACTGTGAGGAGCACCTGCGCCCTCACCGGGAAAATCCTATTTTCCGTCTGCACAGCCTGAACGAGCCCGTCGGGGACCTGTTGGAGCGCATCTGCCCCGACCACCACAAGCTGATGGAGCTCTTCTGCACCCAGCATGATCGGCCAATCTGCAGCTTCTGCCTCCAGCAGGTCCACAAAGGATGCTCCTTCACAACCCCTGATGAACAAAGGAGCCGGAAAGAGGTGTGTGTTTGTCAGTATTCACCTGAGAAGTTTAAAGAGCCACATCTAAACAAAGATGGGTTTATTTTCCTTTTAAAACATAATTATGTCTTAGTTTCTGTATTTTCATCAGGATTGCTAGCCTGAGTTTCACTTACTTGAGAAAAGTGGTAGATGCCGTGGATGAGTAGTTGTTCCCGTTACACTTTTCAATCCAGCAATCAAAATTTATTTATATAGCACATTTAAAAACAACAGTTTTTTCAAAGTGCGTCACAAGTTAGGAAATAAATAAAATAAGACAAATTTACCAAACAACAAGACGAGACAAACATAGAAACCAACCAAATGATAATAAACTATTTTACATCAGAGCCAGAGTAAAAAGATGGGTCTTTAAACGAGATTTAAAAGACTGAACAGTCTCAGAAGCGCAAATGGCAATCGGGAGGTTGTTCCACAGTCTAGGAGCTGCATTAGACTGGACTTTTGTCCAGTACCTGGATACAGTCTATGGATGTAGCTATCATGACATCTCCCACTATTTAGAGGAGTCCTGTAAAGCCTCGAGCTGTGTAGTTTTCCAGATGTCACAGATCTAGATAAGAAACTGAAACACGGATGATTATTGAATAACATATGCTTAGCCTGATTCATCCTCCTTTCTGACAGCAAATAGGACCATAATTCACAAAATGAGCATCGTATCTTATTCATTAAGAGCTCAAACTAGCAATTTAGACCAGTGACCAGTAAAATGTGTACTGAGCTGAAGTAAGCTTCAGCTTGGTACTCAGTTGTAATGGAAAACGACTGAAATCAAGTAGAGTAAAGTTGAGTCGAGGCGAGTAGGTTCTAATGGAAAAGAGATATTAGACATGGCCTTTACTTTTCAGACATGGAAGCTACGTCCATCTTTTAACTCAGTTGTAGCAGTGCCTTGTGGACAACTCTGCACAGATCTTTGCATTCACCCACGCAGATCCTCAAATAGTATAGGGCCTACAAACCGCACGCTACAACCTGATGAGGTCGAGTAGTCATTCCTACATTTTGAACGTCCGTTTGGAGGCTCAGAAGGATCCATACATAATTGCTACATCATAGCGTGGCATTTCACAGAAACACAGGTGTTTGCACAGAGCCTTACGTTTACCTAAGAGACAAAATTGATGAACCTTGGTAGTCCTTGCACAGCTGCAGATGCAGAAACTAAGGCTACGTTCACACTGCAGGTCTTGATGCTCAATTCCGATTTTTTTGATCAAATCTGATTTTTTTTGTCTGCTTGTTCACAGCACAACTAAAATGCGACAGCAAACTTGCTCTAGTGTGAACGCTCAAAGCGGCCCGTATGCGCAAAAGATGACTTCACACACAACGCGCTCTGTTTAGATCCAGAGCAAACAGTATTGTTTGACTGATGGCTTTAATATAAAGACTTCGGACTTTACGTTTGCTCTAAGTTATTTTGTTATTTACATAATAATGTAAACAACCTAATAATGATCCTTATTGCTGTTTTAGAGGAGCGCTGCTTCAAAGGATAGTTGCAGATTTCTGTCAGAATCTGCAGATTATACAGAACAAATAAAATGTTCACGTTGTCTTCCCAGCAGTTTCACCGGATGGCCAGGAAGCGTTCGCGATGTCTTATCGGGCGCTTCTCCGGCGCTGATAATTGGCGTCTGTCTTGTGTCAGTGACGTAAAAGACGGATTTAATGCGACTTGACCGTTCAAACAGCAGTCGCTTTGTAAAACATCAGATATGTATCGGATTCAGGACCACATACGAAAGTGACCCAGATCGGATTTGAAAATATCGTATTTCTGCTGTTCACACTGTCACACCATGATCGGCTATGGGTCGCATAGGGTCTTTCGCCTGCAGTGTGAACGTAGCCTAATACTGGCAGGTGTCTCACAGTTTGAGAACTGCTTTAAAATATGAATGAGTGGAGTTCCCTTTTAGCTGCTCACAGCTTTAAAATTTTGGGTTGAACGTCTGTTATCTTTCGATATTGGTTATGCTGTCATTAGAATATCTGAATTATGAAAGAGATAACCTGAGTATAACCATATCATCCATTTAGGAGTTTACCGTCATTGTGAAGCCAGAAAGCCAAAGTTATCACTTATGCCAACAAACTTTTTTTTTTTTTTAAAGAGACAGGGCTAAAGTAAGTGACGGTATCATGTTTCCCTCTTTGCAGTCTGACCTGAGGAGCAATTTGGGTTTGCTGGATGGGAAGATTGTGAAAAATGAGACCATCATATTTGAAATGAAGGACATGCAGAACAAGCTAAAGGTAAGACTTCTCATTTAAGATAAATAAGCAAAAACAAAGACGAGGCTAAAGAAACATTTTGTATTATTTTGAAGTATTTCTTTGCTGATCCAGTTATGAAGGTTTTCTCACTCCTGTCCTCCAGGACTTGGCGACCAGCAGAAAGAGAGCTTTGACAGCTGAGTATCAGCAGATGAAGGAGATGTTGGTCCAAGATGAGCGCGATGCTCTGAACGCAGTGGACCGAGAGGTGGAAACTGGTCAGACCAAACTCAGAGTTCTTATGAAGAAGTTTGGTGACAACATTGACAACATGACGAAAGCTAAAGAAGAAATCCACAGCCTGCTGAGTCGCTCTCAAACCCAGGCCTTCCTGCAGGTGGGACGTCTGTGATTGTTAATTCATACAGCTGCTAGTAATAATAACATACTAACGCATGATAAAAAAGTGTGTAATGGTTCTAAAATAGAGATTTAAATCACGATAAAAGCAGCCGCACCCTCATGTTGCCTTTCCCCTTCCTGCAGTGTGAGCCGTAATTTACAAAGTGAACAGCATGTTCATTTTGCTTGGCAAAGTATGAGAATACAAACTTGACCCATTCAATCGTAGACTGATATCAGGGTCTGGTCCTCTACTAGTTAAATGTTCTGTGTGGAAAATTGCTGGAGGAATTTCAAACACCCCACTTACTTTTATGACAAATGGCTTTTGTTTCCAAGGAACAGAGGGGGTAATGAATAAGGTCCATGGTGATGTTGGCCAAGAATTTCATAGTTGGTGTGTCTCGAATCTAAAATGCCAAGCAAACCACATTTCTTGGACCTTGATGTTTGAGTTTTATTGCTTGAAAATGGGTGAAATGTATCAAATGGGAATTTTAAAAGAAGTTGACCGTTTCCCTATGACCACAAAATAGCTAAGGAATTCTTTGAATCTTTGCTATCATAACTCTAATCACTTCCCCTCTGTTTTGGAGAACCAACCATTGCCTTTATTATGAAAAGCTTTGATAGGTTTTTTTTTCTAAACATGTTAGAATATTTCAGGCTCCTTGAGCTCCCTAAACGGCACTTACGACCTTTAAGCCATAGATCTGTCGAGGTTAGGGGCTAGGTCTGTTTTAAATGAGGTAGTGTTTTAAATAATGTTGGGTGTGCTGCCACCCAACATCGGTTATGGATAGACACTTTAAACAAGAAGTTAGGGTTAGGTCAAGCTGTTGGGTTGGCTTTAAATGCCATTGTTGGTTGGGGTTGGACACCACACCCAACCTGTTGAAGGTCAGGTTAAACAATTGGGTCACATATAATTGAGTTTTGTAAGCTAGGTTTGGGTACAAAGCCTAGGTGACGGGGCTTAGGTTCAGAGTCGGCAGCAGACCATTTAAACTTGAGGGGCAACTAACTGTAAACAGGAGAGTATTTGGCTTACGTCTCTTTGCTGTTCCAGCCAAAAACAACCATATACACCTAATATACTCACAGAGAAATGTAACCACCCAAAATGACAAAAGTCCCAACCAGTCAGGGCACATAGTTGCCTCTCCTTGAGCCTGCTTCTGGCGTAGGGTTCTTCCTGTTAAAAGGGAGTTTTACTTTCCCACAGTCACAGAGTTGTTGGAGTTTTCTCTGCTTTATTTTAGTGTCCTAACCTTACAATATAAAGCACATTGAAGCAAATGTTTTTGTGATCTGGTGCTATATAAATAAAACACTCCCTATATATGTTTTATTCAGCGAGACTAAACTAGCCAATGAGGTCATACAATCAGCAGTAAAGCATTTAGAACCAAACTTGTTAAAAGTCAGTCTCCGCTTGCTAGGCATTGTCAGCAACGTCTAATCACTATATTGCATGTAAATAGTATTGTTTGGGGACGATGGCTGCCCCCACCTGAGCCTGGTTCTGCTGGAGCTTCCTGTTAAAAGGGAGTTTTTCCTTCCCACTGTCACCACCTGCTCATAGGGGGTCGTTTGATTGTTGTGGGTTTCTCTGTATTATTGTAGGGTCTTTATGATGCAACATAAAGCCCCATGAGTCAACTGTATTTTGGATTTGGTGCTATATAAGTCAAATATAATTGAATTCTAAACAATTGTTGTTCTATTTAAATAGAAATCTCTAACAGAGATGTGATTTCTGATTTTATGATCGTGTGTTAGAGGGATATTTTAACACAACCATCACAAAAACCCCACACATGTACACAGATTTGTTTGTTATAAATGTATTACATCACATAGTAGTTCATTACATTTTGTAAAAGGGGATATGATTATCTTGACTGAGCGCACAACATTGTGTTCCTCTCTTCTCAGGCACCATTTAACCTCCCCCAAGCTATTAACTTTGAGCCTTACTCCCCTAAAATCAACCTGGACTCCAAGAAGGTTTTGGCATCACAGGCCTTTGCTGCTGCCCTGAAGCAGCATCTGACCGAGATCTTCAAACAGCCCGTCGAGAGCCGACTACCATTAAATGCACCAGGTGAGTGCATGGACACGTTTTGTCTGACGTTTTAAAGTTTAAGGTTCATTGAGAAAGTTTAGTGAAGATAGTGTCCAATTTTGTTGCAGAAGTTAACCCTGATATTTTGGCAGCTGGTGAGTTGTTTCATGTGGGGACCAATGAAAACAGGATTCCAATCAAACTGCTCAAAAACTTAAGGGAACACTTAAATCGTGTATTGGATCTTGTTGAAGGAAAAATTCAAGTTGAACGTCTTTACTGAGGGCAGGATAAAAATCACACCAACTATCAAGTCAGTTAAGATTGTTCAAGTGTTCCCTTAATTTTTTCTGAACAGTATATTTTGAAAATATTCAAATTGATACCGCATTCTGTGGTCGAGGTTGAATACATTAAGTGTTGATAAAGAGTCAGTACTGTAATGACTCCATGTTCATGCTTTCATTGAAAAATCAGGTTCAGCCTACACTACTCGGTGGTCTACAGTGGGGTCTCCACTGGGCTCCGGAAATTTATTGGACTATGGTAAGTCAATTCATCTGTCCAGTACCAGGTTTATAAAACAAGATTTTTATAAGAGGTCAAGCATAAATGTCCTTTTATTTACTGCTTCTTCAGAGGTGGAGTCCAGTCCAGGTCACCTTAAACTCCCCAGGTCTCACAGTCCAGGTCCTCAGGCCAAAACAGGCCAGAAGAAAAAGACTCAAAGTATGAAAAAACTTTAATTTTCATTTTGCGTTGCCGTCTTGTGGTTGAACTGTGTTGTCGACACTGAGCACATAACGATATGTTTGTGGAGATTTTTCATTATTTTAGTTGTACGGTCATTCAGTTTTTTTAATGAACTACAGGTGTACAGGAAATGACTTTAGCCTCTGCATTTACTGATGTGACTTGTACAATACCACCATCAATAATGATAAATTATTCAGACATTTTATATTCATGCATTATTTGTAATTTAACTCATAGTTCAAAGAATTTAGTTAATTCACTTCATGAAATCAGTCCAGATTTGTAGTGTTTGATAAGGAAAAAAGTCATCTTTCATTTAATTGGCACAGCAACTCACTCAAAAACAAGCAAAATGTTTATAGATGTTATTCATATCTAATAAGACTAAAAATAGATTTTATTGTAATCCTAAATTCTGTTATAATTTGTTTTGACTTCTGTGATTTGCGGTCAGCACAGAGGGCTGTCAAAGTCTCTTATTGTGAAAGGCAATGACAGGAAGAAGCACTTTTATTGCACAGAAATGGGTTTCTGGTATGGGTCAGGCAACAGCCATTAAAGAAGTATTCCTCTACATCAGTGATTCCCAGAGTGTGGGCTGGGACCCCCTGGTGGGCTGCAAGAAAATGTAATCCCATTACATTAGAAAATGTAATGTGTGACCCAGTGGCACTTGGGTTGCACATTGACCTTTACACTTTGCGTATGAATGCGTGGCATTATCAATTTATAGCCAACAGCCTGTGTTGTTTATGGTTATTGGGGGTTTTTTTAATAACATTTTTTAGTAAATATATCTCTTTATCTATATTTAGCATTATCTTATCTTGGGGCAGCACAGTGGTTAGTAGGGGTGCAACGATACACAAAATTCACGGTTCGATTCGGTTCGATACTTGAAATCAAAATGGCTCTTTCCAAAATAAAAGCTATACTATACGCTTCTTCTGGGCTATATTCTCAGCAGCATATTAAACATATCAGGTCCCCATAAGGAGAATCATGTGCTAACGGCTGTCTAAATGACTCGGGTAAAGTTTGTAGCATGCGTGCTTGTTGTTTTTGTCTGCTTCCACTTGTCTTTGCACTAGGATGATGTCTGAGTAAATGTGCAGTCATATTCGTTGTGTTCCCACTAGTGCTGTTAGCGTTAATCTCGTTGAAATTATGTTAACGCCACAACACGGCAAATCTCCGTTAACGAGCTACCGCGGATCGCCCCGTGCCTGGGGCTGGACGCCGTCAACATGTTAACAAGCTAACTGCGCTAACACACTAGTTCCCACCCATGTAATTGAGCATTGTGTGGCACATCCGACATACTGTTTTACTTTTGTCCATGACGTGCTTACCTTCAGGGTCATACGTCACATGAAAACCAAAATAGTTCCAAACGCCAGATCTGAATGAGGGTGGGGGAGGTTCAATTTGCCATGTTGCAAGGAGAGCTTAACTTGTGTCTCGCTAGCTTGCCCTGCGCTTAGTGAATCTGCGTTCGACTACTCCGCCTAGGCTGCACTGTCGAGCGCAGATCCACTGAGCGCTCAACACAGACAGCACCGTCAGAAGGAAAGTTGATCAAATAAATTAAAAATTTGTATTGTTCGATACATATGCATACTGAAAGCACTGTATTGAACGGTTCAATATCGATACAAGTATCGTTGCACCCCTAGTGGTTAGCACTGTTGCCGCACAGCAAGAAGGTCCTGAGTTAAATTCCACCGTGAGGCTGGGGTCTTTTTGTGTAGAGTTTGCATGTTCTCCCCGTGTTTGCGTGGTACTCTGGGGACACCGTCAAAGACATGCAGTTTGTGGGGATAGGTTAATTGATTAATCTAAATTGCCCAAAGGTGTGAATGTCGGAGTGATTGTGAGTGCGAATGATTGTCTGTCTCTGTGTCAGCCCTGCAACAGACTGGCGACCTATCTAGGGTGTACCCTGCCTCTCGCCCTATGAAAGCTGGGATAGGCTCCAGCAACCCTGTAAAGGATAAGCGAATGATGAATGGATTTCTTTATCTTGTATTTTGATCAGAGTGAAAATTTAGATTGAGTGGGAAAGATGGGATTTTCTTGTTTTTAAGTTGGCTGCAGAACTCTTGACTTTGGGAACGGCTGTTCTACATGTTTGCTTCACATTTGTACTGCGCTTAATTTGAAGCTCCTCTCTAAATGAATGGGAACAGTTCCATACTGTAAATTTGTTAGTCAACAGGATAAAAAAACAACAAACTCCCACATATTTGGAATCATCATTCATTTCTGATTAAAAAACCTTTAAAAATATTTATACTTGTAATTTAATATTTGTACTTTCTACTGTGCACATGCAGCTGTCTGCAGCTTCATTAGTGGCTCATTTCAGAATGCTGATGTCTGACTCACCCACTGAGCACACAGAAAGCTGAGGCAAAATATGCTTTCCTATATCATTACTACAATAAAAAGCAGATATGCCTGATATCACTGTTTACATGGGTGAAACGGCACAAATGGCTCACTTGCTTCCTGGTTTGACTCTTGAATGAGGGGGGACAAAAGACCGTCGTTGCTGTTACAAAATCCTCCCACAAATTTGAGGTCCATGCCGCTGTTTCGTTTAGGAGTTTGTCTCTTAAATCTGATATATGCACATTTAATTTTATAAATACTTCTTGTTTTTCTAGAACCCAAACCAAAAAATCCTCAGACCACTGGGGACGGTATGGGTGATAAAGATACTGGCCGTTTGATGGAAAACCTGTTGGAGTTTGGAGGGAAACCCAGAGGCCGTACTCCTGCAGCTGAACCTAAACAGACACCAGGTAAACATCAGGTTTTTGCGTTTTATGCTAAACCTTGCTTAAAGCTCAGAAATTGACTAGTTTATGGAAGCCTGTTCCTGTTGTTTGAGATCTAATCGCATTTGTCTTTAATTGTAGAAACTACAGATATTCCCCCAGACATAAGCACAGCTGAAAAGAGAGGTGAACTACTGAAATGTAAGTGTAGCAGGTGTCTTTCCATCATGCGGTAACAGCAGCTGTGGCTGTTGTGAAATGATCTTCCTTTTTGTCCGTTCCAGACGGCACAGTACTCACCTTCAATCAAAGGACCGCCCATAAACGCATCGCGCTGACCGAGAACTTCACTAAGGCCTCGGTGTCAGACGATCACATAAACTACCCCGACTGCCCCGAACGCTTTGCTGTCTGCTCCCAGGTGCTCGCCTGCAAGGGTTTCTCTACAGGGCGCCATTACTGGGAAGTGCGGCTGAGCAGCAGTAACTTCGTTGGCATAGGCTTGGCTTACAGCAGCATCGACCGCAAAGGCCCGACCAGTCGACTGGGCCGCAACGCCCAGTCCTGGTGCGTCGAGTGGTTTAATGTCAAGTTGTCAGTCTGGCATAACAGCAGCGAGACCGTGCTCGCTAATCCAAATCCAAAGCGCGTAGGCGTGCTGTTGGATTGCGAGGCCGGCACCGCTACGTTCTACAACGTGGCCGACAGGGCGTATCCCTTCCACTCCTTCATGTTCCCCTTCGCTCAGGCTGTCTATCCAGCCTTCTGGATTTTCTCGAGTGGCTCCTTCATTACTTTGTGCAAGCTGCAGCAATGAGTTTGCAGTCAGCCAGTCGGCTCTTTGCTAAAGGTGCCCAGTGGAGTTTTCTTGTAAACACGTAACTGTTATTGTCACTATGTAACTATACGTAACTGTAGAATATTCATTAAACTTTTTTTTTTTTTTAGGTCCCAAAGTCTAAAAGTGCAGGAAAGAAATTTTGCAAAGTTAATTTATTAAAGTGCATTATGTAATTAACAAGGCAATTATTATGGTTAACAAGCTGCCTTCTACTTAACTGCATGTGTAGGTGTTAGTCGCTGCATTCTTTGGCTTGTTGGATTCATGAACTGGTTCAGTAAATAACCATGAAACTAAATTGAGGCATCATAAATCCTATGCATCAGTGCCGACAGTAGTTAGACGCTCCACAGGGCACCTTTAATCAATCGCTCGTTATTACAGACTTAATCTACATAAAATTATATCAAATTATTTAAGTGGAGGAACAAAAAAAGATTGATTAGAAAAAGTAATTAGTTAGCAATAATTTTTGAATGTTAATCTTAAGTTGAACCACGATATTTTTCACATCAGGACCGATTATAGCTGCTCTCGGGGAACTATTTGTTCAGCTGTTGTTGAAGAGGAAAATGTTGTCTTTACACAACTGATCAGCATCTTTATTGATGTTTGTTCAGGTTAAATATCACTGTCTCGTAGAAGAGATTTCTGTTACTGCTTTTCATGGACATCAGGGGTGTCAAACATGAGGCCGTGGGCTAGGATCGGCCAAACAAAGATTCCAAACTGGCCCACTTTGGAAAATGTGAAGAAAGGCAAACATTTGGACTCTTAACTGTATTTTCATAGGTTTTACAGCTTTGGCTGAGGGTATAGACCTTCCCATGCCGATCTACATCGAAGTACATGGGTAACTGATAGACATGAGTAGAAATGTCACTGTCTACTATAGAAATGTGATTATTTTTTCAATGGGTCCACATAAAAAATATATTTTATGTGAATTAACAAAAATATTCTGTTTTATAATTACAGTCTGGGCAGTGAGCAATGAGCGCCTTCCTGTAATTATACACATTAATTTTCATTTTAAGCCCAGAGACATGCTGACAGATGTCTGTTTGCTACAGCAGGACTTCCTTATGATGTAGAAAAAGAGATGTGCTTTTGAAACTGCATCTTTATACTGACAGAACTGGGAGTTTCATTGGTTCAGCCCACTTAAGATCAAAGTGGTCTGTATGTGGCCCACAGTGGGGAATTAGTTTGACATTCCTGATGTACGAGAAGCAGAACTGTTGCTCTAGTTGCCAAATCTTGGGGCTATTTCCAACTTTTTTGAACCTCTGACCGCCCACATGACCATCCACCCGTTTACAATAACTGTGACATTGCCACAGCACGTAATGTTAATGCCTAAGTTAGGCAGCGAAGCATTCTTGTTGCAATCAGTGCTGTTAATGCACTGTCCTGCTACTGAGTGATAATATCTTGGTGGTATTTGAGGGTAATGAAACGTTCAGCTACACGTGTGCATCCAAATACTTGCTGTGCAATGCGTGTAGCTGTACTTACCGATCTCAAAATGGCAAGTGGGAGAACAGAAATGCTCGATATGAGACGCAGAATGTGAATGTCCCGATTAGTAGTGCTTTCTGCTAATGACGTCTGTAAGATCTGAGGAATATATGGCGGCGGTTTCTCTGTCCTGTCTGACAGTACTAGTAGACAGTTACGCAAATAACCGAAGTGGGTATCAAGAGTTAATAGCATGTCATATCTGATGTTAACTTTTGTTATCTGTGCCGGATGTGATATTCAGCAGCTGATTCATTTAAATGAAGCTGTCTCAAAACGCAGGTATGGCACTATATCCTGTTTTTTCTAGTGACCGTGAAGCAAATATGTTTTCAAGTCACTTTATGAAAAGTCTTTAAAAACAAAGTTTGCTTTTAAAACTGCATCAAGTCAAAATGAAATGTCTTGGTGTCGAGAGAAAGCAGGATGGAAACAAACATCAGACCTACTCATTACTTCACTTTTTCCCCAGTAAACTCAAGAGAAGATAAAAACCATATACATGTTTTGTTTTTTTTAAATGTATACAATAATTTCACTTTCAATGGTGTCAGGGTTTCCTTGTGGCGTTTTTATGTTTCGGAGAGTTTATTTATTTCCTGCTTTTTCTGCAGTTCTTGCAGAACACACACACATACGGTGTGTGTCCCGTGCAGGTTATGTATCGTGCACTGTAGAACAGATGTGACTACAGCTGGATCAAGCAGTGAGTCTACCTGTGCAGCACATGTTTGCGTAGTGTTTTGATATCAATTCTGCATGTGGAGACTTTGTTTTAGAGTGTGGGAACTGAGGTTCTAAGACTGGGTGATGCAGCGGTTTTTCGTGATATGAACAATGTGCGGTGACTTTAAAGATTTCCTCAGCGTTACATTACAAAAATGCTCAAATCTGTCCAAACAAAGAAATTATTTGTAAATACCTGACATCTGAAGATAGATATGAAGCTAGAGTGACTTCCATTTGTCAGTTTCTAAAAGGTTTCTGTGACATGATTGGCTGCTTAATGTGCACAAGCACCGCACACGTCATGGAAGTTTTATCAGCATAAGAGAATCTATGCTGTAGCTTGTATCACCCAGCTCCAAATGCTCACTTCTTTCAACTGATGGGAACAGAAGCCATGTTTCCTCTGTTTTCATCATGTTCTGAAAGTCTCGCTCTTCTCTTTTGTATTTGGGTTGTTTTTATGGCAAGAGTCACCGATTATCTGCAGCTGATCAGATCCTGGGCTGGATTTGATCTTGGGATATCATGCTTGCCCCATAGAAATAAAATGCTATACACGTTTTCCTATGGTAGGCATACTAAACTAACGAGCCATCAGAAAACCTTGTTGGCTTGTAAAAAGGTGGAGGAAATGTTTCAAAGGGGTAAATTATTTGTTGTAGCAAAGTTTACTCCGGCCTGTAAGAACAACGACTCGCTTCCTGATGTGGCATGCTCCAGTCCACCAGGTGTTAAAGTGTTTAATATAGTGATCACTTTAAGAGTCCGACGTGCATCTTATAGAAATGAGACTAACATCTTCGGTGTGCTTTAACAGTGACGTTTGTGGTTCAGTCACAGCTCCTAACTTTGTTCTTTTTGACAAAGTTGGACAAACTTTACTATATTTAAAAGGTTCAAAAGACACTTTTGTTCCGACTGACTGATAAGCAAGGAAAGGTTCACACGTAAACAGCGTGCAATCCATAAACTAAGTATAATTTTAGGTTGTACACTGGTATTGGTGTACTGGATCTGAACCTGTGTGGTGCAATCAGCTTATCACAGTGGAGAAAGCATAGAAGGGTTTAAGAAACTATCAATACCTTTCCTGGACCGTGGTGGCACTTGTGTACTCTTACTACCTTACGGTGAAATCTCATAATAGTGGTGTATACAATTAATCGAAACTTTTTTACTTCCTGTAGTACTTTTCGAGTTTAAGCAGACTCCAGGACTGTGATGATTTGTTCTGTGTAAATTAGTGAATGCCAGCTTAACTGTGGTCTTTGCATCACACAGAAGCGTAGCAGTACGTGTGTTTCTGTAACGCTTCAGTGGTTAACCACCTTGTGCGCTCACTGTCTTTGAAAAAGTGCTTGTTAGTACATTATATTTAAGGTGTTCATGCTGTGTTCTGTTTAATCGCTATATTGCATAATCAAAAACTGCATTACAAGTTAACCAGTGAATATTGCTAATAAAGGGTTTTTTCTGATTCTGAAATGGCTCTTTGTTTCTTTTAAAGACACTTCAAGCCAAATAAGATGCAGGTCAAAGAATTTTGCTCTTTTGCTGCCACATATCGACATCACCCGCCCACATCTCACGTCTAGTTCGGATGTAAGACCTGAGGCTGCCTTAGCCCTGTTATGGATGCCACACTGTGGATTATATGGCGCTGATTAAGGCAAAGTTCTGACAACAGCTGCTTTTTTTTTGCACAATGTATATAAATGTGAATTTTACAAATTTAAAATATTTTTTAGACATTTAGATCTTCAATTTGGATATCCACTTTGTCATAACACAATCTTTCCCTTTCCTGTCATGATTTTCATAACTAACCTTTATAAATATTATTAAACACTATTATTTGTCTATTGTCACCTTGAATACTTATCAAATGTATTTAAGCTGCTGTTTAATTGATCCTGTTATTCATTATAAACACTCAACCTGTGTTATATATTCTTTACGTGCCTGGTAGCTCCATATCCAACATCCTTTATCCAATATATCCTTCCTCTGACACACACGCTTATCTCTCTAACTTTTACTACAAAATGCTCAACCTCAGCTGTCTCACTGATGTATTAATTACTAATCCTTCGGTTGTGCTCACGCAAAATTAAAATCTTAGCCTCTTCACCTCTGCCACCTTCGGCTTATCTTTTTTGTCAGTGCCACTGTTTCCAGCCCAGACCCATCACTGCAGGTCTCACTACCATATTTAAAACCTTCCCTTTCACTCTTGCTTTTATCATTCATACAAATCACCCTGACACTCATCTCCTCCCACTCCACCCTGTCCACACTCTCTTCTTCACCCCTCTTATGCCCAATCTGCTGCTGTAGATGGTTTACACCAGGTATTTAAACTCATCCGCCTTCACTATTTTGACTCCTTGCATCTTCATTGTTACATTTGTCTCCCTCTCATTCACACACATGTATCCTGTATTGCTACTACTAACTTTCATCACACTCCACTCCAGGGCATACCTCCACCTCTAGAGGCTTCAAGTCTCTGTGTGTTAACAACTAAAAGTACTTTAAAAAGTACTCATCTGAAGTATATTTGTTTTCCTTCCACCATCCAGTTTTTCTCCAAGATTGTTTTTATTTCTAGTGTTTAAATGAATATAACTAATGATCTCTTTGGTCATTTAAACATTAAAGCTTTTTCAGCTAATGGGGTTATTATCACAGCAGTATTCTGGAAGATTTTAAATATGTAGGCAAAAAAACTGCATAAATAAAGATATAAAAGAGCTGGAGAAGTCATCAGTTAAAACTGAGCTGGCTGTCTTTCAGCGTGTGATGCAGGGCCGGTGTCCTGTAGGTTTTAGATGTGTCCTTGATCCAACACAGCTGATTTAAATGATCTTCTCAACGTGTCTTAAACTTCGTGTCCAAATTCATGGGCTGCATCCTCCTGAGGCCGCATTTGTAGGCCGATTACGTCACAGCGACGCGCCGAAGGCTGTCCAAATTCGTAGACTCCTCCGAATGCAGCCGACAAATGCGTCCTCCTTTTCCCCGAATTTGAAGGATGGGTCGGGTGTGTCCTTCTTGGCCCACCATATCCCAGAATTCATAGCGCGGCCCAGCCAAGCTCCAGTTTCCGGCAATGGCGGCCGCTACTAAGTTTTAAAATTACTCTTATTAATCTTTCTGGGCCACAAAATAAACTTTAAACATATTTTCAGGCGAGAATGTGGGTTAGCTCGTTGATAATTAAAAATGAACACAATAACGGAGAAAGATTTCGGGTCCATTTTCGATTTTCGTGCCGTGGCGCTGACAACCGGAAATACTCTGAATTAAGGGCGGGAGTAGATCGAGAAGGCTAGACCGTCCAATTCCATAGCCGTTTACTTCCGGCCTACCCGACCTCCTGAGGACCCGGCCCACGTAGACCGCGAAGGCTGGGTCCTCAGGAGGATGCAGCCCATGAATTTGGACACGACCAAAGTTCTCCAGAGGCCTGGTAATGAGCTAATCACTTGATTCAGGTGTGTTGACCCAGGGTGTTAACTAAAACCTGCAGGAAACAGGCCCTGGAGGCCTCGAGTTCCCCACCCCTGCATGCATTCATAGCCTGCTCCTTGTATTTAATAAAAGGTAGTGTTTATATATTAAATTAAATAATGTCATTTTATATCAAATGTTAAAAATGATTAAACATAAAGAGCTTTGATTTTCTTTCCTAATGTTTAATTTCTTTGACAGCGCCCTAAAACAGGATATCAAATAAGTTAATATATCTGTCTATTCATTTATTCATTGTTCAGGTTGAATCTGTGTTTATGAAAAAATAAATATTCAGACAGAAGTTGTGGTGACTTTGTCATAAATCCTGTTACATTAGCAACTTTTCAGTCGGGATTTATGACTGTTAGCTGTCTGACTAGGCCTGACTAGCTTAAATGGGACTAAAAGGAAGATTTACATATGACAGCGAGAGCGAGTGATATAAGCCTACAAGTTTATAAGCCAACAACTTTGAGTTAACTAACTTGCATAAAGAGCATAGAGCATTTTGAAATCACTGAAAGTTAGGTCAATTGTGGACAATTTGAAAAGGCTTTTATTTTTGAGAGCAAAAT
Source organism: Neolamprologus brichardi (assembly GCF_056152115.1). Taxonomy (NCBI): domain Eukaryota; kingdom Metazoa; phylum Chordata; class Actinopteri; order Cichliformes; family Cichlidae; genus Neolamprologus; species Neolamprologus brichardi. The sequence continues at coordinate 33,218,624 of NC_142109.1, read as the reverse complement.
CAGAATGACTTGATATTGATATGGTATCACTGTGGGGCTGTATACTGTTGATCGAAAGTGGAATTACCCTGTGGAAACAAGAATTTTTCATTTTAGAGCATTTTGAATCGTTAGAAGATTAAGTCAAATATCTGCAATTTCAAAGGGCCATTACTTTGAAAGGCGAAATCAGACTGACTTGATATTGATATGGTATTACTGTGAAAAAGACTGTGGTTGGAAAGTGTTGATATAAAGTTCAAATAGTCTTTGGAAATACGACTTTTGAAATTGAAAGAGTAGTTCAAAAATGAAGATTCACAGGGCTTTTACTTTGAAATCCAAAATAAGATGGCCTTGATAGTGACAGGGCACAATTAGGGTACAAGGCTGTGTCATATAGATCTAACATTAGAGTTTGTAAAAAACAAACAAACAAACAAAAAAAACAGCCTAAATTATATGTTATTATGTTCTTAACATATCTGTTAATTCACTCGAAGTTGACTTTTATTTTGAAATCCAGTTTCCACATCCCTTCCCGTAATACTTTGAATACACAGGGAACAGAAAATAAACTGGAGGCTGGCTTGACACAAGTCATAACTCGGGGTTTGGCCAGTTATTATCCACAGAGGTTTCGCTTGTGTCTCGCAGGCTCACTCACATCAGTCCTGTAATGTTCAGTTCTTAATCTCATAAAGAACATTTTTTAAACTGCTTCGTGAGCCACCATTTGCTTTATTGCCAATCTGTAAACATAATTTTTTTTTAACTTTATTTACAAACAACAGTATAACATACAAGGCACCATCATTAATCCGAATATGTAACATCCTCGGTTGAGCAATATAGCAAAAAACAAACAAACAAACAAACAAACAATAAACACAAAGCTAAAAGAGTTAGTACAAAAAGAAAGAACAGTCATTGAAGGATTTGAACCAAAGGCAAAAAATAACATGAGCAAAAAAGTGCAGTCACGATTATAAAATAAGGAGGTTTCTTTTATCTGTAAACATAATAATGACACACTTCCACTTCCATAATAATTCCGTACACGCCCCCCACTGCCACTACGGTAAACCCCAAGGCACAATAAGCACGGATTGCACACATTGTAAACGATACAACAAGTCCCATCATGGCCGAAGTGGACGAGTCTCAGTTTTCTATCATGAGTCTGGAGGATGAGCTGACCTGCAGCATCTGTCTGAGCACCTTTGACTGTCCGGTGACCATCCCCTGCGGACACAACTTCTGCCAGGACTGCCTGCTCGCCACATGGAAGGAGTCGTACAGCTGCCCTCAGTGTCGGACCGTGTTCGCCACCAAACCCAAGCTGAAGAAAAACACGGTCCTCACCGCCGTCGTGGAGACCTTTAAAGTGAGATCGAGCAAGAGCGAAGACAACCTGACTGCAGAGGAGAGCCAAGTGAAGAAAAAGGAGATCATTCGCTGTGATACCTGCATGGAAGCAGAGGCGTCGAAGACCTGCCTCACCTGCATGGCGTCTTACTGTGAGGAGCACCTGCGCCCTCACCGGGAAAACCCCATTTTCCGTCCCCACCAGCTGAGCGAGCCCGTCGGGGACCTGTTGGAGCGCATCTGCTCCGACCACCACAAGCTGAAGGAGTTCTTCTGCAGCCAGCATGACCGTCTGATCTGCAGCTTTTGCCTTCAACAGGTCCACAAAGGATGCTCCTTCATAAGTCCGGAGGAGCAGAGGAACCTGAAAGAGGTGTGTTTGTTAGTATTCACCTGGCACTTCCTTATATTCAGGATAATATTAGAGTTTTATGTACAGTTTGTGGTCACAATGAATGAAAATCGGAACTTAATGGTTAATTCTACAATGTGTCCAAATGCTAGCAGCCAGTAAATTTAGGTTAGACTTGTACTTCATATTAAAGGAGGGGCCTGACTTTAGCTTTCCCCTTCTCAGGTCATAATCAATGGCTCCTCTAATCAACATTCCAATGCCATAAATTACCTTGTACGATGTTTTATTATCCTTCCTGATATAAGGTCAAAGCATACAATAAATTCAAATTCAAATTTTTTATTTGTCACATACACAGTCATACACAGTACGATATGCAGTGAAATGCTTGGACAACTGCTCGTGACCTAAAGAAAAAAGAAAAGGCTATGAATAAGATAGGAAATAAATAAATATGAAAATAAAAAAGGGTAAATTTACCAGGAAGGAATAAAATAAAATATAAAAAATTAAGTTAAGAATGAGATAACTGTACAACACAAATTAGAATGAAGGGTAAATTTAACTGGGAAAGAATAAGATAAAATATATAAATTAAAGTTGAAAATAAGATAACTGTACAACAAAATACAAAGTATAGACATATATAAGAATGTAAGAGAAATATAAATATATATACACACACAATAACAGCAGCCATACCGGTCCACCGTTTACCTTTTATTAGCTCTCCAAAGAGTGAAATGGACACACTTTACAATGATACTGGTTTACACATTTATGATGGGAAATGAGAAATACAAATAACATTGGACATAATGAGAAAGACGGCACGTTGACATCATAGGTGCAGTTAAGTTGCTCAGATAAGATCCTCAATAACTTTGAGAGAGATGAGACATATGAGAGAATGAATCATTTAGTTGTTGCATAATCCTCACGGGTGAGTCAGTTGATCACACCCTACTGCTAAAAGCTGACAACGCCTTCAAAGTGCGAGCAGGGCCCTATGACAGTAGCACCCCTCCCTGACGTAGTGTTCAGTGGAGTAGAGCGCGGTTCCTCTTCCCATTTGCTCTTGTTGGTTGTCAGCTTAAGGTGGTGCTCAGTCATGTGCTTCACCTGTCTGTAATTTGACATAATAGAAGAAAATGTCACTTTCACACAAAACTCCTCACACAAGAGCAGTTTTTATACATTAAACAGGTTCAAGCCTGTAGTGGTTGGCTGTGCAACTGTTTTCCAACTAGGACAAGCTTATTATAGTAAATTCTAAATTCATCCTTGCAGCACTGTTTGTCAAGGCCAAGTTTATTTATGTAGCACATTAGCAACAGTCCATGCTGCACAAAGTGCTTAACAATGTAAAATGCCACTAAAATAAATAAAATGCATAACAGTGATGCAGGAAAATATGAAAACAACAACTAAGGCTGTTAAAACCAAAATCATTTTACATTTGACTTAGGAAGATAAAGGGCCCAGAACACTGTCAGTGTGTTTATTAATGAAGTTACCAAAAATGACAACTTCTGTTGTTTGAATTAAACATAACAGAAGTTGTTTAACATCATCAAGGCAGCGTAATAATAGCTGAAGTGAGTCTGTATCTGCTTTTAAAGGCAGATAGATCTGCAAGTCATCTGCAAAACAGTGAAATGAAAGATTGTACCGTGTGAGAAAATAGACCCCAGTGGAAACATGTACAGTGCAAACAAGACAGGACCCAAAATAGAGCCTTGAGGTACACCATGTGTACATGCATGTACATTTTCTTGTCTTCTACAAAAGTAGTTCACTTATGTAACCAGCTGGTAGTCTTCACTAATAAGACCATAACAATTCATCAGGGCCAAAAATGTGAGTGTCAGGTTTAAACCTTTCAAGTTTACCTACTACTACTATCGCTAACTCATCAATCATAATTTTTATTTGGCAACAGGAAAATCACAGACATGAGATATTTGCCAGACTCATTTTAGGTTAGACAGCTTCATTTGGTCTCAAGTGAGCCCAACCAGAAAAACATAATTACCTATAGAACAATAAGCTCAGATTTTTTACAGTTTTTCAGTGTAAGGACGCACAGAATATGATGAACAGTCCACTTCTTCTTTTGACTGCTCCCTTTAGGGGATGCCCAGCAGATAATCTTCCTCCATCTCACCCTATCGCTAGCATCCTCTTCTGTCACACCACCCCTCTGCATGTCCTCCTCCATCTCCATATTTAGCATCCTTTGTCCAATATGTCCACTATCCCTCCTCTGCACATGTCCAAACCATCTCAGCCATCTCTTTGTTATCTTTTAGCCTTATCTTTATGACTTTGACTCCAAACCACTTGACCTGAGCTGTTTCTCCGATTCACTCCCGTCCAGTCACTCCCGATAAAACTCTTTCTTTTCTCCAAGTCTGCAGCCTCCAGCTCAGCCTTCTTGTCAGTTCAAACCTTCTCTAAACAATGCATCATAGCAGGTCTCACTACCTTTTATCACAAATTCTCTCCTGACTCTCCTCTTCAACCACCATTCATGCACTCACTTCTTCACCTCACTTGTGCATTGTCTATTGCATTGGATGGTTGATCCCAGGTATTTAACCTCATCTACCTTCATTATCTCCTTATCTTCATCGTCCTTGCATCTTTAAGCATATCTTGGCACGGCTGCTTGGGTTTATTGTTTTCTCTTAGTGTAGTATTGCAAGCCATGGGTCTTTATCACTAAGATAGCTGCAAAACTGACCATAATTTAGACTTCTGGCTAAGATTGAGAGTTTGAGCAATGACTCTTATGACATGGGATGGGATAAGCAAAGGGCTCCCTGCTGAGAAAACAGTAAAAAGAACAATTCTTTTACTTCTCAGTAGCTTTTACACTTTGCAAATCCATCCACTAGTCAGAATGGATCCTGTTACAGCAGACACGATATCCCACTATCTCTGGAATATGGTTCAGCCCTTTCCCTATTATCGCTGCCACACTTTAAGCACACAACCTTGCTGGCGAGTAGAAATGTGGTTCTGAAACTGATGCAAGTAGGAAATAATATCAACATCTCTTTCAATAATTCAGCGTCTTTCAGATGACGTATTACAGTTAAACCACAATAAAATATAATGTTAACCATGGGATAGAAGCAGATAAGAGCAGCATAGACACAGAATCAGAGCTAAATTGTATTAAATCTCTTGTTTGTGGATCAGCACGGCCCTAGTGGACCCAGGAATTCCCTCAAGTGCCGCTCTGAAACATAGAGCTTGTCAGCACAGGTGCACGTTATCACACTAAATTACAACAGATTAGACTTTGTTGCAAACACTAACTTTACACAATAACAACAATCAGCTTATTCATAGAAATTAGGGCTGCCACAAACGATTATTTTGATAGTCGACTAGTCACCGATTATTTTTGCGATTAGTCGACTAATCAGATCATCATCCATTGGACATAAAACGTACAGCTTATTGCACCAGCAGCATCTGCTCTTATATAACTATCATTAGCTTACAGCTTTAAGTGTTTAAGGTATGTGCTAACTAAAAATAAAGACAAGATGAGAGTTTATTAACTTTTAATGAAATTTGAAGATTGTTTCGGTGAAGTTTAATAAACTCCTTGCTATCTAAAATATAACAGGACACCGGAGTATATTCTCGAGCATCTCACACTTCTGATGATCAGCTGTCTGCTTGACGTTTATTCAGCTGTGTAAAAACTATAACTTTAATCTCAGCCAAACCGATTTACTCAGGAACAAATAAAATACAAAAAAAAGCCAAACAATAACATTTTTAAGTTATCTAAGTGACTTATATATATTTAACCCGAGTAGCGAAAGACGGCGGTGGGTTTGAAAACGATTTGCCGGGAGTCCAGTGTTCTCACGGCTCTAGTTAGCCTAGCCCCCGGCTAGCTATCGAGCTAGTGGGTAACAGACGTCTCCGAAAACGTCGGCGCGCTTTTGAAAATATGCGGTGTCTTGATAAACTGAGCAGATATTTGAGGTTTACACAGCTACATTCTCGCCTGAAAATATGTTAAACGTTTATTTTGTGACCCAGAAAGAATAATAAGAGTAATATTAAAACTAACTAGCTGCCGCCATTGTTGGAAAATGAGCTGGGCTGCGCTATGAATTCTTGGACACAGCTTCTTCTTCTTCTTCTTCTTCTTCTTCTTCTTCTTCGGGGTTTAACGGCAGCTGGCATCCTTGTACATGCAGTGCTGCCATCTTCTGTTTCAGTCCGTTATTACACTCTTAAATCCTACTACTTATTCCTGCGTCTTTTGGGATCAAACGACCGTCGACTATTAAATTACTCGTTGACGATTTTGATAGTCGATGTAATCGTAACTAGTCGACTAATCGTGGCAGCCCTAATAGAACTATAGCTTGTGAAGCAATGCTATCACACAAACCAGCATTATGGAGGGTCTCAAGTACCAAAATGATGTTTTTTTAAATTATATCTTTATTTGGAATGGACATAGCAATATATGAGAACGGAGTCCTTCCAGGTTTTCAGAGTTAAGTCCAGGAGAGCAAATGTTAAACACAGTGATCGACAGGTGCATATTATCCTCTAATGGATTTCAAAATGAATTAATTAAATGTGTCATTAATGAATTAAAATAGAAAATAATTAATTAAATATGTACGTAATTAATTCAATGTTCAATTAATTTCATTTAAAATATTTAGTAAATTGTTTATTTCCAATATTAATTAGTTAATGAAGCAATGAATCACTTAATGATGTATTTAATTACATTGTTTTGGCACTCAGCACCCTCCGTACTATAGGTGAACACTGATTGACTGCTGGATCATTTCTATTGGACCCTGTGGGGATCATGCTCCTCCCATGCAGGTAAGGCATGGGCTAACAGGAGAGCTTTTTAACAGATTCTTTGAAGCCTAGTTCAGTCCTCAGGTTGTATTATTGACACTCCAAGTTTAGGGTAATGGATCTTTTTTCCCCTCAGCATCTAAACGCACGTCTTTATTCAAGGCGTCACTTTCTACAGATAACACTGATCTCATTGTAAATGAAGTTTAACAAGTATGTAAGCATTACTTGCAATCTTCTGCAGGCCCACTGAGCTGTGTCTGTATGACATTTATGCGCTGAAGCTGTTCTGTGTCTGTTCTTATAGTCTGACCTCAGAGACAAGTTGGGTTTGCTGAATGAGAAAATGGAGAAGACTGAAACTGTTGTGTGTCAAATAAATACCATGCAGAGCAAGCTGAAGGTAATTTCCATAGATTACTTGTCATATAATTTAATCAGAGACAAATGTGTAAATGCGCTGATAAAACGTCATTATTTTCATATTTTATTGTGTCTGTATTTATTCTGCTCCAGGATGAAGCAAACAAAAGAAAGACGGCACTCGCAGCTGTCTATCAGCAGATGAAGGACATCTTGGCTCAAGATGAACGCGAGGCCCAAAATGAGGTGGACCGTGAGCTTGAGCTCGGTCAGATGAAACTTCGGGATCTCGTGAAGAAGCTAGATGAAAACTGTAATAAGATGGGGAAAGCCAGAGAAGATATCAACAGGCTGCTGAGTCAATCCCAATCCATGGCTTTTCTGCAGGTGAGACAAACATTATCACAGGAATGTGAAGCAGGAAAGAAGAAAAGGGTGAAAAACTTAAACTGAAGAACAAGACAGAGCATTTATGGTACTAGATAAATAATTAGGGATTCAAAATCATGTCACAATAAACAGCGTTCCCTGTCTCTTGTTCCTCACAGGCTTCAGTTGTGTTGCCCAAAGTTGTAAAGATTGAGCCTAAAGTGCCTCCAATCAATCTGGACTCCAAGAAGATGATAGCGATGCAGAGCTTTGCTGCAGCCCTGAGGGAGACTCTGATGGAGATGCTTAAACAGCCCACTGAGGCCAGATTACTATTGTTTAAAGCAGGTCTGTGTGCAGGCACGCATTAGCAGGAGGTTTTGTTCAAATTTTGTTGCAGAAATTAACACTTGCACTGGTGCAATTTGGTGAGTTTGTGTTATGTTTAAAATGTTGGCAATCGAAGGAAAGATTGAAGACTTTGTGGTAAAGGGTTGTGATTTTTTTTCTTCAAGGATGGCCATGCAGTTAGGCTGCGAGGGCAGCAGCCTAAGTCTAGTCCTCCCTCTCCTCAGTCACCTGAGTAGAGGGAGGACTCCAGCTAATCCAGGTGACACAGATATTCCCAGGCCAGCCAAGAGATGTAATCTCCTCAGCATGTCCTGGGTCTGCCCCGGGGCCTCCCTCTGCTGGGACGTGCCCAAAACACCTCACCCAAGAGGCATCCTTGCCAAATACTATGGAGGTGCAAAACATGGTCCATTCAGGACATCCATATGTTCAAACATGGTGTTCGTTATGGACAAACTGTGATTTGCAAAGAGGTCCAATAACAGAACACCACTCAGGTTCAGGAGGGTGGGCCCATGTAGCTTTTTGGGCTGCACCTGGAAAGGCCCAATGGGCTAAGGCCCAGCCAGCAGCCACTCTCTGTCAAGCTCCCTCTCAGGGCTGCCTCCCCGGTGGGGCCCCAGTAACCATACACTGGGCAGATTAAACTAGTCCCACAAACAAGAAGTAAAGTGCTGTTTAAATGCAACCGTTTACCCTCCACAGGTCAAACTGCAGCTCCTGTCTCAGGACCAGCAAGACCTGAAAGTACCGGAGCTCAGCCAGAGTTGGGTATGTTCTTCTCAGGAAAGACAGTCATTTAAATGCAGTCACACATGCAACAAATATCTGAAAACATCTGCATAAATATTTGCTTATTTTTAAATAATATTTGTGTACGTACTTATTTATTTATTGCAGATGTGCAAAGCATATTTGTGCAATATACTGAAGGTGCCACAGCCTCTCCTATAAACGTTAATAATATGCATAACTATGTATTTGCATGAAAAATAATATTTTAATAAATAAAAATCGCATGTTACTACTCTAAAGTGCACTATTTGGTACTTTGTATTTTCATTGCAATAATAATGTGTTTTTGTTCCATTTAAAATATTACAAATTGTTCTCCCCAAAAGGGAGGGGTGATGTCAGTGGTTCAATTTGTGTGTTAGCAGTGTAGCATCCACAGTTTTCAAGATATCAGTTTCTAATTTATGTTTGATGGTCAATCTCAATAACATCTCAAACTGATTTAATTTAGCTGAAAATCTGGTCAAGATCAAGGTCGGATCAGAGGGAGATGCAAATTGGAGGAAAACTTTATCTTTTTAGCATGTTTAGGCCCAGATTTAAAGACCGTAGCTGTAAAGGTCTGCAGGCCACTTAGAGTCCTGCCTATGTTTGTATAAATGATTCAAATTCAGTAGAAAAAGAAACGAACTCTTTCAGTTGTTTAAACTTATTACCCAGGCGGTGGCTGGATACCAGTTTACTGGCTGTAGTTCAGCTCTTCTAGTGAAATCTGCGTCATTGTCAAAATATGCATTAGCATCATACTGATCCCAAATTGTTGTCTAATGCATGTGTTTAAACAAAAGCATGAGGCCCATTGGGAAGTATTTTTTCTACACACTACTTATTCTGTAATAATAGTACATTATCATTATAACCCACATAAACACCTTTTGGAGATGTTTGTGTTGGTCTGCATTTATTTTACCATTTTACCGTTCAGTAAACTAAACTTTTTTATTGAAAATCGATTTCCAAAGGATTATTTAATTTATTTTACCAATATTTAATATAACAAATAACCAATTTCACCTGGTCTCCTGTACACACCTGCACACATTGGAGTCCCCCCCTCATGGGCCAAGGTTAAAGAATAAAATGCCTCTAATCTTTTTTTAATGTTTTCTCAGAAGTGGAGTGCTCTCCTGGTCAGCCCAGACTCCCCGAGTCCAACAGTCCAGCTCCTCAAGCCCAAACAGCCAAAAAGAAAAAAACTCGAAGTAAGGAACATGTGATTTTAATTTTTTTTTTAATGAGCCAATAGATAGCACACAGTCCCTCGACAGTTTGTTTCCAGGACTTCTAATAGAGGATGACACCATAAACCGAATCCAAGTCAAACGTTTTGGTGGTGGTCGGTTCTAGAAGCAAGTCTATTTTAAAGCCCTGCACAAAATAAACTGGGAGAGATCCATAATTGTAATTTTAATGTCATAAGGACATAAAGACTCCATAAACCCAAAGAAAGGTTTAAAAAGCTTTTTTCCTCTGCTCGTGCAGCTGTGCGCAAACATCTGTTATGACTCAGTTCACAGTGACGATGTGAAGGATTGTTTCAGTGCCAAATCTTTTCCTGTGTCAGTTCTTACTGGTAATGAACTCTGTTTTTCCACACACAGTCCTGATGAAGATGGAATAATGAACCTACATAATAAATATGGAGAATGTCGGGTCTTCCCTGCCTGTATTTAGATCTGATTTATGCATATTCAGTGTTATAAATACTCCACTGGCTTTCTCTACTTTCTAGAAACCAAAACGAAGCCTAATGAGTCCACTGGCATTATGGGAATTAAGAAAAACGCCCGTTCAATGGAAAACCTGCTGGAGTATGGAGTGAAAGAGAAACCCAGAGACTGTTCTCCTGCAGCTGAACCTAATCAGAAACCAGGTAGACAGACATCAGGTTTGAGCACTGTATGCTGAGTTGCTAATGTAGTCCCAGCACCACAAAACAGACTTTAGAACAGGTGCCATTCATCTTCTGTTATCTCTGAGCTTGATGACAAACTCGGTCTATGTCTTTATTTCACTTATTACAACTCTGACAGCTGTGTGGAAAGCAAACAAAATCACCAAATCATCACTATCACCATGTAAATACACCCCAACTGGGCACAAGCTACAATTCCAGTGTTACAGTAACCCTGTCCATTTTCCAATATGGCAACACAAACGATTTACTTTTTTGTCTTTAATTGTAGAAGCTCCAGATATTCCCCCAGACATAAGCACAGCTGAAAAGAGAGGTGAACTTCTGAAATGTAAGTGTAGCAGGCATCATCCCCTCATGCAGCAACAGCAGCCGTGTCTGTTTTTTAAAAATAAAATGGCCTTTCCTTTTTTCCCTTTCAGACGCCACAGAACTCACTTTCGATCCAAGCACCGCCCATAAACGCATCGCGCTGACCGAGAACTTCACTAAGGCCTCGGTGTCAGACGAGCACATAAACTACCCCGACTGCCCCGGACGCTTTGCTGTCTGCTCCCAGGTGCTCGCCTCCAAGGGTTTCTCTACTGGACGCCATTACTGGGAAGTGCGACTGACCAACATTAACTTCATTGGCGTAGGCTTGGCTTACAGCAGCATGGACCGCAAAGGCCCCACCAGTCGACTGGGCCGCAACGTCCAGTCCTGGTGCGTCGAGTGGTTTAATGTCGGCCTGTCAGTCTGGCATAACAGCAGCGAGACCGTGCTTGCTAATCCAAATCCAAAGCGTGTCGGCGTGCTGTTGGATTGCGAGGCCGGCACCGCTACGTTCTATCGCGTGGCAGAGAGGGCGTATCCCTTCCACACTATCAAGTTCCCTTACCCTGCCTTTTTAGAGGCTATCTATCCAGCCTTCTGGATTTTCTCTAATGGCTCCTCCATTACCTTTTGCAAAATGCAACAATGAATACCATACACAGTCAGCTGGTGCGATTGTTGCTATAATTAAAGGTGTCCTGTGGTGTTTCAGTTTTCAGTTTTTCAGTTTACTAAGCAAGAGATTAGATTTTTCCTCCTGAAGTAAAAAAAAAAAGTAATTTATTTTAATAATCCAGTTTATCAAAAAAAAAAAAAATGGCCTGTATTTATATAGCGCTTTACTAGTCCCTAAGGACCCCAAAGGGCTTTACACATTCAGTCATCCACACATTCACACACTGGTGATGGCAGCTACATTGTAGCCACAGCCACCCTGGGGCGCACTGACAGAGGCGAGGCTGCCGGACACTGGCGCCACCGGGCCCTCTGACCACCACCAGTAGGCAACGGGTGAAGTGTCTTGCCCAAGGACACAACGACCGAGAATGTCCAAGCCGGGGCTCGAACCGGCAACCTTCCGATTACAAGGCGAACGCCCAACTCTTGAGCCACGATCGCCCACAAAATATTAACATCTTTGTGCATAATTTATATCCATTGTTACCAGACAGCCTTCTTATTCGCTGTTTATCCAGGTGCAGGTCTTGGCTGCCACATTTGTTGGCTTAATTAACTGTATCAGTGGAAAACCATGAAACCTTACAGATCACATGCAGAACATGTAGTAATGTGCTAATATTGGTCAAAATCTCCTCTCTTAAGCACTGGTCATCGATTCTGCATCAGATTAAGATCTGGTGTTGAATCCAAAATGGTGATTTGATCACTTTGAACCATTTATGACTTTTGGTTTGTGACATGGTGACCCATCATCACCAAATTGCTCCCAGATCTATGAAGTCACCGAGGATGTTTTATCGTATGGTCAGTGCATGTGTAACACTATAAATACTGTGTTGTTGTTTAAATTTGACTTCTTTTCCAATAAAACTCTTTAAAATGCTTATGATTGCTCCTCGCTATATAATAGAAACATGTCAAATAATAAATAAACAAATAGTGTGAATAAAGATTGAAGCAAAGGGGTTTCGAGTTTTGTGTAAATTCATTATTCTTTCTTTTGCATTTGGAAGATGATTTGAGTTTTAGCTTTGTACAGTCTCGTCTTTTGAGGGTCTCTGAGATTTTTTTACTTCATGGTGTCTTGTTTTGATATTAGGTTTCTTTCATGGCTTTGTCTCGTCCCCATGTTTTGTCCCTCACTCCCCCCCTCTCTGTGTCTCAGTCATGTCTCTGTCTTCGGTCTGCCTTACCCGTTTCCATTTCCTTTGCGTCTCATCCCTTGTCTCCCCAGTCTGACACTTGCTTCCATGTCTGTTAGTCCCCTTTCCTAATGTCAACCTTACGTGTCCTTTTCTGGCTCTCGATGTGCGTGTTACTTCCTGTTTTATTTTGAGGGTTAGTCAACCCTCAAAATAACTGTTCTGTTAGTCAGATCCAGCTGTGTCACGTCGTTGTCTCCCTGGCTGTGCGTGCTCCTTGTGTCTTAGTGTTTCCAAGTGTTCACTGCTGTTTCCAGGTCACCATGTTTCTTGATTTGAAAAACTTGATTGAAAAACTAGTTCATGCATTTATTACTTCCAGGCTGGACTACTGCAATTCATTATTATCAGGATGTCCAAAAAACTCACTGAAAAGCCTTCAGCTAATCCAAAATGCTGCAGCAAGAGTACTGACAGGGACTAGAAAGAGAGAGCATATTTCTCCTGTTTTGGCTTCCCTTCATTGGCTTCCTGTTAAATCCAGAATTGAATTCAAAATCCTGCTCCTCACATACAAGGTCTTAAATAATCAGGCCCCATCTTATCTTAATGACCTTGTAGTACCATATCACCCTATTAGAGCACTTCGCTCTCGCTCTGCAGGCCTACTTGTTGTTCCTAGAGTATTTAAAAGTAGAATGGGAGGCAGAGCCTTCAGTTTTCAGGCCCCTCTTCTGTGGAACCAGCTTCCAGTTTGGATTCGGGAGACAGACACTATCTCTACTTTTAAGATTAGGCTTAAAACTTTCCTTTTTGCTAAAGCATATAGTTAGAGCTGGACCAGGTGACCCTGAATCCTCCCTTAGTTATGCTGCAATAGATGTAGGCTGCCGGGGGATTCCCATGATGCATTGAGTTTTTCCTTTCCAGTCACCTTTCTCGCTCACTATGTGTTAACAGACCTCTCTGCATTGAATCATATATGTTATTAATCTCTGTCTCTCTTCCACAGCATGTCTTTTATCCTGTCTTCCTTCTCTCACCCCAACCGGTCGCAGCAGATGGCCCCGCCCCTCCCTGAGCCTGGTTCTGCCGGAGGTTTCTTCCTGTTAAAAGGGAGTTTTTCCTTCCCACTGTCGCCAAAGTGCTGCTCATAGGGGGTCATATGATTGTTGGGTTTTTCTCTGTATCTATGAAGCGCCTTGAGGCGACTTTTGTTGTGATTTGGCGCTATATAAATAAAATTGAATTGAATTGATTTCTGTTATGTCAGAGTTTCAGCTTTAGTGCAAAGGTTTAAAAATGGTATTAACTGTTTAGGAATTAGACCTATTTTTATACAATAAAACCCATTTTTAGAGGCTCTGAGATAACTGGACAAACTAATGTGATTTTTACTATCAAGATTGCTTTTTAATGTTTGGAAGAAAATCATTTGCAGTCAGTGCCTGCCAGCACTCAGCTAGGCATAACCAAATGTTGCTTTTCCCATATGTTTTGGGTCATTATCTATTTGCAGTGTAAAGCGTTCACTCCTTTTTACAACATTTGGCTGAATCTGAGCAGAGAGTATAACCCCGTATACCTCACAATTCATCTTGTGGCTTCTATCAGCAGTCACATTATTAACAGCGAGCCACCTCTACTGACAGTCGTACACGCCTGTGCCATAACGTTGCCTCCACCATGTTTGACGGATGATGTCGTCTGTTTCAGATCATGAGCTGTGTCTCCCCTTCTTCATACTTTTCCTAACCTGTTGTTCCAGTTTCTTAGTGTAACCAGTGGTTTTCATCTTGTTCTAAACCGTCTGGATTTACATTTATGAAGGCATCTCGTGATTGCAGACCTTGACAGTGATACAATCAAGAGTGTTCTTGGTTTGGCTGGATGTTCTAAAGAGCTTTTGTTAACCAAGTTAATTATCCAGGGACTTTTGAGTGTCTGAACATGGAGGACTATGCATAAAAATTACTGTAATTTCTAAACAGATAATGTAATATTCTGATTAACCCCCTGAATTGCACCTGAAATTCAAAACTTCAGTCACAGCTTGATTTTTTTTTTTCATTTAAAATCCACTATAGTTGTATACAGCGGTAAAGTCACACAACCTGTGTAACTGTCCAAATACTTGTGGATCAGAGTGTAAGTAAGTATATTTGGTAAATTATTGCTACAATTCATTTATTCTAGTTTAAAAAGATGTCTTCTGAATTCGCCAGTGATTATTACTAGTAAAAAAAAGACAAGAAAAAAAATCTTTCTTTTGAGAAGGACAGGTGGCATAAGGAGCAGGTGCAATACATTTTTACTACAACACATATTTACTGTCACGAACTTAACACAACATTTTAGGTTGAAGCGGGCACAGTTACGGTTTTAGATACGGGCGACACGGGCGGTTGCCCGGGGCGGCATCGTGGTGGTGGGCGGCATCACGGGCAATAAAAAAAAAAATGCTCGTACTCATGCTACTCCGACGTCATGCCAGCGCATATTGGGAATGTCACAGGCACCGATCGGTTTTTTATCGCCCATTTGCTGGGAGTAAGGGCGCCCTCCGTTAGCAAGGTGCGCCTGCTGCTTGCGGCACAGGGAGGAGAGGGCGGGGCGGCGGGGGATTCTCTGGCTGGCTGGAGCAGCATCTAACCAACTCTCAAAATAAAACAAAATAAAAACAAACCAACAAACACGAAAACAGCGGACATTATAATACAGACTTATAATTTGCACCGATGTTTTTTCGAAATTCTATACACGAAAAGTGAGCGCGAGAGCCCTCGGTGCGCCTGCTCGCTGCTGAAGTCAAAGTAAACTTTATTGTCATCTCCGCTACAGACAGTCCAGTTTATAGAGAGACGAGACGACGAGGCTCCAGTTACAGCAGTGCAAGTAAACAAACAATAAAAATAAGAAGAGTAAGAAAATAAATATACACGTTAGGACTCGGGGTAAAGGGATCAATAACAATTTAAAATTTACAGTTTGATGATTTAAAGTCTCACACACAACCCTTCGAAAGGGGAGGGGGGCCGGCTGCTTCCAAATAGAGCACATTTCATTTATAATGTTGTAAATCCAAGCCCATTATGTATTCATGATTTGAATCCTGGGTTGTGTGAAATCTCAGAAATGCACCCTAGACAAAGTGAATCTGTGAACTAAGGTGTAGGTGTGTTAGATCATGTTGTGGTGATCCTTGGGTTGAGGGATGGGTGTTCATACTGGAGTGCAAAATTAAAACCAATGGAAGATGGACAAGAAAAGTTCAGAGCCATCAGGTCCTCAGTTTAGAAAAAAGAGAAAAGTAGAGGAGGAGAAACGATGCAGGTAAGCAGATGTGTGATTGGATAATGGCAGGTCATCCTGAAACAATCAGAATCAGAATAGTTTATTAATCCCTAAGGAAATTATGTGCGTTACAGTTGCTGCAAGAAGAAATGGTAAAAATAACAACAGTAACAGACTAAACTCCAAACAATACATTATGTTACAGTTTTTAATATTAATTAGTGTCAATTGTTGATTTGTCCTGTTCTCATTGTATGACGAATTATGGCATACTATGCATACTCTCTCTGTCTTCATGTGTGTGTGTGTGTACAACAGCTTTATGTTAATGTCCTTAATATGTTTTGTCTGTATGCGTGTGTGTATGGGGGGGGGGCGCCAGAGGGAGTGTTCGCCCAGGACCGCCACTGAGCGGGCACACGACTCTCTTCGAACAGACTTTTTCACCGTTTTCCATTTTAAAAAATGTTTTGAATGTGTAAAAAGGGATGAGAAATAACTCATTTATTTCTCACAGCGAGAATCAGAATGTGTTCATAAAAAAAATGATTTGGCTCTGACGTGCGCTCGGAGGATGGTACCTGATCACGAGTCCTGTTACGCAAGCAGGAAGACTGTTTTTTTTTTTATAGCCAGAAGAAACTCTAGTTTTCATCACGCGCAGCAGAGGCCTGTGAGTATAAAGCGGTCTGCAGTGTTTTGTTTTGCAGACAGCAGCTCCGCGTGGATTCTTTGTTATTGGTTATTTATGTGCAACGTCATGAACTTTACTGCAGTAAAAATGGCTGTTCTGAGTTTTGGTGCGATTGCGTTTGCTGTTGTTTAACTACAGGAGGGGTTGGCCTTCGTTGATTATCTGCTGTAATGATAAGTTTCGTTTGTGTCTCGCAGCTTCACTCGCATCAGTCCCATCATGGCCGAAGTGGACGAGTCTCAGTTTTCTATCATGAGTCTGGAGGATGAGCTGACCTGCAGCATCTGTCTGAGCACCTTTGACTGTCCGGTGACCATCCCCTGCGGACACAACTTCTGCCAGGACTGCCTGCTCGCCAGCTGGGAGGAGTCGTACAGCTGCCCTCAGTGTCGGACCGTGTTCGACACCAAACCCGAGCTGAAGAAAAACACGGTCCTCATCGCCGTCGTGGAGACCTTTAAAGTGAGATCGAGCAAGAGCGAAGACAACCTCAATGAAGAGGAGAGCGAAGAGGAGAGAGGCTATGAGAGCGAAGAGGAGAGAGGAGAGGAGAGCGAAGGGGAGAGCGAAGAAGCAAGCGAAGGGGAGAGCGAAGAAGCGAGCGAAGGGGAGAGCGAAGAAGTGAGCGAAGAGGAGAGCGAAGAAGAGAGAGAAGAAGAGAGCGAAGTGGAGAAAGACGATGTCATCCGCTGTGATACCTGCATGGAAGCAGAAGCATCGAAGACCTGCCTCACCTGCATGGCGTCTTACTGTGAGGAGCACCTGCGCCCTCACCGGGAAAACCCCGTCTTCCATCTCCACGAGCTGAGCGAGCCTGTCGGGGACCTATCGGAGCGCATCTGCTCCGACCACCACAAGCTGATGGAGTTCTTCTGCAGCCAGCATGACCGTCTGATCTGCAGCTTCTGCCTCCAGCATATCCACAAAGGATGCTCCTTCCTAACTCCGGACGAGCAGAGGAACCTGAAGGAGGTGTTTGCCTTCACATTGACGATTGTACTGTATTAAACACTGGCTTATGTACAGAGTTAACTGTTTCTCCTTAATACATGTTTTAACTTATTTAATTTGTAATATTATAAATCAATATGTTGGTGTGTATATCTTTAAACAAAGATGGCAGTCAGCTGACTTCCTGGAGAGGAAACATTCCATCTGTATAAAAAAGATGGAAGTGGGTTCATACCTGAAAAGGGACCCTTGTGTACAACTGTTTGTAAATGACAGCCAAGTTCAAGTCTTTCTTGGTTTAACAAGTTTTTCTTAGTGTTGTATGCCAGGCATTGAGCTGTTCTGTGTCTGTTCTTATAGTCTGACCTCAGAGACAAGTTGGGTTTGCTGAATGAGAAAATGGAGAAGACTGAAAATGTTGTGTTTCAAATGAACAACATGCAGAGCAAGCTGAAGGTAATTTCCACATGTCATACAGAGACAAAGTAAATGTGCTGGCAGTAACTATGAAAAACTCACAGTTGTCATATCTCATCTTATTGTCACTGTTCCAGGATGGAGCAAACAAAAGAAAGACGGCACTCGCAGCTGTTTATCAGCAGATGAGGGACATCTTGGCTCAAGATGAACGCGAGGCCCAAACTGAGGTGGACCGTGAGCTGGAGCTCGGTCAGATGAAACTTCGGGATCTCACGAAGAAGTTCGACGAAAACTATAATAGGATGGGAAAAGCCAGAGAAGATATCAACAGGCTGCTGAGTCAAACCCAAACCTCGGCTTTTCTACAGGTGAGACGAACACGAAAACGTAAACTAAAGAATAAGATAGAATGGGCGTGGTTAAGTTAAATAAATAAACCTTTCTTTTGCCCCCCCACAGGCTTCAGTTGAATTGCCCAAAGTTGTAAAGTTTGAGCCTCACGTGCCTCGAATCAGCCTGGACTCCAAGAAGGTGATAGCGACGCAGAGCTTCGCTGCAGCCCTGAGGGAGACTCTGATGGCGATGCTTAAACAGCCAGTTGAGGCCAGATTACCATTCTTTAAAGCAGGTCTGTGTGCAGGCACGCATTAGCAGAAAATGTAAATTAGGATTAATATTCTAAAAGATTAACGAAGCCAATCATTTTCACGTTCTGATGCAGCTCTTAACGCTGGTGCATTCGGGGATTCTGGTGAGTTTGTGTCTTGTGGAAAATACTGTTGAGGATTTTCTGTTAAATGCTCATGAATTTATTCTTCTTCAGTGGTGACTATTTCTGGGGAGGATTTGGGAAGTACTCTTTGTTTTTAACAGGTGAAACAGCAGCTCCTGTCTCCAGACCAGAAAGTGCTGGAGGTAGTGAATCCCAGCCAAATTCTGGTAAGTTTATATCAGTGAGGTGTTGTTATAGGATAATATTTGAATACAGTAACATGTGAACTGAAAGAGTATCTGAAAACATCTGCCAATTTGACTATCTCCTAGTGTGATATTCACTGTAACTAAAGTTAATTTTAAAGATGATCTCTAGTTAATAATACACGTACGATAATGTGGTCTTGTTGTACAGCTATAATTACTGACTACACCTCCCTGCACTTGTTATTTGAGCATATTTGCAAGAGAAGGCACACTGTGTAAAAATACGTATATTACATTTTGATATAAAGTACTGCAAATCATATTGTAATATTGTTAATTTCCTTCCTCAAGCACATACGTGAAAACTATTTAAAACATTACAAGCACTTTGTGACACGTGATTCTTTACAGTGTGATAAAGATGTTCAGAGTGCGTTCTCATTTCACTGTTTCATTACTCAGCAGCGCCTCAGCAGAGAAGCAACCCCACGTTCCAAAGTCCACTGAGCAGTCCACCCATCCAGCCGTACTACCAGCCGGTTCCTATCCCCCTTTTTATTGGACCGCAGCAAAGATGGAATCCACCCCATTATCCACAGGCCCAACCTCGATTGCAACATTTTGGGCAACCTCGATTTCATGCCCAACAAAAGACAAGTAAGATACAACCTAAAATCTCTCTCTTACACACACACACACACGTCTGTAATGACAAAAATCAGATATGTCTGTGTAAACAGCTTAGTTTCCAATCACCACAAACGGGACAATGTGTTAATTAATTGGTGCCCTAACAGCTAATTAAAAATTCAATGACACGTAATACTCAATACAACATAATACCTACCCTTTAAAGTGCTGTTATTAGTTTATAAATCTTCGAATGGGTTAGCACCAGAGTACATTAGGGATCTGCTATCATGCTGCTACAAACCATCTAGATCAGTCAGGTCCTCCAGCTCTCGTTTATTGACCGTCCCTAGAACCAGAACTAAACATGGAGAAGCAGCTTTTAGTCTAAAATTAAAACTTACTTATTTAGACTTGCTTATGAGTAACTGATCCTATTATGGCTCTCTACCTGTTTGTTTTAATTTTTTCATATAAATTATTTTCTTGATTATTGTTTTATTGTAAATGCTTTCTTGTATTTTACTTTTATAGTGTTTTATGTTTTATTTTAATCATGTAAAGCACCTTGAATTGCCTTGTGCTGAAAGTGTGCTATACAAATAAAATTGCCTTGCCTTTGCAAGCCAGCTTATAAATGATGAAAGACAGAAGCAAGATGGAGCCCCATTTTTTAATAAACAGTATAAGATTTATCCAGGATATGACTTGTTACAAGTCAGCGTGCTTAAGGCAAACTCGATCAATCTGATAGTGCATTTAGTGTTTTAACAACTTACCACTGGGCGTGTCTCTGTACTGAAAGACAACCATGATCGTGGAGTCAGTTAAACATGTGAAGAAG
Source organism: Neolamprologus brichardi (assembly GCF_056152115.1). Lineage (NCBI taxonomy): Eukaryota > Metazoa > Chordata > Actinopteri > Cichliformes > Cichlidae > Neolamprologus > Neolamprologus brichardi. The sequence continues at coordinate 33,198,380 of NC_142109.1, read as the reverse complement.
GTTTGTGAAGACCTCAGACAGGGATTGGTTCTAAAATTACCTTACTTCATTGCCCATACTCACCCAGAAGCTTACGGATATTTGTAGATGTCCTTCATGGTTTGGCAGTAATAGTATGCAGCTAGGCACTTTTAAAAGCTATTAGGCCAGAAGCACTTTGAGGCCGAGTCCTCCCATAACCAGTAAACCCATCATAAATTATTTAAACTTTCAAAGTATAAAAGACACATGTCAAAACGAGCCTTGTGCCATAGTGTTGTCTTCATTCCTGGCAGTCATTATTAAAATTGAGGTCATAAACTGATCGACCGTAGCATCAAAGCCACCTGTCCAGTATTGTGTAGATCCTCATTGTGGTGCAAAAGCAGCTCTGTGACACGTTTGTGTTTCTCGTGGCGTCTGGGAGGATTCAGCTTGTTCTTGTGCATCTTGCAGATGCTCAGCTGGATTTTGGTCTGTGGAGTTTGGAGTTTAAGTCGATGGGCTGAACTTTATTATGTTCTTCAAGCTGCTCCTAAGCAGTTTTTAATTTAAATTTTTTTTTAAAAATTTAAAATTTAAAAATATTACTAAAACTAAAATGAGAGAACAACTATGCAACATATTCAGTTTTAACATTTATATTCAGTATTGACTGTAACTACGCTCAAACTGTTAATGCTATCTTATTTTAATAAACAACACTGTCATATGCAAAACTGGGGTGGCACTTGGGGTGGCAAGGGATCATTTTAGGGTGGCACTTGCCACCCCATGCCACCCTTCTAGATCCGCCCCTGGTCTCAAGGCTGGAGCTGAACAAAAACACCCTGAGAACAGACTGTTCTTCCTATCCCACGCAAGGCCACCGGGGTTGGCTGGAAGACTGTTTACTTAGCCTGGCAGAGCGAAGGACACTGTCTCAGCTGAACTCTGGACACACACACACACATACATATGCAGATATCCTTCCCCCGATCCAACGCCTCCTGACATGCTTACCTCCCTGTCGATGGAGACAGCGGCTCAGCTGGAGGCATGAGGAATTGCAGCGTCTACGACCACTGTGTACATTACAGTTCAGTGTGCCGTGCGTGTCTGCAGCACTGAAGTTAACAGCAGCAGTAACCAAAGTTCTGGGACCTTTCCAATAAAAACAGCTTCTCATTGAGCAGATGTTGTATGTTGGGTTTGTAAATGCGGCTTTAAAAGCAACTTCACAAATCAAACATTTATAGTAATTCTAGCATTCACACTGTTCATTTTAAACCTGACAAAATGTAATTCACTATGCCTGTGTACAGTTCAGATTAGTGGACGCGTTGCACATTTCCTGTGTTAAAGACAACCGACTAACTGTGGAAGACGTTTTGCATATTTTCCTTTAGATCAAGACAGAAAGCCGCACAGTGCTCCTGGAGGAGGTAAACCAGCCGGGAAAGGATCTGATTTCACCAAGAAAGATAAACCAAAAGGCCATCCTCCTTCTGAGAAATCAAGTATGAAGCACTCACATCCTCATGTGTTATAAAAAATGTCAGACTGCCAGTCAAATGATCAATAACAACACTATTCCACTGATTAAATGAACAGTACACATATAACAAGAAGCCCTCTGAGTGCAAACCTCACTCTCTGGGCGGTGTTTACTTTTGAGGGATTATTCCATTTTGTACTTAAGAACTATGTAGGAGGAGGTAATGGCTAATATGTATTCATTTGTGAATAACTGGCCATGTAAAACTTGGGCTTATATAATTGTATACCGCAGCATATTTCCAGCTAAATCGTCAGCTCATTCTGTTTCTCTTCATATTTAAAATAAAATGCTTCCAGAGAAGGTTCCAGCTTCTGATCTGACCATGGGTTTCTCTACTTTTTGATATTTAATAAATTTAAATCAGATTAGTTTAGCAAGTGTCGCTCATCCTACATTAAAGACAAATTACTAACTACTGTGTTTTCCTTCAGATCCAGACAGGAGGCCGCACAGCGCTGCTGGAGGGCATAAGTCTTCAGGATCTGGGAAAGGATCTGATTTCACCAAGAAAGATAAACCCAAAGGCCATGCTTCTTCTGAGAAATCAAGTATGAATCAAATCCTCACGCGTTATAAAAAATGTCAGCCTGCCAATCAGATGATGAATAACAACACGATTCCACTGATTAAATAAACAGGACACATATAACAAGAAGCACTCTGGGTGCAAACCTCACTCTCTAAGCGGTAGTTTTAAGGGATTGTTGTATTTTGTACATAAAAACTGTGTAGGAGTGTTATTTGTTTGTTGATTTGTTTAGCAAGTGGTGCGCATCCTACATTAAAGACAACTGACTAACTACTATGTTTTCCTTCAGATCCAGACAGGAGGCCGCACAGCTCTGCTGGAGGGCATAAGTCTTCAGGATCTGGGAAAGGATCTGATTTCACCAAGAAAGATAAACCCAAAGGCCATGCTTCTTCAGGCACACAACACTCACGTCCTCATAGAAATCAGAAGAAGTAGAACCAATATTTGATTTTAATCTGAAGCCTGAATGCATTGTGAGTTTTTTTTTTATCTATCTATCAGTCTCTCCCGTACTCCACTAGCCTGGTTTAAATCATATTTGTCTGATTGCACTCCGTTTATTCAACTTAAATCCTTTACTTCTCAGCCCTTTCCTCTGGTCACTGGCGTGCCCCAGGGATCTGACCTGGGGCCCCTTCTTTTCATTATCTACCTTCTCCTGCTTGGACACATGTTTTGTAAATATAATATTCAGTGTCACTGTTGTGCTGATGACACCCAGGTTTATCTGTCCACCAAACCTGATTCTGCTCTTCCCCCATCCTCCCTCAGCCTGCTTAGCTGAACATGGTTCTCATCTAACTTTCTTAAACTCAACAGTAACAAATCAGAGCTTCATTTGGTCGGCTCTAAATCAACATCATCCAGAACTAATAGCTTTTCTATTACTATCAATAACTTGCTACGTACATATTTCCAACTGTGCAACTGTCTCACTCCACATGCCACCGTGCCACTGCCATTCTTGTTCATAGCCTTGTTACTTCTCAGATTCACTACTGTAATTCACTTCTTTTTGGTCTTACTCAAAAATCCATCCACAAGCTCCAACATGTCCAGAACTCTGCTGCCCGTATTACCACCAGGACCCCTTCTATTCACCACATCACCCCCGTCCTACAGCAGCTTCATTGGCTCCCGGTCAAATATCGCATCAATTTTAAAATACTTCTGTATAAATGTGAGGCTGTTCATCATTTCTCCCCTCCATATTGCTCTGATTTGGTTCAGATCACCCATCTCGGTGTCTTAGATCCTCTTCTTCTTTCTCTCTCTGTCCCCTCCCCTCATCTTGACACCATCAGGGCTTTCAGCTGCTCTACTCCTTGACTTTGGAATTCCCTTCCTCCTGACATAAGAAATGTCACTTCCTTTTCTCTTTTTAAGTCTAGACTCAAAACTCACCTGTTCAAAATAGCTTATCCCACGTAACCTTTTCCATTCTGCTATTTTAACTCTGTTTTATGATTTTGTAAATTGTCTGCTTTTATGCTTGCTTTCTAATTTTCTGCTGCGTACAGTGTCCTTGAGTCTTCTGAAAGGTACTTTCAAATAAAACGTATTAGTATTATTATTATTAGTAGTAGTAGAATTACAGACCTGCTGAGACCTTATTGGAGCAGTTAGCCTCCGATTATCGGGTCAGGTTCTTTGAACTGTTCCACACCGCTCTTTTAACTTATTTAACTTTAAAAGTGCTGTGCAATCATCATCATCATTATTATTATTATTATTATTATTACAGTTTTGTTTAGTCTTGGATGATGTGTGATTAACACTTGCATTAATACTTGATCTTGGCCTTGGTGGAGACCATCAGTTTTGTTTTTCTTAAAGACTTTGGGATCCTCTCCCTTTAGATCAGAACCTTAAAAATGACACCCAATGTTTCCTTTTTAAATAATGATTTGATGATTAAAAGGATCCAAGTTGAATATTACGTGAATGAAGGTCAGCACAAAACACAGTGTAAGTGTTGTAGCTGCTGTTTCAAACGGTCTCTTTATCAGTGTTTGCAAAACCGGTGAATGATTAACGAATTCAAACATCATGTGTCATGTTTGTTAGCGTGTATGTAGCTGCTGTTGTAATCTTTGACCAGAGATCATGGCTGCTGCTTTTCAGATGTCTATATAAAAGTGAATAAAGAGACAAACACAGTTGGTTTATATATGAAAATATTTATGGGAATGTCATCAAATTCAAAAGATCGCTTCATTACATTCATTTCAATCAAAATGAGTTTCTCTCACCTGTAGTAGTAGTAACCCATCAAACCCTCGCTACTATTCTTTTTGTAAACAGCTTTGTTTGACATGATTGTTTGATAAAAGCTTTTTTCCCCCCAGATGGCGTTTCTGTGTTTAGCAGAGGACATTTAAGTTTTTCTAATGGAGTCATCTTGTAATAAAACTTTATGTGATTTTTGTGTTTTCTGCAGATGTCTCTCACTCTTTATAATTATTATAATTTTACCCATGTCAAAAAGAAATAGCTATATTCAAATATGCAATAACGAAGTAATATCAACAGCATTTTTGTACACACAACACAGTGAAATGTAACAATTGAATTTCAAATGCAAAAGCTGAGCTCTAGTAATCTAATCCCAGTGAGGGACAGCTGCACAGCTTCACACAATTTGCCTTAAACTCTAAATAAATACTGTTCTGTGTCTTCATAAATAATAAACTATAAGCTATGACTTGGCAGAATTCAAAACAACCATAAATGTCACAGTCATATCTCACAAACAAGTTCATTAGCCGCGCTAGCATCACAGAGAGTGCAGTTCCTTGAATGACCACTTGAGGCTCTATTCAAACGAGAGTGCGGTGTTCGAGTGTCCAGCTTTACCGCAGAAGAAAACACGTTCACAGCTTGATAGAAAAAATGGTATCGCCTCAGTTGAGGGTTTCATAACAGCTTTGCAGCGGGTGAGTTTTATTAAGGCTTATAGTTTGCTTTGTTAGCGCTGTAACAGGTGGATGTCAACACAGACGGCTGTAAACAATCGCTGTCTTCTAGAGTTCACCTCAGATAATCGGATTAATGCGATGGAAAATGTAGTTACACTGAGCATGTAATCTTTTCACTGCAGTTATCTTACATATAACTTAGCTTGCTGCTACACTCCATCCAAGAAGGTTGTGCTTCACTTTTTATAACTTAATTATATTTTTAAAATTTGTAAATAAAAAACTGTAAATTTTTAAAAAGCATGCAATAAGGGCTGTTTTATGCATGTTGCGCTCATATTCAATTAATAATTTAATTCAATTTTATTTATGTAGAACCAAATCTAGATAGCAGTCGCTTCAAAGCAAAGCACTATAGATTCAACAGTAAAGATCCTAAAGTGTACAGAGAAAACTGAGTCGACCCCCTATGAGCAAGCGCGACAACAGTGGGAAGGAAAAACTCCCTTTTAACAGGAAGAAACCTGCAGCGAGCAGCTAGGTGTAATAATAATAATAATAATTAATGATTAAATGTAACAGTCTTTACACACAGAACTTGGTAATCAAGCTAAAAAATGTGGCACTTCACCCGCTCATACAAATATGGTGACTTCTAGCTCAAAATAACCAATTTTATACGTTTGGTAAGATTGAGCTAAAGTTACAGAAAAGCTGGTGGAATCAGCAGTCTAATTCACGTTTCATATTATTAAATTTTATTTGAAAATATGTGTATCTGATGCAGCCATGACACCCACTGCAGCTGTATCCAGCTCCAAGTGGGGATGTTGGCATGTTGTTCCTGCCATGTTAATTATGCTAATTCTCTATAAACAAAAGTATATATAGAATTAGCATCATGCTAACATTTCTCAGGTTGTGTTTGGAGTTTGAAAACTGTAGCTGAGCCTGAGTCAGACATTTAGTTTTACTGTTTTGAGTATCACATCATGATCTGAAGTGCTCTAAGTCAACCAAACATTAGGATTCATTGGAGATGACATTCTCTACAAAACTGTAGCGACTCCTACAAAAAGCAGGGTGTTTTCTCTATAAATATACTAGAAGCATGATGCTAGCGTGGCTAAGGACCTAGTGGCTTTAAAACCCTGTCACATTTAAGCAGAATTCAGTGCAACACAGACAGCTCTGGTAAACATGGATGACAAGGTAAAAGTTCAAGCAGGTGTCCTTGAGCGACAACATTTGCCAAACAAATAGAGGGCGATGAAACCATGCGGTTTGGTTAATTCCAGGGAGGTGCATATTTTGAAAGCAGTAGGCATCGCGCGGCAAGACTCGTATCCCTGTTCAGCCTTCGGAGCAGCTCCGGGTTCAAAACGAAGCACAAACTAACAGCTACAGACATTCCTGATATGACTCCGAGCAGCAGACCACCTCAAACAGCAAAACGCAGAAACACAAAAGTCCTCCTGCACAAATTCTGCTGAGTACAGAATAAACAGGAATTAGTATTTCACCTGAACATTACATGGATACGTACATGCGTGTGATGATCCTAATATATATGAAGACCACTCTATTATCCTGTCTACAGAAATACTGTCTTAAGTGGGACACCTTGTGGTGATTTTTGGGTTAATGGGAGCATAATCTCAACAGCAGCTATTACGACGATCGGCAGTAACATCAAAGGTCAACATCCTGGGCAGTTTAAGGTACTTATCAGTGTAAATGCCAAAAAGTGAAACACAAAATATGTAAACAGGAGCAAAACAGAGGAAAAACAACGGTTCAAAAAGAAGGCAAAAATGGACCCACAAAACTACGTCTACTTAGCAGTACTCCCCAAACAAGCCTCAGCAACTCTGGCTATTTCCTGTAGCTCACACAGGAATGTCAACCATAGTTTATACACTTTAACGTATTATAATTTGACAGTTTGTCAAATGGCAGTGCACTTTAACGTAAACACTGATGTCTGCTGATTGATAACACACTGCGGTTTTATCAGATCCACGCCCCATCGAGTCCACACATTTCAAAGCCTGTGTGACTAAAAACCTGCCGGCAGTGTGACGATGAGGATCCTCAAAGACGATAACACATTTGACACATGAGCCACTGGGGCCTGCCAGCAAACGCAGGTCTTTCACTTTTTGTGCTTTTTGTGGAATACAAAATTTGTGGGAAATAAAGCATCAAGCAGACAGCGCAACCTGCTGTTCTCTCAACAAACACAACGTCATCACCTGCTGTTGATTTAAACATGGCTTTTAGGGGTCGGTTAAACCTGGGCAACCTGTTAGAATGGCTCACCGATACCTGCAGGGCAGCACGGAGAATTCAATTGTAAATACAGAGTAATAAATACAGTATCGTCGTCTATAGATTATCTATGGCACGGAGGATCAGTGCAATTAAAGAGCAATCTGTCCAAGGAGAGACTGCCTGAGCTCTGAGTTAAAAGGGGAGTGTGCAGATAAAAGACCGAAGAAACAATTCACGCCAGCTCAGTAACAAACTAATCTTTCTCCGTCTGTGAGCTCTCTGAAAAGATTCTAAATTAAAACGTCTGTTCTAATCATCACGATGTGACTGCAAAGACCTCGGAGGAGGAAGACTAATGCAAAGGAGGGAATAATGCAAACTAGGCAGAAATAAGTAACGAGGATAACAAGAGCTTCACGTCACACGATGTTTGTGGCGGGTCACGCTCGAGCAGACGCCGGCCCCGGCGCCCTGGGTGAGTCGTGAGGAGTCGGGCTCTCCGTCTCAGAGGCGCTGGTTTCATCGTCGTCATCGTCCGTCTGCTCTGCGCTGTGGTACAGCATAAAAGCCTGGGTCTTATGGGTGATGGTGATGGTGCAGGGGCCCTGCGCCCACGGCTCTCCATCCACCTGCATGGGCATCGTGGAGCTCTTCAGAACCAGCTGGAGATGGAAGAGCAGCGCACAATGAAAAAAATGTTAGCTAAATCATACATGGGCCTATAGGTTAGCTTAGGCCAATCATTCGCAGTCTAAATAGCGATCAAGTATACATACTGGTACAACAGTGGGTGCTCATGTTAAACACGACCAAATTTTTAAATCTATGTATATAAAAGTGATCACTGTTTCAGTTTTTTATTCTACTTTTGGCTCTGTAGATGACCATATATGGCACACAGGCACACAGCTCCAGATGTGAACACAGATGTACAAACCTTCTGTTTAGGAGAGGCAGCCAATCAGAAGAAAGTTGACTTATAGGGAGACATGTATAAGATAAATAAGACTTATTTTGAACTGTGATTAATGCAAAGCTACTCCAGTAGAATCCAATAATATAAATATGTAGCTCAGAAAAGGTTTACTTTTTTTTTTTCTTCAATTTCTTTATTGTCCCACAAGGGGAAATTAGTTTAGCAGCAGGATAAAAATAAACAGAACAGTACTATAAAATAATAATAACAATAATAATGATAGAAAGTTCAAGGACAATTATTTGCCATTAAGGAGACAAGACGCGGTAGGGATAAAAGAGACCTGGAGTCTTTTAGTCCTCCTCGGAGGTACTCTAAAACGGCGGCCGGAAGGCAACAACTCAAACTGACTGTGAAGTGGATGGTTCAAACAATTAACAATAGAATGAGCCTTTCTAAGCACATTTCTATTGTAAATGGCCAAAAGTCCATCTTGCCAGCGCCCTGAAATTTTGCCCTGAAAGTCCCAACCGATTCTTATTCTTCACCGTCAGGTTACCAAACCACACAGCGATACAAAAAGACATCACAGATTCGATAAAACTTCTATAAAACAAGGACAACATCTCAGATGAGACATTAAAGGATCTCATTTTCCTTAAAAAGAACCGTCGTTGTTGAACTTTTTTAGTAGTGGCATCAGCATGAGATTCAAAACACAGTTTATGGTCAAGTACCACACCTAAATATTTATAACTCTCAACTATCCCAATATCGGCAGTTTTAATGATAGCAGGTGATGAGCTATAAGAGGACTTCCTAAAATCAATAATCATGTCTTTAGTTTTTGACACATTAAGTGAAAGGAAGGACTCATCACACCAATTCACAAAATCATCTACAACCTGTCCATGGCCTGACTCATCCCCATGGACAGGTTGTAGATGACTTTGTGAATTGTGAATAAAGGTACTTTATTACCTTTAATAATAACAACTCAACGTGAGACTAAAATCAGTAACTTTTATCTTTGTTCTTCTTTTTTTTGTGTTTTTTTTTCCTTTAACAACTTTATTTCAGATCAGATTGGCAACAGTCCAGTTTAAAGCTTTCCTCGCCATTAACAGCCTGTTTTTTAATCAGTATTTATTTTTTATATGAAAGATTTTATATGTATTCTCTTATTTTTATTTTTGTAATGTGTAAGTGCCACCCTAAAGTACCTTCAGAGCCCACCAGGGGGCTTCAGAGCAAGCTTAGGCAAACCCTGGATTTGGCCATTAATAGCAGTATTTTAAGCCTTATTTCTAATTCTTCTGATTGAAGCCTGTGAGAGCAAACAAAACAAAAAATGTTACTGATATAGATTATTTTTCTTCTCATCTATAACTCTGTTCCTCCATTACCTGCACCCTCAGTTAGCAGCGATGCTTTTAAAATGTATTTAGTTAAATATGTGAGATATTCAAATACCAGTAAAATGAGTTTGTTGTTGTGGGTGCGCTCTGGAAGCAAAGTCAAATCCACACGCAGGCGCGCCTTTGCAGTTTTTACAAAATGATGGTTGAAAGTAGCTGCTGTAATCTTAAGGCTTTACACAGCAGGCGTGTAAAATCTGTGCAGTGCTGGAGCCATTTATTCTTTTTTTCCTTTTTTTTTGTTCTTGGTTTACTTTTTTATCTTGGGTTATTTACAAGGTTTATTTTCAGGTTAATAATTGCTTAATTTTTTGTTTTGTATCTTTGTAAGTCAGACAGGAAGAACTGTAAGGCCATTTTCTGTAAGTAAAAGAACTAGTATAGGACCAGCATGCACTGGGGTGGGCCTGTGGTTTTTTTCCAGAGCAGGAGAAGCAGCACGAAACAACATAAAATGGATCTTTGTTTGTTGCTTGCTGGATAAATAAACCATAAAACACAACTTTCAAGTTTTGGACATTGGACTTGTTTTTGCCTGCATACAAAACATCACCACAGTTACAATATTTATGTAGTTAAATATGTGAGATATTCAAATACCAGTAAAATGAGTTTGTTGTTGTGGGTACGCTCTGGCAGCAAAGGCAAATCCACACGCAGGTGTGTGCATTTATAGTTTTTACAAAATGATGTTTGAAAGTAGCTGCTGTAATTTTAAGGCTTTACACACCAGGTGTTTAAAATCTGTGCGAATATCTCCTGTGTTACAAAAAATGCACAAGATTAATTATTCTCAAATCACTCCCTGATATCATGAAATATGTTCAAAAGCATGCATCAGTATGTCTATTCTGCAAAAACGCATCGCTTTTTCACTACATGCTTGGTGTGTGATGGCCTTAATTAACAGTGATTTTTTTAATGAACGCTCTTTATGTCACAACGTAAAAGGAGAATGAATGAAGGTGAAAGCAATCGAGGGTAAACGGACACATGCAGGAGCTCAGTAACAAAAGCCTAATCAGATTAGTCACAATTAGATTGGATTGAGGCGAATGGCAGTGAAAAGTAATTACTGTCGTTCTGCGCGGCCAGTAAATGAGGTAAACAGGAAGCCTTACTCTGACAGTGTGAGCCTGTCCCAGCCGTACAGGGTTGGCCAGCTTGACCTGGATCTGCGCACAGTGGAAGGAGCCAAACACACCCACCACCTCCAACAGGCCATCATCCAGCCTGCAGAGACAGGAAATAGCATGTTTACTTTCCATAGTAACCTGAAGCAGTCGGCGCCAGATGGACAGTTTATATTTTCCTGACCAATATGCTCTTAAATGACCTACCGGGTAGGGGGGCACGGTTCGTCTCCCATACCCTCCCACAGCCTGCAGCCTCCGCCCCAGTAGCCGATGTTACAGACTATGATGCCTTCCAAACTGGGAAGCTCCACCCTTTCCCCATCCAGTTCCAGCTGTGGCAGGAACACATGCAAACACACATAAATGTTTCACGAATCTTTATGTGTTATAAAAACATTTTTTAATTTCATTAATTTCATTTAATTTAGCTGTAACTACGATACACACTGATCGAGACATTTGTCAGTAAGATCACCTCAAAATGGGCAAATATGTCTGAAAACGTTGATCAAAACATAGAAAACATCAACCAGGTAAGAAAAATAAGACAGTGCAGACTATAAAATATTTAATTTGTGTTTACACATTAAATAAATAAATTAATTAATCTTACTAAAGTTAAGATAAACATCTTTAGCACCTGCAAAGCTGAGTAATTAACACTTCTTGATTCTGAAATGTTGAAACCTATAATTGAAAAGCTGTCAGGTTGTTTTTTTAACCTTTGCATTTTCATTAAAGTGTAATCAAAGCTTGGCTACATAACAGCACCAAAACCATCTAAACACCCATTCAGCAAACTGTACGGGATCTGATAAAGAACTGGATTCCTGCACAGCGTCTTTGGGCTCTGCGACAGGAGACTCTGACCAATCGCAAGTGAGCAGAGGACAGAAGGATTCAAATCCTGTGTGAAGATAATTATTTCTAAAGTAAATTTACATGTTTGTATTTTGGAACTTTCTTTTCATGTCTCATCAGAAGCTTTTGGACCGACTTGGCAACACTGGGACCAGTCGGCTTATATATATACGCTGTTTACAGTCAAAAAGAACACTGAAAAGTTTAAAAGATAGTCTTATTTTCTTTGGACTGCAGTTTCTGTGGGTAATACATTTTCTGTGTCTGGACCTTTCAAGAGATTTGCTGCACAATATAATAAATAACTGATGGTTTCTCTGCCTCCTGCTGAAGTCACAGGACAACCAATTCACATTCATAGAGAAAGCTTGATATGGAAGTGACTTACAGTGACTCTGATTCTCTTTATGAGCTTAAAACAAAAATTGCATAATGCTTCATCACATGCACAAGTCCACCGTACCTCGATCCTCTTATCCAGATCTTTACATTCCTGCACTAAACAATCTCTGGTGCCATACAGGAAGTACACAGCCTGTGGGAAGAGGAAAGTACTCATTACTACAAAATGAAGCTGCATCTTTATGTCTCTACAAAAACAACAACAATACAATACAATTTTATTTATATAGCACATTTAAAAACCCGAAGGCACACCAAAGTGCTTCACAGTAATATGGAGAGTCAACATAAGTCAATAACAGATCGGGCACAAGCACAGACAGGATAGAGGCACTAACAGACCAGGAGAGTTAGATAAATACAAAATATGCTAAGAAGACAAAAACAGCAGTAAAATTAATAAATTTAATAAAATCTAATAGAAGATTTAAAAGGGTATTAACTGGTCGGGAAAGCCAAGTCAAATAGATATGCTTTTAATCTTGATTTAAAGGACTGGATAGAGTCCAAGGCTCGAATAGAAGCTGGGAGGCTAGTCCAAAGGTCGGGTGCAGCTGAAGCAAAGGCATGATCGCCTCTGGTCTTCAGTCTAAACTTAGGTTGGGCCAGGAGTAACTGACCTGATGATCTTAATGCACGACAAGGAGTGTACAACCAGTGTAGATCAACAAGAGCCGGAGTAATAGGGTCAAATTTTCTAGTGCCAGTAAGAAGGCGAGCCAACATAACAAAAATAACAAAAACAGTTACAGGATTAAGAGGTTTTTGCGTTCATATTTAAACCCTGAGCCTGCTTTGTTTATTCAAATTACGGACCTTGTTGATGATGCGGCTGGAGAAGAAGGAGGGCGTTTTCTCACGGTGCGCATGGAAACTGAGCGCCATCAGAGCGTCGGGCCCCACAGAGAAGTAGTTGTTCATGGACAGAACCTGAGGAGGAAATCCAGCGTCTGCTTTATAATACAGCCGAGTGCTTCCGCGGGTCAGGCGTTAACATGTCACGAAAGACATCGGTGTTCATCAATCAGCACAGAGAGAAAAAACTCACCTTTGGTTTACGAAAGTAGACGCCTTTTGATGCTACCTGGACTTTCCATCTGAAAATAATCACGAAGGTGTTTAACGGAATTAAAACAAACACAAACGGGTCTAAACTTTGGATTTCAGGAATCAAAGTTTTATTTCTATTTGGACTATTTACATTTCCTCACGTCTCGGTACTCATGCTGACTGTAAGAACATTACACAGCTCTAATTTTTTAAACGTAAATGATAAAACGCAAATGTCCTTTTCATTTGTAATTCACATGCTTTTGAAAGTGCAGCTTGTGACATCAGATCACAAGTGGAAAACATTAAATCCAATGTAAACAACCACGAGGACACCATGTGACCCAGCCACTCAAACCACTTCTCGAGGTCAAGTGAGACGCATTTGACCACATGTGATTTGCGGTGTAAACGACTACGCGCCCACACCACTGACTGAACATGAGCTACAGCCACCCGATGACGACCCTACAGAAGGCCCCAAGCTGAAACATGTCATCCTGTAAAGTTTTTTCATATTCAGCAACTGTTGCCGGAGTTCTGACCTTTTCGTACTTTACCCTCTCACCCAAGTACCTCTGGAAGGAGGCTAAATTGTGCCAAAAACCGAGGTTTAAGTTTTCTACGAGAATAACAAACGCTGTACCCCTTGATTTATGACCTCAGTAAATACTTTCCTGATGAGTTCATGGTTATGGTTAAAGGTATGGATCCTATTCAACTCAAAAAGGACAATAAAGTAGGGTACATCTTAGGGGTTAGCTAGACCGTTAGCTAGGCCGTTAGCAAGGGGTTAGCTAGACCGTTAGCTAGACCGTTAGCTAGGGGTTAGCTAGACCGTTAGCTAGGGGTTAGCTAGACGGTTAGCTAGGGGTTAGCTAGACGGTTAGCTAGGGGTTAGCTAGACAGTTAGCTAGGGGTTAGCTAGACCGTTAGCTAGGGGTTAGCTAGACCGTTAGCTAGGCCGTTAGCAAGGGGTTAGCTAGACCGTTAGCTAGGGGTTAGCTAGACCGTTAGCTAGGGGTTAGCTAGACGGTTAGCTAGGGGTTAGCTAGACCGTTAGCTAGGGGTTAGCTAGACCGTTAGCTAGGGGTTAGCTAGACCGTTAGCTAGGGGTTAGCTAGACCGACAATGGTCAAAGTGACTCACCCATTAATTTCCTAATATAGAAAGAAAATCTAAATACTAGCCGTCAACTAGAAGACACATCTGACCGCTTTTGTATAGATATAGTCCCAAAATACCTAAGAGACTACAGTTTTAAAAAGACTAGTGAAACTGATCAGTCTGTTCAGGCATTTCTGACTGAGCCTGGGGAGTACCTGTCATCAATATCAACACCGCTCACCTGTCCATTTTCACCACTTCAGCATCAAGGATGTTACGGAGAACCTGCTCCACGGGGATCTCTCCAGCATAGCCAGCTCCCCAGCCTAAAGTGTTAGAGAGGTCATTTCCTGTCCCCAGAGGCAGGATGGTCACCCTGGGGATGAACTGGTCCTGGCCCTGACAAAAGAAAGTAGAAAAGTGTCAAAGCGAAGAAGTAATGTGTAAAAGAAAGATCGCTCTTTTTTCTCGAGCGCACCTTTAGCTTCATAGCATCGATGGCATCGAGCACCCATCCCACTGTGCCGTCACCTCCGCACACCAGCACCTGGACGCTGCCGGGGGGAAGGAGGGTGCACAGCTGGAGGGCTTTGGAAGGAGTCAGCTGAGATAAGTCAAACACCTGGAGGTGAAGCAGAAAACACGATTAGTTCCAGGATCTGAAAAAGAGCAATGACAAAGTTTGCTCTCCCTGAAACAAAAGATGCAGGCGAGCTGCGAGCTGACCTGCACCGGGTTGAGGAGGGTGCGAAACTCGCCCAGCAGCACCTCCCCCATGTTGTTCCCACTACGCGTGTTAGCCAAGACCAACACTGGAGTCCAGCCGCTGCCACAGGAAGAGCCGAGCTACAAGACACAAGCAGAAAACGCATTTTTTAAAACGTCTCCGGAGCACCTGACGTAGGAGCACTATGACAAGGCCAGTCGTGACTTCAACACCTTGCTGTACTCGTCGGGGTGCCTGCGGCGCAGCTTGTTGACACGGTAGAGGTAGTGAGGGGGGATGATGAGGTTGTGGAACTCGCCCAAGTCGCACACGTCTCCATCCGTCAAGCTCTCCATGCAGTCATCGTGCACCGTGGTCTGGCACCACACACACCTGAAGGAGGAGCAGGGGGAGCGAAACTATAAGAAAGGTGATGAAGCACATAAAAAGAAATGCTGCCAATGAAAGGAAGACCCTGAACTGCTCACAAAGCGGGGTATGAGTGTCATACCGAGGTGGGGTCTTTTAAGATTGAAATTTGTTATGTTGAACAGCAGCAGGAGCCCATTAGAGGTGGTTCCGTTATTACACGTAAACCCTAAAGTCCTTTTGAGTCGTGAGAAAACCCAGATTTAAAATTCTAACGAAGAATATATCGATGTGATCCAACCGGTCGCAGCAGATGGCCCCGCCCCTCCCTGAGCCTGGTTCTGCTGGAGGTTTCTTCCTGTTAAAAGGGAGTTTTTCCTTCCCACTGTCGCCAAAGTGCTTGCTCATAGGGGGTCATATGATTGTTGGGTTTTTCTCTGTATCTATGAAGCACCTTGACTTTTGTTGTGATTTGGCGCTATATAAATAAAATTTAATTGAATTGAATGTGATTTAAAACCAATCTACAAATATAAAAAAGACTAAATAACCACAGTAAAGAGTGAGGTCTTTTATCATCCAGCTCTAACTCAGGAAACTTGATCATTTTTCTTTTAACTCGTGGGTGTAAAAAGAGGCTTTTGGTTGCAGAAACACGGCTGCACATGTGTTGCATCCCTTCACGCTACCTGAAGTCGCAGAGTTTCGGCTGGGTCCCACACTGCTGCTTGCATACAGCACAGTAACTGGCCAGAGGCACATTCCCGCGGACCCAGCGATGCTCCATGGCTCCTTCGGGGCTGGAGGGGGCCATGATCTCCTTGCAGGACAGGCTGCGGTCGGCCCGGCGCAGGCACTGCTCGTCGGCGCACACGCCGCAGCAGTCGCAGAAAGCGCCTTGCAGGATGTGCTGGGAGCACACGCAGCAGTAGGTGGGCTTGTTGAACAGGTCGGTGTAATGCCAGCCGTGCTTGCTCTTGCGAAAGAAATCCTTCATGTGCGACTTCCTCTTGGAGCGTTGTGCGCTGCACCACAGCGTGATGATGACCGGAACCACGACGGCCACGGAGGTCCAGAACAGCAGCGTCCACTCCTCCCGGGAGCCGCAGTCGTCCTGCGCCTCGTCCCCTTCTCCGCACATCGCTGCGGGACTGTGGCGAGACGCTAAGGAGCGGAAATCAGTAGAAGGCAGATAAACGGCACCTAAAGCAGACCGGACACGCTCCACAGCTCCACGCGACGCTCATGATCACAAACACTGGCCGGAAGCTTGTTCTGAATCCAGCTAAAATATATTTTCACGTATAGGAAGGTGTAAACAAGAGGAGAGATATGACGTTAAAACCACGAGCCACCTCCTGATAGAGCATCAGCAGAGAGTTTTCACATGACAAGATGATCAACCCACGGAGGAAAAAACGTCATGACTCACATACTGCTGGGTAATTTCAGTAATAATGATACAGCAAACTAAACACTCATAATAGATGGCACGAAGCACAATGTAGGCCTAGAATATTTGTAAAATGTTTAAAGTTTTATATTATAGAAGTATTTATCATATTTAAGGAAGCAGGGTGGTTTTCGTGGTTAGCACTGTTGCAAGAAGGTCCTGGGTTTGAATCCAGCATCTCTGTGTGGAGTTCATTATAAGGTTAACAGTACTGTAAGAGGAACTGGGATGCCTGAGGGGTGAGACTATTTTCCGTTTCCGTTAGAATGTGAGCGAACACGGAAGTAACTGAAAGTCGACATCTCACAATTCAAATTTCATCTCTGATTCAGCTGCCCCGGCTTGCTAGCAGCTGGTTATCAGCACGCATGCGCCTTGCGAGCGCAGAGCGCATTAGATAATCGCGTCGAGAGGACAGAAAGCTCTCTGGGTCCCGGGAATTAATCAGAGCAGTGACATTATGAGGCCGTAACAAGTCCACGTGGTTAATAGGACACGTGCATTAAGTTAAACGTGTAAAGGGAGTCGCGAGGAAACGGTAACAATGACGCACAATGACGTATTCCATCGAACGTCACCGGAGGCACTCCTGTACAGCAGCTAAATAAATAATAAGGGTTAGATTAGGATGACCAGACTTCAGCAAACTAAATGTAGGCAGGGGAGAGAGAGTGTGGGACACTTTACCCGTGATGCTCAGAGATATTTGAAACGAACACAAAAGTTGGATTTCGGGGACAGAATCGATTTATTTCTCTCCCAGAATAACGTTTAACATTGTTCATAACTGTATTTTAGCTGCTGGTTTATTGAGTTTCGTTAGGATGCATCTGTTTGTATGCTACGGGCGCACTTCAAATAACTGATTTAACAAAAAAAGAAAAGAAAATAGGAAACCCTGCGAGAATCACATTCAATCGGCTCAATCCAGTTTCTAGAGATTTCCCATATTTGCTGTAATTGCACTTCCTTTTCCTTGTGGCAGTTTTTTTTAAATGAAATTAAAAAAAACCCAAAAACTCTTAACTTTGCTGTGATTCAGATTTTTATTTAGCGCAGACATCGTGTAAGGTTTAAGCTGCAGGGGTAACTTAACATGGAACACCGTCCGAATGTGTGTGACAAAGGATAATGAATAACAACCCTGCTGATAACGGCTTGACTGCTACTTCACTTTAATTAGTGACTATTCAGTCATATCACTGGTGTTTTGGAGAATAAAAATTAGAAATGCAAAATGGAAAAACTGAACGAGAAAAAGGCGGAACATGCCGACTGGTCTCCAAACGGGTTAGACGGAAACAGCGGATCCTCCACTTCCCATGATGCCGTCTTTCACATGTCCGGTCATCGTTATTTCCTCTGACTCGCCTGCTGCGCCACACAGTACAGACTCTATTCACAGGTCAAGCAAAGTGACGTTTCAGTGTACTTTGTGTGGAATATTCTTTTTTTTAAAAAACGCGTTTATTTAATAATGTTGTCTTACAAACAATTTTTTTGTTTGTAAGAAAAAAGGCAGAAAGAAAGGGGAAAAATAAAATGTAGTTAACAGACGGATACATGTAAATATTACATTATGAATGGGGTGCACAGCTGGTATGACATAAAAATATAAGAGCATCTAAAAACAGGACTATAACTGTGCATATGACTATGCTTGCAGCACCATCTAGTGGACACACTTTTACCTGCAACCTAACCTAACACCTACGTTTAATACATTGAAATAGACTTATTCTGCTTTTCCTTGTTTTTACATCTTTGCTGTTCCTAGGACTACGTTCTTCTGGACAGAGATCTCGGATGTTGTTCCTAGGATCTGCTGAAGCCACCAGCCCAGCTTGGGGGTCACTGCACTGATTACCACTGGGACCACTGTTGCCTTCATCCTCCACATCTTCTCCAGCTCTCTCCGCGCCCTTGGTACTTCTGCTATGGTCGTTTTCCTCTGCTTGTCCACTACTACTATGTCCGGTTGGTTAGCCATCACCAGTTTGTCTGTATCTGTGAGCTAGACCCCAGCCTCTATGGATCTTGTGCTCAGAGCTTGTTCCTGTGCTGCCATGATTAGTGCCTCTGTGCTGTCTTTCAGACCAGCCACTGGTTGGATTGTTTTGATTTTGTTTATAGCCTGGATCTTGTTTGTCCCATTCCGCTGACGTGCCTCATCTCTGCAGGTATTTGGTGGTTTAAGACTTCTTTTTCTACTTTTTGCTCTATATGATGTCACTGAGAGGATACAGAAGCTCCGCCCAGCTGCTGTGCAAATCTTCTGTTTACATGGATCAACTGATCATAACAAATTTATCTTAAAGGGGGAGGATCTAAAGCAGCTTGTTTCAGAAAGAGGAGGAAAAGCTCAGCATAAGATAATATGGATAATTTTTAACACTCAATCATGCAAAACTACACTGTTAGATAAAAATAAGGAGCTGTAAATTAATTAGTTATTCACAGGAACTGTTCACCTTTAAAGCATTAATTGGTAAACTATATATCTTTACATGTGCTAATGTGTCACTAATATTTACAGTTTATTCGAAACCTTGGTAGTCTGAGGCAGTGTGTTGTGGCCAGAGTCGAGGAGGAAGCAGAGGAGGAGGAGGATCTCCTCTTTTCACCCCCTCTGGACTCTGGTCAGGACCTCAGAGTTGAGAGGGCTCCGGCAGGAAAAGGGCGAAAAAGAAAAAGATGAAGAAGCTGGTGGTGTTTTTGCTTTGCGTGGTCCTGCTGACCATTTACACAGGTAGGAAATTCTCAGGGAATTGACGCAAGGAGGACAGTGACCTGTCACATCAGAACACCTTTTCAGGTGCTCTGCGTCTTGTTTTTTGCAATTGTGAGGGAGCTGGTGTAGTTACATTCTTAGACGTTGAAGAGTCATGCATGCCATTGTGGTAAGAACAGGTTATTTTAAGGGTAGTTTGCTCCACCTTCCTTTTGTTGTGGTAGAAATATTTAGATAGATGTACAGAAGATCTTTATTTGTATTTTTAGCCCAATCTTTTTGAACCACTGTTGTATTTTATAACAATTGACTTTTGGTCTGATTTAAGCCAGAAGACTTACACGTCATCAGGATGGTTTATTTTTGTGGCAATCCACAGTCTGTCTCAATGAGCTAGGTGGACGTACACCGTGAGTATTTTTGCCACGTTGCTCTGAGGCTCCAGGCAGCACCAGCAGCTCAGGCCTTGTGTTGACAGAGTTTCACAGCAGCTCCCTGTGGCAGGAGAGGAACAGAAAGCCTGCTGGGGTCACATGCTGCATGGGCTCGACTCCCTGGGGAGCGAGGGGGCTGAATGGGCACTTTGTTACCTTCCACCAAATACCCTGCTTCCTAATGCAGGCCCGGGCTTAGAGAGAGAGGGAGACAGAGAGCCCTCACTGGTGTGTGTGTGTGTGTGTGTGCCACTGGGGAATAAACAGCCTCACATAGACACTAGCTAAATAGATCAGGCTGGCCACAGCTCACGAGCAGCAAATAGTGTGAGAGGTTTATTTATGGGCCTGAGTACAGCTTTCAGTGAGAGGAATGCTATTCTTATTAACCAAAACGTAGCTGCCAAGAAAACAGATGTCACAAACAAAATATTAAATTCAAAGCAGGCAGTTTTAGTTCCTGAGTCTAAGAATAGGCAAAAACAGAGGAAGCTGCCAAAACACAAACACTGACTCACATCTACAAGGCAAGAGCAAAACAGTCTTATCCTAACCTGCTAAACCTTCTTCTACAGCACTGAAATAAGTCAACGTAAGTAAACATTTGCTTCCAAACTCTTATCTTTACATTTTTTGACCTTCAGATGCAAACCCCATAATCAAGGAGAGCGTAGCTAAGCAGCTGCTCCGTACCAAGAGGCAGGACCGGCCAATGAAGGCTGGCTACCCCGATGAGCCAATGAGGGTAAGGTCCACTCAGAGCAAAGAGCACAATTAGTATATTGGAAAAAGCACAGATTTAACCAAGAGTATTGAACCTATTCAGTTCTGTTGCAACAGTTTGTGCTGTCCTGTTTGTCAGCAGGATAAAAACCGAACATTGCAACACAGTGTAAGCGCTGCAAGCAATTTAAATTTAGGTTTTTCTGGTAAATTTGAGACCTGCTCATGTCACTCGTCCATATAATGAATTCCTTCTGTGTGTGTTTGAAAGCTTTTAGTTCTAGTGTTTAATCACATTTATGCAGGTTAAACAGTTTTAAGTTGAAAGATATAAAAGCATAAGCAAATCAAAAGCATTGACTCAGGTGAGGAGCTTTGCAAAGGCAGTATTTTTAAAACTTTCATAGACCTTCAGAGAACATTTAAAGCGCGTTACAATATTTTATAAAACATTTATTATTATTGTTTATAGTCTGCTTAGAGATGGTAAGCGTTAAAGCTTTGTGAGTGTTTTTATGAATGAATTTTTAGAATTTTTGTACATTGCAAATACTTTTGATTTCACCTCATTTTATTAGTCTTTGTTTGTTTAGTGTAATTTAGTGACTCTTCCTGCGTTAAATCACATGCAAAATTTAAATAGGTCAAAAAAGGTCAAGTGGCACGAGAAAAATATATATTAAAAAAAATTAAAATAAGGTAAAAAAAAAACAAATGAAAATTAAATAAAATATAACAAATAAATACAATATAATTCCATCTATTGTATAATTAAAGGAATTTTTTTTTTACCTAGGATCATTTTTCAGAATATATTCTATGTGTATATTTATAATAAACTGTGTCATTACATATTATTTAATACATATGGTACCTGTAAAAGAAAAAGCAACAAAAACCTTTGACCCTTTCTCTGTGCGCACAGACACAAAGGTCCGAGTCACCTAATCTAATTTACAGGTTACAGCTGAGACTCTGAGCTTGTCGGTTCCTGTCAGTACCTGAGCTTCTTAAAGTAATCTCTCTGAAAGCACGTGCGCTGCTTTTATTACATCCCCCAGCTCTGTACGGGACACGTGATATCGCCCTCGGTTTACTCATCTCTGTCATTTTATGTTGTGCTGTGTTTCAGTTTGCAAAACGAGCTCCAGCATTTTTCTTTCGTTGTTTCTTTCAGTGTGCACTCATCTGTCCTTTGGTTCGCCTTACTCAATGATGTCAATCTTCTCCCTGCAGGAGCATCTGCTCCACATGCAGGCTCTGGATCTGAGGGCCCGGGAGACCAACTTGGAGCACTGGCTGAACCCTCACTGCTACCCACGCTGCGACAGAAACTATGGACACCCGGTTTAAAAGGTGGCAAAAGTTGCCCAACTTTCACTTCTAACCCCAACTGCAAACTATTCACGAGTGACTACAGCACAGTGCATCTACACAGCAACAGAACCCTCAGTTTTCATCTCAGGCACCTTTTTAGACACCTTTTATTCCCTGATGGCTAAAGCTCTTGTCTCTTTTGAACTGAATGACTTGTTTCTGTATTGGAAGTTTGTCTCTGCTGTTGTGTTCGTGCTCTTCCTGTTTTTTGCGATTTTATCAAGACTGTTTGGCACAACAGGAAACCTCAGAAACCTGTGAGAAAATATCTCACAGCCAGGGCTCTTTTCTTTGAACGCTATTAGTTTTCTTGCTGAACTCATTTCAAAAGTCAAACTGGCTCACTATCAGTGGTTAAGAATTCAGAAAATGAGTTAGTTAAATTGTGATAACCCCAAAGTGTCACTTTGACATGAAAGAGGATCTGAGTTCCCTGTGATAAAGTTTCAGTTAAGGGTGAAGTGATGTCCATGTGGTTTGGTCATAAAGATAGTAAACCAAGTTTGGTGGCCTGCTTGAATCTAAACTATACCTGAATATTAGATGTTAATATGAATATTAAGACTGATTTGTGCCTCACTTCACAGTACATATGGATTTAAGGGGATATAGAATTATTTTTTTAACTACACTGACAAACTTGTTTTCTCTCTCTGCAGTAAAAGGCCTGCTGTGACTGACTGACGTGGACTGAAGCTGGAGTCTCTTTTCTCATTATGTTTCAATCTAATGACCAAAATATGCATGTGTTGTATTATTTCTAGAGCAAATTCTTTGTAATTTGCTCCTTTACGCCTTTATTTCTGTAGCTGCACAGACTGAAATTTGTTAATGAATAGAATAAAATAAAATAAAAAAATCATAAGCTCCAATAAAGTTGTATTTATTTGTTTGAATAAGAGCGAGACTGCAGACCTGCATGCAGATCTTAAGCGTTTCCTTTTTTCTGAAGACAGTCGACTGGATTCTGGTTTCAGTGACATAAAAGTTTTAGCGCCTCAAGTTATTTGCATATTAGATGGCGTTTTTTTCTCTGCTTAACACCTTGAAGCGGAGACAGGCCAGAATGTTTTTTCCTTAGCCGTGTTCGTGCGTCTAAACGCCCCCTTCACGCACCTTTCCCCCCGTCCTCACGCTTTGCTTTACAAAAGCTCTAAGAAACGTTTTATTTCGTTTTTGGGGAAATGAAACAAACACGAAGGATTTTGCTGCTCTGATAAAGTATATTTGTGTGATAATTACCGGATTTCACACTTGGATAAACTGGCTGACCGGATGCATGAAAACTAAATGTGGGACAAAACGTGCGCGCGCACAAGCAAACGTTGAAGGTGCACCGTCGTTCACCTGACGCAGGGCGAAGGGAGGCGCGCGCCGTGAACAGGTCACCACTGTGACACCTCAGAATGACCAGTTAACCCAACGCGCGTGTCCTCGGGCTTTGAGAGAACACAAACTCCACGGACAGTCGTTCAGAAAGTTTGAACCCACATCAGCCACGGCACCACCCGCATCATGTTGAGGACAAATACAGGCCTGCTGTATTCGCCCCCCAGTCTGTCTATACAGAAATTACGAATGAAGCTAAAGAGGGTTTGTTTTTGTCATATTTTTTTATAGGCGACATATTTTATTATTGTTATTTTATTCTAAAAACCGCTAAAATTGATTGTTAATGACCCCACCCGTTTTCCCGTCTGACCGCGTCGCTCCTGATTTTACGCCACACACGTGCGGTGATTGAAGCGCTCCAATCTGTACAGCACGAACGCCGTAGAACCCGCGATCGGTCCACATATGAGTAGGCCTGTGTCGCGGATGAATAAAGCAGAGCCGCGCTGCATAGAGCTGTGAAATGTGTGCACCTGCATGCCGAACATTTTACCCGTTTCTCATTTTTCACCGCACTCTGAGGCTGTAGTCTAAGGCCTGTCCTGGCGCAACCGCATACACAGAAAATATCATTAAATCAATCAAAAACATTAAAAATGTGTTTGCTTTTAAATATACCTTGAATAAAAATGGAATAATTATTGGAATGACTGGCTGCATTTGGTCATTTCAATAGTTTTCTCTTTCTTTTTTTAATAATAAAACTAAGCGGGCATGCAGCCACGTAGAGTCACGACGCATACAGAAATTAAACAATGAAAGCAGATTCACGGACTTTTATTGACCAGAGGGGGGAGAAATTTGTGCTGTTGTAACTCTGGAGGGAGAATCATGTAGGCCTCCCGCAGGACTGTGCGAGCCGGGCTGGGTGATGAGCCCGAGGCCTTTAACTTTTGGCGCAACTTTGCAGAAATTTCAATAAATAAATAAATATTAAACAACGCGTTGAAATTGAGATATATTATTATATATGGGGAATATAAAACTAAGCCCGGCGGTTAAGTCGTTTGTCGGGTCTAATTGATGGATCTAAGCGGAACCCGGAGGGCTGACGATGGTTTAAAAACAACACAAAGAGAAATTCAAATGATTTATTGAAAAGCGTCTAAAAAGCAGTTTGACAACAACCTCTTTTTTTTGTCAGTTACAACAAAGCTGTATGATCGTTTTTCTATGAAAATGTAAAATATAGGAACTATGTTAATGAAAAATGTTATATTAACTTTGGGAAAACTTGAGAGAGTGTGTTGAGTTTGTTAATTTACTTTAGGTTTTAGAAATCTCCGAGGCAAACTCGGTCTTTGAACACAACATAAAGTTTTTTTTCTAATACTTTTAAATTCAAAGTGCTTGAGTTAATTTTTAAATATTATTCCAGGATTTGAAATCAACCAAAACCTTTCAGTCAAATCAGTTCAAATAAAGAGAATTATTCAGACCACAACCTGAATTAAATATCCTGGCTGCACAGCTCAGGTGGGAAGAAACACGTGGAAAAAATACATTCTTGTTAGTTTTAAATGCAAAATAGGAAAAGTCACATGATCTGTACAGGAAGTAGCCACTCGCTGCAAAGGAAACATGCAACTCATGTTAACCATTGCACAATGTGAAAGGGACTTCATTTGATTTGGTCAATACATTAAATAGATGTCCAGCTTTATATTATATACACATATGCACATTATGTTATTTGCCTTTTTACATTACATACAAAATCTGCTTTGCTTGATAATCCCACCATGTCCTATAAACTTCAGATCTGCTCAAAGTCAGAAAACAGAGCATCAGTCAGTCATCTTTTGTCCTTGAAGAAGCCTTTAGAAGTGCTGCTCTCCTTGATGGTGACCGTCAGGAAGTTGGCGGTCACGTCTGTCACCAGGACCTTCTCCACGTTGCCGAGAGACGGCCTCCACGTCACTTCGTCCAAGTCGTCGTCGAGCCGCGTTGGGGACGGCCTGTCCAGAAAATAAGGCTTTTCCATTTGGGGGAGCTCGGCGGGGCGACT
Organism: Neolamprologus brichardi; assembly: GCF_056152115.1. Classification (NCBI taxonomy): domain Eukaryota; kingdom Metazoa; phylum Chordata; class Actinopteri; order Cichliformes; family Cichlidae; genus Neolamprologus; species Neolamprologus brichardi. The sequence continues at coordinate 33,173,054 of NC_142109.1, read as the reverse complement.
CAGACTCATTTTGGAGTGGTGCTTGAAGTGTGCAGGTACCAGGTAGGCGGAGACGTCCTTTATCCTGTGAGTGTCCGTGTCTGTTCTGTGAGGATGCAGGCCGCGCTCTGAGTACAGCTGTTTGTAGGAGCTCTCCCCAGAGCGCTGTGTGTGGTGATGGTGGTGGTGATGGTGGTGGTAATGATGTTTATGGCTGTGGCCGTGGTTCTCTGGATGTCTGTGGGCCAGTTTGACCAGCCTCATGTCTTCGCCCCCCTGGAGCTTAGCCAGTTTGTGAGGGCCGTGGCTCTCCTGCTCCTCTCCTCTCCTTTTATGGTGCTCAGAGAAGACGTCGTTAAACCGCGGCTTAGGCTTCGGACCTCTCTTTTTAGGTATGTGGACGAGGTCTTCTGAACTAGCATGAAGCAAAGACTGCTGGTGCTCACGAGGGCTCAGTTCAGGCGGTCGGACGCGTACGCTTTCTCCACGGTTGACGGTACTCGGTGGGAAGATGGTGGGCACCACAGCTCTCAGGCCCTCTCTGGCCCTGGGGGTGGCAATCGGTTCTGGGGTCGGGTAGGTGACGCGCATTCCTCGGACTGCTTCGCTCCTGAAGTCATAGGACTTGGACTTCACCTTTGCCTGAGCCTATCGGAAAATTTTTGAAATTAGTATTTTAAGAAAATGACACCATTTTTCATAGCGAACATCAAACTGAATCAGTTATTCTTTCTTTTATCGTCTGCTTTTTCTATTAATTTGTAAAATGTAATTTAAACAGCCAATTGATTGCTTCTACCTACACCTGTCATATTGGACTGCTATTAAACTAACTATCGAAAGTAGATATTAATCTTACATCAATAACTAGTTTCAGGGCACCATGTTTATTACTCAACTTCTACCAATCCCCTTTAAACGAGCCCTGTCAGTGGAGACTCTGGCATTTTGTTCAAGACAAACTGCCGCTCATTAAGCAATTTTCACGGCTCACCGCTCTGAACAGATGAAGCATCAGGCCGTGATGTTTTCCTTCGGCTGGTTGGAAAGTAACATGTAATCATAAAATTTTAATTAAATAATTTATTTCAGACACATATCCATTTCAGTATATAAACTATTTGTTTTATATATTTTTAAATATATTTATAAATTACACAACAGGGACAACAAATGCATAAACGGCATGTGTTCAAGAAAAGAAAAACACCTTGTGTCATTTAAAGTAGTTTTATAGTTCCTAAAACTATATTTTAGAGGCAAATAAATTTGTACATTAAAATTCAAGTGAGAATTTTTATTACTGATCTACAAAATTGGAGAACTTAAACATTTCCGAATTCTAATTTATTACATGCCACTTGGAGCTTTTCCATTTTTGCTTTAAAAGTGGCTTTAATAAAGAGACAACAGACCCAGAGCGTGTAAAAAAAGAAAAAGATGGAAAAACAGCCTGGCTGTTTGTTAAACACATTTTATTTAACAGGACACAAACAGTGTAAGCTAGTCCATTAAAACAGCTGCATAATATCTGGTTTTTCTCTTCATTTAGAGAAGCAGAAATAACCAGATACATGCCAAACTCTCTGGGTCAACCCATTTGTCAGGACCTAGAAATAATTTTATCATATATATTCTGGTATCACCACAAAATTAACAGTTCAATTTCCCCAGTTAAAAAAAACAAAACAAAAAACCCTGATGGATGCCCCGATGGGACACCTTTTGCGATGTGCTTCTGGCCCCAGGGGCCGCTTGTTTGACACCCCTGTCTTTAGGTATTCAAAGCCCGTTTTAGCATGTCAATACATCCCCATTAGGCAATAAACAAACTGAATACACTCCCATTCATGGGCAGGCTGTCCTAATTATGCATAATTAGCATATTTAACCTGCTCATTCACCAATGCATTCAAAGAAAAAAATTAAGAAGTCACAATGGAGTGGCTTGGAAGTGGAGAGAGCGCAGGAAGGGTTTGTTGGGGCTTTATTAGAGACACGCAATAAAAAAAATAAACCAAGCTGCCAGCTTTACCTTAAGCAGAAACGTCTTGGGTTTTGGTCCTCTCTTTTTGGGCCCGTAGAGCTCCCTTTCACGCTCCCTGTGAAAAACCAGACACCCATTTTGAGTGTCACGGGAGCAAAGTGCACCGAGGACAGCGTACAGTTACCGAACACTCACTGGCTCTGCCCAGAAAGGCCACACAGACATCTTACCTCTGTTCAAAAGCGGCGAACAGGCGGGAGTCCAGAATATTTTCCTCCGGTTCCCAAGTGCTGTATCTGCGAATTAAAAACGCAGAGTTAGACAGAGGGAGCGGAGACTGACACACGGCGCTAGCCTGCGAGCTAAAAATCTCCACCGTGCTCAGTTTTAATCCCGCTGTCTCGCTAGCTGTGATGTGCTAACGACAGCCACGGCCGAGACAGTGCGGGCAGGGCAGCCGCGGGGTGAAAACATGATGAGGCTCAGTGTAGCGGGACTTACTTGGGAGACCACCCCTTCCATTTCACGAGGTATTCAATGCGACCCTGCATGCCATCAGAAACAAACAGACAGGACTTGGTTAGCTCGCAAGGGTTAACAGTAGTATGAGAGTGCGGCGGTGGTGCTCTTATTCAGCATTCTGGGAGAAAAGAGCACGTTACATCTCCCGCCTACCTTCCTGATTCTGCGTTTGATGATAGACTCGGCAGCGAACACCCTCTCCCCGACGGCAGAAAGCTCCATGTTTACCCCAGTGCTACCTCCCGTTAGCTGGGTGGACGCTAACGCTAGCAGAGCAGATATTTTTCTCCAGTCCCAGCCACTCTGAATTCCCGACAGACCATAATACTCCCGAACAGAATGGACGTCAGCGCAGTTTTTTCACAGCGTTGCTAAGGAACCGCAGTCGGTGGAACCTTTAGGCGAGCACCCATTGGTCGAATCGTTGCTACGTGCTCTGGTTGCTAAGTGGAGAGGAGGAGCTTGAGCCTCTGCGAATTCTTCGGGGAGGGGGAAATGGTGGCTTTTTTCCCCGCGCGAGTGAATCATTTCGCGCAAGTTATGTGCGCAAAAATGCACGCGGTCTCGTTATGCGGACACGCCAGCCTTGTCAGGCAAATAGAGAGAGAGTAGGAAATAACGAGGGCGCCTGAATTGCGCGCCAGCGCGTAGGTAGTTTCCCCCATTTGCGTTTGGTCGCTACAGCAGAGCGTTCATCAGCTGATGAAGCGGAGGTTATTTTTTGTTATTCCATAAACACCAAACGATCGCCTCCACGTCCTCCCTGCGTCAGGCCAAGTGCTACATATCTGCCCGGTCCGTTCACGTGATTTTATCTAATTATTCTCTGCGCGTTCACGTTAAAGAGAAAATGTTGTAATTATATTCAGCCGTCTGATTTACCGCATATCACACGCTCTGTTGTTTAAAATAAATGTAAAGTGGGTGATACATTTAAATCAAATACACGCCTGTAATGTTATAAAATAAATGTGTGGTTTGGTAAGAGGTCAGTCCATTAGATCGCAGCGATTAAACTGAACCTGTCAGTGACACTGATTCATCAGACGTTAGGGAAACAGCTGTCACGGCCCAAAGATAAGCAGTAATAAGACAAATTTTCCAGGAAGAGATCTGGGAAAGCTTCTCGCTGTGTGAGGTTTAAAGGCATCTGATTGGTCTCTTCAGTGAAACGGGGAGTTGTGATTTGTTTCTTTGAATTATGAAACACAGCCAGCTTTGAGTTATTGTTTAATTTTTCCCGATAATGAGATTTCTCAGCCCAGATAATCGGAAATTATGGATGAGCTCCTGCGAGGCCCCTTGTTTTTAACGCACATCAAACAAAAAGGTGAAAGTTAAACCGCAGTTTTCACTTTTCCTTTCTCACAGTGAGGCGCCCTTCCGCTCATAAATCCGATCCCTGTTTTTCCATACAGTGCCACATTTATGTAACCCGCAAAAAACAACAACAAATTAAATAAATTCGATTATTTATGCATTTACTTTGGTATCAGTGTAATGATAAAAATTTATAAAATAAAAAATAATTTAAAAACATTATTATTATTTTTTTTTTTTATTATTTTTTTCATTAGACTTTTTTTATATTTATAATTTTTTATTTGCTCATTTTTTAGATTCGATTTTATTAGGTTGAAATAGTAAGAATAACTACGTTTATATATATATATATGTATATATTATTTATTTATATGAACAGATCTGTTTAACAAACGTTTATTTGCTTGATGTGTCTGTTTAGCGCGGACGGTAACGGCTGAGTCAGCATAAAGAGCGGTTAGTCTTGGCTGAATCATTTGAACATCTTTGCTGGCTGATCTTTCTTCGTCAGTTAAAAATGAGATGAAATGAATTCCAACACAAGGACAGCGGCGATAAAGGGAAGCGAATGAGTAAGTAAGTAAAAAAAAAAGCTGGCCATACAATCAAAGGGGTTATTTGGTTATTAATTATGCATTTAATTCCTCTTGGGTTGGAATATTTTTAAATAAATTTCAAAAAAATTCAAAAATGCCTCAGACTCATGACTCATCATCTAAATCTATTACGTCTAAGCAGCAGGTCAGCTTAAACTTAACTGCGATCATTTATTGTTAAATATGTTCAAGCACAAAACTGATGTAAGAAACTCAACTTTTAAATTCTTTCACATACACATTTTATTTATTTCGTCCTTGAGCACCACTCCCAAATATTCTTTTAGGAGTCATTTGTGTAACGCTAGGGTAAACCACAAGAGAGATATGATTTTTGAAGACAGAGAAGCTTGGAAATGTTTCAGAAACGTAACATTACATCTATCATTCAAACTCTGGCGGTGGTGCGCTTGAAGAAGAGGATGAAACTGATCTCTAGCCCCTTCCAAAACGAGTCTGCCCCAGGACCCCAGCTCAGCAGCACACTGCGGGACCGACCAATTAGCAGCCAGCCAATCAGCAGCCAGCAAGGGATAAAATACGGATCTGAAGAAAATGGTCTCCCTGCACCAAAGAAAGAAACACCCGCAGAGCTGACAGTGTAAAAATGCAGCACCGATGTCATTTCCTCAAGTGCTGGATATCCAGTCTTCCTTTTAACCTTTTCTGGCTGTGCCGGATTCATTCAATCATTCTGAGGTGCATTGATTTAGAGGGAAGAAGCGTTTTTAGAGAGGGATGAGAGAGATGGCCCAAATCCACTCTCATGCACTCCTTGCTGGGGTTTCGGATTCTAACGGGAGTTCACAGAATTCCTCTGGGACGAGCATTGGTGCCATTTATCAGGAAGCTCTGCAGGGCTGCTTGTGCTTATGCTAAGTCATCAAATGAATTTAAATGCAACTTGCATCTGTTTACAGGGAAATTATGCAACATGCAATAACGTTTTTATGTCACACAAACTGTGATCGGAGGCTCTAAAGAGGAAGCAGACAAAGGTGGACCGTCCTGAACACAGCCCAGACACAAATCTTTCAGCTCTTCCAGGTGTGCGTTCACAGCCCAGACCTCCTAGTGTCCTACATAAAAAAGGAGAAAAATCTGTCGCACAAGGGTGTGAGAGTGTTTGAGCAGGAGCATCAAATACCGGAAATCATCATGGATTATAATCCCACAGAGGGACGGCTGGGCGACATGGGCAAGCTGGTGGATGGCTACAGCTGCAAAATGAGAACCCTACGCTATACTTGTGATATGTTTCAACATCTTAGACATCCCAGCGTGAAATGCTTTCATCATCTGGATATATCCAAACCCACACTGGAACAGAGGAAAGCTCCAGAGCAAAGGATTTTCTCGAGGAGCCTGGCAAGGCCCTGGTGCAAACTACAAATGCGGAGAAGACAAATTCAAGAACAAGCGCTTCTGCAACCTCCGTGAGGAGCAGGAGGATGATGCCTTCACTAACTATATATTCTGTGTGTGCGTGCGTGTGTGAGTGGGAGAGACAAATCCATAATTTAACGAATAAGATGCCCTAATTCATCTTAAGTAAGCTGCACTTAGTTTTTCTAAGGCAACAAGTTTGCATAATTTTTTCTGAGAACTAATTACATTTTACAGTATAGGTCTCTGACACACACACACACACACACACACACACACACACACACACACACACACATACACACACACACACACACACACACACACACTGTCCCTCGTCTGAAGTTGTGCGAAGTGATGAATGTTGTTTTATTTTGTTTACACCGACATAATGTGTTCAATTTAATAACATTCATCATTTATATTTATTGAATAATAAAACACGTTTTCCTTTTTCTTTTTCACGTTTCATCACTTTAAAATATAAACACTATCATGTAAAGCTAAATATGTAGGTACATGGTAAACAATATGCTGCCTTTATTCCTTTAAGTGTAATAAAACAAATAACTGAGGTTGGTTTAAAATCTCAGTCATGCGCGCGGGTCCAGCAGGCCCACGATCACTGACTAAGAACAAAAACGTGAAAACCACACGGGGGTGAGGAGGCCTCACATCGGGATAATTAAGAGCAGAGATCGACTGAGCACCAACAATTTCGGGGAAATTTAAAACTATCCGGAGCATTTGTCGTTTTAAATTCCGAAACTGTTGCTAATAAAAAGGTGTGACTACCGGCTGAGTGAAGATGCCACGACGCATTAAAATTCCCCAAATTTCTAATAAACCAAATTGAAACATTTTTTCTGTTCTTCTCAGTTTCTGAGCGAAAGGATCTTCGAATAAAACTCAGTAAAACCGGATCAAAATCACCTGAAAGAGCCAGAACAGAAATTGACTCGCAGTAATTTGGTGTTGCGCGCACAGAGGGAAATATTTACCATTTATGTAAGATAATTTTCCCCGGAGGTGAAACCCAAAGGGAATGGTCGAACACCAAACCCAAACTAAATATTTGAAAGATGCCCTAATCTCCAAAGCATTACTCTGGATCTGTAGCGCTGCGGTGAGTGACATATCAGAACCTCTTAAAGGAAGCAAAGCCCGGTTAAGACTTCAGATGGCCCGGTGATTATTCCAGGCTACAGGTTCTGATCCATGCTTCGGCTTTTTTTTCTTCTGAGCGCAGACAGAAAGAGAAGATGGGCGCACCTCAGACTCTGGATGCGATTGGTCTCGGCGCGCCTGCAGTGCAGCAGTGCCGCCGCCATTAAAACACCATTGGTTGGCTTGTATCCGGGCAAGACGCGTGTTCCCGGTGTGCGCACAAAACAGGAATCCCCGGCTACAGCACAAAGGGACTAATACGAAAAACAGCGCAATAATAACCTGACATTTCAGACATCCAATTAACCAAGTTCAGTCCGTTCTGTGGAGCTTAAGCATTGAAGGAATCCTGCCCCAATTAAAGCTTTCCCCCATTTTTTTCCCACTTGTCTGGGGATTTAAACGTTCACATTAGAGCCAATTTTTAGCCTTTATTAATTTCTTTTTTTCCACAGGTAATCGCACTAATGGGCAGTTGAAGAAAAAAAATAGTTCAATAAGGTATCATGGCAGGTGTTCAATATTCTTCATGGTTCTGTTCATTTTAAAGCTGAATTCCTTTCACGGATTCCCGTCATGTCTCATGAAAACTTGATTTTCGTGCAGGCTCAACCGGTTTCAAACCAACCGGGCTCGTACAGCCTGCAGGGTGAAAGTGATCAGAGAACAGAGAATAGACCGAAATCAGAGGCGCGGGGCTCCAATTCACTACTTGGGGAAAACACTGTGGATAATTGACACGAAAAACAAAACAAAAAACCAAAAACACCACCACCAGAGTCTTCGTGAGTTCACAGTCTTCATAAGGGCTGAGTTCATCTGCCAGTCACCGCTGGATGACTGGAGCTTTAGTCACTTTGTTCATTGGAAAAGGCAGGGAGATCCCAGCCTGCGTAAATGAAACTATTAGTCTCTGGTGTTTTTATGTGCAATTTACACTCCAGTTTCTATTCCCACCCGTTTCCCCTTCAAACAACTTTTTTTTCTGTGTAAAAACGACACAAAGACTCCTTTACGTGAGCAGCTTTAAAAAGAGTTTCAGAGGAATATTTGTAGCAGGCTCATTGGTGGGTTTGGGACACAACCTGAGAGGATGTTTTTCCCCATTTTACAAACGGAACTAATGTTCACATCATAAAGAGCTCAAACAGTCGGGTTCAGTCAGTAATTTTGCCACGCGTGGAAATTTCTGTCCAATTCACGGCATTTAAACCGGATCTAAATTTAAAAAGGGCAGGCGGGTCAAGAGGTTTGCAACTGCGCTGATGTGTGGCGCAGTCCAAAATCTGCACTTAAGGATGTGTGCGGATCTGCGTGGGGAGTCTCAAGTGCTGGCCCACTCGAGACTCCCCTCGGAATAAAAGTTTGGCAATTCAAAAAGCACGTGTCTTCTGTGAGACGAGCCCTGGATCTGTTCATCACTCACACGCAAAATCAGCTCAACCTGACAGAAATCAGGAAGAGAAACAGCGCAAATCCTCCGTGCAGCATTTTGTGCAATTCTTCTTTAGATGATTGCAGTAAGAAACCAACTTGTTTGGTGTCTGTCACATTTTTTATTTGCTTCTTTACACGAATAAGCGCAAACAGCCATTAGAAAGGAAGTAACTTGGTCTTAGATCCTGCGGGGAATTTCCCGCTGTAGCTCCTCAGCTGGAACATCGCGGTAATAATTTGCGGGCTGCAGCTCAGCGTTTCGGAGAGACGCGAGAGAAGAGCGCGCACGGAGGAGGAGAGGACAGCCATTTTCTCTGTCGACGCTCATATTAATGCGCACAGAAAGCAGTTTTATTGGCGGGTTGGAGCAGAGGAAATGGTCGAGAGCTGCCATCTCTGTCATTGCGCTCGTCGGAATGTCAGATTTCATCGCTTTTCTAAAGATTATTTATGTCGGAAAATACGGATATCGCGCATTTCCCCTCACAGCAGACGGATAGATGATGCGTTCGTGTGGCAAGACAAAAATGTTTCGGGCAGCTTTAGGACTGAGCTCACCTGCACGAACCATCTCCTTCACTATACGCATGCATTAAACAAGAAATGTGAAAATAATACCCCGCCTCGTGCCATTAAAGCTGAACCTGTAGGTAAAGCGAAGAAATCAGTTGCCTCCTGTTGAGTCTCTCAGCATGGCAGCAGGATTTATCAAAGAAACAGCTGGCGCGAACAGCTGTTCAGGTCAAAATTATGAGCTTTAAATTACAAACGTACTTCTTTAGCATTTATTTCAGCACAAAACAGACGTTTTGTTTTTAAGTCAAAGAATTCAGCGATTCAATATAGTCAATATTAAGGTCTTTCTTTTACTGTTGCTTAATTCAGGCCTGTGATCGCTTTACTTTAAACTCAGTTGCTGATATAGGACAGAATTAAACTGCAAACTGCTGTAAAAAGCTGTTTTTTTATGTGAGTTAAAATAATTTGCACATATACAAGTGAAAAGGCCTGACTTTGAGCTCCAGTATGGCACACATGCTGGTGCAAAACAGCCTGTGGGATTGTAGGATGCTCATCTGAAAATACACCCCGGCTCTGTAATCCTTGTGGCCTGCAGCCCACACGCACGCACACACACAGACAGACAGAGCCAAGATCAGATTTAGCTTCTTCTGAGGCAACCTTTTAAGACAACAGCAGCCGTCCTCTTCCTGCTAAAACATTCAGCTCTCTGAGGGAAGTCGAGGTCGCATCACGTGATTAAGAGTACCAGGGTACCCCCCTTTGCTATAGGAGCATGGAGAATAAACACATCAAACACACTCAGTTGCAAACAATTTTATTATTGCAAATTATGATGCATCATAAGAAGCCATTATTTTTTTCCTCTGCACACAAAAGCACACGGTGCTCCAGGTTGTCACAGAGCAGCTCAATCCACCTCCAGCAGCGCAGGAGGAGACACAGGGGATCAGAAGTGATTATGAAAAGTGCTTTTACACACTTCTAATTGCAGCTCCACTGCAAACTATGTCAAGACAAGCCTCTGGGATCCCATACATAATAACTGCACTGCCTTCACTGAACACGTCAGGGTGCCAAAGAACAGAGACATGAAAAGTTGAATCCAGAGAACCCAGCTGGTGGTATTAGTCTGTAAGATTAGACAGCTCAACTAGCAGATTTGTGACTGATGTCATTCAAATAAAAGAAAAAGAAGCCACGTTCAGTCGGCGTGCTGCTGCAAAACATAAATTATCAGAGTCACGGGCGACTGGCGCTCGGCGTCAGAGAGGCATGGCTTAAAAAACAGAACAGAAGCAAACATCGAGCTTGAATAATCTTCCATTTAAAAGCCTTTTTAACAATGCAAATCATATTTATTGACAAAAAGGCGCTTCATTTTTCTTTATTTGCTTGTTTAAGCATGCCTAATGGCATAATCTGTCCAAGCAGCACGCATCCTTTAAATCTGTCCATCTGTTCGCACACACACACACACACACACACAGTGTAATTTACCAGGATTCAATATAATTTTCTTCCTAACAAAATTCTCCATATAGCCTACATTTGTTTGACATTATCTGACATGTAGACGGTTGACTGTATAAAACGAGTTACATCCATAGAAAAGTGAAGCCAATTTATTTACACCAGTAAGTGCATCTTTAATTACATCCCCTCATTTGCTCGATCTAATTTTGCAGTTTAGGTTTCAAGAAGATACCGCATGTTATAAAAATCTCCAGAAATAACAACAGGTTGAGCTTATAAGAAAGAAATATGCAAATAGACAGTTTCTCGTTAGCTTATAAGAAGAAATATGCAAATAAAACGTTTCTCTTGTTATCTGAACTACCAATATACAAAATGAAAACAACATCAAGGGTCGATTTGTACATTCAAGCATCCAAAAATACAAATATATGTCATGTACATTTATACAGATGCACAGCTGGTACCCAGCTTGTTACGCTGCTATGTACTCCTTGAACGTAACGGTGAGGCAGTTTGTGGTAATGTCCGTGATGACTATATTCCCAAGGAAAGGTTTGAAGGAGGGAAACGTGTCCTCCTTTTTCTGTTCGTGGTTAGAAACGGACTCGGCGTTCTCCTCTTCTGCAGGTTGTTGTGTTTCAAGCTGAGTTTCTGTTTGTGTGTCAGCCTCTGTTTGTCTTTCCTCCTCTGTGTGTGTTAGCGCCTCGGGCTGTGTGTGCGTTTCAGGCTGCGCCGTCGTGGGAACTGCAGCTTTAGGCCTCAACTTGACAATACTCAAGTCAATGGGCTCCACTTGGTCCACATACCCACAATCCTGCAGCCCGGGGTGACCGTGGTGTCCATTTTGGTCGATGTTGATGCTTTGGACAGGTGACGATGCTGTGTTGGGAGCGCTTATGCTCCTGGAGCTCAAAAACCTTTTACTGCCCTCACGTTCCTCGCCATCTGTGTCAGAGAGGTGTCGCTTTAGCCCCTGAAACCCACCTTGGCCTTCTCTTTTGTCCTGTGATGAGGGCACTCCCCTGTTCAAAGGCCGGGAGAGCAGATTAGGTTTGGTTGTCAATTGCAAAGGCTGATCCTCTGGAAGCTGGCCCTGACCCCTGACCTCAACATGTTTATCCTGTTCTGTCGCAGTTAGCTCCGCTTTCAGGGACGGTTCCTTTTCTTTGGGGCAATTTCCATTAAATCCAGAACTGAGAGATGTCGCTTTGTCTACGGGGCTTTTAGCAAATCCATTGATGAGGCCGAGCTTTTTGACGAGCTTCATCTTTTCCAGGTGCTTTTCCGCACCGCTGTCGGTGCCTTGCGGTGGCTTTTCAGCACCATCGCACTCGCCGTTTTTCACTTTAGCTGCTTGCATCCCGTTTTCCATGTACTTGCTCATGACGATAACAATCCGGCCATTCTTGTTTTTGTTCTTCACAATCTTTAGTTTGCTGCTGCTGACACCGTTGGGCTGTGGTAAAGCGTCCTCCTTAGGTTTCGGCTTCTCTTGCTCTTTGTGTCCGTTGAAGTTTGCCGGAAGCTTCTTCAACTCCATGGTGATATCCTTCACTTTGGTCAGACAGCCCGAGTCCTTGTCCCGAACCCACTTTTGCTGCAGCACTGGAGGAAGGTTATACTCTTTGTTAGCCAGCTCAGGAGCTTGGACGTCTATCTTGGGTTTAGCAAACATGGGCTCGTGCACCTTGATGTCTGGCTGGTAGTGATGATGCTTCTTGCTGTTGAGCTGATAGTAAAACTTCTTGCCGTTAGCCTGCTGCTCAGCCTCACGCTCCCTGCACAGCGGCTGGTACTGGTGGTGCTTCTTGCTGTTCAGCTGGTAATGCTGGGGCTGCGGACGAAGCATCTGGATGGGGCTGGCGTTCTGACAGCTGTCCTCATCCAGGGACGCCTCTTGTAGGTCAGCCAGGATACTGGACCTCCTGGCAAAGGAAGGCACCTGCGAGCAAACACAGTAATCAGCATTATTAAAAACGCCCAAGCCCCATCGATAAAGAATCAAATGATTTGTGTTGTTTTAATGAGCATTTAAAATAAAGAGCATCCCTCTGAGCTGGGAATTTGATTAATGATTAAGAGTCTCCAGTTTCTATACATGTGTCTTTCATTGGGTACAAAAAAAAGCTTTCATGGGGCCCACGAGCTGCAATGAAGACACTGTGCTTGGAATGTGTGACGGGGCTCCAAACGAGCACAAGGTTTATTTCAGAGGCCTTGGGTCCATGTTGACACAGCCCTCCTACAGATCCCTCGCAGCTCTCTGAGCCACCAGCCCGGCCATCACAGTGACATTTCAAAGTGTCTCCCGTGGCTGTGACCTCAGCTTGGAGGAATGTCACTGGCTGCTTTGTGTCCCGGCATTGACTTTATCCCATGTGTTACCACCAACACCCTCCTGAGAGGAACAAAAACAATCCTCCGAGGGGATCCCTTAGCCCTTTGGGCCAGTGATTGATGCATTAAATGTACAATCGTAGTCACCTAACTGCAACTGTTAGGTCAGGAAACAGATTCCTATAGAATTTAATGAAGATAACGTCCCTCGCTCATTCAAATTTTCACTCCGTAAGTGAGCCAACACCTAAATTTTTTACAAATGAAGCTTGGTTATCTCATCATACAGGTAAAACAAAACCCTGTGGAGTAAACCATGATGGGTCATCTCAGTTTAAAATAGGGAATACTGATATTAGAGGTGGGAATCACCATACATCCCACGATACGATATTATCACAATACTTAACGCACGATACGATATTATTGCAATTTTTTTTAAATATTTTGCGATATTCAGATTCTGTACATAAAGGTAAACTTTATTAATATTCATTTTATCTAATATCAAAGTCTCACACTCAGTCTTTCTCTCATTTCAGTTTTATTGTTGACAAACTGAACGGTTTGTATTACAGTCTAGTCCAACTTAACTGAATCAACCATCTGGTACAATTATAGCTATTCTGAACTATGAAATTTATGAAAACTATGCAGCCCCTTCAGCAACTGAAGAATTTGAAAGTAAATTAAAACAAAATATAATTTTACATTAAATAAAAAAGTTTTAAGCTTAATTAAAATAAAACATGTCTTAAATTAAAATAAGTAAACTGTCATGTTTATTGCTGCCAAAAACAAGTTAAACACATTTGGACAGTGAAGGAATGTCAGGATTCTTGCTCAGAAAAAGGATCAACATGCTCTGAAGTCAGAGCACAAAAACCTTTTTTGTAACAAAATATCGATTTCTGCTGTCCCTGTATCGATACATTATTAGCAAACAAAATATCACCATACTACACAGTATCCATTTTTTCCCCACCCCTAACTGATATATCAGCCAAATATCTGTAACAACTTGACTGATACCCAAATACATTTACAGATGTCTGTGGCCAATATTAATCTGCTGTGAGTTTTACGTTAAAAAGATAATGTGAAGCGGGTTAAAGACATGAAATTATGCATATTATACGAAGATGCTTTTATTCTTGTATAAATAACAACAAGAACAAAAACAAAATAGAAAAACATATTAACCACATATTTATTTGGAACATCTTCATCTAGCATGGCTTTCATCATCACAACTTGAAAGCCAAAAAACCTGAGTGTGAATCCCAAATGTTTAACAGGCTAACAGGCGGGGTCTAACAAAAGGAGCTTTGTGTTGCATTTTGGGGAATGTAGGCTTTAATGGTACCAAAAGCTTTAGCCATGTTAGAGACGAAAACTTAATTTTTTTTTAGTATCACAACTTTCATGACATGTTTCATCATTTTCACATGATGAAACATGTCATATTTCACGTGTTCTTTAATACTTTCTGAAATTTCCTGACCTTAGAGAGAGAGGTACAAATAAAAATGAAACTTAAGCATCATTCATCATTACTGATAATCAAGATTAGCATTTAGAATCATGTTTTGAAGTATATTTCAGTGTGTGAATGCGCTGTGTGTAAACAATGCTATTTGAGCTGCTGCCTTTCTGGTGTTCTGCTTGATAAAAAGCAGAAAAACTGACGTCCTGTTTCCTCGTTATATATTTCTTTTCTTACCTGGACCAGAAGATGTTTTGGCTTGGGTCCTCTCTTGCGATACCCCATCATCTGCTCTTGACGTTCCCTGCGGGAGAGGAACACACCAGCCAATCAGTGAACCGTGACACAGAGATGAGTTGCAGTTGCATGGCAACACGACGTCATGGGTGTCCTCCTCGTGCTCTATTAGAAAACGCTGAGCATGTGTTACACTTCCTGATGTAAGGCGAGCATATATTTCTATTTGTTCATCATATATTTACCTGTCCTCGCCTTCGTTTAAACAGGATCAAATGTACATTTATCCTCAGCTGCTACAAAAGCTAAACAGTCACTTTATACCAACACTCAGAATCCAGTAAACAAACTCTATCCACAGTGGAAGATAAGGGCCAACCCCTCTCTGACTTTCCTCAGTCTCCATCCAAGTCCCTCCAAGACAGTAATTCAATACCGCAGACAGGAGTGATGTCAGATTCCTCCCCCACCCTCCCCCCCTCACATCTAATTACAATGACGACTCGGTGTATTTTCATAGCCTGGCATTCAGACGATTTGGCTCCCCCGAGAGGCACGCAATTAGTTTCAATAAAATCCCTCCTCTTTGGAGAAAGCGAGAGATAATTGCGAAAACAGCCGTAGAGTGAAGTCGATGTTTTGCTTTAACGTGCGACCTGCGCCTGAAAGGCTGCTGTAGGCAAAAGCTGAAGGAGACTGAGAGAGAAGCCAGTGACAGTTTAACACAGCGTGCATTTAGGAAATTCAATTACACTGCCCTTCACATGGAGCAGCCTGGTCAGCCACTCAGCAGAGTATTTAGCATTTAGCCAAACAGCTAAAGTCACCAAAGTAGCCAACGTTAAAGGCTAATATTTGAATTTTTCTGATATATACGTTTACTAAGATAGATAGTAGTTCCTTCGATCTTGCTTTGCTTTTGCACCGTCATCACATCATGAGCCGATTACTTAAAGATGTGAACCATAATGTAAACTTCCCCTCGACTCCAAAACACACTTTGCTTCATGTTCCTTCAGACAGATATTTAAACTCTACCATGCACGATGATGTAATGTGCAGAATGTGACTAAATTATTTTCACTTGTTTTGTCTGCTGAGGTTTTTTTGTGCCATCAGAAAGTCTGACTAACATGTGTGCAGGCAAGCTGGATTTATAGCACTAGAAACTGTATAAATGCAAATCCATAAGCAATTTAAGCAATGTGAAAGATGCAGATACTTTAAATAAGCAGTACACCTATACAACTAAAGAAGTATAAAGTGACATCATAACTCTGACTGATCGTAGTACTAGACTTCATTGATTTTTAATGGAGATCTTTTAGTTGAATACTAAGTGTAATTCATCTCTGAAAGCTGCTGAAATATGTCTCGTGTCCTCTGTATTTGTGTTCTTAAAAGTGGTGCACATCAGAAAATCCAGGGGGAAAAAAGTCTAACCTGCAAAAAAGTAAATGGATCAAACAACCTTTGAACAATCATCATTCACTTATACAGTCATGCTGTGGAAAACGACACTGGTCATCTGGTGAGTGGATGGCAGGACAGCAGGTAGCACTTTAGCAGGATAACATGATGCCGACATTCAAATAACTATCAGGTAACAAAAAGTAGATGCGCAACAAAGTGGTTCAGTTTGATCTGATAACCCTAACCTGAGCTTAACCCTGATCCAACTCTGACGACACAGAGTTTAATCTAAAGACAAACATTAAGGCTTTTCTGTTAACCAAACTCTCTACACTTCTAAAACTTACAGGAGAACCTGCTTTACTCTCTGGGGATGGGTGACAGATATTTTATGTGCTGTGACAAAAACTGGAAATGTAAGATACAGTGGATTAAAACCTGTTCTATCATGTTTTTCAGCAGCTTGTGCACCGGTGAAGCTTCTTTATCAAACTAAAAACGTACCTGTCTTGAAACGCATCAAGTAGTCTTGGGTCCAGGATGTTCTCCTCTGGTTCCCATGTGTTGTATCTGTCCACAGAGGAGAGGCAGAGAGCAGTGAGTGCACGCTGGCCAGTCAAAAACGGCTCACCACAACAGGCACTGGCTGAAGATACCCAGGTGACAGGACCTAATTCAATCTATTACTTATAAAATCTCCCTAGAGTCATAATTGTGGGCGTGCATGTAAACAACATGCTGAGACGCTCGTCCTCCCTGTGGACACACGTGTAATAAATCATGGGTAACTTTTACGCACGGTGATAGGGGGAGGAAACAACGGTCCGGCCTCCACACAAATCTCGATACGTGGCATTTCTTAAACATAGTGTTCAATTATAGACATGTCTTCCTCTAATTGGCACACTGGGGATTGCATACATTGGAAAACCACATCCATCATCGGGGCCAATAAACGCGCCGAGCGCCCAGAGCAAGAACGCGCAACCCCCCGTACGCGCGCCCACGCACGGAAAAACGCAGACATTTACACTTGCGCACACTTTCTGTTTTGGATGTGGCGTCCTCGTTGAGTGTATTTCTCTTATCAAGTGCACTCACCTTGGAGACCATCCCCGCCACTTGACCAAATACTCAACCCGTCCCTGTGAAGGAGGAGAAACGGGATAATGAGCGTAACGTTACTTTACTCCGCGCTGCACAGTCATCTTAAAATATCGAAAAACAATAATAGTGATAATAAAACAACATATGCTCCGCTGAAAGCAGAAGTGAAAAAGAAAAATCAGCCTCCTTTCCAAGTGCATGTGTGCAAAAATGTCCTTCGGCGCTCTTGTGACAAACCTTTCTGCTGCGCTTCTTCTCGATGCTCTCCACCGCAAAGACGTGCTCTCCCGCGGCGGGTAGCTCCATTTTCCGATACAAGAGAAGCCGCTCTTCTGCTTTCCCCCCCCTCTCTGCTTTTGTTATCGGACACCTTATCCTTGCTTTCAGCCCGTTTTTCCTCGCTGCTCCTCTGATGTGAAACACAAGACTCCCCCCTCCTCCTATTTTCACTGCACCGCTTCCCTCGCTTTCCCCCTCAGAGGATCTCGCTCTGCAGCCGAGCTACGAGCTGCAGCCAGAAAACACTTCATGCAAATAGCCGTTGGTGTGACGTTACATGAGGGGGAGGTTATTGGGGGCGGGGGTTGTTCCCGTGCTGCATTCGGAGACTGTCGTAAAAAGTGTAATCACGACTTCAACGGCGCGTAAACAACATGAAAAAAGCTGCAAGTGGCTGATGTTGAGGATGTCTTTGAGAAATTTGGCGAGGGATGGAAACCAAGGCAAAAACTGGTGGCTGAAATGTTGTTGTGGGCTAGTTTATTGTGCCAGGATATTAACACCAACCAGACATGAATGGCGCTTACTTTTTTCCTGTAGAAAAACAAAAATATGACACTAATTTTGCCTACATGAGAGTGTCTAAGCTTGTACCCATCCGGCCTGTTTGTAGGAAGTTCTAATATCATTAAGTCCTCCATGTCTGACTGTGGGGAGATGCCGGTGTGTGAAATCACCTGCTCTTCTGTTTGTTTGGGCGGAAAATCACCTTGACAGATAATAACAAACTTTCTGCCTAAAGCAAGGATGTTCAATATGTGGCTCTGGGGAACAAACACGGTGCAAACTACCATATAGGATGGCTTTACATCCAAGTGAGAGAAAAACAGTGATGTCTTTACCATCTTTGATTTGCTTTCTAAATAAAAAACAAACATTTATATAATTACAACGTTTTTTTCTTATATTTTGATAAACTGCTGGAACCATGAATAGTGACATGCTGTGATTATTTAAATACATATATACATATAAAACTTTATGTATGAAGGTTTCGCGTTTTTGCAGAACCTCTGTGATACACCTGTCTGAAGACGCATTGTTGCCATTCCACTTATTTTTAAGACGTAGCCTGATTATTATGTTTGTGAGCAATAGTCTCCTTATACTGAAACAAAAGTGGATTATTATCCCACCCTTTTATTGGCCCACGTGAGATCAAATTAGACTGTTTGTGACTAAAGAACTAACGTGAGGGTGACACGCCTATCAGAAAAACAAGTGCAGTACACAACGTGACTGGGGTAGTAAAGGTTACGAGCCAAAACAAGAGCCTGAACGCCTCACCTCCCTCCCTCGTCGCTGAACGCGAAGCCAGATCTAACTGGAAGAGACTGCTATGAATGGTGAGTGTTTTATCCTGAAACGTGATGGCCCGAATGTGCTGCTCACCAGCCTCAATTCAGCATCTGGGCAAGGCCTTGCAAATAATGTTGTATTTGCAGTCACAGCACATCAACAGTCCGAGTTTATACGAGATATTTTTTCTTATCTTTGCGCCTTCGCACTTAATAGCGCCTAAAGCGCTATCCAAAATGTATTTTATGAGGGCCACACGATGAGGTGGTTAACCTAAGATTGGATGTCCAAAAGAGCCTCAAAATGGAAACCATCCACCTGAAAATACACAACAGGCCCAACCAAAGTCAAGGCCAGAGCCCGTCTGACATTGATTTATCACCGCCACCATAACAAGGCCTTCTCTATTACGGCAAATGCCAGTGAAACGGGAAAAACACATTCCCATCCGAAGCCCTGTAGTGTGGATAATGCGGCATGAATCGTGACCCTGTGTAAAGTTAAATTGCGAACAGAGCCCCTGCGCTGCTATGCGCATTACAATGAATAGATTTCCATATCTTCCCTGAGTCAAGGTCACACAAAGAGATGACATTTCGCATGGCAGCGTGTCGCGGGGATTTTCTGGTGGATTTTCGCGTTGTTAGAAGATAGCTCCTGGTTGAGTGGCAGCCGATGTAGGTCATCCTCTTACTCTAGCCCTCGGTTTTAACTCCGGAGGGGTTATTTCTGACTGAGCCCCGACAAGACAGGCACCAGCCGGTTCCATTATTGGCACGGACAGCCTGTGGACAGCCTGAACCAGCTCGGGCCTGAAGCTGAGGGGGGCACACGGACCTGCAGCACCAAAGCCGACGGTTTGTGCTAGAAATGGTTGCGCTTATTTGCACCTGAGGGAAGGTTGAGGATTTTGATATAATTAGACGGACACAGAGGGAGGTTACAAATAACATGTGCTGTTCTTTCCCGCTGTTGGCACACGCAGCTCTCTGTTCTCTATTATTCTTTACATTTAATCCGAGTCTGAGGGAGGAAGTCAATTCATAAACATCTATTCGAAAACAAAAGCGTAAAAATGTCACTGCAGCCCCGGCCGCATTGTTTCAGACGGCAGGACTAAATAAAATTCAGCAGCGAAAGGGTTAAAGTGCAGAGTTCCCGCAGGCTGCTGCGCTGGGCCTATTGCAGGCAGGCACGGCGGTCTTTCCTTATAAGGCAATGGGCGCAAATCGGCAGTGAAATATCGCCTGAAATGAACGAACGCAGCGCACTCGCACTTCTCTGTTTCCCCCCCCAAAAAAGCTTTTCATATGTACAAAACATTCAATACTCATCAAGTCGGCCCCTCTGTGCTGGGCTGCACGGCAGCCTCGGCGCGCGCACACGTACAGCGCCGCTCGCGCGGTCTGCTAATTCATCTGCGTCACTCCTGAATTAAGGATGAGCAGAAGAGCCGAGGTCGCAAATTAGAATCTGGGGGTGAAGGTGAAGGTGCCAGTGCCAAAACGTGCTGGTCAGAGAGCTTCTACCAAGCGTCCGCGCGGCCGTGCACGTGTCACCTGTCTGCACTTCAAACCTGATGATGTCAAAACCTGCTGAAGATCAAATATCACATCTAGGTATCATATTTGTCTTCGAGTAAAAAAAGGCTGCTGGCGCCAAGTGTTGATATACTACATCTTTTTTTCTTTTCGTTTTTTTTTTTTTGTCTCGTGTTTTGGGAACATGGGCACGTGCTCCAGGGGTGGGTGTAATGTGATGGCGCACGTGCGTGTTGGTTATTAACGGTATCTCGGAAACTTTACCTGAACAGCACCACGCGGCTGCATTTGCGCTTTTAAAATTCGCCAACGGCAGGAACGAAAACCAGCGCAGTCGTCGGCGGTTTAGCGCAAATAAGCCCGTTTCTCCCCAGCTGCACGAGCGCACTTTATTTAATATTTCGGCGTTAATTCCTCCCACAGCCCGGGCTCCGTTTTATTTTAAAACCACCTGAGAAAAAAAAAGTGACGCAGAGACAGAACAAACGGGTCTCGCGTGATTGGATTCGCTTTTGTCTCGATCTCCTTCTAAATTCATCCTCATGCCAACTTTATGTTTAAAAATAAATCTAATAAATGCATCAGGATGCTGCAGGGATATGTTGGAAGTTTCTGCCACATTAAAAAAAAAGAAAGAAAAAACGTTTCTGTCTTCCTTCGTATGTGTGTGGACAGGAAAGTCCTTTAGATGGAAAAGCCCGACGTGCAGGTGCCAGTCAGATCTATGAAATCAGTGCTTGTGAGAGGACAGGATGAAGGGAGCGCACTAACAGGAGAAATCCACAGGAAATTACAGAGAAATTAGCTCATTTTGAAGTTTAGTTTTGAAAGGAGAACGTTTAAACCCACTCCTGCCCAACCCTTCACTCTTCTCCACCTGTAATGAGCTGCTTGTTCAGTCTTAATAGATGCAAACTTTAAGTAAATCTGCTTGTTTTTATGAGTTAGAAGGAGTACTTCCCCTCTGCTAAAAAACTAAAGCGCATGATTGCAAGTCTTTGTGTCACACGGTGGAGGGGGGTTGAAGTAAAATAATGACTGGATTCATTAGTGACAGGGTGAGTGGAGGGGAAGAGGTGACGTTACTGTTACAAGAAGTGAAAAACAAAGAAAAAAAAGAGAAAATTCTTCCTCATGCGTCACATAAGTGTCTTAGATTCATGATTTATATGAAACCAATGTAAGTTTGAAGTATTCAGCAGGTGAATCGGCAGGTGGACACGAAAGCTCATATTCATTTACAAAAATCCTCCAATCCCGAGCATACGATGACGCTCTTTCTCCGAGTGGGAACATCTGATTAAGATGACATTTCCACGTGGGAAGACATGACGCTCTGCCTGCATCACAGCGCCGTGCTGCAGATCCAATGACAGCAGAGGAAAAACAGGAGATGGAGGGATGAGGTGACGTGAAAGTCCAGAAGAAAAGATTTGACTAACGGCAGTGAAATTAAAGCTGAGCTCCAGATGTGTAGTTTCAAATCGACTACTGATTGTTTGACTTCTGAAGAAAGAACTTGGAGGAGAGATTCAGGTTTTCTGGAGTTTCCATAAATAAGTCACCTGACCTTCACCTCAGAGGCATTTAGTAATCTTAAATCAAAATATTTTCTGGTGAAAGGTCAGCCAACCACCACGGCTGACATCCTTTAAGTACATATTAAGCACATAAAGAAAAGTGCTGCCTCGGAACTAAAAGCTTTACAATTATTTAATCAATTGAAAGGTTTCTTTAATGTAGGAGAAAAGCAGCAGACGTCAGACTCTCTGACTGAGACTGGCTATAGAAAAAGAAAGGATGACTGACTTTTGAATTATGCAGATTTTCACAAAGTTTAAAAATACTTCTGTTTTTTAAACTGTTACCTGAAACCAAACACACGTCGAGTATAATGAAATCTGCATTATTGGTCCAAACTGCTGCAGTTTTGTTGTTGCCCACAGCCGAACAGCCCAGTCTGTCATCTCTCTATTTCACTGCACATTTCCTTTTCAGCTGGGATTCACCGCAGCTTCTTTTCTCTCACCACACAGATCAAACGAGTGAGTCAGCGCTGCACTACAGACAGCTTTTAATGCCATTCTCAGCCTGCGCTCGTGACATGTTTCACCGTCTTTGGTAGGCAGCGACGGCTGGTGGGAGGGAGACAAAGAAAGCATGATTCATAATGTTTTAATGTGAATGGACGTGATTATTCAATCCCTAATAAATGTAACGCGTACAATATGTTAACAAAGATTTCTTCGAGGAGACTTTCACATTTGGTTTGATGTATAACTTTGTAAATATGGCACATTAACTTTGTAGTATTTTAAATCACTCGACACGTGTCTGACAGCTTTAATTCATTAAGCGACTCAGGTGTTTGATGTTTGAGTCTGAAGTAATTAGTTAATATATTTTACTGCTTTGGATTTCATGAAATGAAATCATCTAAGAAGTTTAGAGGAGACAGGAATGTTTAGTGGAACTGGTATAAACTCTGGGGAGCCCAACCAGAAAATTGTTGGTTTAATCAAAGGAGCTTGCAAAGAAAAGCGTCTGGACTTCTTTAAGTTACTTGAAGACGTTTCACCTCTCATCCGAGAAGCTTCTTCAGTTCTGTTGGTTTAATGTTTTATTTTAATAACCCATCATGTCTTCTTTTTTAATCATCTAAAGGTTAAAGGGCCAGTTCAGCCCAAAAAGGCAGATTTACATATATTTCTCCTGGAGTTTCTTTATTCATCTTGGTCGTTTTAGTGCGAGTTGCCCAGTTTTGGAGATATCGGGTGTAGACATGTCTGCCTTCTATTGAATGTAATAGCTCTAAATGGCTCTCGCCCAGTGGTGACCGGGTGCCAGAAGTAGATTTGGAAATTCCAGCTGCCGTGTTTTTACCCGGAAATCACAACTAAAAAATGAAAAATAAAAGAAAAAAACATATTTCTTATTTTGACTGTACTTTTTTTTTTTTTTGGGGGGGGGGGGGGGGGGTACTCTGTTATAGCCTTTTATGTTATATCTTATGTTTTAACCTTGTTTTGAAGCACTTTGGTGTACCTTCGGTTTTAAATGTGCTATATAAATAAAGTTGTATTGTATTGTAAAACAGCAGTTTTATAAGCAGGAACCCAGGCCCAGGGCCCAGGTAGTCCTCACTGAAGGCAGCTAAACCTTGACAAAAGCAGTATTGAGGATAAGTCTGAAATAATATAAAACAACTTGTTTTTTCTTGTTTTTACAGTGATGATGACTTTGCAAATAAAATACTGGCATTCAGGTAATACATGCTGATCGGCAGCTTAATGACACTGACCTGCTCTCTTGATGAGCCCCACTTACAAATGATTACTAAAGGAGACATTAGAAGTGCAGCTAAATCGCAGCACAAGCTTAAACGTGTTGGTGAAGCTGAGTGCTATCAGCTGCTGCTGCTCACTTCATGCCATAAAAAGTAGCTCATGGTATCTGTAATGCTGGCAGAAAGAGATTTTACAGAACCCTTCAAAACTAGAAGTAGAGCTATATTTATTATTGTTTTCCCCTTTGAAAATGAACCCTTTAGCCTCACATGGTCCCATTCATTCATCTCACGAGCGCCCGCCATGAAGAAGAAGTCCAGAGAGCGGGTGTTCTTGAGCATTTTGAAGTTCTTTGCACAAGTGTCTCCAGATGTGCGCATGGACCCTTCCTTCTGCAGCATGATACACTTGGTAGGGTTTGGAGAAAATAGCTGGATACAGGAGGATGGTTTCTGGAAAGAGGCACTGGTGCTTTGAGTTTTTAAACTAAACTGTATGCCGGTTGTGAGTTAGCTGGAGAGGCGTAGTCCTTCTCGTAATCATTTTCATCTTTCAAAAATTTGTCTTTCCAGACATTTCTGATTTCACTGAGGTGTTGTATGGTGCAAAGGAGCATTTGTGCATCTGTTCCAAGCAGAGTTGGATTCTGGATTATCCTTGTGCAAAGAAGGTGGCTTAAGAAAATGTAACATCTCTTATTTTCTCATATATTCAGACAGTTCAAAACATCATTTGGCGCAGAAATAAGAAATGAGGTGGATCCTTAATGCCTCTGCGGGATTAAAGCCACGGAAGGCAGATGCTCTTTGGACTAAAATATGTTGGTCAAACAATAAAGTTGCTCTTTATTGTTTTGCTGGAACCTTATCCTCTTCAGACTTTGTACTCATCTAATATGCACCTTAGAAGTAGCTGAAGTTGTGCCAGAAACCACTGCTCGTTTTAAAGTTTTGAGCACCAAAAAGTGAGTGTCAGTCAGATCCATGATATTCAAGAGGAGGGAGACAACTCTGCAGTGGATATTTCCAGAAGTGCGCAAACTAGCAGCACTCCAGGCGAGAGGAAAAACATGACCGTTTGATTTTGGCGTGAACTGTCCCTTTAAAATGAAAATTAATTATAGCTTTTAAAGAAATGTAACCCAGTAAAAAGTACTTTATTTTCCTCTAGAATAAAGTGGGAAAACTCTAATAAAGCGCGTCAAAGCCACTTATTGATGTGCGGTGATTTTATAGATGGAGAGAAACGGCGACCCTGTCATAAACGCCTGTCTTCGGAGATCTGTGGGAGTTACTGTATGAAAGCGAAATGAAATCCTGAGAGCCTCTTCTAAAGAATCTGATTTCCCAGCGCGTGTTAGCGCGTGACAAATGTTTTTAACCTGCCGAGGCGACAGAGTCAATTCGACGGGATTCATGGAGTCGCACGTGTTGTCTCTTCTTCTGAGCATAATTCAAAAGGATTCCGAGATGCAGAAAGCGAGCCTCGTGCATAAATCGCTGGCATGTAATTAGAGACTCGAGGCTCCGTCCCGATATGCAAGTTATTTTTATCTGGATTGTAATGATGTGGAAGCTAATAGGTGAGCGTGACTCAGGGGTTAAATGAGTCTCTTGAGAGGCTTTGCTCGGGCTTTCTAAAGAGACCTCCTGCTTACGTCAGCAGCGGCAACCTGCCCACGACGCAAGCTGTGAGCCTCTCCTGTGCCTTTTAGAGTGGAAGCAGGAAAGATGTGCTCCGGCGTCGCAGTGACTCAGCCTCCCATCTAGACATGTAATTGATAAAGATGTGTGTGTTAGTGCGTCAAAGGCAGGTACCAGTCATGAGCAGTGACCACTGTGCCGAGTGACTCACAGCAGCAAAGTGTACATAATGGATCTTGCGCAGATAGTGACGTGAGCTGAGCCTCCCGCAAACATCACATGGGCCCGAAACTTTTTTATCAAATCTTTAAATTTTCCAGTCGGTCCAGAGTTCATCTTCCAGCCTGCCTGACTCACTCAAAAGTCCATAAATGCGAATATTGACTTCAGTTTATGACTAATCAGCTCCAGCGTACCTCCTTTCGTCCTCGTACAACAAATGAAAGCGAGAAGCTGCCAAAAAAAATAAGAGCAAGTTGAACTGTTAAACTGCCTCCTAGGAGATGTGTAGTGGCATCGTATACCTGCTGGTTCTTTGTCTTTCACACTTCCACCTGATGCCGCTGATGCCAATGGAAAGCGGGATAATTATGTATTTGGCAGGGAGCGGCGGAGCCGACATGTGTGTTGTTGGCGGGGAGGCTGGAGGAGGGACGGGGACAGCAGCTGAGTGCAATCATCTGGCCTCGTAGCGGACACATGGTTTCATTTGATGATCCGGTCAGCAGGTCATGAGAGGAGCAGACGTGGGCATGTTTAATACAAACACACATGTGCTTAGTCAGAATGGGGCAGGGAATTTGCTGGACTGGCCTGGCAGGCATCCTGGGAAAATAAAAGCATGTGAGGAAGCTACAGTGAAGTGCCAAACAAAACACAGCTAATGCATGCCATAACAAGACGCTGACTCATTTATAGCCTCAAAGTGAACGTCACGCTTGAGTGACACTCTATAAAAATGAGAAATATCAGTTTTCATTGTCTCTCATACCAGTGGATAGTCTTGTTTTACTGGTAGTTCTCAGGTGTTGTCAATGAATAATAACATTGAATTCGCTTTTTCCATTGTAACTTCCATCAGGTTGCTATCAACCTGTAGTGTTAGGTTTAACTCTTTTTTTGTTTTTGTTTTTTAAATGGTATTTTAACCTTTTTGGTAAATCGAAATCTTCTGTCTGGTGAACTCTGCTCCCGAGTTCCTGTGAGTCGTTTGAGAGTTGAGGCTCGGGTGTGAAATTTATGGTTTTCAGGGTTTTTATCATTAACTCGGTTTCCCTCGATCTTTGCCCGCGTTGTAGTCGTGTGTCTTATTTTTAAAGAAATATTTACACGTTACCATAGCGACCAGAGAGCATTAAGGGGCAGAGAGGAGGATGTTACTCTCAATGTTGTTGGCACATTTCAGGAGGACGCTGCTAACAAAGTTACACAATTACACAGTGAATTTGCGTTTATTATTATATTTACAAAACACCACAGTTTTAGTCTTGGTCGTGTCATTTTATTTTGTTGTATTTATCCGCGACACCTTAAAGGCCGGTTCGTGAAAATATTGTTGGACATTAAACTGATCCGTGGCGCAAAAAAGGTTGAGGACCGATGCTTTAAGGTGCTCTCAGGCCAGATGAGAGCTTCTCTCTAGCTTGCACGCCTCCAAAGGTAGGCAGCCAGTAAGCGCTCTGACCAGACTCAAACCACCTCAGCTGGCTTCTTTTGGCACCCTTAATGGCGAGTCCAGCCACGCAACAGTGGAAACACTCATATCTCATTTCCACAGGTGAGTGTTGGAATGTAGAAGAACTGGCAAATCAAAAGTTTCAACTTCCAACTTGGGTTTTTTTTCTTCAGATACAACAACCACACCAAACCTGCCTTTCCACCTCATGCTCCACCTTCCTCATTGTTTGTGAATAAGATTCCTCGCTTTGAGCCGCCTCTGTAGCCCAGCCCAAACTGAGTATTTTCTGCATGTGCACAACATGCTTTTAAAACCTAACCTAACCCCACCCCTAAGTGGGTAAAATGGACCAATCATGGGTTTAATTGAATTACGATGTGTACATGTTTTTTTTTCACAATTATACTTCATTTAATTCAGTTTTGTTTCCTTCTTAGCTGCTGACATTTTTTTTAACAAATTCGGAACTAAGAACTAATTACTGAGAAAACATAATCTAACGCCTTGAAATAGTTAATACGAACAAACATCAAATTAAATTCTCAGGATCTTTTATTGTTTTAGGTTCACCTTTTAAATGATTTATAATGTGAATATTTCTGATCAGGAGTGTTGAAAAACTATGGAGGACATAAACGCTGAACAGCAAAAGCAGAGAAAGCTATTCAGGCAAGTTTCAAAGTTGGAGGCACGACGTAGACTCTACGAGAGGTGAGAGAGACAAACAAATGTGCAACTTTCAGGAAGATGACCTTCGTCTTTGAACCAGAAACAGTTGCAGAGTTTAAGAAACTGTCAGAAACGTAAGGTGGAAAAATAAAGTTAATCTCCCTGAAAGCCTTTCTTCTCCCAGAGAGGGAGAATGGCAGGTTGGAGGCCATAATGGAGAAGACTGGAGCTGCACACCTGCAGAAGATCGATGACAGACTGTAGTATAAAGTGAACAGACTTGAGGAGCTCAAGGTGAACAGAAAAGACTTCTAGAAGGTATAAAAACTGCTGTAACTTTACAATCTCTGAAAGCTCTGGAAGTCAAAAGGGTAATGGTTTGAAAAGTTTGTTTGCCAGAAAGATTCTTTCAAAACCCCTTCAAGAAATGTCTCTAGTCAGGAAAAAAACCAGGCAATAGGAGACCTGGTTGGTGAGGAGCAATCCAAAGAGGAGCTGGATAACCCAGGTCAGCCACCGTATTAAAACCAGATGAAGTTAACGACAAGGACCAATGTATTGATAGTTTGCTAATCGGGGTGAGCGTATCCTTAAAAACATCTTGTGGTGGGATTTTCCCAGTGTTCAATAAAACTATTAAAGGATAACCAGTGAAGTGGCAACAGAGGCATGGCTGCCCAAGGCTCACAGATGAATGCTGGGAGTGACGACTGTCCAGTTCCACAGAAGAGCGATGCCAGAAAACACACAGCATTGCAGCTTCCTGCATACAGAGGCTGCAGAGCTGCAGACGTCGTGGTGAGTTTTAGAGGTGGATGAAGTTCGCATGTGAGAATCAGAACTGGACCGTGGAGCAATAGAAGAAGTGAACTTTGTGCCCCGTTTACCTGGGAAAGAGACTACATCAAGACTGTTTGCTTTATTAGCATAAAAAAAGCATATCAAGTCATGCTATCTCGCAAACATTCTTCAAAAGTGGCGTGAGGAAATTAACAAAACAAAAAAAGATCTCAATCTCTTTCCTCAGATCTCTATCAAACTTCTATGTATGAGTGGATCTGTAAGTGTTATGACGGTGGTGTGAGAGTGTAAAGGAGACCAAATTGTGCCGTTGCATGACAAAAATAACTTTTTTTATGTCAAATGTACTTTAAGAGCAAAGTTTGTTTTTTGTTGTTGTTGTTTTCTTTTTAAAGATTTAATAGCCACTGTGATTTCACACCCTTGTTAGTAGATCCTGTCCCGAAACATCTGAGCTGAGCATTTTTGCCATCTTGGTGTTATGAAACCAGACACGATGAGCGAAGAGTGGATCTGAGAAGCTGAGGGAACGAAATGTACAAAATGCACATCGTGTGTTCTTGAATAAGACTTCAAACTGGACACCACTGGTTCATTACTGGCAGTGTTGGGAAGGTTACTTTTAAAATGTATTCCATTACAGAATACAGAATACATGCCCCAAAATGTATTCTGTAACGTATTCCGTTACGTTACTCAATGAGAGTAACGTATTCTGAATACTTTGGATTACTTAATATATTATCATGCTGTTTACAACTACATGAATGTACTATTGCTGTGATTTATTACTGTTACTGAAGGTCCGCGGCTCCGAACCGTAGTAAAGGGACCTCTGGCTAATACGGTGGGTTCGTGTCGGGCTCGTAGCCGAAAAATAGCTTTAATTTGTTGTCTGGGTCAAGTTTTAGACAGAGAGAGGCGTTGAAAGGCTGCTCCAACGGAACTTATTGTTTCAGAGGAAAACACGAACACGGTGTACAGTCGAGTCTTAATAGCTTACTTACAACTGGGCTCGTCAGGCTCTCTTCTTGGCTGCAGTGGTTAATATTATATTTACATGCTTCCAGCTCCCGTTTTTGCTCGATGACAGCTCGTACTTTTCCTTTTTCTCCCTCCCTCGCTCACAGACACATAACGGGTATGGCAGTCCATTCTCCCTGCAGCACGGACTACACTGCCTATGATGCTACATTCTTTAGGGCTATACCTGTAGCATTCTGCCTGTTAGCTTAGCATGACAACAACAAAAAAGGCGCTCTCTCACCCAGGAAACACGCAGAGAGAGAGCGTCACCCTGTAACCATGGCAACCGTAACGCTGCCGCCTGGAACAACAAAACGTAGCTGTCAAACAAAACCCAAACAGTCCTGACCCGCCACAATATGAAACAGGGAAGTACCGCCGTGTAATCCATTTATTTCAACAAAGTAACTGTATTCTAAATACCACCTTTTTAAACGGTAACTGTAACGGAATACAGTTACTCATATTTTGTATTTTAAATACGTAACGGCGGTACATGTATTCCGTTACTCCCCAACACTAATTACTGGGATCAAGAGCTGAGGGAGCCATGAGTTGTTTACCACAGAGCTTTGTACAACCAAACTTTTCTGACTATTGGAGAGAATTTAAAGACCTGGAATTTAGGTCGATATACAGTTTGTGGTCGGGCTCTGTATGACGGTCTTCACAGTACAGCGTCCCTCTAACTGAGTCGATGTAGCACCAGCTCTGTTCAAAGGCGGCTCTTGTATCTTCTAGGTGCATCAAGTGTTACCATCACACTGAATTAATGTGCACCACAGTGATTCACTCAGCTGGTCTCCTTCCAATGGGCAGAGTCAAGTCAAGTCATCTTTATTTATATAGCACATTTAAAAGACATCAAGTGTCGGCCAAAGTGCTGAACAGAGGAATAATATAATAAAAGAATTAAAATAGAAAGAAAACATTTTTTTAAAAAAAAGAATTGTAAGACATGTAATATCAAAGAGATCCGAAAGCCTTGGAAAATAAGTAGGTCTTGAGATTCGATTTAAAGACTTCCAAGGATGAAGAGAATTTTATGAAGGGGGGAGACTATTCCAGAGTCTCGGGGCGGCAATGGAGAAAGCCCTGTCACCTCTAGATTTGAGCTGGGAGCGTGGAACTGATAAAATCATCTGACTGGAGGAGCGCAGAGATCGAGTGGGTAAGTGCAGGCTAAGAAGATCTGAAATGTAACCTGGAGCCAAACCACGGAGGGCTTTAAAAACAAATAATAAAACCTTAAAATCAATTCTATGTTTAACTGGTAGCCAATGTAGAGATGCGAGTACCGGGGTAATATTCTCTCTCTTTCTAGTACCCGTCAGGAGCCTTGCGGCTGCATTTTGAACAAGTTGCAGGCGTGACAGGTTTGAGTGACAAATGCCTAAATAGAGAGAGTTACAATAGTCGAGACGTGACGATATGAAAGCATGGATAACAGTTTCCAGGTCTTTAGATGACAGGATATTTTTGAGTTTAGAAATGCTCCTGAGTTGGAAAAAACTGCCACGAACAACTGAATTTATTTGCTTGTCCAGCTTGAGAGTGGAATCAAAAATACATTAGCTGATAATGGGCCCAAATTGTTTCTTATGAGACTAATAGATTTCTGCTTACCGAAGATTATAATGTCGGTTTTGTCATGATTTAGTTTGAGAAGGTTCAGAGACATCCAACAGTGTATGTCGCTAAGACACTCTGAGACTTTCTGCAGCGTACTGCAGAGCATCATGTTTACATTGTCTACAACCAGAGCTGTTGGGTTTGGGTGGGGTCTATATTGCGATCTTTCATTTGAATTCAGCGTGTTTCCTTTAGAAGAGAAACACAGATCATTATTATCTGAGGAACTTCTGTCTATATCTGATTGATTTGTTCCCGTATGAATGCAGAAAGAACATCTGGTTCTTAATTGGAAAGAATTTCCACATCCACGCAATATTTCCTCGTGATGTTTATGGACACATTCGATTTTCGTTGCACTAGATTTATTTAATTATTATGAAGTTACATTTGACCACATAATAGCTATGGCACAGACACTATCAAACCAAAGCTTAAAATCATAAAAACTGGGCTAAAATCTGCACTTCTGAGACTCTTAAAATTCATGCCAACCACTGAGGCTGTGTTTCCATGTGTGCGCCTCAAGATGAGTCTGAAAGACTGAAAGCTTGCCTAAGAGGAACCTTGAAGCCGGCCACATGAGAGGATGCTGATATAGGAGCGGCCTCCCTCCCAGCTCCTCTGGCAGCCTCTTCCCCTGTTGGAGCTGCTGGTGAGACAGCTGGAAGCCAGAGCTACTGTGCAGGCTGATGAGGCTCCAGCTTGGAGATAACCGCAGGAAGGCGCAGTGTGAGGAGGAGGAGAAGAAGGAGGAGGAGGACTATCTATCTCAGCCCTCAGGACATAACCACATCTCACTGAATCCATCCAAGGTGACAGTGAGAGAAGTGTTGGTGCGTGGTGGGCCCTGGGCAGAGGCAGAGGGGAGGGGAGAGTGGAGGGTGAGGGAGCCGGTACCTGCAGGATGAGAAAAGAGGAGGAGGGTAGATTTTCTCACTTATTGGCTTGTGTTTATTGCGTGTGCATGTGTGATCATGTGGTGTAAATGTTAAGAGCGGCCCGCAGCCACGCTGACAGTGCACTGCAGGGGGTGATTAGGGCTGTGCCATCCATCTCGCAGGCAGACTACAGCAGCAGCGCAGCAGCCGAAGAAGCAGAGGTGGAGGGAGAGAAGGGGCCCGTGCGGTAGATGGAAAGGGGGAGGATTACTAGCTAACACTGATTAGCTGGCAGCTTAACGACATGCTGTGTTTTCCATCTCATCATCAGCACATGACCTGGGGCTGACTGGGGGGAAATGAAATGGTATTTTTGATTATTTGTAGAGAAAAAAGGGAAAGTAGAGAGCTGGGTATGAATATTCAATTCAGGCCATTACAAGATGTCCTACTTGGATTAATAATAAGACGCTGTATTAAATGAAAATGACTATTTTTATGTTATTTCATACATATTGATTGGTTTGTGAGTTTGTCTTATAAAACGTGTCTCTCAAATTTTACAGCAAAAATTACAATTTATTTTGTCGTTCACAACATTTTGATTCTATGATTTTTGTCAATACTCAGAGAGTTCTGAGGAAAAGCAGCGAGCTACTGTGTAGTCTCACAGCAAAATACAATATTTCTTCTTTTTGAAATAAGTCAGACTTGACTCTCTGTTGATTCAGTCTGCCCATAAATCATCTGAGCAAAATTATGTTAAGTTCCATTCATTTATTTAGCACACAGTCAAAATCTAAATCTAAAAATCAGAGTGATGTTGCAGACGCCACTCCTCTCACTCATCCCTGAGGAATCATCCCTGATTCCTCTCCTTGTGTCCTCTTCTTGCATCCTCTCCCACCACAGGAGGCGAAGAAGAGAGTTGAGGCACCAGCATAATAAAATAAAATAAACTCAGACATCCTGGCTTCGGAGCCATCCATTTAAAGCAATTTCAGTAAAGTGTGGCACAGCTGCTGCATCATCGGCCTGCTATTTTGTTACTGCAGAATTTTATGAGCTCAGATGTCAGAATTTTCATGACAACTTTTGCATTTTGCTGTACTTTACTTTATTTCACATTTCCTGTATAGATGAATATATATATATATATATAAGTGCTTTTCAGTCTTTTAGACCAGCGGTCCCCAACCCCCGGGCCTCGGACCGGTACCGGTCCGTGAGTCGTTTGGTACCGGGTCGCGAGAGTTGAGGCTCACTATGTATTAACAGACCTCTCTGCATTGAATCATATCTGTTATTAATCTCTGTCTCTCTTCCACAGCATGTCTTTTATCCTGTCTTCCTTCTCTCACCCCAACCTGTCGCAGCAGATGGCCCCGCCCCTCCCTGAGCCTGGTTCTGCTGGAGGTTTTTTCCTGTTAAAAGGGAGTTTTTCCTTCCCACTGTCGCCAAAGTGCTTGCTCATAGGGGGTCATATGATTGTTGGGTTTTTCTCTGTATCTATGAAGCGCCTTGAGGCGACTTTTGTTGTGATTTGGCGCTATATAAATAAAATTGAATTGAATTGAATTGAATTGAATTGAGGCTCAGGTGTGAAATGTATAGTTTTCAGGGTTTTTATCGGTTTTCAGCGTTATTTTGTTATCGTTTTTATCGTTAACTCGGTTTTCCTGGGTCTTTTCATGTGTGTTATGAATAAATCTTCTTTTTTTCGGTACCGGTACTAGTTTGATTCTGTTGTATTTATCCACAACACCTTAAACGCCGGTCCGTGAAAATATTGTCGGGCATAAATCGGTCCGTGGCGCAAAAAAGGTTGGAGACCGCTGTTTTAGACCACAAAGTGCTTTAAACAGGCCACATGTTATCCACATTTTATATGCACACACACAAACTCATTTAAATTTAAGATCATGGAGGGGTCAGTGCTAACTCCACTTGGCACATTTAAATAACTAAGACATATTATGAGGGAATAATTGTTAAAGTGTCTTCACTACATGTTTTGTACAGTCAGTCCTTCAGCAGCAGGTACTCGAGGTGATCATTTTCAGTATGATTTTATCATTTTATCATCATTGTTCTGGAAGACTTTTGAGCCACTCTTCTCCATAATGTAGCTACAGTTCATTTGGGGTTTGTGGGCATTCGTTTACATACAGTTCCCACCACAACATCTCAGTCAGGTTGAGCCCTCGACTTTGGAAAAATAAGATAACCAAGGTGTTACGTTCTTATATAGATTTGCTGCACCTTTAGCCAAGTTTTAGCTGTTGCACAGATGGCCTCATATTTGACTCTAGAATACTTCGGTGTACAGAGGAGTTCATGATTGACTCAGTGACTCCATCAGAGGCGCCAAATCATCACCCCTCGACCATGCTTGATAGTTGGTATGAGGTATTTGTGCTTTGCAAACCTAGGGTGTGCTGCCATGTTCTTTTTAAAGAGAAGGCGCTTTCCAATCAAGCCATACTTTTTGCAGTTTTTCTGAGCATGACATGGTCTTACGTTGAGATGTCCACTCCTGGATAAACAGCGGAAGACAAAAGGACACAAAGATCTTTGTGTTACTAAAGACCCAAATGCTCAGGACCTCTGCTATTAAATTGGTGGCCACATTCAAACGTATTTGATTATCAGCGCCTGGCTGCTGCTTTTGTTCTTCTCCCTGTGAAAGCAGTAAAGGTGTTTTTATTTTTTTCACGGGCCCTGTGGAAAACGTTCTTTTTCAGTGTCACGCTCTTTCATGTGTCACAAGTAACAACACTTCCAAAGAATGCACGTATGCATCATTGATCATAGCAAGCCTCCTCTGTTCTTCTGCCTCGTTTGAGACTTCAGAGTCACAAAAAACAGAGAAATGGGGGGGAAAAAAGCCCACTGTGGATTTCACACCGTGGAGATTTGTGGTGATATAAATGTTTAAGTTCAGATTATTTATTTAGTAGTTTTTTAATGATTAATTACACGTTGTAATTGTACATCGTGCCTGCTGTAAACCATGGGTTGCTGTACTTATATTACACTAACACTGTAACACACTGTTTATGGAGATTAGGATTAGGAACATTTGCAGTATAGTCATAACAGCTGATGGGATTATATTTTTAATGCTTCTGTATTATTCAGTGTTATCTGCACATCCTTTACAGGGAAAATAACTGCCAGTATGATAAGACGGGCACTTCAGCTTCAACTTCATATTTTATACTCCTTATGTCTATTATATAGGGGATATTTGTATATTAGAGCTATTTTTATTAAAGCTTTTACTGTCTTGGAGCTATCGTGACCACATAATTTCCTCTGGAATTAATAAAGTACTCTGACTCTTATTCTGATTATTATCACAAAATATTTTTATTCTAGTAAATTCGCAATTTGCCTGCAGTAAAGTACTGGCATAGCCACAGTAGCAGGATAGTTACCAGTACGTTCCTTTATTTTAACATTAAATATTCTGTATATACTAAATGCTTGATTTATAGGTTTAACTGACGTAAAGGACATTACTGTCATTTAAGTAAAAAATATGTTTTTAAATGAGTAATGATGTATTTCCTAATTCAATACGTGATCTTGGCTGCTTTCCAGTGGCTGAACAGGCCGAGCATCGTGTAGCGCACGGTATCAATCCTCCCCTTTATTGCATTAAAATACAAGTAAAAAGCAAATATCTTAAAATGAATGAAAGAGCGAGCTGAACCACTGTAGTCATACTGCACAATCTCAATTCACTTTTCGGTTATTTTTTATTAAAGTGAGTCACTGCATTCAAATGGCCTGTTTTTATAGCACGAGTGTTCTGCCATACATGTTATTAAGCCAGCACTGTTCTCTCAGAGATGAATGTGATTGTGGCACGGTGGTGACTGAGTGTCGTGCTTAGGAGGATGAATGGCAGCGGCGGCTCTGCGTTTTCTGGCTCATTGCTTCGAAATGACTCTCCTAGTGTCATTGTCAACGAGAGCTGGGAGAGGGAGGAGATCTTTATCTTTTCTCTTTCCTGCTCCTAGCCTCTTTCTCTCGCTCTCTGTTTAGCGTGGCAGCAGCTCTGTCTTTTCTCTCTCACATCACCCTCTTGCTCGCTGCCAGCCTTTCTTTCCATGTCTGCCTCTCAGAGCAGCGAGCCCCCTCGTCACTGCTTCCCTGGAGCTGTTGGAGTGGGGGATGGGAGCTGAAGAAGGACAGAGGAAGGGAGGGAGGGAGGTAGGGAAGGAAGGAAGGGCGAACAGATAGTCTGCCAGGCTCGTGAGGGGGCGGTGGAATTCTGCAGGTTGCCTCGGCAAGCCAGTCGATAGCACATTGAGCCACTTAGCTGCCGCATGCATGAACCCTTTCTCTGCCCTTCACCTGCTACGCAGAGGAGAAAGACAGGAGAGAGTGTGCTGGTGTTGTGTATCTGTTTACCAGGCCCTGCCTCCTTTCCTTACTGTTGCTATGCCCGCCAAGCTTTCCCCTCGAGCCGAGCGCTGCAACAGTGGAAGACTTACCACCAGAAATTCACAATAGCTTATGAAACAATGGGTGCTTGATTTAAAACAAAGGCAAATTGATTCCACTGACTGAAATAGGCTGGCAGATTTTTATCAACTGCAGCCAGCGTGTTAATTATTGTTGACTCAATGAGATGGTTGTAAATCGTTTTGTCTGATAAACCTGGGCTGTTTCATTGCAAGGAAAAAAAACCTTTTATAAGCATTGTAACGATGACATTTATGTTTGTCTGTTAGTGGCAACGATCAGCTTCGGTTTAGTAAATGTGCACAGCGTGTCAATCTAACCACACGCTGAATAAATGGCTGTATTTAATGCTATTGTAGTGCATTACACTGGAGGTCCATACACGGATTACCACATGTTAATGCTACACAGATTTCAACATTTGTTAAAAAATTGTATATTTAGAAAACTGAATGTTTTGAGAATTAGTCGATTAATTTACATATTATACTGACGCACGCTGTTGGTTAGTTGTCAATCTGGCAGAAAGAAAAGAGAGTCTATGGGAAGGCAAACCAAAATCTCAAATTAAACAGTCACTGGCTGTGTAATTGATACAGTTTGGCCTCCTGTGGAGGGATTCGATGCCATTGTGGAGAGGAGCAGCAGTGCTGGCACTAAGAGACCGGGCACCGAGTGAAGTTGGCTACACCTATGCAGGAAAAAGGTCCCTGAGTCAATGTTTGGCCAATGTATACAGCTCAGACTGAATCTTCCTGTAAACACGTGAAAAGAAATGTCCTGACCGTTCAGGCAGAAGTGTCTGAGAAGCCAGTTATGGGTGTGTGGTTTTCACTGTGGTCTTTGTTTAGATTAAAGTGTATTTATCACTCTTGAAGACTGACAGTGTACATAGTGTAACAGAAACGCAGCGCTTTCATGTGTCGGAAAAACAAATGCAAGATCGAGGTTAATGCATGGCGTCGTTGTGAGCTGCTTTGTGTTGATGTGTGACCAAACTGTGTACACAAGCTCTCTGAATAAGTATGTATCATATATCCAGCGCCTGTGGTTACGGTAATCCATACATGTGCGTATTTAATGGAAAGACTGGCATTTATATAGCACTGCTTAGTATTACCGAGTACTCAAAGTGCTTTTGTTTACATGCCTCATGTCATAATCATCATCTATTATAGCCACACATTCATGCATGGATTGATTCTTGCTTTAAGCATTTTATCTGTGTCACACATACAGCAATTGTGGAACCACCAGTTAACTTAACATGCATTTGTTTGACTGGTGGGAGGCCACTGGAGTAGCTGAAAGGCCCCACCTGACCAGGAGATTTAAACCAGGAACTAGAAATTAAAGCATGCACTTAAGAAATATGTGGGTGTGAGCCCCATAATATGTTCTTCTGTCCATGGATATACATATACATTGTACACATAACAAGTGGGGGCTCGTCCGGGATTGTTGAAATTGGGTTTTGATTATCTTATATACTTGCTGGAAAAGTATATACCTCTCTAAAGGTGAAAAAAGCAAGACAATCTATCAGCTGATGAGCAAACTAAGCAAGACAATCAAAACCCAAGTAATAAGTAATACTGTGTTACTAATGTCATTAGCAAGCTAGTTAGCCAGGCACTCTAACATAAGTGAGGTAAATTTA
Source organism: Neolamprologus brichardi (assembly GCF_056152115.1). Classification (NCBI taxonomy): domain Eukaryota; kingdom Metazoa; phylum Chordata; class Actinopteri; order Cichliformes; family Cichlidae; genus Neolamprologus; species Neolamprologus brichardi. The sequence continues at coordinate 33,135,204 of NC_142109.1, read as the reverse complement.
TTGGTTATGTGACTGCATCAAATACATCTTCCTCTGACCTGTTTGAATGCTAACCCAGTTTTACTGAGATTGTGGTCCGTGTCAGAAAACAAACTGCAAACCTGATATGAGGCAGGTGGCAAAGGGGGTGGTGTGTCCGTGTCCAAGTATAGTCTAGTCAGACTCTCGTACAAACCAAAAAATATTGGTTATTTCCGTGACCCTGCAACAGACTGGTGACCTGTACCCCTGCCTCTCACTCTATCACAGCTGGAATGGGCTCCAGCCTCTTCAGCAACCTTGAAATGGATAAACGGTTAAGGAGATGGATGGAGGGACAGATGACCACCATGAAAAACCAAAACAGAATGTATCTGTTTCTGTTATTTTAATACAACTAGTCTTATACCGTAATGACTTTATTATGATTGGACCATTTCTGTGGGTGCGCTGCTATGCTCAGCCCCAGCTTTACTAGTCCATTGTTGAGTGGTCACCAGGCAACGTGCTGATGTCATAATAGATCGTATATCATAATATTCAAGTTCTGTGTGTTTAAATTTGAATACATTAAAATGTATTAATTTAAAGTCCATTAAATGTATAAAATGCTTCTATGAGGTGTTACAGGTTCATAAATGGGTCATAGTCCATTGGTAGGTGGTTGCTAGGCAATGTGATGATGTCATGCGATACAGATAAAACTTTGATGTGTCTGCGTGCCAGGTTTGGTTGTTAAAGTCCTGATCATGAGGGGGCACTTTTGCTTGTTTCATTCTGCTTTTCTTGGTGTGGCTATTTGTGTGAGTCTTTCCCTTTCACTAAACCATTTACACAGCACGCAGCTAGCTCTGTAAGATAAAAGGATGTGTGTGGTATGACCATTTCACAATTATAATCCAGACTTGTGGAGCATTAATCGTTGTTGATCTTGTTGTTCTCAGGTTCTGTAATTTCTGCTCTAATCGGTGAAGGAGTAACATGTTAACTAATCTACTTAGTGCTAGAAAACCTGGAGAAGGACGTGCAAGAGAACTTTATGAAGCAAATCTAGTAGAAATCATCAGACATCAGTTTTTTAACCACGCTCTGTTACAATGAATACGTACTAAAACAACAGTTTAGCATTCCCAGTGTTTATTGAGGAATATCCCCTTCACTTCAGTCTAATGAAGCTTATGCTAAAGCCCAATAAGAAATATCTATATTCACTTGAGCAGAGCATTCCTGAGCTTTTGGGCTGCTGGTCTATTATTTACTTCACCCTCAGTCAGTGCAGTAATTTTCAAGCTGCCTTCTGAGAGCTAATCATTCTCCGTTCCCTGTGCTTTAAACCTCAGTGCTCTTCATCCTCATGTTCACCCTGTCACTCATCCAAGTCTCAAAGTGCTTCATCTCCAAAAACGCCAGCATCCACACTCACGCTGGCGTGCCCAGTCCCGCTTCCTACTCTACATTGTTGCTTCATCGTAGTCTGAGCACCAAACAGATCATTACACCAACTCTGTACCTCAATAAATGATGTTTAAATCTTTCAAATGATCTCGCCTTGTGTTTGTTAAACTCCAGGACACACCTGCTATGCCTAGGTTGGGAAACTCAGTTATGATTGGGCAACCGCTGGTCTGCAGCAGCAAACAGCAAATTAAACAGCACTCATACACAAACTGATAATTTGGAGCGCGCACACTCATGAATAAAACACACAAACACACCAGTCCAAGTTTCCATCCATTATCCACCCACCAGGAGCAGCAGACGGGAGCAGGAGCACATCACGGCTGGAGTAAGTTGGATTAATGTTCTGTGGAAACTTCACATCTATGTGTCAACCTGCCCCTGTTTTTATTGCTTTTTTTCTCTCGCCGTGTGCCTGCACTCAGCCTTTGAATATATTTCCCTCTGTTATAGAGTGGAATAGATGTGTGAGGATAATATGCAATTGTATTCGTGGGTGTGTAAGAGAGAGATGGAGAGAGAGCGAGAAAGAGAGAGAGACTATCTGCTTACTTGTCCAATGTCATGCAAATTAAAGCTGCGGGCCTGTGCTCAGGGAACAAGGCCATTGATTGGAGTACCTTGCACTGTTGCTGTGTGCCACTCAGTGTCCTGTGGGGGAGCAAATTTGCTTATAGTGATTGAATTTTAATTTTTTTGGAGGGTGCTCCATGGTGTGAGAGGGAAAAAAGACAGATGGGTTAAGAACAAGAAGAGTAATGACACATGGAATGAAAGAAGGCAAATGGCTGCCGGTTTGAAGCTGTTTTAAGGTGATGTTGTTCTACAGATTTTTGTTTCTGGTTTAAAAAAATTGTATATACATATATATAAATATATATATAATTAAATATATAAATAAATAAATAAATAAATAACTATATATATATATATATATATATATATATATATATATATATAAGAAATATATATATATATATTTTTTTTAATTTATTTATTTTTTTTGCAATGCAACAGAAAATAAATCAGGTAATATTCTACCATTATTAAACTGTGAAACCAAAACTAGAAAAAATGTATCCAGCTGTGCGGCTAATTATGAGCTTATTCTTGTGTTCCATTCATCTCCATTGTTACAAAAAAAAACAACAAAACAATTAAAGCAAAATCCTGAGCCAGACTGGCTGCAGTTACATGCACACATTGGTTCAGTCTGATTAAAATATTCTTGATTTGTGGCCATATGTGTACATGGGATGTGATTTTAATACAGTGTTACGTTACCATGCAGTGAACAGCAGGACGTTGCTGTATTGTGCCATGCATTTGTCTTCCTTAACGGTTATCTTATCTCTTTGGCATGTGCTTGATCAGCTTAATAAAGATGGATATCTGTCATCTGTTCTGCGTAATCTTTGATTGCTCCTCAATTTTTAAGATTTTGGACCGTGATGTAGCGTAACATAAGCAGCATGGAAGGTGATAGGAAGACAGCATCTGCAGACTGTTTAAGTTTCTTTTAAGTGTTCTTTGTTTTCTGGCGTCGTCTTTCAACAATTGTTTCACTAAAACATAAGAACCTGTGAGTCAAAATCTCACCTGCTTTTTATAGAATTCCACTCACACCTGGATCTCATTAAACTCCACCATTGGGAAAACAGGGTAGACTAAATAACACAGTCTAGACAAAGAAACAGGAATAAAATAATTTTTCCACTTAACAAACTCATTCACCCAACTAAACAGTTTGGAAAGTCAATCTCTTCACCTAATCTGACTCATGAGGTTATTTTAAATGAAATAAACAATTATACACAAAAGAAACACCCCTTCATTTGGTTACACCCAATTGACATGATCAGTGACATCATATCCTATAAAATCAGGAAGTACTGGGGCGGCTCTTCCCACATACCTATTTTACAAATAGGACCTGCTCAAAAGAACACACAATGGTAAGTATAACCAAACTACATAAACGAATGAAAGATTCAAATCAATTAATGATGAAGTGACATTTAGCTTTAAGTACATTTGCACAGATGAAATGAATATAACCAATGCTACCACAAACAGACGTTTGTAGTATGTAGAGCCAAGGTTACATGTGCTGTGTTTACATTAAAGCATTATGATAGACTATAGGATAACAGAACACAAAATAACAATATATGCAAGTGACAAATGGCAAATGAATTCAGTCCTAGCCACTTTGTCACATGGACTGGAAAAAAAACTAGTTCCTACAGAGAACTGGTTCAGTGTGGAAGCATTTTTGGACAGACGTGAGCTTCCCTTCGCAAATTTACATCAAGACAGAGGACACGTGAAAAAGAGTACATGGTGTTTGTGAAGAGATTCTTTATCTTGACTGATAAGCTCACATGGAAGATTTTTATTGTGTTTAGGCTTTTAAACTGATAAGAATCTGACTTTTATGCTCCATGTAAACATAGTCCATCTGTAGTGCTAGATTATTATACTGCAGTCCCTGCATGTTCCCATATGTACTTCCATTCTTCCGCCATTATTAAAATGACAGTTCATTCCAACATCCCATATGCACATTTTCCTCTGGCCTTTAGTGCTACTTGTTTGACTTGAGTCTCCCAGTTTTAGAGTTACGCACTGCAGAGATGTCTGCCCTTTCCAGATCAACAGGTTCAGGAAGTTTGTTGTCATATACACAACAACACATAGTGGTTATGCTGAGCAATGAAATTCTTCTTTTAGCGAGTTCCTTTCACTAAAGTTAGATGAAAAAACAAAAATAATAAATAAACAAATAAATGAAAAGAAAGAAAAGAAAAGAAGTAGTATGTACAGAAGGAAGTGTAGTCAGAATATAAAGTGCAATTAGATATGCAAACTGTTACAGTGATGAAACATTCACAATGTATGAGTTTTACTGTATAAATGTCCTACTGTACACTGCATGGTAACACAACACTGTATTAATATCACATCCTGAATTTTTGGAATTAGACTCATAATAAAGAAAAATGGAAAAGAAAATCTAGAAAAAGCTGCTTTGCAGAAATCACGAGTGTCACAAACATCAATACTGTCAATACTGTATCGTAAATATCTGTTTAGTTGTGCTTTCTGTATGTTTTTGTAAAGTTTTCTGGTTCAATCCTTTCCTACCTTTGTGCATTTGTAATTTAAGCTTATCATCATCATCATCATCATCATTATTATTTATAGAGCCGTTTCAGGGTCATAGGGGTTCGAGCTTATTCCACCTGTAAAAGAATTTGAGGACACTCTGGACAGGTCGCCCATTAGTCTGTTAAATGTTATAGTTCACAATAGCACAATTAGAAAAGACTGAATAAATATGGCTTGTTTGAAAGGAGCTCTTCTCTCTGATAACACAGCAGCACGGCTTAGCTTTGCAAAGTTGCATCTGAGCAAACAACAGGGCTTCTGGATCAGTGTCCTTTGGACAGATAAGACCAAAGTGGAAGTGGAACAATGCGCAGAACCATGTTTTGAAAAAATAAAATAAAGCGCATCAGGACAAACACCTCATACCAACTGTGAGCACGGTGGTGGAGGGTGATGATCTGGGCTTGTTTTGTAGCCACAGCTTGTTATCATTGAGTCAGCCATGAAGTCCGAATACCAAAGTATTCTAGTGTCAAATGTGAGGCCATCTGTGTGACAGCAAAGTGGGTCACGCAGCTGGATGATGATCCCAAGCACAGCAGCAAATCTACAACAGACCAGCTCAAAAAGAAAAGGGACGGGGTGATGCAATGGTCCAGTCAAAGGAAGGAAATGCTGTGGCAAGCTGCACCCACAAACCTTAATGAGCTGAAGCGATGTTATAAAGAATACTGGGCCAAAATCATGTGAGAGGCTGATAAAGTCATACAGAAAATTCAGTGTAGTTAGATTTTATTTATATGACGCCAGATTACAACAACAGTCACCTCAACATGCTTCATATTCTAAGATCCTACAATAATACAGACGACAATCAATGAGCAAGCACATGGAGACAGTGGAAAGGAAGAACTCCCTAAACGATTACTTAAATAACGGCGCAGTCAGTGGACACATGTCATATGTTCAGTGTTGGGGAGTAACGGAATACATGTACCGCCGTTACATATTTAAAATACAAAATATGAGTAACTGTATTCCGTTACAGTTACCGTTTAAAAAGGTGGTATTTAGAATACAGTTACTTTGTTGAAATAAATAGATTACACGGCGGTACTTCCCTGTTTCATATTGTGGCGGGTCAGGACTGTTTGGGTTTTGTTTGACAGCTCCGTTCTGTAGTTACGGTTGCCATGGTTACAGGGTCACGCTCTCTCTCTGCATGTTTCCTGGGTGAGAGAGGCCTTTTTGTTGTTGTGCTAAGCTAATAGGCAGAATGCTACTGGTATAGCTCTAAAGAATGTAGCATCATAGGCAGTGTAGTCCGTGCTGCAGGGAGAATGGACTGCCATACCCGTTATGTGTCTGTGAGCGAGGGAGGGAGAAAAAGGAAAAGTACGAGCTGTCATCGAGCAAAAACGGGAGCTGGAAGCATGTAAATATAATAATAACCACTGCAGCCAAGAAGAGAGCCTGACGAGCCCAGCTGTAAGTAAGCTATTAAGACTCGACTATACACCGTGTTCGTGTTTTCCTCCAAAAACAATAAGTTCCGTTGGAGCAGCCTTTCAACGCCTCTCTCTGTCTCTCGCTAGCAAAGTTGACCCAGACAACAAAGTAAAGCTAGTTTTCGGCTACGAGCCCGACACAGAACCCACCGTATTAGCCAGAGGTCCCTTTACTACGGTTCGGAGCCGCGGACCTTCAGTAACAGTAATAAATCACAGCAATAGTACATTCATGTAGTTGTAAACAGCATGATAACATATTAAGTAATCCAAAGTATTCAGAATACGTTACTCTCATTGAGTAATGTAACGGAATACGTTACAGAATACATTTTGGGGCATGTATACTGTAATCTGTAATGGAATACATTTTAAAAGTAACCTTCCCAACACTGCATATGTTGTTGTTCATCTGAGAACCAGATTATTTTGTGCAATGTCCTGATGCATGAAACCTTGGAACTGAGTAAAAGTGTGCTTTATTTTTCAGGTGACTATAGTTTAGTAGACTAAAACAGTCTCTTTATGAATTTGCTCACAGTGGGGGGTTTTTTTGGGTTGTTTTTTTAATAACAAGGAAATAACTTGCGGAAAGAAATATTACCGCTGTGTTGCCAAAAAAAACCCCCAAACCATGCAATACTGGAGAAGCAGCCAAAACTGGGCATATCATACAAAACTCTCTAGACAGATAACGGTACAGACAAATGGAAAATATGTAAATTTGATTCAGAGAATAACTGTCCGTCACCAAGATTTGCATTAGTCAACTGACAAAAATAGTTCAACCAATGATCCAAACCACTATTCCATCCTGGGGTTTTAAAGAAGTGAAACTACATTTCATTGAACTATTTTCAAAGATTTACAGCATTGTCAGCAACGGAGCACTGCATATGCATTTACATCCATTTATGAATAATAATTAATAATTTGTGAAAACTTACTATGATTAAAAACAGCCAAAGGGAATTTACACCAAGTTCCACAAACACAAGCTGGTTAAATTTCAGTTTCAGCATCAAAACAACAAATTTAAAAATGGAAATTGATACATAATAGAGAAGAAGAATCAATGGAAATTTCAAAGAGGAAATAAGGGACAAAGCAATTCAGCACTGGTTCCCACTCTGAGTGCCCTTTCAGTGCCACTGCCTCTCTGCTGCTTGTATTAATCACTGTTCTTTGCAGCCCTCATCCCTCTCTCTGCACCCACTGTATTCAACTTGACCTTTTCCTTCTCTTGGCCGCTTCCACTAAGAACCCAGGAGCCTTTTGATATGTGGGAACATTTTCTCCAACCAGACACCTCGCACCCTTGGTTACTCCATGGAGGAGAGAGGAGAAAAAAAGGGGGGTAGGTGAGAGATAAAGTGCGAGAGAGACGAAAAAGGGAGCGTGAGATGGAAAACGAGGGTGACAGAGAGGGATGGACAGAGAGTGGACAGCTTATTTAATTTATTTCTTAAGGGTTTGGTCACAGAAATGCCAAATTAAAGTAACGAGGTAAATTAAACACAAACGCGTTCACCTGTACTACATTCCCTCCATCTTTTGTCACATAATACTTCAAAAACGCTCTCAGCGTTTTCTTGGATTAGTGAGAGAGTGTGAAAGAGAGAGATCACTAGCGGTAAAATAAAGCATTAGATCTTTTTAAACAGACATTAGTGTGAGAGATGGTGAGAAAAATTAGATTTGATTCAGTGGGAGAGATTTTAAAATTACACTTGAATTTCATTCTGCGGAGAGATAAGAGAGGGGGAGAAGGCGGAGATCGGATTGAAGCATTAACGCTAAATTAGCAGGAGTGGACCTGGGAGAAATTAGATTTCATTCTGAGGCCGAGGGAGGAAAAATGGGAATTAACCCTCAGATCTGTGGAAACTGTCGAGCATGGAAGAGTGTGCGCGGAAACGGGAAAGGGAGAAAAAAGGAGGAGGCGGGGGTTGTAAGAAGGAATTTTGAAAAGAGAGAAAAGCTCTTCTGCTTTGGCAGTGACTGCTGAATGAGCCGTCCTCTCCATCCCGCTCTCTGCTCACCTCTCAGACACTCCTCTCTGTCCCCTCGCTGTGTAAAAGACCCCATAAATAACCCGCGGTCCCATCCGCACACACAGACAAAAGAAAACAGGAGCCTCTCTCACGTCAGTGTTCTCTGCCGTCTGCTGCTATGTGGAGTCAGTAAGAGCTTGAAAAACATCATTAAAAACCAACAGCTTCCTTTTGACGCGCTCGCCATCCTCCGCCCCCGTGCATTGTTGTGCGTTAATCACGTTAAACAACGCAGTGTTTGCCTTCGGCGCATTCTCCATAAGCGCAGAACAGGTGGCCTTTAAACGGGGGTCAGGCTCAGTCAGGGATCAAAAGCTTGTTAAGCACAAGATGAGAGTGGGGAAAACAACAGAAAATAAACACGGACTCTCGTGGAACCTTCTGGGGTGGGCAGGGTGATGGACAAAGAATGGTCACCATGTTTAAAGGCTCTTAACAAAGCCAACAACGTCTGTCTGTCAATCCCTAACAAGCCAGCCCCTCCTGGGGGTCTTGGAGCAGACGTTTTTAAGATTTATTTTGGAATTTTAAGGCATTTATGTGGGAAATTTTTGGGGTGGACTTGAACCCACTCCACAGTAGTGTGAGGTGGGTTCTAATGTGATCCCTTCTTCTGGGTTTTAGAAAAGATCAAACCTAGTAGTCCCAGTGTTGCCAACTTAGTGACTTTGTCGCTATATTTAGCGAGTTTTCAGACCCCCTAGCAACTTTTTTGCTAAGAAAAGTCGCTAAAAAAAGACGTGAAAGCGCATATCGCTTTTACTCTCAACAAGCAGCGGGTGCTGTAACGCAGTCAGTTCTTCTTTTACTCTTTTACTGTTATGCTGTTTTGTGGATCAGGTTTAAAACTACTTATAAACACACACACACAAAGTAACTCCACCAGAGTGCCTATTTCGGGTCACTTTTGCCGGTCCAAGCCCGGATAAAGGAGCAGGGTTGGAATTGTGACATTACAAAAAACAATAATTGCTAAAAGAAATTTAATTTGTAGTTCTAAATAAATTCTAAATGCATTTAGGACGTTTTTTGCTCACTTTATGTCTCGTCCACGATGTTATTTCTCTCTCCAGCAGCGTAGGTTACAATTACATTAGCATGACCAATTATGCAAATTAGGTGATGACGTCATTTAGCGACTTCTAGCGACTTTTAGGACAACCAATAGCGATTTTCCTTACTGAGGAGTTGGCAACACTGAGGAGTCCAGCCTCCTCTAGGAGGTCTGAAGGTATCTTCCCAGCAGAGTATGTTTGTGTGGGGTGATGTGGGCCACATCATGAAAACCATATTTTATTTGAAGTTGACCTTCCTACCTTCCTCATCAAATAATGAGAATAAAAGGAAGTTAAGTCTTTACATGCTTATCTATTCCGCTTTTTGTCCCATTAACCTTTAAAACTGTTGCTGAAGGTTATTTCAGTGTTATTTTGCACTGTAATCATTTGGCTTTCAATAGAAATGCATTCATTAACTGTTATATCACTGTTTGACCTACAGGTTTGTCATGAGACTCCCAAATAAGAGAAAAAGCTACCTTCATACTGTGAAAATGATCCAAATTACAGTCTTTCAAAGTACATAAGGGGGCACTGAAATTTAATTTCTGTATAGTTCCTGGTATGTTTTTGAGCATTTTTAGGGTTTTCAGGGTGCATTTTGGGTAAACTTTTAAAATTCATATAAACGTGTGATAGGCTGTAAAGCATTAGAGCATATGAAAGATCTCCTTTTTACGTACATTTTGACAACAAGATACATCACTTGTGTCTCAAAATAATTTTTGTAATATGGGACTCAAAGGGCTCGAAAAAGAAATCAACTGTTCAAAGTAAGAAGGGAACATTTTGCTTGGCTTCACTGAAAGACACTGAAATTATCAGGTGAAATCTTTTCATTGTTCATGGAACGAACCAGTAATAAGAGCCGTGTGGTTATTATGATGCTTTGCACACGCGCTGATTGTCTTGTCCTTGTATGTAGTTTTGTTTACCTCCTCTCTCCTCTGTGTTGTTGTTCATTTTTTAAATTTTTGTCCAGTTAAAGAAGGCTTTACAACCCAGCAATAGAAGAAATTATACACACGAACACGTGACAACGTGCACACGCTGCCTTTGCAACAGCTAAGTGGCTGCACGAGTAAGATGGAGCCAGAGAAAGAGTGCTGTCTGCAGATTCATAACTTGGAGGCCGTGTGCAAGTCTGCAGAGCCCAGCGAGTGAAAGAGAGACACGCTGGACACGCTCACACAATATCACACTCTCACAGATAAGCATGCACATGCCTATGAGAGAGCACACACGAGGGAGTTAACACTCGTAGGCAGTCATAAATATGGACAGACATACTCTGGCACATTCAGAGTGAGGGAGAGAGGGTGGCGTGGAACCAGGAGGTCTTGGCTGTGTGTGCTCCACGTGTCTGAGCTGTCCTTGGGTTTCCGGCCTTCACAGAGATCCTGCTGATTTATGGGACAGATCCCAGTGTGTGTGTTTGTGTGTGTGTGTGTGTTCATAGTTGCTTAAGGGAAAAGGTATATGGTCCAAATATGCAGCACAATAAGCTGTTCCCATATATGCTCTTGCTATTATGCAGGACAAAAATAAATACATTTGCAGGAAACATTTTGAGAAGCAGGTCTTGACGTACGATCAGGTGATATGTCTGTGCAGGTTCTTGGTAATCTAAGGACCGTGGAAAGAAAAGCAACTGGACTTCTCAAAGTTTCTTGAAGACCTTTCACTTCTCATTCCAAGCTCATTAGAGTACAATCAGGTTCAAAACCTCATCACAAGAAGTTCAATTCAATTTTATTTATATAGCGCCAAATCACAACAAATGTCGCCTCACAAGGAAGTGAGCGTGTCTGCCAGTTTTTTGTGACTCTATGAAGTCTTGTTACAATGCACCAGTTACGCATCCATGCACCTTTCAGGTGGACTTCATGCATACTTCAAGGAAGTGTAACAGGACTCACTGCTGTGCACGGTGTCTGCAGGCGTCCATGTCGACAGCATGAGGGTAAAATCCTCAATCAACTTCCTTTACTTGTGTCGCTCACCTACATGGATCCTGACACTTGCACAGGTTAGGAAGATGTGATCCAGGGACACACCCAAAGAGTGTAAAGAGCTGCAGAATTACCTCTCCTATTTTCTCTTATTGCTTAGCAGTGTAAGGACTGAATCATGTAAACCAGGGTCACGCTCACACCAAGGAAATCAAGAGGATGGCTAGTACTCTTCTTCAGGTGATTTTTTAATTTTTTTAGTGTAACTCCTCAATCTGGACCTATTGGATATAAATGCAAGCTGTCTGCTAGGCCTCACCATTGCTGACCCCAGGACTCAGTGGGCTGCAGAACTGAAGAGAAAGTTTAACAACCAACCAATTTAAACATTGGTGACATTATATGGTGTCGGTTGCACTGTGCAAACACCATAAACTCAATATCATCTTTAAACCGGATACGTAAGCCTTCACTTGTTTACCTCAAAGGAGACGCAGCTTGGTTTGAATCCTTGTTATACTTGGCTATTGCGGAACGGTCATAGGAAATACTTACATTACACCCTCAATTAACCATAAATTTAATAGATTACATAGTTGTGATTAAAGTGAGATCTGCATTTTGTCTTAAAGATGGGGACTTGATAATTACAACTTTATTAACTTAACGACTCTATTTTATTTTAGCTTCCTTTCTGCACTTTTATTAATTGCTCAAAGGACTCATGTTACACTGGTGTACCCTTAATATCATAGGTCGATACTTTGTTGATGCCACAAGGGAAATTATTGTGTTTCAGCTGGATAAGAAATAAAAATAATACAATAAATAAACAGCACGTTAGAGTAAAAGTGCCACATGTGCATAGTGAGGGAATTATACTGCGATATTTTTGAAAGTGCAAAAATTTTACATGCACAACAATGACAAAAAACACATCTGAAGATGTCATTTGTAAAATATGCAGCTCTGTTGCAAGCACACCTGTCCTTGTTTGTGATTGGTCAGAAGCTACAAACACTGGTCATGTGAACACGCTTGATAATCACCTTTATGTGACTGTTTAATCTGGTTGACAGTGTCACAGTAAATGATCCCAGATGACGAAAATATATCCTGGGTATGCTGAACTTGTTTTCTACAACAAGAGAAACAAGGGAGGGAGAGAAGCACACACGGGCAATTTATGCAGACAAACCACGGAGACGCGGAGTAAAGCACAGGTGAGCTCAATCAAGACAGTAATGAAAGTGGGAAAAGGAGCAAAGCTGAAACGCTGGGACCCACAAAAGGGATTAAATATTCAACAGCTGGAAGTGAATTGAAAGCAGGACCGAGAATGAACTCGCAGAAATAACGTTAAGATATAAACAGGGGAACACAGCAGGCTCAGGATGAAGGAGTAAAGATTACAACAACAAACAATGATCAACACAAAGGCCGTGACAGAGTAATACAAATATTATATCATTAAATCTCATTTAGCTGCTTCTTTTTTATTATTATCTCTTTTATTGGGACAGCTGTTGAACATAACAGTAGTTTGCCTTTTTACACTTTCTTTGCTGTCACATTTTAACTTATAATTGAAAAATAAAGAAGACAGAAAAAGAAGAGAAAAGAAAAAAAAAACTAGGGTTAGGAGGCAGCAGGGCAGGTAGGTTTACGTAGTACTCAGGGTTGTAACATCATATACACATTTAGCTGTTTCTGACACTCTCGGAGTGATCCTGGCCTACTCCACCATCACAGCTGCCAGACATGGGAGGGCGGTCAGCTGATGGAGCTCTTGGGGCCTTCAAGGGTATGAAGTTGGTCCTTCTCTCTGTCACTTTTTAATAAATGTCACAAATGACAAATGTTTAATAAATGATCTTTTATTTAAGTAACAAATAAACAACATGGACTCCCTCCTACATTACATTCGGACAACTGAATAACACACGGTCACTGTAAATGTTTTTGATAACACAATTTCTTGCTATAAAAAAGTCCAGTGCTAATATGTTATGAGTAAATATTTATATTTATTATTATGTAAGAAAATTATTCACATTCTGTTTTTAAGTGTACTAACTTTATTCTTTAAATGACCGGTGGCTTTGGAGAGCCTAGACTTTTCTTCACATGCATTTCTCTTCACTGTACTGGCATTTGTCAAGTGCAGCGCGTGCCAGGGGAACGCTTTCTCCAATTTGCATACAAGGTCATTAAGAATATATTTTCTTTATTGCATACAGAATCATTAAAAAGCAACTATTTGCATAAGAGTGTGGTGTGTGGTGGGCGCATGTGAATGAAATGTGTGTGAGTGCGCGTGAAGCCAAGACCATATGTTTGTTCGTATTTTTCCACGAGGGGTTTGTATTTGTATTCAGGTCTCTCTCTCGCTCTCTCAGACACACACACACACATGCACGCAGACACACACACACACACACACACACACACACAGAGGCCTGCAGAGGGAGAAATAGTGGGAGATGAGAGGCAGAGGAGCAGTGAAGCGTGAATTATGGATTTTGAAGGATTTCCCATTGCTGCAGGAGTGTGGATATACTGAGGGAAACTGAAGGGTTAAGCCAGAGAATTAGTGTAAAAAAAAAAGCACACACAGTGGGTAAGAGGAAAGAAAACGAATATCTGCACAGGTTGATATAAAAGAAATTAAAAAAAAAAAAAACATCCATGGGAGCTCTTGAGGGCAGGTGAGAGAGAGTGGGGAGGTGAGGGCAGTTCCACACTTTTTTTTCCACAACATGGACTTTCTGTAGCGCCCCCTCCCTCTGTCTCCTCTCCTCGGGCTGCTGTTTGAAACGAAGCGGAGTCAGGTGGTGAATGCTTAACCATGTGTGGCAGTGGATCAAAACTGTTTTTTTCTAAAAGGAAGCGCTTTAACGCAGGCAGTAAAACTCCGGATAGCTGATAACCCGCGCACATGTCGACACACACATCTGTTCACACACACCGGAGGCGTTATCGGTTGCAGATAAGATCTACTGCCGTATGTTAACTGCCAATCTAAATACATTCCACTCTTCTCCTTAACTTTTCTGCATTGTTGTCTGTTTTTGTGCTCCTACACCTCCAAAACCTGCGACACAGACACGCGCACGCAGGCACGAGTCTCTTCTTATGGTCACGCTCAAGGCCTGGCGATGCATCAGTGTCACTGCTACAGGGTGTCTGCTCCGCCAGACACGCACATGCACACGGAGCCCATGAGGATCCTTTATATCCTTAACAGCTGTCTGCTGGGTTGCTGCATAATTTAATAACAGCGACTGCTGAAGGCCACAGCCTGAGTCAGGTACTAGTCCATTAAATATTTTGGTCTCATTGATGTAATTTCCTGAAAAGTTTAGTATGAAATGAGCGAGTTGAGCAAAGTTAAAGCACATGCGCAGTAACTCACCAATAAAGTGTTACTGACCTCTCAAATCATTTTATCAACTTCCATATCCACCTCACGTGTGCAGTAAATGTCTAATCTGCAGTAATCATTATAAACATGCAGGAAAAAAAACCAAATCTTCTTTCCATTTGTAGTCTGTTGGTAGTGTGAGTACTGAGCATGTCACGGTCCTGGGTTGGTTCGACCCAGCATTTTGAGTTTCTTATGTTTTAGTTTATTTTTGCATTATGGATCATTTCTTATTCTCTGGTGATACTGATTTGATTATAATTATGTTCTGTTCCTTTAGCTATCCGATGATGATGATTATTTCTGGTTTAGGTCTTGCTATCGTGCCCTCATCTTTAGTTTAGGTTGCCTGTGCTTAGTCTTCTCTGCCCGTATGTCCCTCTGTCTGTCCATGGTGTCTTGTCTGGTCCTCTGTGTCTGTTAGTTTCCTGTTTTATTCTGAAGGTCCTTGTCTTATGTGAGTGTGTTCAGGTTACCCCTGCCTCGTCAGTAGTGATTTTCCCCAGGTGTGTTCCCCTCCTGTCTCTCGTCCCTTGATTACTGCCTCATGCTGTGTCCCAATTCAGGGTCTGCACGCTTGAAGTACGCATTTCAAGTGCGATTACGTCACCGCCACGCGACGACGGCTGTCCCAATTCGAAGTGTACTTCGAATGCATACTCCAAATGCGCCGTCGATTTCCCCAAATATCAAGCGTGGTCCGGTGCACGCTTCGTGGTCCCATATATCCCACAATTCATAGCGCGGCGGTGGGTGTGGATAATTTTGCCGCAAAATACGGCAGAAGGGAGCGGCCGAAGAGTGAACTGTGAAAAGTAAGTACTGAATATGACGTCACTTATTCATGTGCGAATGTTTAATAACGAAGAACATTAAAACATTGCTGTTAGCCACATGTGGCAAAGTTGTGTGACGTTAGTGATGTTTGCACTAACTTGGTTTTAGAGCATATATATATATATATATATATATATATATATATCATAATAATCTGACAATACTATAATATTGGCCATATTATATTTACATTACCACAGTGAGATGATTTTAGTCTCATGAACAACATTAGCTAATTGTTATTTGCTAACTAATCTTAAATGACTGTTCAGTACAGAAATGAAGCCCAACAATCATGTTTTACAGTCCCGTGGCCTCAGCCTCAGATACTCAACTAATCAAAGTGATGTCATGACAAAACATTTTTCTCCTTCATTTCTGTCAAACAAAGCTGTAACGTTTCTCGTGGTTAGTATCATGGTTGCTAGGCAACCTGAACAGTGCAACGAAGGGCTAGACCGTCCCATTTCACAAGCCTCTCACTTCCGTACTTCTCGTACTTATAGTACGCGCCGTACGTAGTACGCGTAGTGCGCGTACTTCAAGCGTGCAGACCCTGAATTGGGACACAGCCTCAGTGTATTTAAGCCCAGCGTGTCTTTGTGTCAGTGTCGCGTCCTCTTACCCCCCCCTGTGTGGTCTGTTTGCCTGCCTGCTACTTTATTTGCATTCCAGTGTAGTTAGTTCTTTGTTCAGTCTGCTTTTCCTCAATAAAGCTGAGGGTTTTGAGTTCACCTGTGCCTCCGTGAGTCCTGCTCTTGGGTCCACCTTTTTTCCTGCCTTCACACAGCTGAAACATGACAGAGCAGGCTTTGTTTGCTTGGAGGTAAACAGTCACTGTGAAGGGGAAAAGACTGAGTCTATCAGCTAGTATTCAACTATGATTTACTATTTTATTGTTTCGTTTTGTTTTTTCAAATTGATCAGGATTCACGAACGATTACCGGCAAAGAGCACAGGAAGACATTAACCAATTAACTGATACTTGATGGCTGCTGGCTACAATAAAAGCCCCAAAACGTAACCCACAAATACGGTTGAAACATTGATAATATCCAGTCAAACTGATTGTGGTTTGAGGGTAAAAGCTCCTCCACAGATGGACAGATGTAGATATTTTTCCATATTATAGTTGCCCAGTCTGACCACCTCTTACAAAGCAAGAAATATTACATCCACCAAGGCCTTTAAGGTCAACTTAATGATTTATTGGTTTAAAATTGACCAAAAAAAGTCTTATAACTTAGAAACTATGATTCTTACAATTGTGCTGCATAGTTTCAACATGTAGAAAGTATATTAAAGGTCAAAATAATAATAACCCATAAAGAGCTACTTAAAACTATGCTTCTTACTGCCATTGTTTGAACTAACAACACATAGGCATATAGGGAATGACATATGGTATTCTAAATATCATTTTACTTTGGACCTCTGACCTCTTCTATAAGGTCAAGCATTCATAAAATGTCTGTTATTGTTAAAGCTACGTTAAAAATTCTGCTGCCTTTGTTTGTGTTGGCAACGTTTAGGAATCCCACATTATAGTTTTTGACTATTAGCTTCACTTGTGCATGTCACATCTGCCTTTCTTTCAAGCTGACCTCATTTCATATCTTTAAAGAGAATGAGCTGTCAAGTTAGTTAGAAATATACTGCAGTATAAAGTTGTATAACAAGCTCACGTTGTTCGTGTCTGCTTATTTACACATCAGTACCAGTATTACCGATGACCTACTCCTACATAGTCCTTGTGCAATCAAAATAAACATCTGTCATGCTACCATTATCTGATTTATACTGTTCTACAAACTTCAGTATAAAAAAGTATTAAAAAGTAAGTATTGCCCAGCGACTGAGCTGCAGATGTCTGTGCTCTGGGGTGTGTCTTTGTTTCAGCGTTGATGTTTTGGACGGGTATTGGAGGTTCAGGCTCATCCAAAATTGCCACTTTGCCTTAAATTTGCTCATACAGCTTGTTAATGAAAGGGCTAAACACTGATATGTTACTGTGTGTCTGAGGAGGATGCCGACAGCAGATCATGCCATCTGCCTTTCCAAACATTTGTGAAAGAACAGGTTTTTCTAAAGAACTCAATGAATTCATGCGTGGCTCTGTAAAGAATGGCATTTCAACAAGTCAGCTTGTGAAATTTCTTCTCTCATAAGTATTCAACGATCAGCTGTAAGAACCACAGCAGCTCAGCCCCAAAGTGCCACACCACATAAAGTTACAGAGCAGGATCGGCAAGTGCTGAGGCGTGTACAACATTAGCTGACTGAATACCTGTCATTAAAAACCTCTTTTGGCATTAACATCAACACAAAAGCGAGCTTCATGCCATGGGTTTTTAAGGATTACCAGCTCTGGTAAGTGTAACGTGTAGGAGTCCCTGTAATTTGCGTCTATTTAGTGTAGCTTCAGAGCATGACGTCAGTAGAAATTTGCAAAACAAATGTAAATGTGCTGAAGATGATTCAGCGCTCGCAGTCCAGTGTCCTAGCATGTGGTAACTTCATAACAGATTTCTGCATGTAGAGAAAACGTCTCTCCCATTCAACTCCTGATTTGCGTCTGCAATCTAAGATAGAGAGTTTTGCATTTTATAACTGGGGCCACGTTTCTCTATGAGCCTACACATCCATGCATGCTTGTAACACATGCATGTGTCCCAGTTCATGAAGTACCTCCGTTATCTTTTGGGTTAGTATGAACATGCCCTCTCTTTTATGAACTTATTTTATTTTTTTATGGCACTGCAAAGTGACCTGAGGCAAATGTCACCTTGTCAAAGCCTTAAACATGCCGTTCATGCTTGAAACGTCCCAGTGTGGCTGAAATGAAATCAAGTCTACACAGACGAGTGGGCTGAAAATGCTCCAAAGCTGGAATTCCTCCAGTTATTGAAAATGCTTGGTTGCAGTTCTTGCTGCTAAGGGTGGTAGAACCAGTTATTAGGTTCAGGGGAAAATAACTTTTTTGGCATTTCTGTCTGAAATTTATTATAATTATTTTATTTTACCAGGTTAAAAATCTCATTTACACCTGGACAAAAACAACAAATTCAAAGAAAAGGGTAGAAAAAGGTAGAGAAAACAACTGTGTGAGGCCTGAAGAGTAAAGTATTGTTGTAATTGTTTAAAAGAACATGGCTCATGGTGGTGTAACTCCCAGCAGCAGGTGGGCGGGGCTTCTCTGCCTATTGGCAGAGCTGCAAAGAGTCAGTCAAAAACATTTTGGGAGTCTGAGTCATAATTGTCACGGCGGGGTGCGCCGGTGTGTTTTTGAAACAGGACCCAAAAGCAGTTGTGGACGAAGAGTTGCAGGTTTAAACAAAAGCGAAAAGCGTAAAGCAAAAAGTTTTATTTGGATGATGGCAGGAGTTAAACATGTAACCCTAAGCAAACTAAAAAACACTAAGAAACAAACACTATGAAGCTCTATGACTAAGACAATGGTGGGGATAACAGACGACCTGACAAAGACATTCAGAAAACAGGGGAAGTGGAGACACATGAGGAAACAGCTGATCAGGATAAACATAACGATGCACAGGAAAGAATAAAACTAACCATATGAACACAGAACACAAGACCCCTTTTCAAAATAAAACAGGAAACATGCAGACTTAGACATGACAACTTAAGCTTAACAGGCCTAACACACATGACAGACTAGACAAGGAAGCAAACACAGAAACCAACGAGACAGATGATAAATAATCACTAACCTAAACCTCCACTAACCCCCAAATAAGAACAGCACAAACTTATAACCAAACTAACATGAAAACTTCAAAAATTACAAAAATAAGGAAAAGCATTAAAGATTCTTTTAAGTAATATAACAAGTAAAAAAAAAAAGCACAGTTTTGTTTTTGAAATGCTGCATAGCAACGTACTGGTTATGTTTTGCTGTGCACGTGGACAAACTTAAAAATATTCTTAATCAGCAGTTGAAATGCATCATAATAACTTTGTTTTTCACAAGAATGTATCACATGACAGCATGAAATCCTGGCAAATAGTTTTCCAGCAGCAGTGTCAGCCTGATGTGTTGCCTGTTAGGAGACAGGAAACCGTAACAGAGAGCATATTTGTAGATTCCCCAGAGACGCTCACTCATTGCATGTATGTTAAAACAGCAGGTGTTGTGTAATTTCTGCCAGTGGCATCTTAGTAATAGCTGCACATATCCAACACACGCACAGAGAAATACATAATGTTTGTTCTGTTAACAAAGCTTAACGGACAAAGTGTGTCACCGTTTCCCTCCGCGGATCCACTGAGTACACAGACGGTCACACGCACACTCAAACATGAACACTGTTTTGCTGTTTGTCCCGCTTAACGAGCACTCAAGGAAGGATGTGACTAAACTATTCCTCATCTTGTGACTGAGGAGCTGTAGTTCCTCTTCATGCCTTTTACCTTCACCTCTTTATGGACAAATAAAATAAAAGTAGAACGCAACACAGATAACGACTCCCACAGTACTGAACATTTAGTTCCTGTTATGTGCTGTACTCTTCAACAAGTACTGCTGCTTCAGGCAAAACATGGACATTTGAGTCAATCGTTTAGTGAAGATTTGCAATGTAGTCATGTTTAAATCCGCCTAGTTTACTTTTGGGAATAAATGAGAAATGCTCATATATTTAAATAAATAAATAAATAAATAATAAATAACATTTTATTTATATAGCACCTTTCAAGATAAAATCACAAAGTGCTTTACAGAGGCAGAAAACAGACATTAAAATCTAAAACAAAACAAAATCAACCAAAAGCGAGTTTAAACAAATAGGTTTTTAACTGCTTTTTAAAAGACATGACTGAGTCCACAGATCTCAAACTCAAAGGGAGTGAGTTCCAGAGTCTGGGAGCCACTGATACAAACGCTCTGTCACCTTTTGTTTTTAACCTTGTATGTGGGACAGCCAGCAACCCCTGGTCACAAGACCTCAGGGACCTGCTGGGGTGATAGGAAAGAAGAAGATCACTTAAGTAAGTTGGAGCTACGCCGTGCAGGGGCCTATAGGTCATGATTATGATCTTAGATTGGACCCTGAACTTGACAGGGAGCCAATGCAGTTGAATCAGCAGGGGAGTGGCATGGGAGTATTTGTGATGCTTTGTCAGAAGCCTAGCAGCAGCATTCTGAACACCCTGCAGTCGTTCCAGGGAGGCAGTAAACGAGGAATTACAATAATCTAAGCGAGATGAAACAAAAGCATGAATAATCATTTCCAATTTGGAACATGACACAATGGGACTCAGCTTAGCGATATTTCTTAAAGATCTGCATTTACTCCACTGCTATCACTGTTATTTTTGTGGGAGCTGTGTTCTTGTTGAACAGACCTAAAACCAGCACCTGAGTTGTAAATACCCCTGTTCCACTGACGCAGTGCTGGTGCCCAATCCAGAAATTATTCCATCGATTTCCTACAAAAAAACAAAAACACAAAAGAGAGACTGGCACCAGCGCGCCACAACATTGCTGGTGCCCAAGGTTTAATTGATCGATGACTTAATTTGCTGTTTTTGGAATTACAGCAAGAACTAGCAGATATAGCCAACACATAGTTTATTCTATAATTTTCTTCCTATGGAAATGAACTGTGCAACATTTGGTTCTCAAACCGGACACCAAAGGCTCCAAGGAAAAAGTGGCTCAGCAACAAAAACAGGTTAAGAGGTAAGAGCACACGTCATACATACATAAAAGCTCTGAACTATAGGAAATATGGAAAATTCTGACATCTTCTGATGTATTTAGCTGCCATGGAGGAAAGAAAATTACTGTAGGAACCAGGAAGTAAATCATTTGTCCAGCAAAAAAAGCAATTTGATACCTTAACGCAGATGATTATCACTTTAATAGGTGCACAAACAATCTAGGTAAACACAAAACACACCTTTGAATAGACAAGTAACTTTACTAATAGCTGTACTAATAATATCACTAATATTGTACTGGTTTTTGATGTTGTAATTAATTATTTAGGCCAGAGGTGTGACAGAGGAACCGAATGCATGACATCAGGGGACAGAAAAAAAAGTCTAACAATTTAAATCTTTTATCGAAAAACAGGCATGAAGGCATAAGCATGAAGGCAAGTGGCATGGCAAGGAGACGGTTGACTAATTATGTATGGTATGGTAGGTGACACTAACAGAGGTGGGGCAAACAATCACAAACTACGGGAACTACAACAGGAAGTAAAATTAATAGGAATAGAGATAACAAAAAACAGGAAACCCAACATCATGGCAAATTAAAATAACACCAGAGACTGACTGGCTAGTTGTGGAGTGTTGAATGCTTATGCTTTCAGTTAAAATTACATCAAAACAAACACACACACACATCAGGGTAGAGTGAATTTCGAAGTAGACTAAGCACAAGTTGTCTTCTGACTGAGCACAACATGACGGTGCACTTGATTGGGGCCACATCCTCACCCAGTTGCGCCATTTTCGCTTTGAGGAAGTGCGCTGAAGATAGAGGACAGTTCAGAGCTGAAGTAGTTCAAACAGTTGTGCAGAATTTTTACAATGATGACTGTCAAGTTTGTCGCTGCTGTATCAATGTGTCTTAAAAATCTGAAGCAATTGAGACCTCCGTCTTAACAAATGGGTGAGTAACTGACGGAAGGTGCAAAGTCTGAACTGACAACAGAAACAAAAACCTGGATCATGACAAACTTCCACTCAACAGGGGCCTTTGTCTCAATGGGTGTGTTGAATCACACACTTTCAAATTCATATGGCTGCTTATGGATCAGTCAGCTACCTTATCCTGCGTAATGCAAGCAATGAACCACAATGTACATTCATGATGGACAGTACAATGGTACTCAATCTCCAGGGTGAGACCATGTGTCCATTTGTGGCAAACAGAGCTTCAGCTATCCTGAAAGGCTCTGCAGACAATCAGTGGACACAAATCAGCATAGACAGGAATCCATGTGACTCGACTAATTAATGAGACCCACTGTTTCTTGCACTGTTTGTTATGAGAAGATAAAATAGGTGCTTACCACTTTAAGAACTTGGGGGCAGTTGCGGTGGTTTAGTGAGTGGAGGGGCATGGCTGAGAGGTGAGGAGTCTCACAGAGGTCGTGTCCAAATTCATGGGCTGCATCCTCCTGAGGCCGCATTTGTAGACCGATTACGTCACAGCGACGCGCCGAAGGCTGTCCAAATTCGTAGACTCCTCCGAATGCAGCCGACAAATGCGTCCTCCTTTTCCCCGAATTTGAAGGATGGGTCGGGTGTGTCCTTCTTGGCCCACCATATCCCAGAATTCATAGCGCGGCCCAGCCAAGCTCCAGTTTCTGGCAATGGTGGCCGCTACTAAGTTTTAAAATTACTCTTATTAATCTTTCTGGGCCACAAAATAAACTTTAAACATATTTTCAGGCGAGAATGTGGGTTAGCTCGTTGATAATTAAAAATGAACACAATAACGGAGAAAGATTTCGTGCCGTGGCGCTGACATACGCTGATACTCTGAATTAAGGGCGGGAGTAGATCGAGAAGGCTAGACCGTCCAATTCCATAGCCGTTTACTTCCGGCCTACCCGACCTCCTGAGGACCCGGCCCACGTAGACCGCGAAGGCCGGGTCCTCAGGAGGATGCAGCCCATGAATTTGGACACGACCAGAGACACAAGTCCCTTTGGGGTTCAGTAATTACTTCCTCCAAACCATCAAAGTGTCTTTTAGACCCCATTCCTACAAGACTGCTCCTACCATTCATTAATCTTCAGTCTTAAATATGATCACCTGTCTCTATTAATTGGCTATGTACCACAGGCCTTCAAGCTAGCACTAGTTAAACCACTACTTGTCATGAACCAATAGGTTCGATCAGGAAAGTGGACCCAAAAATGCAGACAAACACGGGCGAGGAATGCTTACAGTGAATTTTAATCGAAAAAGTGACCTAACGTGACAAGGGGGGCCAATCGGGCTAGTTGCAGGGACGGGGAGGAGGTCAGTGAGCCGCGGAAATATTCTGTAACAGAGGAGGAGGTAGTTATAATCTGAAGGGAAAACTGAAGCATAGATAACTAGAAACTGGAGAATTGTTCGCCTTACTGTGCCAGTCCGGGTTAGAATCACTGAGGGGAGGGGAGAGGTCCGTGGAAAGCGTCTGGAGGGTCCCAAGCTGAAGCGTGGGGGTTGGCTGGGAGGTGGGGACTGTCCCCGTAAGGTGAAAGCCAGGATAGGAACTCCGCTGTACGAAGGGAAGACAGAAATTACTCCGAGAGCTAAGTCACACAAGGAAAACCACAAAGGGAAACGTCATTTACCACCGAGACGGGTGGAACAAACTGGCATGGAGGAGCCGGTTGAGACAGCTGAAGTAGATCTCCAGCTGATTGCTCGCAGCTGAGGCTCAGTTGAAGCACCGAAGTCCCCGCCCCAAAGGGATGGTGCAGCAGCCACAGAAGGAGACACCCTCCAGGTATCCCCATGGACCACGACACTACTTAAAAAGTGTTCACTTGACCCAACTGTCTTAGCTAGTTATAGGCCAATCTCCAACCTTCCTTTTACCTCGAAAATTCTTGAAAGAGAGCAGTTGTGAAACAGCTAACAGATCATCTGTATTGTAATGGCTTATTTACAGAGTTTCAGTGAGGTTTCAGAGTTGATCACAGCACAGAAACAGCTTTAGTGAAGGTTACAAATGATCTTCTAATGGCCTCTGACAGCGGACTCATCTCTGTGCTTGTCCCGCTAGACCTCATGTAACATTTTATTAGATGTACATGTAGATGTATTAGATGCATGCTGTAGGTATTTAAAGTATTTCTCTGCAGTGGTTTGAATCTAGTCATCTATCTATCTAGATCTAGATTCCTATTTGTTGATGTAAATATAGAGTCCTCTTCACACACTATGGTTAATTATCACCAAAATACTTGTACTTGTGAGTGGGTCATATATTTCAGTTTTTCTTTAATAAATCTGCAAAAATGTCAACAATTCTGTGTTTTTCTGTCAATATGGAGTCCTGTGTGTACCGTATTTCCCGGACTACAAAGCGCACCTGAATATTAGCCGCACAAGCTAAAATCAGGGGAAAATCCTGTTTTGTACATACATTAGCCGCACCTGACTAAAAGCCGCAGGTGTTTCAATGTTGACTTATCATATGTAAGAGAATATGCACAAAGGGAATTGTCAGGAAAGAGATGGCTGTTTGGAGACACGAAGTTTGTTTTTCGCGCTACTTGTACGGCACTACGTTGCCTGGCGGATGGACATGTGACCAACATACCACTCTTGAACCCCGATACTGTGTGTCTGATCACATACCCTTCCGCCAGGCAACGTAGTGCCGTACAACAGCGGAACAAACAAAACAAATCGTCTTACGATATGACAAAAATCATG
This sequence comes from Neolamprologus brichardi, assembly GCF_056152115.1. Classification (NCBI taxonomy): domain Eukaryota; kingdom Metazoa; phylum Chordata; class Actinopteri; order Cichliformes; family Cichlidae; genus Neolamprologus; species Neolamprologus brichardi. Next base: position 33,110,409 of record NC_142109.1, on the reverse strand, counting down.
GACAATCCTTAGAAAAGCCCCACCTGACTAAAAGCCGCAGGGTTCAAAGCTTGTGCAAAAAGTAGCGGCTTATAGCCCGACAATTACGGTACATTAATGAGGAAAAAAATGAACTTAAATGATTTTAGCAAATGGCTGCAATATAACAAAGAGTGAAACACTACTTTCCGTACCGACTGTAGCAAAGAGATTCATATGATAACTGATGATTGACTGTCTTTGACATAAATTTGCTTTCACAATGGCTATGTCCATCTTTCTTTTACAGTCTATGGTACAACTATGTTTGTTTTTTGCTCACAGCCAATCAAAGACAGTTGTTTCTGTCGTCAGTCATTTAAGCGAACAGCATGCATTTCTGTGCATGTGTGTGTGTGTGTGTGTGTGTGTGTGATTTAACAGGTAGGACAATCAATGGAGCAAACACAGGTCGGGATCAAACTGACCTGAGGCGATGTCAGACTGCACTGAGCAGAGCCATCAACCGTTGCTGTCATACTGGATGAGTCCTCAGCCCCACTGAGGCTCTCCAGAGAAGTGCGTGTGTGTGTGTGTGTGTGTGTGTGTGTGTGTGTGAGGAATATAATCATAGCCCCTTAGATACACTTAAAACTCAGCCAGACGTGACGTCTCTAAGCCGCAGAGAGACTTGTGCGTACACATGTGTCGGGTTTTGAGAGTGTGTGTGAGAGTGCCGTTCAACGTCTTTCTGTCAAGTGTCTCTGGGAGAAACAGACTGTACTCACAGCTGGGGGAAACTAGGACAGGTGTGTGTGTGTGCATGTATGTACATCCTTATGTGTCCTCTCTCCTTTCTCTCCTTGTTTTGTTTACTTCTCTCTCTGGATTCATCCACAGAGCTGGAGTCACATGACTCTCCCGGTTGGAGTCCACAGTGAGTCAACACAAATTCTTATCACAATCAATCCTTTGTGATAATGGTTTTATCTCAAAGTTACACCACACCTCATCCTTAAGTCAAGAACCGATGTCCTGACAGTACTTTGTGGTGTGAGGTGTAAAGGTGGATCGAAAGCCGAGAGTCAGGTGGCATGAAAATGGGGCAAGGGTTAAATCAACATTGTGTCATGCCAAATAAAATCTAAAATTTGAGCAAAGCAAAGACACGTTTGACCTGCTGTCACGTGTTTTTTACAAAACCACCACACACCTCTGTTTTTAGTAGGGGTGCAACGATACTTGTATCAATATTGAACCGTTCGATACAGTGCTTTCGGTTCGGTATGTATATGTGTCGAACAATACAACATTTTTAATTTATTTTATCAACTTTCCTTCTGACGGTGCTGTCTGTGTTGAGCGCTCGGTGGATCTGCGCTCGACAGTGCAGCCTAGGCGGAGTAGTCGAATGCAGATCCACTGAGCGCAGCGCAAGCTAGCAAGACAGAGGCTAAGCTCGTTGCAACATGGCAAATTGAACCTCCCCCACCCTCATTCAGATCTGGCGTTTGGAACTATTTTGGTTTTCATGTGAAGTATGACCCTGAAGGTAAGCGTGTCATGGACAAAAGTAAAACAGTATGTCAGATGTGCCACGCAATGCTCAATTACATTGGTGGGAACTAGTGTGTTAGCGCAGTTAGCTCGTTAACGTGTTGACGGCGTCCAGCCCCACGCACGGGGCGATCCGCGGTAGCTCGTTAACGGAGATTTGCCGTGTTGTGGCGTTAACGTCATTTCAACAAGATTAACGCTCACAGCACTAGTGGGAACACAACGAATATGACTGCACATTTACATCATCCTAGTGCAAAGACAAGTGGAAGCAGACAAAAACAACAAGCACGCATGCTACAAACTTTACCCGAGTCATTTAGACAGCCGTTAGCACATGATTCTCCTTATGGGGACCTGATATGTTTAATATGCTGCTGAGAATATAGCCCAGAAGAAGCATATAGTATAGCTTTTATTTTGGAAAGAGCCATTTCTCTGTAATAAACTCTCTTTTCCAAAGATGAGTGATTTGTCGATCAGATAGATTTTTTTTATTATTTTGTTGTTTCAGCAACATTAAATTTAAAAACTGTACTTTTGAGTTAAAATATATATTTATAATTTTAATAAATGACAAATTAAAAAGGCATGAACATTTTTTTTTGTATCGAAAAAATATCGAACCGTGACACCAAAGTATCGAACCGAACCGTGAATTTTGTGTATCGTTGCACCCCTAGTTTTTACATAACCTTTCTCTATATTTGCCCAGTTCGCTCATCTACTGCTTTCTGTATATAACACAAACACTTCCTCTACAGTGACAAGAGATTTCAGACACTCACACTTTTTTCTCTTTAAGTAGCTAAAACATTGATTTGATCGCCCCCGTCAAAACTCTGCATACTTTTCAATGCACCGATTTGGTGAAACTATAGATGACATTCAGGAACTTGTAGTGAGACAAACTAACTTTAGCAACATGAATGGAGCAGAGTTGAACTGTTCTCAGCACTGAAGTGCCCAATTTAGGTAATCACCAGTGGGATTAGCTCTGACTGACACACGAGGAGGTTCTCTACACATCCAGGGCTTGGATATCTGCCAGTTACCAATCACCAGCTAAAAAGCTGCATACCACAAGCAAATCTTTGTGTGATTTTCTGTGGCACATTTTCAAAACAAAAGTTTTGCCAACATCAGAGAACAACCTCGGCTTCACTGCTTCCTTTGCAGCAAAGGGAAATTTGTGTTGTTGACTGTTTTATATTTGCATGTTTGCACGGAAACTGAGAGAAAATATAATTTAGGGAAATTAATTTTTAAAAAGAGCACTAACTTAAATTACATTCAAAAACATTAAATAAAGTTTAGTCTTTGTTGGTGAGGCCTTGGTTTATTTAGAGTCTGCACAAGTGAGTGATAACTGCCTCCAAACTGGGCTGTGTTTGTCTTATTATGTATTGTATTATTTGAGAAATCTACGCCTTACACCTGCCCCTAGGCTGTGATAACTTAGCAAGCTGAAACTAACACTGAAGCTAATAAATCCTAAAATAAAACATTTTCAAATAATAAAATAATCTAAAATGAGATCAAACTAGAACAAAATAAAGCATTCATATTTGGATCTCAGTGCGACACCAACAGCAGATCTGCGGTGCTCATCTTTACAAGGTGTTTTTCTGTCTTTACTACATCATGCTTCCTCAGCAGTGCACTGGTTGCTAGTGAGAGAGCAAACACAGCACGGTCTAATGGCTAACGGCAATGTGCCAGTAGTTTGGAGGTATTTCACACTTCCTGTGCCAGCAGCTTGTGTTCAATTAGAGATGTGCACGACTAACTTTATCCATTCGATTCTGCAGAGTTTTCAGTGTTTTCTGAGAGGTTTCGGTCTTTTAGACTAATTGACTAGTCTCGTATTTGCTTTCATTTAAAGAAATTATAAATTATTCACCAGCTTCTGTCTTTTATTATGTTTGGCTTAACCATAACCGGTCAGCTCAAATAATATTATATCACTTCACCTGTTTCTTTTCAGATCCACTCCCAGGTACAGGTGTGTACACTCACAGGGAAAGGAGAAGTTAACAAGCCTGTAAATGTCAGCACTGTGCAGTAAAGACTCCCACAATCAGCTGAAATAAGACTAGGAAAAACAATTCTAAATACAGCCTATTGTTATTTGTGCATTTTGATAGTGTTTGCTCTTTTCTGTTGCAGAAAATAGGAATCATTATTCTTACACTAATCAGTTTTCTCACCCACGCCTAATCCCAACACCTTTCACCCTTGAGTCAATGCACCAATTATCAGCACAGCTTTAACTCCAGCTTTTTAAGCTCCACAATATCCACCATCTGTCATCTCGTCTCTCATTTATTTCTTTGTCTATCTTAATCGGCAAATAAATAAATAAAACACACAAAATGCAGCTGATTTCTGGTCATCCTGTCACCATGTGACTGTGCTCAGTGATGCTGAGAGTGAAGGGACATCTGGCTAAAGGACAGTCCTCCCACCCACTGCAACAGTGCACAAACAAAAACACTGTGCGTGCTCAGTGTGGCATAAACACACACTCCATACTGCAGCACAGAGTCACATGTGCACACTCACATGCTGCGCTGTTTTCTAGCGTGTGTGTGTGTGTGTGTGTGTGGAGAGGGTTGGCCTTTGTCACTATTCCCTCACAGTCCAAATCACATTTCTTCCCCTTCTGTGTGTATCCTTCCATCGTTGTTAGTGATGACTCAGAGGAGTGGTGAGTCAAAGCATCTTCCAGGTCTCTCTCTCTCTCTCTTACACACACACACACACGTGCACACGGACAACATTTACCGTCTGTTTTTCACTTTACTGGAAGCAGGTTCCCCTTTTCAGACAGAGAAATATTTTTGTTTTCCTTCCCTGGTTCTCTTTGATCCGCTGGACTCTCTGGGGTGTTTTGTATGCCTCTGTGGATCTGTGTGTGTGAGCACATGTTTCTGTGTGTGTTTGAAGTTAATTAAAGTTCGGAAGACAGCTTTTGAGGAGAGCGTTAACGGCCAAAGGCTGTTGCATAAAGTAAACATGCATAAGCATAGTCACGTGCACACAATGCATGAACACACAAAGACACGCACACACATAGTAAAGCTCCTCCATGTTTTAACCCTTATAAGTTCTGTGAGAAGTTGATTTATGGGCCTAAGACAGTTGAGATCAGATATAAAACTGTAAAATATGTGCAGCTTCACTGTGTTTGAAGAAGTTAGGGGCATTTCCCCTTTACTGTGTTGTATACTAGTTTATTATCTGTTTAAATGCATCTTTCGGACTTTATCTTAAACTGTTAGAAATTGTGACCAAGGCTAAAACTAAACAGATATAGTTGTCAGTGTCTGTGTGTTTCTCATAATCGTTTTCTACATTTTGATATATTTAAAAAAAAAATGCTGCTAGTCCCAAAAAGCTGTAGCTGGCAGGGGATACAGCAAGTCTCAGTTTTTTCCACAGAACAGTTCATGTTCTACTAGTCATGGTTCACAGATGTTTCAAAATGTGGGCTGGTGTTAAAAGGTACCAAGAAAGGACTGGGTCTGACGGGCACTAGGGGAAAACACAGACTGTACATAAAAGATGGACATAGCCACTATGACATCATCTATTGGTTCTGGACTGAACTGGACGACACAACAAAGAACAGAAGAAAACTCAAGACTTAAATATACTATTGGGATACGGGCAGAGTGGAGAAACACCCCCCCCCCCCCCCCCCCCCAAAAAAAAAAAAATCAAAACAAAAAAAACCCCAAAAACATCACAGTCCAGACCTGTGATGGGGGCATAGCAGAAAACAGCCGGTACAGCTCAATTTTTTTTAGCTAGCTAAAAAAGATAACAATTTTATTGTTATCTTTGTTATTTTTCTTGTGTAGCCAATTCAACATAGGAATCCACAGGTCCTACTTTTTGAGTCAGCCTCAAGTCACCCCCAAAATAATTTTAAATGTTTATTAAGGAGGAATAAACCATCATAGGCCAAGGAAGTGAGTTTCATAACACATTTAATGTGTAATTGCATGTTATTGTTATTGTTGTCTGTTTTATTGTTGAGTCTTAACCTTAAAATATGCACATTCCTTGTTGTGATTTGGCTCTATATAAATAAAATTGAATTGACAAATTTATAATTAGTACACTTTAATACTCCAAATGTTTGCCACAGATTGAATGGTTAAAAAAAACCTGGAAGTTATACCAGAAACATTATAAAACCTAATTTATGATTCCTATCTCGTCGTTAAGTGATGACGTGACGAATCCTACTTCCGGGCCTAAAGTAGGCTGCGTTTAATATGGCTTTTGTGTTGTTAACATGTTTAATGCTTTGTATTTTCTTCTATTTAATCTCAAAAAGCTCCTAAAAAAAGTCAGTGATCACTGTTGACCTCCCTCGGCTTTTATTACCGCTAATTATCTATTTAAGCTCAGTTTTTAAAACCTTAGCATGTAACTACAGCCCAGCCCATGCAGCAGTATATGAATGACTAACCTCGTATTGTGGATGGATTATCTCAGTTGTTCTCCTCGCTGAAGTTTGGTCCTTTTACAGCATCCTGCCATGCGATTACATTTGTTCCTGACCACCGAGAACACTCACGTTAACTTTTATCGAGTGGAAAAAAGTTAGCTTGTTTATATTATGCTAACATAGCTGTGTCGCTAGCGGTCACGTAGCACATCATTATATACCAGCTAGCCAAACTTCAGTAACCCTACAAACGTCACTGCTGTTTAGTTTTCTGTCTTCATTTATGTTGGAAGTGATAACAGAGCTGTACGTTTTAATTTGTTTCCAAAACCCCGCAGTCAGGACATGCTATATTGTATTTAGATAGAAGCTAGCGAGCTAACTTCCTGCTAACTTCTAACTCCGTTAAATGTCATAAATTCCGTTGTCAAACTCAATTGTTACACCTGGTAGAGCAGAACGCTGATCATTTTATTAAAGATGAAAGACTTTAGACAGTTTTTCAACTCTCAGTAATGCCATAGTGATCGTTTGATATATGGACCTGCAGTGGAGTTTAGGCCCAGACACGGCTAGTGACATCAGACTTAACGACCGGATTTCAGCATTCGTGAATGGTGCACACACCAAAAGTTAAAGCTTATTGGGAACCTCTTGATTTTTTGTAAGTTGGTGCGTGCAGTGGTGTTCGGTTACAAGTCAGTGTATGAGTCTGTTGTTGTTTTTTTATGTCAGTACAGGAGCTCAGAGATGGTCAGACTGCAGAAGAGGAGATTCTACAATAACTGGAAAAAAGTGAGACATTCTGCAGAGAACTGTTTCGACTGCATATACTGCTGTCCCAGCAGATGTTCCAGATAAGGTTTATCTTAGTGGTAACGCCATCGTTCAGGAGAAAATTGCAGCGATTTGCACTGGAATAAATGGTTATGAAGTTATGATGACATCAGAAATGAGAGAGTCATGGTGTTGCAAAAACCATCAGCTCAAAGCTGAAGGAGAATTTTGCAGCAGCAAAGATGGCGGTGGAGGCGTAACTTCCAGGTGGGAAAAAGCTTTCCAGAGCTTATTGTAGCGCAAAACCACAAATCTTTTTAAAATGACTTTTTAAAACTAGATTTGATTTGTGACTCTATGAATGCTATTTTTATTAAAATTAATAGAGTATAATTACTGCTGTTGCCTGAAGGTGTTTCAACAAAGCTGACAAGCTGAAGGATTTTGGCTGCGCTTCCACCATCTTTGCTGCTGCCAAATCCTTCCACAGATTTCAGTTCAGGGTTAATCGAGTGTTGTGTCTCTTTCTCATAATGTCGCTGTGAGGACGTCAAAGTCAGAGTCAAGGAAGTATTGCATAGTTATGGGACTTTTTTGAAGGACTTGGCATGCACTCGCAGCTGGGCTCATCTCACTGTTCCCACAGAGCTGAATGTTTTCTGCGCCTCTTCAGGACTTTATTGGATCGTAAAGGTGATGGAAGGAACAGATAAGACATCTAAGCTAACTACAACAAGCCACGTGACTCTTAATAAACACACATGCCACGACAGAAACCTCTTTCCTCCTGTCACCTTGCCACAAACTCAAACGTCACTAAATGCGTCCAATATTTACTTTCCCTTCATGTTGCCTTCTCTGTGTCATCGGCTCGACGCCTGGTTGGATGGGCAGTCATCGCAGCAGTCCTGGGAGAGTTTCTGCATTTTGCACAGTGTTGTCGTGCACTGTGCACCATTGGCAATAATTGTTTTTGGAGCACAGTATACACTACATCCCTTGTGAAACCACCTTTGAATATGGAGAATTGCAGGACATGAAATTCAAATGTCCTAAATTTTTGGAGGGGAAGAATTCTTGACTCCTTGCCAAATCCATTGTCCAAAGCAATGTCATGCTTATGCTTAAAATACTGCTTCCTTTAATAAAATATTACAGCTTTCCTTCTTTTATCTGACTTTAATATAATCAAATTTCATGACAATAACAAATAATGTCTTTCCCTCTGTAATGCTGACAGACTACTAGTGTAATAACTCAGCTGAGTGGATGTCCTGTATCCGACACGGCTAATGCTGACCCCAGAGCAGCCTCATGCCTTTTTTTTTCCTGCAGCATAGCTTTTCAGAAATCTTCAAGCTTAAAATTTTCCACTATGGAAAATCCATTCTGAAACAGAATAGGGCTCTGTGTTTTTATTAACACACGATGTTGGAAAAACACGAGATAGTTAAAACCCGCTTCCAGCGTTAAATCATTTCCACCATGAACACCAGACAATCGGCCAACGCTCCCTCGAGAGGGGTTCGGTTTGACCACAAACCTCAAAAATGTTGGGGTAATCATAATGTGTAAACCATTTTAATCAAATGCACCACACCAAACACCCATATATCACACACGTAACCTCAAAATAAATCCTACCGAAAGCAGTCACTTGGTGGGATCGCATTTTTGAACGCAGCACAAAAAAGTCCAACTACAAGTCTTGTAATTTTCACATTTTTTTTCTTTTGCTCTCTGTGGATAACTTTACAAGGGCTGGGAAGAGGCATCCGTCAAACAAACGATACAACTTCCCACTAATAAATAAAAGTGACATGAAATCTATCTTTTCTGAAGGGATGTTGAAATTCCCCTTCTCGAGTGTCTGTCTCCCTTCTTCTCTCCCCCTCTCACCCTGCAGGCTTTCAGGTATTTGTTTCAGATTTGTGTACTTGTCTGCAGAAAGTGGGATACGCTGAGTAGTGTGTCTGTGTGTGTGTGTATGCTGGGGGGGTATGGTGAACCACTCGGCTTTCATTGGGGGGGCAGAGAGGGAGGCTTTAACATGCAAATCCCTCCTTCTGCTTTATCTGCCTCCTCTCATATCATTCATAGCAACATGGATATGGGTCGTAATAAGGAGGACACACAGGTTAACAGCACTGAGCAGTCTCAGTGAGTTCGGTTGACACAACCTCCACGTGTGCACACACACACAAACACGCACGCACAAACAGGAGGAGCAGTGTCTTATCAGAGGGAAATCAAGAAAGTGTGTGTGTTAGCTTAAAGCCATAAACAGACGGCAGCAGGACAGGATGATTCAGCTGATAAGCTTCGTTGGACTGTTGGCAGCCTGAGACTTTACATGCTCACTTACACACACGCATGCAAAACCTCTCTCCTTCTCTTTTATGTTGACACTGTGAGGCTGATTTCGATTTATGAGCATATTAGTGCCATTACCCCAACACGTGTCAAGCCACTGCTTCACTAAGGAGGCAGAGTTTCACGTTTGACTGCACTTACATATACATGGACACACACACACATAACTGGGTATAGAGAATGACAAAGGGGGATGGTGGTATATGGTTGTTTCCATATTTTAAGAACTTGTGTAGCTGCAGCCAGAATTGAACTAATTTTGGATCAAGAGCCCAAAGAGGAACGCAGTCCAAGCCTCGAGGCCAGTTTCACTAAAATAGATTTTGGCGACGGCTCAGATGAATCACTCTGCCTTCAGATAGAACTCTAAATTCATCCGTTCATCCACACGAAGTTTAGTCATTTAATATGTTGAGCAGGACTGTGGTACAGTGAAGTCTAGGTAATTTAATGGCAGTCTGGGTGGCAAACGTCTTACTGCTCAGCTCTGTTTACCTTTGCAGAAATCCCACAGCTACAAGGACGTTTTACTCGGAAAATTCAGCGCAACAGCAATAATAATAATTAAAAAAACCCTGGGATTAAAAAAAAGAATAAACAAGAGTAAACGGTGTGTAGGAAAATTCCTCCTGAGTCAGTCTCAGCGAAGAGCAGACCTGCAGAGAAGCTGTGGCTTTTTAACGTGGCAGGACAGCTGCAGTTACTGCAGTGTCGAAAAACTCTTCTCTCTCCACAACAATGTTAACAGACCACAAATCGTGAGCCACGGTTCCTCTTTGTTTTCTTGATAAGTGCCACTAGTCAAAATAGGTGTCACTGATTGTTACCATGGGAACATCAGTCTTTGGTGTGTTCACACAAATTAAGGTTTGCCTCCTGTTACTTGTCCGAATACGGCCGCTGAAGTGTTTTTGGAAACCTACCTACAGGAGGGGTGGAGCAAATGATTACAGTAAAACATTTTACTGACTATAAAATGCTTTTCTACTCCAGTTAAACACTCAAAGTCACATTCGCCCATTCACAATGATTCATTCTGTGCCTTCAACCACTTTCTAACCATCACACAAATATTCACACTCTGACAGATGCACTGGAAGCAATTTGAGGTCAGAGTCTTGCCCAAAGATACTTCGACAGACGGCGATCAAACCACCGACCTTCCAGCTAACAGACGACTAACCTGAAGGTCGCGGCAGAGCTGCATCACATTTTTCCAGCTGTCCACAAATGGTGACACCTGAGAACACTAACTGGACTTATTGACTGGTCCAGTTCTGGTGTCCACATAAATTCAGAGCAGCTTCAGTGTGCTCTACAAAAGACAGGACATCCTAAGGTCATCGGTGACTGTGAAGGCCATAGCACATGATTTACATCATTTTTGCATGCATCAGAACATTCAGGGACACACAGCGATGAAGGCAGTGTGATCCTGGAGGAGATAGCTCCCTGTGCTTGTTCTTTCCCAGCACCTGCTCCTTCTTTCTGTTGCCTTTCTCTAGTTTTGACAAGTGCAAACAAACCACGCCAGCAAATTACCCCCCAAAGCATAACGGAGCCACCGGATTCCCTCGCTGTGGAGGTCTCATTTTTCCTTTAGCTTGTCACCCACGACTCCAAGCGCCCAATTTTTGTTCTTGTTGCTGTGTTACTGAGGCTTTTGTAACATCTCCGCTGCATGTTTTCCTCTGGATACAGTGACTGTCTGTATCAGTGGTTCTCAAACTTTTTCTGGCATGTTGAACTTCACACTGAATATTTTTTTAGTTCAGTTATTAACAATAAAAAAAAAATCCAAGTTTTATTTTTATGAAATAAAAGTCAAAGAAAATCTAATTAGGTCCCAGAACTTAAAATAATCATGCAAACTTGCTGAATTTGAAAACATAAGTACAGCTTACTAATATGACTAAGTTCAATCATAATTGTTCAGTTTTTGTTTTTGTTTTTTTGCTCCGCTGTTATTAATCACACCATCACACCGCTCCCTGTAAACCCACAGTAGGGGTCAGGATGCAGATTAAGGGTACAAATTTTTATTTCATTGGAATGTAAGTCAGTTCAATCCAAACGTCATCTACAGTCCATTTATATTTTGAGGTAACATAATATGCAACAATATATATGGAAAACCACTGAACGCCTATGAGGAAGAGACTTCCAACAAAAACTGGTTCATGGGGTAAATAAACCAGAAACTACAGGAGCGAGCAGACACATCATTCCATCATGTGAAGTTTCCTCTGAGCGGGAAAATACAGGAACTGGTTACTTATAAAAAAAAGTTAAGCATTAATGTTATCCAGTCGTAAAGTCTGACGTCACTAGCCGTGTCTGGGCCTAAACTCCGCTGCAGGTCCATATATCAAACGATCACTATGGCATTACTGAGAGCTGAAAAACTGTCTAAAGTCTTTCATCTTTAATAAAATGATCAGCGTTCTGCTCTACCAGGTGTAACAATTGAGTTTAACATCCAGGCATCCATGAAAACAGAATTTATGACATTTAACGGCGTTAGACGTTAGCAGGAAGTTAGCTCGCTAGCTTCTATCTAAATACAATATAGCATGTCCTGACTGCGGGGTTTTGGAAACAAATTAAAACGTACAGCTCTGTTATCACTTCCAACATAATTGAAGACAGAAAACTAAACAGCAGTGACGTTTGTAGGGTTACTGAAGTTTGGCTAGCTGGTATATAATGATGTGCTACGTGACCGCTAGCGACACAGCTATGTTAGCATAATTTAAACAAGCTAACTTTTTTCCACTCGATAAAAGTTAACGTGAGTGTTCTCGGTGGTCAGGAACAAATGTAATCGCATGGCAGGATGCTGTAAAAGGACCAAACTTCAGCCAGGAGAACAACTGAGATAATCCATCCACAATACGAGGTTAGTCATTCATATACTGCTGCGTGGGCTGGGCTGTAGTTACATGCTAAGGTTTTAAAAACTGAGCTTAAATAAATGATTAGCGGTAATAAAAGCCGAGGGAGGTCAACAGTGATCACTGACTGTTTTAGGAGCTTTTTGAGATTAAATAGAAGAAAATACATAACATTAAACATGTTAACAACACAAAAGCCATATTAAACGCAGACTACTTTAGGCCCGGAAGTAGGATTCGTCACGTCATCACTTAACGACCGGATAGGTTTTGCATTTTCTTTACTGTAAATCATCTTTTTTGTTGTTGTTTTGGATGTTATTATTTAGAGTTAAGTGAGCAAATCCAAACGTTTCATATTTACCTGCAGTTTATGGCATAAAAGAATATAAACAAAAAGTTCATCTTGTTGTTCATCATCAGAGAATGAAAAACGTGATCAATAAAAATTATTGGAAAAAGAAGAAAAAAGAGAGAACACGCATAAACGATAGTTTGATCTGCAATCACAATAATAAAAAGGATTTTCAAATATCCTCCATTAACACTTGAGGGTCAAAATTATTAATTTCTAAGAATTTCAACAGCCCCCATAATTTTCCCAAACAAAATGAATTAAATATCTTTAATACCTTAACTTTTACTGTTGTCCCATAGTTTATTCTTGACTTAAAAAGCATAAAATTTACTTAAATAATTGATTATGTTTTAGTTTCCTTTTTTTTTTTATCACTTTCCAATGTTGTATTAATAACTAGAGTCAGTTTAAAAGACAATAATCCCACACTTAAATGAGACAAGGTTTAAATCAGAGCCATTAATATTTAGATTATTGTGATTTTCAGTATTTAATCTCTTTGTTTGTTTGTTTTAATGCAAATAGTTACATAAGATCAAAGCACCTGAACTGTACAGTCATAATTGTGAAGTGCAAATGAAAGGAAACCTTGTAAAAGCAGAACAGACTGCAACAAGATGAACATCCAAAGGTGCTAAATATACTCCGGCAAGTAAACAAAGTGCAAATCACACACGAGTTAAAGCTGAATGTTATGCATTGCTCATGCAAATGTCGCACTCACTCCACAGACAATCTTGGCACCAGTTCAGGGATTTCAGCTGTAGGTTCTCTGCATTTAATCTGTTGAAAAGAAACCGTACTGAACTGTGGAACCTGTACTTATTTAAGGAGAACAGCCAGACTGCTTTTCTTTCATTTTCTTAGCACCCTTTGGACCCATTAGTGCCTCAGCAGCGTTTAAATATAATAACCTACCTGCTGACCTGCTGACCATGTTCTTCGCTTTATCATCACACTGTACCCATCTTTTGATGGCTGCTTCCAGGAGAACAATACTCCATATCACAAAGCTTTCTTTACCATGACATTATACTTAAATGGACTCCACAATCACCAGCTCTCAATCCAACAGAGCAGCTTTGGGATGTGGTGCAACAGCAGGTTCACATCGTGGTCGTTCAGCAGCTATCATGTCAACATGGACTTACATCTCTGAGGAATGTTTCCAGGGGCTTCAAACCAGTACTAGCAAAGTGTAACTAATGAAGTGTTTGGTGAGTGTCTGTGCCCTTGTGGCCCACAAGCACAGTCCAATTATTAGCCTCAAGGCATAAAATTGTGTAGACTGAACCTACAGGGACAGTAACGGACCTTTACTGTTCCATCATTTCTGAAAGAACAGTTTATCTGCTCCGTCTCCTTTTAAACATTTGCAGCTTTTTTTTCTTTTCTTTTTTTTAAACTTTCTTTTTATTGTTTTTCTTTAAACACTATACACAACAAAACAACAACAACAACAACAAAAAGATAGATACAACAAGTAGGATAACAAACAAACAAAACAAACAAAAAAACCATGTTGGATCTCTTTGTTTCTACAGTTTGATCATTTCTCATTATCAATGTGTGTCTATATCCCGTTGGGTTTATGTACTCAGTCCATTTCTCCCACTTTTTATGGTGTTGATCTTCCTGAGTCCTTATTCTGTAGGTCAATTGTTCCATGGTTTGTATTTCATCTATAATTTTGATCCATTCGTCCTGTGATGGTGGGTCTATCTTGTTCCATTTTCTTGTAATTGCCTTTTTACAGGCAGCAAGCATAATTTTCAATATGTATCTATCTTCTTTCATCACATTTCCCGTAATGACACCAAAATATAATAATGTACAAGTCTTAGATACAGCATAACCCAAAATTTTACCTATAACTAAATGAATATCTTCCCAAAATTTTGTAATCTTGGGGCAGAACCAGAACACGTGGGAATGATTCACATTTACCTCTCCACAGCCCCTCCAACACAGTTGTGTTAATGAGGTATGTTTGTTCTTAATTTTGGGTGTTATAAAAAATCGAATTACATTTTTCCAGCAGTGCAGTCTCCAGGCACGTGATGATGTTGTTGACTGCTGTATTTTCCAGGTTTGTGACCATTCCTCATCAGATATGTTCACTCCCAACTCTTTCTGCCACTTCAGTTTTACATATGTTGTTGTACACCCTAATAAACATTTGCAGCTTTTTGTAGTTTGCTCTGCAAAATTACGAATAAAATATTAACAAAACAGCACAGCTTTGCTGCGTCTGTGCCAGAGAGGTTTGCCAGAAAAACCTGTCACGTGCTTAAAGTCAAGATAAAAGTTTTAAGTTCCTTAAACTTCAAACATTTAATGAAAATGATTTGAATTACTGTGACAAGGATCTGTTCTATAACAAAAAACAAATAAACCAAATATATAAATATATATATTACTAAACACTTGAATGACTGCACCACTTTTGACACCTCTGTGCACAAGCAAGCCTCCCTAACGATGCTGCCTCCATTGAAACATCAAACATCCGGACCCTGACAGGCACACACCAGAGACTCCCCACACACACTCGGACATGCTAAAACAACAGTGTGGCAGCCAGCGACCACCGTGCTGGTAATAATGAGGCTGCAGAGCGCTGCCTCGGGCCGTCCCTCCAGCCTTGAGCGGAGGGGAAGGAGGGAAGGAGGGGGTTAGAGCGAGGTCTGGCTGTGGATCCCTTGGTGCGTGGGGATGCATCGCTGGAATCATTTAATTCATACCATAAACGTGACAGGGTTAATGAGTGGCAAAGAGAGCCTGGGGACTGAGGGGGGTGCGGGGTGGGAGGGGCGGGCGGGTATAATATTTGCGTGTTTGTTGTTGAAATGGCATGAACATGACCGGCTGGGGCCAAGGTTGCTATACCCTGCAGTCATAACTAATGCTCTTTAATTCTGAGTCTGGATGCCACAGCTTAGCCAGAAACTCCTGGAAAATGGCCGAATGGCAGCATTAGAGGAAGGTTTGGTGGTGCGGGTGAAAGGTGTGTGTGTGTGTGTGTGTGTGTGTGTGTGTGTGTGTGTGTGTGTGTGTGTGTGTGTGTGTGTGTGTGTGGAGAGAGAGGCACAGGGAAAGAAAGAGACCGAGGTGGCTCAGGAGTATCAGGTTTAAGGGAAGACAGATGGTGAAGCCTGGCTGTATTTTTTTTTTCTCTGGATGTCATCGGTTCTTATTACCAGCTCAGAGTCCAAACACACACACACACACACACACACACACACACACACACACACACACGATTGCTTTGTTTTATTAAAAAAGAAAACCCTGCTCACAAACAGACTGCATGCACACAGACACGGGAAAATAAAAACGGCACGCACGCAGGCGGAGCTGTCATTCAACGGCCTCTCCGACGGCAGACCCAGCTCAAATTTGGCGATCACACACGAGCGCCGAGGAGAAAGCAGGTGAGGGGGGAAAGGAGTGAAAGAGAGGTTAGTACGGAGGACAAAAGGAGAGAAAAATGAGTGAGGACTAAATTGGCTGGGTGGAGTGATGGAAGACAGAGGGGAGCGGGGAGTTGGAGGCGATGGTGATGGATGAGCAAATGGTGGGCGCGTGATGGGGGAGGAAAGGGAGGGGAGGAGGCGATGTGATTTGCGGGTCGGAAGCACCAGAACCCCCCCACCACCACCACCACCTCAAACCTCCATTAACACACTAGCACTTATTGCGCGCGAAGCGTGCAGTTTACACTCTCCTTTGCCCCTGACAATTAAATCTGGCATCAACACAGTGGACTCCTTTCACCATGTAGGTGCACACAATGCTTTCTCCTCTCTCCTGAAGGAGGTTTCTTTAAAAGCTGGCTTTGTCAGCAGCTGGTGCTTCCCTTCTAAGTTAAAGTCATATCTAAGAGAGAGTTATCTGTGACATGATTCAGTTTTATCTCCTTTTGTACCACAAATGAGTCCTCACAAGTCATAAGGGCACATTTCCAGCTGTTTCTTCAAAGCTCCGGCTGCGGTGACACGAAGGCCTGCACCAGAAAAACAAAGCCCCCTGCAACCCCCTTTTACCCAGCCACCAGCTACCCCCCTCCCTCCCTGCCTCCTCAGTCGTTTCCTCCCTCTCTCCCTAGGGATGCTATCAGGACATGGAAAGGTCAGGGGTCTGGTAGCAGTAACCACACACACTCGCTGAGTGTCACACACATCTACCTGCACGTACAAAGCACCTGCGCACAAACGCAATCACTGATTTTAAATTCAGCGGTGTCGTCAATGGAAAGGCTCATCAATAAGTCACGCTGAACTCTGTTTCCTTTGAGAAATGGCGAGACGATTACGGATGCTACTGCCATTTTTGAGTATGTTTAGTGCCTAAGTTTTAAAAAGATGTGAGTAATTTTTCAAAATAACATATTTAGTTTATTTAAAATTACATTTGGCATGCAAATTAAAAACCTAATCCCAAGAATTTAATGCTTTTTCTGTTCGGTGAAGTGAACCAAACGGCGAGCGCTCAACGCTCAAGTAACCCTTGATTGTTTCACTCATGTATTATCGTCGCATTTAAGTCACATGACTAAGCATGCATGTAGAATTATAACATTAAGTGGTCAGACAGACGTCAGTGTTAAGGTAATTAGCTAGTTATTAATTAAT
This sequence comes from Neolamprologus brichardi, assembly GCF_056152115.1. Taxonomy (NCBI): domain Eukaryota; kingdom Metazoa; phylum Chordata; class Actinopteri; order Cichliformes; family Cichlidae; genus Neolamprologus; species Neolamprologus brichardi. The sequence goes on along the minus strand of NC_142109.1, from coordinate 33,093,396 downwards.
TGCAGCATCTCAAACTGCACCGAGACTGTTGCATGCCTGGTGCAAGGGCAAAATTTCACTCAGCTTAAAGGATGCATGGAAATAAATGTCTGGTGTCAATAAATGTGGCAATCAGAGTGTACTGTGAGGCAAGTTCAACATCTATCTAGTCATCTATGTGTGAGCTTGTTTGACAAAACCTAAAATCCTAGTCAGAAATAACGGGCATCACAATGACGGCTTGTTATCTCAGGCTTGAAAGGCCACGTTTGGGGTGTCATGTGACTCTTCTTCTGAACAGAGCGTCATCTACTCCTATCAGAGAGATTATCACAGAGACAGGTGATAGAGATCTAAAAACTGTGCAAGTAAACTGCAACACTTGTGTTGCCAATGAGACGAGATAGTAATCCTGCAGAAAATCACTCATCTTGTGAATTCACGATCGTCACGAGGACACAGAGGAGAGAGCATTTATTAGATCCTACAGGTCAGCTGTTTATTTACAACATGACAGCTGCTCATCAGAAATCTGACATTTTAACCTGCATACGTTTAAACATCGCAGGTTAGTCACTGCGTTCAGGTGCGACGCCCTGCTGCATGATAACGGAGGCGTGGAAATCCCTTCAGTCTGTGGCGAGATCAAAGTGAAGTTTGTTCTGTTGACTGAATGGGTGATAAACAGCATAAAAATGCAACCAGTCAGTTTTATAATCTGTGGCTTTACAAAATACATTCCTCTTAAAGGATTGTGCAAATAAAATAATTAGAAATTGTGGCATTTCCAGACAATTTTAAAGTAAAACTCAGAACATAACCTGCTCTGGATGAGTTACCACGGTGACGGTGCCAGGTAAAAACAGAGGCACCTTCATGACGATGAAAGCTGATCTAACCCTTTAATCCCACATCATCGTACACCCTTCAAATCACTACTGCTCTAACAAGTAGCACAAGAGTGAGCAGCATGAAATACTTTCAGAACAAAGAGACTAATAACTTTCATATTGACATCCTTACATCCCTGAGGCCTGATGTCCCGAGATCCAGATTAAAACACAGAGGAGATCGGGCCTTTGTCACATCAGGAACTCTCCAACATTAGACACTTTCAAAAAGCCACTTTTATTCTAGGTTTTTTTTTTCTTACCTTGGCTGATCTTTTGTTATTTTATGTTTTTAAATCTGTTTTCTTGTTTTATGTATTTTCCTCATCTAGCTGTACAGCACTTTGGTCAAAGCTGCTTGTAGTGGCAATTCCTTTGTTTGACAAATCAAACATCCCACAATCAAAAGTCCACAAGCCACTGCTGCACTGAGAGACTATTTTGTACGCAGGCAAAAGAAGTCCATTGTCCAAACTTTAAAGTTGCGTTTTGATGGTTTATTTATCCAGTTTGGCAATAACAAGATCCAATTTTTTTTTGTTACTTCCTGCTGCTTCTCCTGCTCTGGTAAAAAAAAAAACATAGGCCCACCCCAGTGCATGCTGGTCCTATACCAGTCACTTTATTTATAGAAAACAAAATGGCCCTACAGCTCTTCCTGACTAATTTAACAAAGTAATATCAAACAAACTTTGAAACAAAATATTAACCAACAAATAACTTGTAAATAAACCCCAAAATATAAGTAAACTAACAACAAACTTTAACTAATTTCAAAATAATAAAAAATAAGAACAAATAGCTCCAACACTGCTGTTTTTAAATGTCCTTGTAAATAAAGTCGACTGTGGATTTTCTTTCTGTGCAGCCCACAGTCAAATCTTACTTAAAAAAATAGACATTCAGCATCAACCCTCCTCTTCAGTACCTCAGTTACTCAAGTCTTGAGTGTTCAACCTCACAACAAAGGCCCAGAAAACATCCCCGGCAGTCACAGTCTCTCCTGCATGGTCTTGACCCGGGGAAAAGAGTGGACAATGTGCAAACGCCAAGTCTTAAATCCCAGCAGTAGCTGCTTTTTCCTTTCTACTTTCCAAAACCATTCCCAGATTTTTAACTTTCAGAAGCGTGGAGAGGAGCCTGGAAAGAGCTGCTCATTGATTTTTTACTGTTTACAATTTATGACGTGCATATAAAATAAAATCCAGTGAAACGGGAAATTCAGTACTTTAAGATCACTGTTGTGTTTATTTTTTTAAATTTCTTTAAAAGAAATTCTGCTGTTTGGGCAAAATTGTTTTAACAAATCTCTCGCTGTGGAGCTTTTTGTGAATTTTGCAGACTGACGAATAACATAAAATCTGTTTTCTGTAGATTTGTATGTTATTAATGAAGATAAAAACCCTTTTTCTGTTGTGCGTTAGCTCCAGAGGAACAGCTTCCCCCCTGCCTGATACAGTATCTACTTAAATAACACATCTCATTAAGCCTGCTGACTAATGAGGTGATTAGCCCTGGCTACCAATAACTAGTGTTAGCCTAGTGTAGCCTTAGCGGCTCTCTCCGAGGGTTTAAGCACAGCGATTCAGATGGAATGGCTAATATGGCTGGTGGTCGAGGCTTTTAATTGCCTTAGAGCTATTAGGACTAATGTGCAGATATGTGAAGGACAAATTACTTTAATTAGCCTCTGTTAATGTGTTTGCTCGCCGAAATATCAGCACGTAACGTCACCAGGAGGTAGCAGAGTAGCAAAGAGAAGCTGGGTGCCCTGCTTTGGATAAGGGGTGGAGAGCGTCGGTGAGAAAGTGTGTGTGTGTGAGTGTGTGTGCAGTTCTTTGAGAAGGGCAGGGGGGCCGCAGCAGCAGTGAAGTGTGCCACAGCTATTTATAGGCTCAGTTGATTGCAGATTTATTCTCCTGGGAGGGAGTAACTGGGAATAGTGTGTGTCTGTGGGTGTGTGTGCAGAGGAGAGGGGTGTCTTTGGTAGGTGCAGGTTATGAAGAAGACCCACAGTGGGAGGAACAGCTGTCTGTCAGGAGGAATCTGTCAGTTAATTTCCTTTGGGGAAGAGGCAGAATTGAAAACTGAAGGCTGAGACGAGACATATCTGGCTGGTTGTTTGTCTTATTTTCCAGCAAAGAAAATGTCGGTGTGAAATCACGGCCCAATTTTGTGAAATTGATGACGGATTTTTATGTTATTTAATTTCATTATGTGTTTTGAAGGGGATTTATTGGACAGGGTTGTTCTTACAATCAATTAAAAGCATTTCTTCAGCTGAAAACAGGACAAATATTCAGCCTTGTGAATGTAGAAAATAAGAGTTGTTTTATGATATAAAAAGGTGGATGGCTGAGGTTAGTTTGCACTCAAACAAACCTCAAACCTCTGTGACAAACATAGTGCTTAAGCTCAGTTTAAAATACGAGCTCGTCATCCATCCTCGCACAGGTTTGTGTTTGTCTCCGCCGCGGCCAGAGCTGCATGTGTACGTCGAAGACGAGGAAGAATAAAACAGCAGAGTAAACAAGGAGGTGAGTGAGGCTGGATCGGCTGTGTTTTGACAGGGGGATGGGAAATACTGCGGCTGGCGCTGTGAATTAGATGAATTCCTGACTGCTGGCATTTATGGTGCAGACAGCAGCGTGCAGGGCAGGAGGGGAGGGAAAAGTAAAGCCGGTGCTGACGCGGTAAATAAGACCAATGTATACACAAACGGGCACAAGCACATGCTCACACCCTAATGCTAACGTGACTGTGTTTTTGCGAGAATCCTCTCCATTGTGTTGACGCGTCCTTCTCTGCTTCCTACTTATTTCTTGGAAACAAAGCAGCCTCACAGTCGCTCAGCTGTTGTCAGAGAGGCTGGAAGACAGCGTTTCGGGGTTAACCCCATCTTTTCCTGGACCCCGCAGACCAAGTTACAGACTGGCGGTGCCAAAAAATGTGAAGAACGCCAGCGAGCTAAGCGCTGATATAAATGAGGCCTTCAGAGGAAGGAAGCAGTTAAAGTTAAAGGTCTGAACCTTCATCGCAGCGTGATCTGACACAATGCGTTCTTTTGTTGCGGTTTAAAGGTTTTCTTCACTGTTAAATTAAGAGTTTTGGCTTTGATGTAATGCAAAGTCTACATAAAATATAAATATCTGTAAAAACGCAGTAAAACGCTCACTAACAAAGCTCTAAAAACGACTTTCAGAATATTTGTGGAAATGTGGAATGTGGAAGTGATCTGTATACAGTGAAGGTTTAGGTTCCAACAGTAATGAGCACTTTCTGGCCTGTAAAAACACAGCACTGTGGCTTGTGGGAGGACAAAAAGAGAGCTGTTTACAGTGACAATGAGACGACTAGCGAACAGGGTTACAGAGTTACACACACACAGGCACAAAACACGTGCAGACACACACAAACACTCCTGCTGCTGTCCCGGAGGAGCAGGCCTCTGCACGGGTACGGGATCATTTGTGCTGAGGCCCGCCTGGCATGGATGCGGGTGATGGATAGCGCGAGGCTGGCAGAGACTTCTCAGAGTGGAGCGATACGCCAGCCGACCTGCTGCCAACAAAGGCAGCGTTACAAATACCTCACATTAGGGGAATTATGTCTTTATGCGGCATCCAAACGGGCGCAGGGGCAAAACAATGGCGTGAGGGAGATGCCGCTTCCGTTACAATTAGCTGCATGTTAATCTGTTTGTCCCCATCTTTTTTCTTCTCGCCGTCGCCGTGCCTTGCGGGCATTGGCGCACAAAAACAAGAGCAGTGTGGCACATTGTAGGAGCGAAAAACAGGAACAAAATACCGTCTGCAGCAATGTGAAAGAACAAAAAGGCTAATCTGCGTTACAGGACGTCTTTAGGGGAGCGATGAGCAGATACTAAGCATCTGTAACATCCTGTGGTATTAGAAATGTCTGGAGATGTTATCTCTACGTCTGAAACTTTGTATTTCGTAACGTAACGCACGTACGCTTGCACGCACGTTATTCCCAAACAAACAACAGTACGTGAAGCTTTTCACCCTTCACTTGTGCACAAGACGGACCTGCTGCCCCTCTAAAATGCAATTTCCTGTAACAAGACACACGGACCAAATTGGGCCGCGTGTTTTTTTTCCCCTTCCCTGCTCTGCCCACCCATTACTGCTCACGGAGCTCCATGAAAGCCTTGGCCAGGCTTTCTGCAGGCACTTTAGCGAGCGCGAGCATCCACTCTATTTTTCCTCGTGTAAGAGGGGTGGGGTGTAGAGGGGGGTGGGTGGCGGTGTTTTTGTCTGTCCGTGTGAGAGAGAAGAAGGAGAGAAAAAGGAAATAGAAGGAGGGGTTGGTAAAGGGGAAGAGCAAGGCAGGTTCAAGAGAAACGAGGAAGCCGTGCAGCAGTGTGGCACTGTGAGAGAAAGAAACGTAAACAGCTAATCGATCAGCGCGGAGAAGAGAGGGAAACACGTGCAGACAGATGGCGATAGGGAGACTTGTTGTTGTCATTCTGCACAGCTGGCTGTGGTCAGTAAGGCGCTGGCTAGAACCAGTGTTGGGAAGGTTACTTTTAAAATGTATTCCATTACAGAATACAGAATACATGCCCCAAAATGTATTCTGTAACGTATTCCGTTACGTTACTCAATGAGAGTAACGTATTCTGAATACTTTGGATTACTTAATATATTATCATGCTGTTTACAACTACATGAATGTACTATTGCTGTGATTTATTACTGTTACTGAAGGTCCGCGGCTCCGAACCGTAGTAAAGGGACCTCTGACTAATACGGTGGGTTCTGTGTCGGGCTCGTAGCTGAAAACTAGCTTTACTTTGTTGTCTGGGTCAACTTTGCTAGCAGAGACAGAGAGAGGCGTTGAAAGGCTGCTCCAACGGAACTTATTGTTTTTGGAGGAAAACACGAACACAGCGTACAGTCGAGTCTCAATAGCTTACTTACAACTGGGCTCGTCAGGCTCTCTTCTTGGCTGCAGTGGTTATTATTATATTTACATGCTTCCAGCTCCCGTTTCTGCTCGATGACAGCTCGTACTTTTCCTTTTTCTCCCTCCCTCGCTCACAGACACATAACGTGTATGGCAGTCCATTCTCCCTGCAGCACGGACTACACTGCCTATGATGCTACATTCTTTAGAGCTATACCTGTAGCATTCTGCCTATTAGCTTAGCACAACAACAACAAAAAGGCCTCTCTCACCCAGGAAACGCGCAGAGAGAGAGCGTCACCCTGTAACCATGGCAACCGTAACGCTGCCGCCTGGAACAACAGAACGTAGCTGTCAAACAAAACCCAAACAGTCCTGACCCGCCACAATATGAAACAGGGAAGTACCACCGTGTAATCCATTTATTTCAACAAAGTAACTGTATTCTAAATACCACCTTTTTAAACGGTAACTGTAACGGAATACAGTTACTCATATTTTGTATTTTAAATACGTAACGGCGGTACATGTATTCCGTTACTCCCCAACACTGACTATAACCCGTTTCACTTCTATTAACACACAGGTGTACTAGACGATGGAGGCATTCCACTAAGTGGAGGTCCTAGATTGCACATAATTAGTCAGTTTTGCTTGGGAAGGTTTTTAACTGTCTGTAGTGACCCCGCCTATCTGTGTGGCATAATAATAGCTGCAGGAGATGAACAGTGCTTCCTTTATTATCTCCTCTAGTGTAGGATAAACTGGACCACGCAGGAACGACACAAAAACAATCCATAGATGACGAGTGGCACACATCATCGTGTAAATAAATGTTGTGCCTTTCCATCATTACAAGCAGATATGTTATGTGTCAGATTATGTGGGGTGTAGGGTTTAGCGATTATATGCAGGAGGCAGATTACTAACAGAAGACAAGTCCAAGAAGCAAACAGACAAACAAAACCAAGAATAAAACACAGAATAACAGAGAAGAGTTTACTATTTCTGTATACACACAGAAAGCTGATTAGGGATCAAGCACAGCTTCAGGAATGAGACACAGGCTCAGACGATCCGGATAATGAACACAGAGGAAGCAAAAACCAAACAATGACACAACAGAAAAATGACTACTATTAAAATAAAACAGGAAATTAACAAACCTCCTGTTCCCCCGCAGACATGAGCATGGAAATCAATACTAAACATGAATGAAACAACACAGAAGGACCCAACACAAACAGGAAACGGGGAAAACAGGAGCCTGGGATGGTGGAGGTCATTCTAAGGAAAGCTAAAAAAGGAATCAAAGAAGCAGGAATATTACAAGATATATAAATACTACATAAATCACTAGAATAACAAAGAAAACAGAAATCCAAAACGAAACACTGACTAATACTCAAGTACCACAAGTGCTAATACTCAAAATTAATCACATGACAACAAAACAAGGACAGCTTCAAGCACCATGACCGTCTTTAACTTTAAAGTACGTATTAACCTGTAGGCAGATTATGAACGTAGACTGTTGTGCAGTTATTTCCTTGTGTGCAGTCCTCCAAGAAAAGTGCTAAAAGTGCTCCCCATGAATAGAGATGATTAGCGATATTCAAGTGTGAAGTGAAGCGTGTATTGTAGCTCAGTTTGCATTGGTTGTGTCCAAGGCTGGAGCGATTCCTTCCTGTCACTTTCAATAAATCAGAAATTAGGTCTGACTGGCAGTTTAATGCATGATAATATCGCAACCCAGTGTTTCTTTCAGCTGACGCAAATGAGAAAAAAATATATATCTGCAGACTCTGCATTTGTCTCTTTTCCTCTTCATGCATGCTGTGCTTTCATGTATGCAGAGGGCAGTAATGTTTCAGATATAACATCTATTGTCAGCATCTACTGTAGCCATAAATTGCCCTACAGAAGGGGAATTTCAAAAGCTGAACAACACGCAACCTGCCCAGCGTGGCACGCCGTCTGTCTGTTAGTTAAAGGTAGAGCTGATGTATTTTCCAGGGGGAAAACATTGATGTATGACACTTTCACATTGACAGTTGTTTTAATACACGTTTGAACACAAATCATAGCCATTTCCTTAAGCACAGCAAACAGTTTTGCAGCATAATTCAAATCAAACTGCAAGCCCACGCATACATTTTCTTCCAGGGGAGTCTATCCCAGCTGGGCAGGGTACACGCTAGACAGGCTAACACAGAGAGACAGACAAGGCTACAGCCAATTTGGAATCCCCAGTTATCCCAACCCCATGCATGGCTTTGGACTGTATGGGGAAGCGGGAATACCCAGAGAGAACACGCAAACTCCCCACATAAAGACCCCAGCTGGCCGAAGGATTGAAAGCCAGGATCTTGTTGCTGTGATGCAAGATGCATCTGAAAAGTGAAAATGATATCAAAAACAGTCAAGTCTGACTTTAAGTTTTGCAGAGGCCCCAAACCACGGTCTCACAGGTGAGTCTGCTTTTAACTCTGCCTTTATTCTGAGTCGCACTGCATAACCTGGCGTCTGAAAGCCTTTCTTTCAGGAAGCACTCCCCAAAGAACAAAGCAATGGCAGCAGTAGCAGCGATGGACCTGGCACATCATGAATTTTAATGCTGTAAGTGCAACACGAAACACAGAACTATCTGACCTGTCCCACCTACAGACGTCCTAATATGCAGAGAACTTTGTGAAGTGAAACCAAAGGTGATTGTTTTTAATTCTTTGAAGCTTATTTTCCCTGCTGCTCCCTTTTCACCGTAAAGTTTTCCTGAGGTCATTGCTTTTCCTGTTCAGTACAATTTTTTGACCAGTCAGCTTCACATGCAGCTAAAGCGCTGCGGGGCTGTTAGTGGACTGCGTGCAATCACGTCTCTGTAGCCCCTATATGCTGGTGAAATTCCCATAATTCTTTCTGTGCGGGCTGAATCAAATCCAGCTTTACTAGCCGCTGAGGTGGACTGTCTATCTGATCCTTGGTGGGGGATCGAGATGGTGCTGAGACACGAGCTCAAACGTCCTCTGTGTGGTCAGACTTCCCCCTGCTGCCTTTCCGTTCCTTGCGATTTAAACTCCCAGTGATTTAAGTACGGTTATGTTTTTTTGGTGCGCTGGAGCTGTGTGGGTGAAAAATTAACTCCCACTGCAGCTCAGGATCTCCTCACACACTTTCTGCCTCTGATGGTTTTGTCCATAAGATGAGTCTTCTCTCTATATTGCTACATATATGACCTTTAAAGCAAAATCTCTGATGTGATACTCTTTGTTTAGGGGGAATTGGAGAGCTTCCATTCAGACGAGAATGCACGACCTTTAACATGGCTGCACGCTCTCCTGCTGCTCTCAGAGAACACGGTGACTGAAAGCCCAGTGGACTCTCGTCGCCTGAAGAGTTTCTATTTTTGCAAGATAAATTAGGAAGCCAAAAATGGCACGAGGGGCTGTATTATTGTCCCATTTCTCCAAAGATAATGTTTCTTCTTTGCCCTTTAAAGTTTGAAAATGTTCCTACACTTCACAGATACAAAGCTGCATATATATATATATATATATCTCTATATATATATATATATATATATAGACCTGCTGCTCCTGCACGACATGAAACAGAGCAGACCAAACATTTTTACAACTGGACAGGTTCTCAAAATTCACTGCTGTCGGCCGAATGAGGCGTCTGCTGACTGGGAGATAACGCTGTACAGACTGAAAGAAAAAAGTGTAACTGACACCTCACACGGTGACACGTCCTGGTGACTCAGCAGGAAAATTACTGCACTACAGGTTAAAATGAATGTGCTGAGAAGTCAGTCTGTGAGGAAGCAGGCCCATTACACACAAGCAAACAGAACTGCAGACACAATCTTGAAACTGCCAAAGTTCATTTATTTAGACTCTTTATTTTAGGGAAAAACAGGATCAGGATCACTTTTTTAAAAACTATGTGTAATATATTTGTTTTATTATGAAGGAAATGTTGATAAATCCCCAAATTAAACATAAATTAAACATTTAAAGGGGAGTCGTTATCAGTGTTGGTCAAGTTACTTGAAAAAAGTAATCAGTAATTAATTACTGATTACTTCCCCAAAAAAGTAATCCCGTTACTTTACTGATTACTTATTTTCAAAAGTAATTAATTACTTAGTTACTTAGTTACTTTTTAAAAACATGATTTACAACCTGAATAGGTGATAAAGCGATAGATCTTTCAGCCCAATTCTACTTTTTCTGCATAATCCATCATACAAAATGTAATCAAATGGAAAAGTCTCTTTTTAAAACTTGTTTTGTTAGTTTTAATCTTTTAACTTTATGCATGAAGCAAAATTTTAATTATATGCACCATTCTCTGACTGGAAGAAATTAGTTTAACATTTAAACCTATTTTCTGCACATTCCAGCACATTATATATATATATATATTTTACACTCACTCTTTCAGATGCAAGTAAAACACAGCAGAAAATAAATAAAGTCAAAGACTAGCGGTCCTTTTGCTCTATTTTCACCTGTAAAGCAGGAGTAGAGTAGGCGGAGGTTTATCCTGGTGCAGGTGTGCCGCAGCGGTCAGTGGAAGGATACCGCAGTTTCTCTGTGAGTTTCCCATTACGTCGTAGCTACTCGGTGCTTGCTCGGAAGTTTAGGGGGTTTTTTTCGCTGTAAAAAGAAGTTTTCTTCCCACGCACAGCGGACACTAATGTTTTTGTCACTTTTTACGGAATCAAACTCAAAGTAAGGTCAGTACTTTAACGCTTTAAACGCTGCACGCTCATACTCTCTCCCGCACTCGATATATGATCCATTGTTGATCTGCACACAGCTGTTGTCACGAACTTCGCACTCGCTTACGTCACTGTCATGAGACATTCTCGCAAGAAAATCACGGTTTTAGTAACGCAGTAACGCAGCGTTCCCACGGGAAAGTAACGGTAATCTAATTACCGTTTTTGCAATAGTAATCCCTTACTTTACTCGTTACTTGAAAAAAGTAATCAGATTACATGCCCATCTCTGGTCGTTATATAGAAATTGTTCAGAGCTGTATTAAAACCCTTTTCGACTTTTAGGTTTTCTTTAAATATGAGGCCAGATAAAAAAAATTCAATATGAACATAAAGGTCTCAAAGATAATAAACTTTCTATTCCTCCATGTCTAGACCTGAGTGGACTTCAGACTCCAGTCAGCCTGAGTCTGACCTGCATTTCTCCTAATGAAAATGTCTATTGACAGAAGCTTGAATACATGTAAAGTCATGGACGGGAACCCGGTGCTTTGTCCGTTAAATGAAACGAGAGGTTAGGAGGGGACATCACCGTAAGCTTTAAGTGCCCGAGTCTATCAGCAGGAGTCATTACTCTGAATAACAAACTAACAAAGATACAGAAAATTAATGCTGTGAATGCATACAGAAACACGGTAGGGGAATGTCTTTATTATTTAGTTCTTTTTCACGGGGCCTGTTAAGACCATACATTTGAACACAGGCTATTGAATTTACTTTATTTCAGCTTTCAAGGACTTGGATATGAATATTCACTAATTCTCTTTCGGTAGGCAGAGGTTTAGAGTGACGTTGCTCCCGGACAAGAGGTCATGGTTTACACACTGTTTTATCTGCCACTGTATCACTGCACCGGAGCAGATTTGCAGCAGGTGCGGCGGTTTTTCTTGGCTTGGCGCGTCGCCCAGTCAGGTTCACAGCACATGTGACAGAGCAGAGCGTGGCTGGCTATCGGTCACGTTTCCTCCGTTTTAAATTCGTCCAATTACGTCGTGGATGGTGTCGCCCCGATGTGCTTCTACGTGAAAATGTGCTATCGTATTGCCCCATGGCTGTTATAGCCTTTTTCTAATTCAATAATTTACTTGTATGCCTTTGCAGGGGCCACACTTATTCCTGTTTATTTTTTCCCATTTCCCCTCCAGGAGACATTTCATGTGTATCATCTTCTGAAAAGGAGAAAGAGGATGTGATTGCCGGCTGCATTTTAGGAGCGGCTCTCATCTGTCATGCGGTGAAAGGACAAAGGGAAGCCCTTGCTGCCTGTCCCATGGTGCTTTCTACTCTGCTGCTATGATGGCATTTACATGTCAGCCACATAAAACAGCCTATTTACATGTGAGCGCTGCTGACATAATGCCATGTGGCATCTCTTTGTACACACAGCAGGCAGGCTGGATGATTAACTGACTGCATGCACGAGGCAGATTCTTTATTTCATGAAGGTTAAAGCAAACACTACTTTATTTTTACCATCTATGAATGCAAATGAAATGACTTTAGTTTTTTTTAATGTAGCTGTTTGAGCGATTGTCATTAAACATTCTGTTCGTTCAGATATCAATACCACCGTCAGTCTTACTATAAATAAGACCGGATCAGGCTGGAAGGAAGGTGTTACGAATGATGGTGAAACAGCCCTCGTCTCGTTAACAGCCACCCTCAATTTTCTCAGAAAATTAGCAGGGTGTCAACCTGCCTGCTAACACTAAAAAAAGGCGACACGGACCTTCTACAGAAACCAGCTGAAACAAAAAGGTGTAAAAATACAGGGAAATTATCTGGGAATGCAGCTACCAACAATACAGAAGCCTTCATGTAAACATACTACGAACAGCACCAAACTGAATTTAGGCTAAAGCTGAATTTTACAGTGATTAACTGTCTATGGTAAAACAGCAGATTAGTTCGAATCAAACATCCAAGAGCAGAAGGCGTTAAATAATCGAATTAATCTAGAATATTTTATTTTGATAGTACAGTTTAAGAAGGACAAAAAACTGAGCAGATGGTTTGTCTGTGAGGAAAAACAGATACATTTTTACAGTCGTCAACTCTTTATAAAACTACTGTTGGGTCATTAAACAGCAGTATAATGAAATATAGCAGGTGACAGCATTATACCATAAAAATTATATTCTATAAGTGAAAAGCTGTTGCCGTAGATACAGTAGGTACACTAAAATAATTTAATAATGAATGAAGCTTCTTACAGTGTAACTTGCAGTGTATGTTTTCTTTTGATGGCTTATCTTAGTTTAAGAAGAATGTGAGATAAAGACCGAACTATAATTGTAGGGTCTTTACCTTCTAGTATAAAGTAACCTGAGGCGACTGCTGTTAAATTAGTGGTACAGAAATAAAACTGAGTTGAATTTAATTTATAAACTTAAGGTCATATTGTATGTGGAAACTGATGATCTTGCTAAAATATCAGTTTAATCCGGGAAGATCACCCTTCCAGTATTTTGCTGTAATTTTACAGAACATTATACTTAGATTACCTTACTTAGTCTACCTTCTTCACTCCTTACAGTCAGCCTCAGCCAGACTGTGACAGAAATAAGCCCTCTGAGTATCCGAAGATTCAAAATACATAAAAATAAAGTCAAACAAAATCTCCACATTTAATATTTTGTGGGTTTTTGCTCCCGTCAGACAGAACTTCACATTCTAGAATCAAGTTTGTAATCAGATTTAACAGAAAGTAACCTGAGGCGACTGCTGTTAAATTTAGTGGTACAGAAATAAAACTGAGTTTAATTTAATTTATAAACTTAAGGTCATATTGTATGTGGAAACTGATGTTCTTGCTAAAATATCAGTTTAATCCGGGAAGATCACCCTTCCAGTATTTTGCTGTAATTTTACAGAACATTATACTTAGATTACTGGATTACTGCGATAATTACAGTTGGATCAGTAAAATAGCAGTGTACTGGAAGCAAACAGCTGACAGTATTAGACTGTAAGTCTTATAATCTATAAGGTGTCGTGCTGTTTGAAGAAATTGCTTTTGGAGATTGCAGTAGGCACACTGAAATATCAGTTTAATCCAGGAGAATCAAGCTTCCAATCCTTTACTGTAATTTAATAGTTTAATTAAATACAGTGCAAATTCACATTGTTCAGTTTTTCTATTTATTTCTTCATTTGCACCGATTATGTGCAATGAAAAACCGCCATAACAGGACAAACACGGAGATAAAGGGGGTAAAAATCGCAGTAATGACACCCTTTGAAAGAATGGATGCAGTTTGTATTGGATTATCTGACAGCTTCAAAGATGACCCCCTCAGTAAATACAGACATTGTTTGTGTTCCCCTTGTGTGCGTTTTTGCATGTGTGTACAGGGCGGGTGGCAGGAGATCTACACGTCTGAAGCGTGGGATGTGAAGGGAGCAAGAAAATGCATGAGATAAAAAAAAGATGATGGAAAGGATCAAGATGGGATGGAGAGAAGGGAAGACAGAAAAGGAGAGGGAGGGCTGGTGGCTTTTCTTTTGTCTTGAGCTGCAGCCTGTTTCATTAGCACACCAGCCAGCCCACCCCACTCCTCCTCCTCTCCCACCTCCTCCTCGCTGGCTCCACAGCCCCAGACGGTAGGCCTGGTTACTGTCCTAATGGCAGCTCTGTATTCATTATCACCTCCACATACGCCTCCACCCCCCAGCCCTGCCCGGGATGGGGGGCTGCCGTAATTGATAATTAAAGAGCAATAACACAGCGGTCAATGCAATCTCACCACAGGAGCGCCTGAGACCCCCACCTTTCTCTCGCTCTCTTTCACACACACACACACAAGTGCACTGATCACTGTAGTTAACCTACGGACGACCTGCATAAGAAACACACACGGAAAGAAATATGTCATCTCCGGGCACAAACGGGAACAAACGTGCGCTCAAGTTTGCATGTGAATGCAAATAAACACACCCACGCACACCCCCGATAGCCATATTCATATCCATGATCGTGCACGCACACAGACATACGCACACACAGGAGGAATAAGCGTGAAACAGCGAGGAGCACAAAATAAATCTAGAGAAAAACATGCTAATTTAGCAGCACAGTCGGATCAATCCATCAATGAAGAAGCAAGGCCACAGCATTGTAGGTTAACAATGGGAACTATTTTCTCTCCTGTTGGCTGTGCCAGTGCCTGTGTCGCATAATAGCATCTCGCAATATTTATATAACAAAAGAAAATATTGTATAACTGTATTTTTGATCAAATTTAGTCTAATTCTGTGATTGTGTTGAATGTCTGTGCAGATTTGATGGTGAACGCACGAGTCGGTTTGTGGGTTTGTTTGATCAAGCTGTCATACAAGAACCTCATTCTGTCATACACACAGTGACAGAGAAACAAGAGGGATGAGAGACAGACCGAAATTATTAGGAGGTGTGAGATCCCTCTCTGGATCGCTCTCAGTGTGTCCTCTTGAAACTTGTTTAGCAGTGAGGATTCAATCTGCTGCTTGATGCGCTACGAGGAGAAGTAATTACAGAAGGAAAGAACAAAGCAAAGCCTCCGCTGATTACAGAGAGAACTAATGATTATGTATGTACTGCATGGGTGTGTGGGAGACACACAGGTGATATTTCCCCTGCACTATCTGAACATTTTGCAGTTTTTTCCATTGCACAATAAAACATGCTGTGGAAAAGTGGATTTACTGCTGGTTTCATATTTGTGCAGGCTTGTCTTTGGGAATCTGCCTCCTTTCTTTGTGCTAACGACTGTTTTGGAATCAGCTGTATTCCAGATTCTTGATCTCACAGGATTACATCTAGGTTCTCTGAGATACAATAACAGGTACGAACTACATTCAGTTTTAATTTTTGTCAGGTTTGTAGAAAGAAATTGTCAGCTTTCATTTGGTTTTTGATCTCTTTTGTTGTATTTTGAAGATAATGTTAAGTTCTAGGTTCATTATTTCAGCGGTCCCCAACCTTTTTTGCACCACGGACCGGTTTATGTCGAACGATATTTTCACGGACCGGCCTTTAAGGTGTTGTGGATAAATACAACAAAATAAAACCACTACTGGTACCAAAAAAACAAGATTTACTCATAACAGACGGGAAAAGACTCAGGGAAACCAAGGCTACGTCCACACGTACACGGGTATTTTTGAAAACGGAGATTTTCCGTTTTCGTTTTAAAAAATAATCCTGTCCACACGTAAAGGCAGAAATGAAAGAAAACGCTGCTAGGAACATGCCAAAGCAACAGGTGGCGATATATTCCTAACCGTGTAGAAATGTTGGCCAATCAGAAGTCTAGAAGCATAGGTGGGAAATAGTAAACAAAGCTGGGGCATAGAAGCAGAACTGAGTCGTATCTGTGGAGGGACAGTAACTGTGTGTGTATATGTAAGCATTTAAACACTGCAGAGAGAACAATTAACAGTAACAGTATTGTAGAAATTCATTTCACCGAAACAATAATGTGGTGCACAGTGTGACGGCAAAAAAGGCGCACACCTTTGACGCTGCGTTTTCTCCGTTTTTCTCATCCACACCTAAATGCAAAAACGGAGTTTTAGAAAATATCCACCCTGGCCGGAGTTTTTAAAAATCTTTCAGTGACCAAAAACGCCGTTTACGTGTGGACGAAAGGTGCAAACACATAGAAAAATCTGCGTTTTCAAAAATACCCGGGTACGTGTGGACGTAACAATAAAGAAAATAACGTTAAAAACCGATAAAAACCCTGAGAACCATTAATTTCACACCCAAGGCTCAACTCTTGCGGCCCGGTACCAAAAAACTCACGGACGGGTACCGGTCCGAGGCCCAGGGGTTGGGGACCCTGCATTATTTAGTTGCCTCAAGTTTAATCTAGTTATGTTTCACTTACGTCTTCTGGTTAGTCTCATGTATTTCTTGTCTGTGATTTCATGTTGTCAAGTTTGTATTGTCATGTTTTATTTTGAAGAGGTCTTGTGTTTCTATGTTCATTGTGTTTAGTTTTACTCCTCCACTGTGATGTCGTTATGTTCATTTGTGTCAGCTGTTTCCCCGTGTGTTTCCACTGCCCCTGATCACCTCCTGTGTGCTTTTAGTCTGTGTGTTCATTCATTCCTTGTCCGAGCGTCTGTTACCTTACCTTGTTTCCATGCAATGCTTCCAAGATTGTGAAATCATGCCGGGTTTCTACATGCCTGCGTCCATGTTCCAGGGTTTTGTTATGTTTAGCTCACCCAGTTTAGATTATGATTTAGAAATACAAAGCAAAGTTCAGCCAGTTAATATTAAAATTTGTTATTTTGCGTTTCCGGATTTGGGTCTACCTTCTTCACTCCTTACAGTCTGCCTCAGCCAGACTGTGACAGAAATAAGCCCTCTGAGTATCCGAAGATTCAAAATACATAAACATAAAGTCAAACAAAATCTCCACATTTAATATTTTGTGGGTTTTTGCTCCCGTCAGACAGAACTTCTCATTCTAGAATCAAGTTCGTAATCAGATGGATGTCCAATAATGTTTTTATTGGACATGCTGACTTTGTTTGGACTTTGGATGAGAGTATATTCTCTGAAATTTCAGGTTTTTATTAAGATAGTTTTTTAATAGCACTTCTTGTGATGTATTCAAATAAAAAAAAACATTTCAGGAAGTGTGAAAAGTCCCTAAATTAACAAGGTCAAGAAGTCCAAAAAAATTTGTAAAACTTTAAGTGACAAACAGGAGTTTTTTTAACCTTTAATTAACCAGGAAGTGAAACTCCTAAGATTAACCACCTCTTTGGCAAGAGTGCTGTGGATTGACACATAACCACAAAACAAATGCAAACTCCGCACAGAGGGACTCTCCCCAGGTTTGAACACAGGATCCTCTTTCTCTGAGGCAACAGAGTGAAACCAACCAACAAATACATGCAAATTATATTTTCTTAGATTACATTTTTAATATGGAATTAGGTCCTAATCATTAACTACCCCACCCCACAAAGAGTGTTCTAGAACAGTTAGAAATGTTACTTATTAACAGTAATACTAATAACAAACCAGGTAATTGTACACTGAAAACAACTATCAGTATGTTGTTTACTCTGCAGTACAATAACATATAACACAATGTCAGTGTTGTTTCATGTGGCACCTTAAAAACACAATTCAATTTGATTTACATAAAATAAATTCCCAATATCAGTCACCTCAAGACAGTTTCTATTTTAAGATAAAGATCCTACAATATTAGAAAGTAACCCAAACAATTAGATGACCCCTGATGAAAAAGCACTTGGCAACAGTGGAAAGGAAAAACTCCTTTTTTACAGGAAGGAACCTCCAGGGGAACAAGGAGGGGCAACATTTTGCTGCAGCAGGTTGGAGGTGATGGAAGTGATACAGGACAAAAGACGCGCAATGTAAGAGAGAGTCTGTTTCAGAAGTCAACAAAACAAATTCCCAACTTGGGAACTCCACAAAGCTCTTTTGTTGCTTTGGCTTTTGTTAGGATTAGTGCGCTGAATCTGAGCACGATCCTATTACCTCCACAGTCTCCTGTCGACCAGTGAAACCATCAAAAAATGACTTTTTTTTCCCACTATTTTGATAGCGAGTGAATGTCTTTACTCCAGAACTCTCTAGGTTTCCTTTTCGTCTGTTTTTGTGAACTACTGGCCTTTCTGTTTTTGCATCTTATTCTGGATCTTCTGAGGCTGACAATATAAACTTTCTTGATTTTTGACAAGGAAACGTGAACGCCTACACACCGGAGAGCATTCTTGGCACACTGTGCAGTCATAAAGGGATTTTCTTCATCGTCCAAATAACTTAATGCTTATCTTTAAGACATGTGCTTTTCAGTCTAACATGTAATTTTTTTTAACCCAATCCAATCATCTTGATGTCCTTGACAGATTACTTTTTCATCTTATTATCTGCTTGCATGATCACCATTTTACTCCTCATAATTACAGACAACTCTTCCTCCATCAAAATAGCAACTCTCAATCAATCTCGAGCCATCTGTGAAAAACAAATGAGCAACTGTCCAAATATTGCTTGTAATCTGTTCTCAGTTGGTTTCCTGCCTACAATCTGAAGGGTTTGAAACTTAGTCTAGAATGTTTGTTTTCATGAACATCATGTTGTTTCGGTTTTTAGACTGATCTATTGTCATGCACAATTGGTCCACTAGATTATTCGTCAGTAACAGAAATTAGTAGATGACTGCCTTGCTAACCTCAACTCCAACAATGCCTAATGTCATTTTGCACAGGTGTGTGGACACAAACCTGGTAGAAAGGAAGGCTGCTGGTGTTAGAACATACTTTCAGCAAAGTTGCAGGTCTTGTCAGACATTAAAATATAATAATTTTAACTACGGGTGTGCATGACTAGGCTTCCTTTGCTCGCCAGTTCCAGAAATACTCAGTTACATGTATTATATTTTAATGCACAGTGGCAGTTATCATTTAAATGATATTATGAAGGCCACTTCTGATTAGAGGTGGTTGTAGCTCAGGAGGTAGGGTAGGTCATGTACTAATTGGAAGTTTTGTTGCTTTGATTCATGCAAGATACAAAAATGGTATATGCAAGATACTAACTCCAATTTGCTCTCCAATGTATTCACTGCAGTGTGAATGTTAGAAAGTTTTCCATGCATGAAAGAAGCAAGCTGTATAAAGTGCTTTGAGGGCTACATAGGAACCATTTACGAAGGGTTGCAGCCCTGACAGAGCCATGCTAACCATGGCTTTAGTCTGGATGAACTGGAATATATCCAGCCAGCTATAGTTATGTGCAACCAATTTCTACACCAGGGACGCGGATGCTAGCATGTGGGAAACCAAGGCTACTTTTGCTAGCATGTTAAGGTTAGCTAAACTAACATCATACATAATGCAAAGTGCATATGTGTCAGTTTTGTCAAGATAAACTGGAATATATCTAACCAGCTGAATGATGTGCAACAGATTTCTGTACCAGGGTAAGGGCGTGGATGCCAACACGTAAGAAACCAAGGCTACTTTTGCTAGTGCTGCTGAGGTTAGCTAAGCACTGCTAGCTAATTCAACTATACACCATACACGGTGCAAAGTGCTTTTCAACAACATTTAAATACTGTTTGATAAACAAGGGAGGTGATTGAGTGTTTTCTAGATATCCTTAAATACACAGTATTTGTTTGGTTAGTGTTTAACTATTTAAAATGTGCATAGTTTTAAAAGTTTACTAGTTTGTAAATTCTTTTGCAAAAATGTTTTTTTCTTTTCTTACAAACAGGCTGGGATAAGGTTGACGATATTGACTTCTCATAGCAAAATGACAATAACAAAAACAGATGCCTGCAATCAGACACTACTGTTATTTACAAATATGCATGACAACACAAACGTCCCCAAAATGCCACTCCACAAAAATAATAATAATTCAGACTGTAGACGTAATGCCGTTCTTCATTTTGATATCAACAATTATACATAAAAACATGATTTTTAATAAATAAATTTGATTGTTATCAAAATAATACCCAAAATATATAGAGAGGTTGATAATCCTGGTGTCCTGAGGAGTGTTTATTGTAAATTTCAGCTAAATTGATTAATTCTACATCCCCACGTACATGGGCATCTTTGAAAACAGAAAATTTCCGTTTGGTTGTGACAGCGTCTGCGTTGAATATAGAAGCCACGTCTGACGTTTACTCTGACGCCTCTGTCTTTCTAAATGGAGGGACAGGAACTGCGTGCGTGTATGTAAGCGTGGAAAAACTGCAGATAGTCAGATTAACAGCAACAGTATTTTGTCTGTATCCGTCATTGTAGAAATTCATCTCATTTAAACAACAACGTGGCGCACACCTGCACGAGTAAATCTCAGTTTTACTCATCCACACCTGAACGCAAAAACAGAGTTTTTGAAAAGCTCCACCGTGGCAGACGTTTTTAAAAATCTCAGTTTTCAGTGACCCAAAACGGCGTTTACATGTGGTCAAAAGGCCCAAACGCATAGAAAACTCTGCGTCTTCAAAAATACCCGTGTACGTGTGGCTGTAGCCTAAAGCACCTGGACAGAGTTCAGGAACAGGCATGTACACGCTACCATCATCTATTGGAGATTAAGTATGGGAATTTCAGGAGCAGGACCACGCCTCCAAACACGCTCCTTCCGGTTGTCATCTATATAGCTTCCCCCCCAGTTCTGCAAACTGTTCATTCTCGTTTATGTGTCCTACCCTCTCTTCCTCCTTGTTCCCAATTCTTTAACTTGTTCACTCCTATTTCGTACATAGGGATCTGCCAGGCCCGGGAGCCGTCGCCAGTCCCCTTCGAGGCCTTGCCCAAGCTCAATTCATGTCCAAGCATTCACCTTTACCTACTAAAACGCTGTCAAACCTAAAATGAGGACATGGGCCCAGCTAGCGAATATATATGATAATGATCGTCAGGTATATGTGCATATGTTTTTGTATGCACCCCTTGGCAATTTTAAAAGAAAATTTGCAAGAAGATACAACAACTATTAGCATCAATTTTCTTTTTGAAAAACATTTATTCTAAATCCCATTTTCCATTTGCGCTAGACGTATGTCTAAAAATTCGACATAAGCCGCCCATACGTAACTTAACGATGACCAAATTTTGCTCAACTCACCACTAAACATAGAATGAAGACTCTGAAAAAGCACCACGTGATAGTTATAGTGCTTTTACAGTGGTGGATGCTCAAAGTTTTAAATAATGATATAAATGGACGCGTAATCCCTGTGAGCCAAAAGCTCAGACCTCAGATTGATCTGAACACGTAGTTTTTTCCCCTCTTGGCTCAGTGTGATGTCACAGACAGAGGATAGTATTAATATTGTCGTCTTAGGCACAGACCAGCTGTTCGAACCTTCTGTTAATAAGAAGCAGCCAATCAGAAGAAAGACGGCTTAAAGAGACGGGAGCATCCATCCATCCATCCATCCATCTTCATCTGCTTTATCCGGGGCCGGGTCGCGGGGGCAGCAGCCTAAGCAAAGAGGCCCAGACCTCCCTCTCCCCAGCCACCTCCTCCAGCTCATCCGGGGGAACACCAAGGCGTTCCCAGGCCAGCCGAGAGATATAATCTCTCCAGCGTGTCCTGGGTCTGCCCCGGGGCCTCCTCCCGGTGGGACATGCCTGGAACACCTCACCCAGGAGGCGCCCAGGGGGCATCCTTGTCAGATGCCCAAACCACCTCAGCTGGCTCCTTTCGATGTGGAGCAGCAGCGGCTCTACTCTGAGCCCCTCCTGGATGGCCGAACTTCTCACCCTATCTCTAAGGGAGAGGCCAGCCACCCTTCGGAGGAAGCTCATTTCCGCCGCTTGTATCCGCGATCTCGTCCTTTCGGTCACTACCCACAGCTCGTGGCCATAGGTGAGGGTAGGGACGTAGATCGACCGGTAAATTGAGAGCTTCGCTTTTACACTCAGCTCCCTCTTCACCACAACGGACCGGTGCAGCGTCTGCATTACTGCAGCTGCAGCCCCAATCCGTCTGTTGATCTCCGGCTCCCTTCTCCCATCACTCGCGAACAAGACCCCGAGATACTTGAACTCCTCCACTTGGGGCAGGAACTCATCCCCGACCCGGAGTGGGCACTCCACCCTTTTCCGGCTGAGAACCATGGCCTCAGATTTGGAGGTGCTGATCCTCATTCCCGCTGCTTCACACTCGGCTGCGAACCGCTCCAGTGCGAGCTGGAGGCCCTCACCCGATGAAGCCAACAGAACCACATCATCCGCAAAGATCAGAGATGAGATCCTGAGGCCACCAAAGCGAAAGCCCTCCGCCACTTGGCTGCGCCTAGAAATCCTGTCCATAAAAGTTATGAACAGAACCGGTGACAAAGGGCAGCCCTGGCGGAGCCCATCACGGGAGCAAAAATGGATATAAGTATGAGATAAATAAAGATTATTCTGAAGTCATCACACAACACTATTCTAGTGAGGCCCAAGAATAAAAACTATTAATGTGGAAAACAGCATAATAGGTGCCCTTTAAAAACTCTGTTTATCAGATAATTTAATTAGTTTCTGCAAGTCATTAAACTACAACCAGATGTCGACTTCTCAAGGTCTCAGGATATTAATCCTCTGTTTCTCAACTGAAACACAAATAATCCCGTGTCACTGAGAAAACCACAATTACCATTTGTAACCCTAATTAAATCCATAATGACTGAGGCCTGAAACCTTACTGAATGGGACGTGTGCAGGTACGGTAACTCTCTTTGTCATATGCATCACAGATTTTAAAGTTTCCACATCAGTTCCCTGTCAGGCAGCCCCTCTGTGCAACATGTTACAGTTTACTGTCAACATATTTCAGCTCTGACACACACACACGCACACAGGAGTGTGTTGGAGGGATTCACACCTGCCCGATTTAACACTGTTTTCAACAATTCAAACAGCTCGAGGCTGAATGGAAAAACCATACAGCCTCTAGCTACATGCTTCACTTGTTTGAAACAAAAGTGGGCAGAGGACTGGAAGAGGTTGAAAAATCAAATCAGGTGTGGAGACATGGCATTTCCCAGTGATGGACAGCTCAGGAATCCTTGAAAGACAGCCTGCACAGCCACTCAAAAGGTCAACGAAAACAACAAAAGACAGAAAAGAAAATTTCCCAGCCTGGCTCAGTGGCGACTAAATATTTCATCACAGTTGGAAGCGAGCCTCCATGTGATTTCCCTTTACATTTTCTTTTTTTTAGAAAGACTCAATCCTCCTCTATTTTGTTTCTTCTTCTTCACATTTATCTAATTATAATGCAGCTAATTTGGACAGCCGTTAATTTAAAATAGACAGGGAGACGGAAGAAATTAACAGAACAGAAGAAACGAAAGAGAGGCGAGCAAACGCATATGGCCGTGCATGTGTGAGGACTTGAGTGGGAGAGCCATATGCTGCAAAATGGCAGCCCAGAGGGGGTGAGAGACTGATAAAGATACAGTGAGAAGTGGAAACAGAGGGAAAGGCGTAGAGAAAGAGTGAATCCATGAGAGAAAGAGAGGAAAACAAGTGTAAAGAGAGAGAGAAATAGTTTGGAGACTAGATTGAGAACAGCAGAGCTGTCAGAGAGCTTTGTGTCACACAGGGCAGATGAAACCTGACATACTCTAGCTATCGCCCACTCCTCCCTCCATCACTCTTTCTCTGTGAGAGTCCCTTTCAGCTCTTTTCTGGTGAGTGGTATTGACTGCGTCGGTTCGATGTTGGCTATTTCCATTTTCTCCTGCGGGGAAAGAGGAGACAAAGCATAGACAGTGGATTTCACTTTCACCGCAGCCGAGGCTCAAACCAGTAACACATCACTCACTGTGACATACGCCGCTTTTTCACTTTCCCCACTTTCCCTCGCTTCTCCGCTGTGTGTGCATAATTTAAAAAAAAAAAATACACACATGAAACAGCTTCCACACAAACACACACCCGACTGAAAAAGAGGCCCAAAGCGCTCAAATTCTGTTTGTAGTTCATTCCCAGGAGGAACCCGGCTTGGAAGAGGGCATAGACAAAGTCAGGTACAGCAGTTCATCTTTACCTCGCATGCACATGTTTACATATGCAAAACATACCAAGCACACCAAACAGACATGTCATTTATGCATTAACACACAGACACACATGCTGACACCGAGGTCTATAGAGGGAACGCACACACAGACGCACCTCTGAGCTCAGCTGTGTGGAATGAGGCCACTTTGAAGTGCTTAAAAACGTCCTCCCTCCATCTCCACCGCTATCCGCTCCCTGCGGGATGTCTACTATGGCAACAAACACCACACACTCCTCACTTTGGGTCCACGCGCACATGCATGCATGAGTCCAAACATGCATTACATTAAGATCCTCGCTGCTGACAGAACCTCGTTATGGTCGTGTAGCATCTGATAAGAAAACACATAAATAAACACGCAGATCCATTTTCAGAGCTGATTTTACGTGGCGTGAAGCGCTGACATGGTTACAGTCTCCATGGTGGAAAAAATAAACATATATGGAGGAAAGGATGAGAACAGAAAGAAGATTGGATTTAAGGAAGAAAATTAGTAAAAAAGAGACAAACACTTACACCAAGGCAAAGAATCCTTAAACACAGTGTGTTTGGCATCCACTGCTTCATAGCTCACAGTTGGTTGAATCCAGGCTGTATATTATTTTCACTCATGCAGTGTAACCAATCCGGTATGAAGCAGAAGGTGAGGCCCACATGGAGCTGTGGAGGCCTTGGTGCATCTTCTCTGAAACCTTAAATAAAATAAGTAAATGAACCTTGCAGCCAATTTTACCATAAGATTTTAGATGTTTATCCTCACTTCACTATCCAAACTCTCCCTAAGCATGCATTTTTAATTTCTCTTCGATATTTGGGCATATTGGCACCCGATGAATGTAAAAAGATATTTTTGTTTCTGAGAAAAACGAGAGCCCTATATGAGGATATTCGTTTAAAATTTCGATAGAACAGTGGCAGTATAATGTCCTCGTAAGTGGAGTAAGACCCTTGTAGAGTAAAATTGAGTATTTTGATCTAAATAACCAAAAATGTGATGTCCACATATGTGGACGCCAGGTCCTAGGAACTGCAAGGCTAGTTAGAATAATTCAAAATAGTAAAATAATACAAATAAAAGGAAAAGATGAAGCACTATAAATCAGTGTAACAAGGGAAGTTTACAGGATGAGAATGTATTTGGAGTTGTAGATATGATTTACTTATTCAATTCAATTCAATTTTATTTATATAGCGCCAAATCACAACAAAAGTCGCCTCAAGGCGCTTCATAGATACAGAGAAAAACCCAACAATCATATGACCCCCTATGAGCAAGCACTTTGGCGACAGTGGGAAGGAAAAACTCCCTTTTAACAGGAAGAAACCTCCAGCAGAACCAGGCTCAGGGAGGGGCGGGGCCATCTGCTGCGACTGGTTGGGGTGAGAGAAGGAAAACAGGATAAAAGACATGCTGTGGAAGAGAGACAGAGGTTAATAACAGATATGATTCAATACAGAGAGGTCTATTAACACATAGTGAGTGAGAAAGGTGACTGGAAAGGAAAAACTCAATGCATCATGGGAATCCCCGGCAGCCTACGTCTATTGCAGCATAACTAAGGGAGGATTCAGGGTCACCTGGTCCAGCCCTAACTATATGCTTTAGCAAAAAGGAAAGTTTGAAGCCTAATCTTGAAAGTAGAGATAGTGTCTGTCTCCCGAATCCAATCCAATGCTTATGTGTTGTGTGTGCTCATTATTTGTGGATCCTGTATCACACAGCAGTGTTTCACAAAGAGCAGAATCCTTGGCGGCTGTGTCAGATCCTGCCTGAAGTTCAGCTAGGTACGCACCTGCTTCAAGCCCTCAATGCTTAGATGTCATTTGAAAATATCTCGTCATCCTACTATAATGATCGTAGCTTAAATATGTATGAACATCACCTCCGATCTTAACGAAACCTTGCGTGAACCGTGTCTCATTCCCAGCGATTATTATCATCCATATTCAACATCTGACGAAAAAACTGCCAGTAAGGTTGTGTTAGTTTTCTGTTTGTCGTTAACAACCACTTATTTTTGCACAGTGTGTTTACATTTTGGGTTTTGGGCTTCATGCAGACATGTGGACCGCAATGAAACGCAGACTGTTGTTGAACCTCAGCACAAGACTTTGTTGTTAACCACCTGACCCCTGCAGCTATTTTACTTCAGCTTACAGAGTCTCACTTAAATCGCACAACTCTGGTTTTAATCTGTGCCATTTGCACTGTGATCAACCCTCACGCCCCCGTACACACATTCCTTCCAAACAAGCAGGCAGAGGTCGATACTACATCCTCTAGCCCACAGCGCAGGCCACACACACCTCAAATCAAATTTTGCCCGTGGCTTTTTTTTCTGCTCATGTGTCAGAGAAGGCAGGCTAGTTGCCTCTACTTCACAGGTAATCTCTCCTGTATTGACTTAATGGGTTCAGGCTCTGTAATAGAGGTCATTTAGCGCAATGGTTTAGTGCTGTGGAACATTATGGGCGAAAGTGGGGCTTACCAATCCTAATGTTACATTTTAGCTGCAATTTAGGGATATTTACGCCTTTCCTTCAATCCTTGAACCCCCATGGTAAGCCCCTCCCCCCCCCCCCAAAAAGCCCTGGAGCAGCACTCAAACAGCCCCTCGAGACCACAGATTTACAGGATCATCTTCCTGTGTATATGTGAGCGTGGAGCAGTTTGTGGATGGCTGAGGGATATAGATTGATTTGGTTTTGTTAGGCAGAGAGGATTTGCACCGCAGCAACGCTTCAGCTCTTTTAAAGTCTCTCTCTCTGTTGATTTCTCTCCCACTCTCTTCCTCTTTTCAATGGGGACAGGGAAGTAATTAACAGCTACTTAAATTCCCTTGATGGATTTTGCGGACCAGGAAGCGAGGGGACGGAGGCATCATGGTGGAAGCTGTGCTTTTTTTCTCCAAAGCTTAACGCCACCATTCACACAGAGTAATTTTGTCCTCGAGAATCATTTTTTTTAAGATTAGTTGAAAAAAGAAATCTATTTCCTTATGTGGCATTATTCAGTAATGAAGCAGAATATTACAAGAAGCTGCTAATGCATTATGAAAACCTCTTTGAATTTATGCAGCTACCACTGATTGCATCAAAATTTCAACCGCCCTCAGTGCAGAGCTGCTTCTTATTGTTTACTCTCTAACTGTCCAATAGCGGCTTATGTGCTGACTCTTTGCATCCTGTTAGAAAGAAAAATCAATCCCTAACACGTTTAATGATTCGCACCACAATCAGCTGCCACGTCCCCACTTGTCAACAGGAAGCCAATAAAGCCACTTTTTTTTTTTAAACAAGTAAAGTCAATCACATGCACATTTAGTTCCCCCTGATCAGACAGCAGTCCCCAGATGGAAACCGCATCACTTCCTGTCACCCAGGTTCACCTTCCTTTCCCTCCGGTTCTAACTGCTGCGTCAAGTGTGTCAGGGCTGCCAGATCAGATGTCCCGTGTCCTGCGTGGATATCAAACCAGACAATGGACCTCCTGCTGCTGGCCGAGAAAATGCCGTCTACCCAGAAAGCATTCATTTCCCGTCTCGGGCTAATCCTCGATCCCAGGAGAGACGGGCGGGAGGCTAATGAATACAGACGAGGAAATACGAGTCTGTGTGCGCCACACCAACGAATGCACGCCATCTTTATATACACATACGCACAGAGTTTGGACACATCCATACAAATGCTGCACACTAAAACGGCGCTTAGTTTCCCTCGGCTGCTGGTCAGCAGTATAAATATTCATCGCAATGAAAGGGGAAACGCTCGACTGCACACACACAAACACGCAGAGTTTATTTGCTGTGTCAAACTTATCCACAGGGATCAGCAGTTGGGTAAGTCTCATTATGAAAGAGAGTGATTATGGAACCAAAGTGGTCTACTTTCCACACAGGTGAATGCGTGTGTGTCTGTGTCTGTGTGTGTGCGTTTAAGTTGCATAACCATGCCAATGAAATATTCAATGACTGTCAACCTCAGTTAACCCTGCGCTGTTATACAGACACACACTGATTTTCCCACCAAGATACTTTTAATTCTTTCCACCTGAATTCCCCACATTGCTTATTTTTAATTTGCTCAAACACCTTTTTATTCAAAATGTAAGAGATAAGAGAAATAAGATAAAACTTTATTAATCCCTCGGATGGGTTCCTCTGGGAAATTCGGTTTCCAAAAAAGCACAGCACCGACAGAAGTTACAGAGTTACAGAACTCTGTATATATATATATGTATGTATATATATATATATATATATAAATATATACAAAGGGGATAAATAGGAATAAAAATAAAAATAAAAATAAAAATACAAGTGAATTGCACATTTCAAATATGGAAGTCTATTGCACCGTTGACTATTAACAAAAAGTATTGCACAAAAGGTAATTGCACAGTGAAATGTGAAATAAGCATCTTTATTATATTAAGAAAATGTAAATTCTACTTTACTAATATTAAAAATATAAAACTAAAAGTAAATAAAAACTCCAAGACATTTTCTTTTTAAATAGTAATAGAAATGCCTTTAACCTCAGGTCAAGGACAAATTTAATCGTAATTATTTTTACTGAAACGATACACTGGTGGGCAAAGGGACTTTAAGTATGCCTGCGTGTCAGTTACCCTGTCCGCAGTGACATGCGAGTAGCGGCTATCCAACGCAGCACTGTTTGAAAAAAACAAAGTGTTTTGCTGTGTTTTGTGTTGGCTGATTTCATGGGGACATGAAAGCAGCGGCTCTTTTCTGGTGGTTTTCTACGAACAGGAATCCTCACATATGCACTGTGCTTTGACTTACGCTGTGCTGCATTGAGGAAAGCACAGCAGAAGCCGACCAACAGAAATACATAACCACAGCCCACAGAATCATCCAGGCCATGCAGCACACCAGCTACTCTCCTTGTAACCGTCAGGCAGATAGAGGCGTATGGCAACACAGAATACCAGATTTTACTATCAAGTCATTAGATTACTCAACTGCAACACCTGACTAACCACAGTTCACTGTTTCTGGGTCTTGTTGTTGTTGGAAATATTGACTCGGTCATGCGCTGCTGCAATGTGCAACAGTGTTATTTTACCTGTCACTGGTACTGCTACTTAATACAGTGCAATAATGCTGCATACCACATACAGCCCATCCCATATAGATGTATGAATTTAAGAATGTTTTTTATTTATTTCCATCCATCCATCCATTCGCTTCCACTTATCCTTTTCAGGGTCGCGGGGGGCGCTGGAGCCTATCCCAGCTGTCATAGGGCGAGAGGCGGGGTACACCCTGGACAGGTCGCCAGTCTGTCGCAGGGCCAACACACAGGGACAGACAACCATTCGCACTCACATTCATTCGCACATTCACACCTAATGGCAATTTGGATTATCCAATTAACCTATCCCCACAAGCTGCATGTCTTTGGACGGTGGGAGGAAGCCGGAGTACCCGGAGGGAACCCACGCAAACACGGGGAGAACATGCAAACTCCACACAGAAAGACCCCGGCCTGATGTTGGAATTGAACTCAGGACCTTCTTGCTGTGCAGCAACAGTGCTAACCACCGTGCCTTTTATTTATTTATTGCTTTTATTATCTTATTTTTTTCTCTCTCTCTCTTTTTATCATCTTAGTTTTTATACTTATATTGCTTTATTGTTTTTATCTTGTGACGTTTTCAGATGCTGAGTGACTTTTTTTTTTTTGCCTGGTCAAACACAGGGTAGTGTTGACCCTGAACTTACGTTTGAAAAATAAACCTTGAAATGGTCACTTATAGAACAGATGAAAACTGTGAGTGGGCTATTCCAAGTGGATTCTTGGGACGAGTCAGTCTCTGTAGACTCACCTGTTAAAAATGTACAGCTTTACAGCTTATTTATAGCCTGGCAGAGAAATGAATAGATCAATACTCCCTTTGTAACAACTCTTAGTGGGTGAATTTTCCAGGATCCTGCAGTACATTCATCTTTTATGCTGTCTATGAGTTTTATAGCTTAATGAAGTTTTAGCATGTGACATAACCACAGACATTTTATACAGCAACAATGAAAAATGACACAATTCAATCCAGATATAGTTTTATATGTACTTTTATTTTAATATTTACACAGTTTTTGCTGTTAATAGTTAATCAAAACATTAAACACCCTCCCAGGTCCCACATCCATGGTCTAAAGTGATGTGGACTGTGTGTATACAACTGTGCAATACACATAGTCTATTTAAGATACAGTGCAAAGGTTAATAAGTAATCACCACATATTTATTCAGCACAGTGACTCTTTTCCAAAAATTCCCCAACATGACACCGCTCGGTCCTTGGATTTTCCTTGAGCCTGCTTTTAACTCATCGCACTATATTTACCCTTTCCAGAAAAAATAAGCTCACAGAGGTCTGATGATATCATGGTATTAGCTGTAATGCGAGTTGGCAGAAAAAGGAAAGAGTCTTGATTCTCTAAAAGTGAGCGCTGACACTTTGATAGCTACCTGTCCAACCACAAGCCTGTAATTTGCCTCCATCAGGTGTCTGATACCTCTGGATATAAATACCCACCATTACTGGGAGGTTGCCAGGGGACCAATCGAACCAAGGCTGCGGCTTTGGCCTTCTTTACCACACACACACACACGCATCCAGTGGAGACAAACACTCACAAAATATTACCTCTTCAACTGGTAATCACAAACAAATGTTCTTAAAATAGAAGTGATAGCTTCTACTTGAAGCCAATATATGGATCTAGTGCTTTCAGGCCCTAAATGAGTAGGTGTGTGTGTTTGGTGTGCATGTGTGAGAAAACCAGGGCCACATCAAGCTGAGGGACAGGTGCCTCCCAACTGCCCTTCAGTGGATCAATAGCCCTCGCTCTAGGTTTTAATTAGCTAATCAGTGGAACATGGGCTTTTAAGCGTGGTGGGAGAACGTGGCTAAAACCTGGCGTCAATACCTATTAAAATGGCTGCCTTAAAAACGCGGCTGCCATTGACCCAGAGCCATTACTTTTTGTAGCAGTCACCAGCTTAGTGCTGTAATGAAACTCTGAGAATAAACTGCAGAAAATGGACACAAGCCTGTAGAGAGATATCTGCTCATTAATGTGTCACAAAACTTCACATATTATTTCAGTTTTCTAATATTATTACCATCTCCTCCTGGTTCACCTGGTAAAGGTCTCCCTAAGAATAAAAACACCTTTTCAGGACTAACTTGCCCAAGAGAGCACCAAACATTGTTACAACAAAAGACAAATATAACAGCCACACATTAGAAATAAGGGAACACAATATCCAGTTCGTGACCAATAAAAGAGCAACGTTGAAATGTCAAAATGCCATTTTCCAAAACGCCACCTGCGTCTCCACATTATGCACGAGCTGTCCTTTGTCGTCGGAGCCTCGGCGAGCTGGTTATAGCCGATATATAATTCCAGATGAGGACTGGTTGTGATGCTAGTCTCAGGTTTATCAGCCCAAACACTGCAGCTCACATCGCCTTTGAAACCTTTAGCTTTTCCTTTATTCCTTTTTTTAAATGTGTCCCTTTGCAGCACTAACTTTGCCAGCTAAAAAAGGAGAATACTAAAATCATAATAAACAGCATTAAATTAACATTGATGCTATCACACTGCCCAAGAGTATTTTCTCTTTCCTTTAAAAATCTATTCATATCCTCCCACAGTAACCGGCTCTGACATTTCTCCGTTTCTATTTTATTACAGGAAAAATTAAAAGTGTATTCAAAAACCTTTTTCACTCTGGGGACAAACATTTGTAAAATACTTTGAGATTTGGAGGTCATGTGGATTTGGGGTTTTGCACGTGTGCACAAAAATAAAAAGGAGCAGTGGAAGCAAGAAAAAAAAATCCAGACATACATCTGGCAGCCTTCAGTGAACAGTGGTGTAACAAACTAAAAATAAATGTAAAAGAGAAAGCGGCGTCTGCAGGTGTGGATCAGCTGCATTCATGAAGAGCAACTAAAGGAAAAAGGTCAAAAGTTGATGGGATTTATTTTAAAATAAGAAGGTTTTAACAGATGATGATAAATTCTGATCAATAATAACACCAAATATTAGAGATGCACAAACATATCAATACGGTTGACTAATATCGACACATTGGCAAATAGGATGACATTTATTAATGTCAGTGTTTGATATTTATCTGGCACATTGGATCCATTTCAAATGTTACAAAATACAATAAAAAAACTTAGATGATTACTTTTAAACCATACGTGCCAACATTAGTTGGTTGTGGTTTGAGGGAGGGAAACAATTCAAAGTGTTGTCTTCCTCCAGCTGACGTCATATTGATGGCACAGTTTAACACTGAAGTTTAGGATGCAGTGAGATCTGCTGTGGTGTATGGCGCTGTCAAGGCCAAGCTGGAGGTAGCAGAGTTGAAGATGTTTAAATTTTTATTGGGGGTGACCAGTATTTAGTAGTATTCAGTAGTAGACTTAGTTGTTCCCAGGACTGCGCTCTTCTGGACAGAGATCTCCGATGTTGTTCCCGGGATCTGCTGGAGCCATTTGCCCTGCTTGGGAGTCACCGCGCCTAGTGCTCCGATTACCACGGGGACCACCGTTACCTTCACCCTCCACATCATCTCGAGCTCTTCTCTGAGCCCTTGGTATTTCTCCAGCTTCTTGTGTTCCTTCTTCCTGATGTTGCTGTCATTGGGAACCGCTACATTGATCACTACGGCCGTCTTCTGTTTGTCTACCACCACTATGTCCGGTTGGTTAGCCACCACCATTTTCACAGGATCTTAGCTCGGTCACTCTCCACCACCCTTGGGGGCGTCTCCCATTTTGACCTTGGAACTTCCAGGTTATACTCGGCACAGATGTTCCTGTACACTATGCCGGCCACTTGGTTATGGCGTTCCATGTATGCCCTGCCTGCTAGCATCTTGCACCCTGCTGTTATGTGCTGGATTGTCTCTGATTGTCATCTTTACACAGCCTGCACCTGGGGTCTTGCCTGGTGTGATAGACCCCAGCCTCTATGGATCTTGTACTCAGAGCTTGTTCTTGTGCTGCCATGATTAGTGCCTCTGTGCTATCTTTCAGTCCAGCTTTGTCCAGCCACTGGTAGGATTTCTGGATATCAGCCACCTCCTCTATCTGCCGGTGGTACATACCGTGCAGGGGCCTGTCCTTCCATGATGGTTCCTCGTCTCCCTCCTCTTTCTTGGGTTTCTGCTGCCTGAGGTATTCACTGAGCACTCGGTCAGTTGGGGCCATCTTCCCGATGTATTCTTGGATGTTCGTTGTCTCATCCTGGATTGTGGTGCTGATACTCACCAGTCCCCGGCCCCCTTCCTTCCGCTTAGCGTACAGCCTCAAGGTGCTGGACTTGCATGGTAAGGAGCTTTCTTGTCTTTATGTCAGTGGCTTCTATCTCCTCCTTTGGCCAACTTATTAAACCAGCAGAGACATCCTCCTGAGGCTCCCTCTTTCCAGCCATAGAAATAACTGACTGAGATCATTTTGATGAAGACTGCTGAAGCTACAATTACGACTGGAAAGATATGTTGTTTGCATTTTCATGTTTAGATAACACAGCAGTACTTCCTGAAGCTCAAATCAATGAAAATCTTTACAACTGCGGATTTCCAATTAGTCAAAAACTTGCCCATATGTATTTTGGTGTGTTGATCTTTACTTTGTTTACACAGTAAACAATACTAAAAAGGTTAAACAAGAGCTAATAAATTCATCATCAAGCCAGTGTGTGTGCACAGAGATTAGCTGTACACACATACCTTGAGTCAGGTTGCCAGGTTGCACTGTTTTGTAGACGGTCTTTGGTACTTGAGTAATATCAGATGAACACACGAAACTTACAGATGTCTCTATCACTGTTACTCAAAAAAAGTCTTGCAAATTATAGGTGTTTATAGCAAAATGTGCTGAAATATGTAAATTAACCTATAAAAATAGAAGTGTAAAAATGTCAGCTATTGTTTAAAATAAAGATCCACGTTAACCCTCTCAGGCTCAAATTAAGTTTTTGTTGCTAATGCACAAAAGAATACCTGCAGTGGTACTCAGGTTGTTAGCTTTTAACTGTTGCAAATCTGCAACGCCTGCCTTGAGAGGGTTAAACAAATATACAGATGTAAGAATAACCTGTATGCCAAGTCTTTATTTTTTTAACTGGAAGGGTTACCTTTTTAAAAATATCATGAATTTGGTGTGTGTTTGAACAACATTGAAAGATTTAAAGGGTTTGCACTCCTGAAGGAGGCGAGGAATAGATAATGGTGTCATCTACATAGAGAGGAAACACACCATTTGATTTATTACCACAAATAATATTTACTTCAGTGTGGAACAGGTGCTCTGAAGCACATGTGATGATGCGACGAGGATGGCGAAAGAAGGCCGAGCAAAGACGTGCAGAGTCATTTCTGAGAAAATTTAGACATGGCTGTTCTCTGATTAAGAAACAAACTGTCCTCTTCTATGCCTCTGATATTAAACATAACTTAATCCAAACATTTTGTGATAATTTCAATGTCACAAATGTGGCTCTGACTAAATCACCAAGAGTGGTGCGTTTTTGCTAAACACGTAATCTGATCCAGAGTCTCAGTTTCAAATGAACAGTAAAAAGCTCTTCATTGGCCCTAAATGTCTTATTTTCACCTGACACAGAAGGAGTGAAAGGACATCAAAAGCCCGGGTTTATCTGAGTGCACACAAAGCCTGCAGAACTGGCTGATTTAACAAACACAAAAAAGCAAAATGAAGCAACAGCCGGTTTGTTACCCATAAAGGAAACAAAGAAATGCAACTTCATGCGAGGAGCGTGTTTGTTTGTGTAGAAACCAAAAAGAAAAGTCAAAGCCACACCCAGTGGATCCTGGATGAATCGGTTGCTGTATGCGACTGTCACATGCTGTGAATACCAGAGGGATTAAGATGACAGAGTGACACACGGCCAAGAGACAGGCCAAGTACTCAGCAGCCACGATAAACTGTTTGGTAAATACGCTGCTGTGTGTATGTGTGCGTCAGAGGTTAGGATGACATGTTTGCTTTGTGTCACAGGGCTTTTGCTCTGTGCATTGTGTAGACGCTCTAATTTATGTGCTTGTCAGAGGACTTACTGTGTGTATGTATTTGTATATGCATATGGACTCTGTGTGTGTGTTGGCGGGACTCGTGTTTGCCTTGAGCTCACGCCTGGAGGTGGTGTCTGATTTTGGGTGACAACATGCAGGTGGTTTTCCTGAGCCTCATGGTCACCAGTTAACTTTGCCGGGTTTCAGGACCGGACTGCACTTGCTGCAGGGTGAGAGAAAGAAACTGAGCATCTTACAATGTCAGAAACGTGTTTTGTGGCTGTTGCAAAAGAAAAGTTAAAGAACTGCTATGGCTTGACCAGTTCAGCCCTGCTACCTGTGTAATACTTCCTGTTTCCTCTCTGTTTCAACACTAACCACCGAGTATCTGAGGGACAACTCCCTCGCAGCCACCAATGGCCTGTAATTAGGACTTTGGTTTGATTCAGCTCCACTGTGATGATATAGCACAGAGTTAGAAAAACACAACTGATGCAACCAAGAGCAACTGTTTAGTCTCTGAGTGTTCAGACAGCATTTGCATTTCCACCGCAGGAAAAAACAGGATAAAACTGTCTGACTTTCTCTGTGTTGCTGAATATGCGCGAAATCACCAGAGCAGATTTCAAGAAACCTTTTCGTACACTCGACATTTAAATTCCTACATTATCAGTTTCAATGCAGAAGTGTGTTTATTTAAGTTATGAAAATCACAATTCACCTTATACTGATGAACTGTCTATTTCTTATCAATTGTTCATCTTTTAATAATCATTCCCAAATTTCCTCATTTAAAAAGTCATCACACATATTTCGGCACCAGGTGATCTTCTATCTTCTTTCCTGTTCGTCTGGTTTCAGAAGCAAGAGTTAGAGTGTAACGTCTCTCTGATACTGAATCATTTAAGAAGTCTGTGCACGTGTGTTTTTTACGGAGCCCCGCAGGGGACATGGGAGAAAAAAAAAATTAAGACGGACTTTGGCTAGATCTCTTTTTTTTTTTTTTCTTTTCTTTTCTTTTTTTTTCTTTTTTGCCTGTCCCGTTTGGCTCTTTTGCCATCAGAATTATTGTCTAAAGGCGAAGAAAGATGCCCAACGGATTTTCTTTACCAAATTGACCATCCCAGCTTTGCCGTAATGGTCCATTTGATTCACCTTTTATTCTTTATTTTATTTTCACTTGCTGAATACGGGACAGACTTGACTGGGGGAAAGAAAAGGGAGAAAGAAAGAGGGAAAGAAAAACAGTTGAGAAGAGGGACGGGGGAGAAGGGCAAAAAACAAAAAACAGAATAAGCAAAAAAAAAAAAAAAAAAAAAAAAAAATACATGTATCGATCACCTGGATCACCTGTTGAGAAAGAAAAAAGAAAACAAGCAGAAGAAAACGAGAGTAATACTATAAACAACATCACAATGATATATGGGAATATGACAGTAAATACTAAATATTAAACATTATTGTGCAGCACGTAAGATCGACAGCACAGTGTGCATTGAGGTAGGAGCCAAAAAGGGTGTAGTTTGTGTGTGTGATCACCCGTGTGTACACCTGTGAGCATGGACGCGCTTGTTTTCTTAAAAGGTTCCCTCATGTAATGATCTGCTAGAGGGTGTGGGGGGCCACTGCCCCGTCCTCCAGGGCATGAAGCAGGTATGGAGGAGATCAAAACTCCAGACATCCAGAGGCCCCCAGAACACAAGAGACCAAGGAAGACCAACAGAGGGGCAGCCGTGCCACTGTCCCAGAAAGAGCTGAGGAGAGTCCCAGATGAGGGGTCACCCAGCAGCCACGGAGCAGAAGCCAGGGGGGGTTGCAGCGATGTGCCCGTGAGCTCCGCCGGCAGCCAGCTGTGCCTGAGTGACCGAGCCCCAGGCCGAGAGGCCGGGGGCACCCCACCTCCGAAGTGGCCCAAGCGAGCCCCAGGCTCCAGGCCCCGATAAGCAGCCGCCAAGGAGTGAGCCGGTGTGCACCCGGACGCCCACCCCCGGACACAAAGAACCACCAACGCACCGATGTCTGAGGGAGTCCGCCCCCGGCAGGGGAAGTGGTGGGGGGAGATAGGCCTCCAAACCTTGGAGGGCCTGAGCTGTCCTCAGAGAGGTGGCGTCTGATACCCAACCTGACATATGGACACAGACATACAGGCACACACAGATACAAACATCCATTCCCACCCTCATGCTCTCATATGCACTTACCCCACACTTAACCAACGTGGAGACAGACATAAAGAGACGCTGTACACACAATCACACTCCCCAAGCGTACTCTACAAACCGGGTCTAGGTACCCTTGCCCCTGGAGGGGGGAACTGCACCCAGACCCAGGTTGTGTTACCCTTTTTCCCTGCGGTGGGGAGAAGCAGACCGCCCCGACTCCGCAGCAGCAGGGAGGCCCCACATTCCGGACCCCAGTCAGACGGCCAACTCCTCCTCCTAGCCCCCCTGCTCCAGCAGACCGCAGAGAACGAGGGTGAGAGAAGACTCCTAACCTCCCTCCACCCGCTCATTGTAGTGTTGATGTATGTGTGTTCTAAGGTGCATTTAAAACCCAGGAGGGCATGGAGCTACCTGCCAGAGAGCAGCAGGTAAGCGCATAGTCCCTCCTGCTAGCCCTCAATGTCTACGTGTATTTAAAATTGAGAGGTGGGCAACGACGCCAGGGGTGAGGTGTACACCCTGATGGTAATTGAGATTCCGTGTAGCGTGCCCACCCCCAAGATCCTATATGTATGTGTAATGAGAGTGTGAGTAATGTGAATGTCTAAGTTGCGGGATAAAATTGAGGCAGAGGCAGCCAGAAGGGGACAGAGGGGGGGGTTACCTCCTCTGCACCCTGGTGACACACCCCTACTCCAAGGCCCTGCATGTGTGGGTGGTTGTGGTGGAGCGGGAAGAGGGAGGCAGCTGGAGATGGGGAGGGAAGGAAGGGAGGGGCAAGTGACCCCTCCCTGGGGCCAGCTCCCCCGCTGACCCCAGTAGGCACCCCCATACTCCGCGACCCGCCAGGGAAGGGGGGCCCAGGCCCATCCGAACCGGGGCTCAGTGCAGCGGCGCCGCCCGGCCCCACAGAGCCCGGGGCAGTCCACCCAACCCCACCACAGAGAAAACTGCACCCACCCCATCATCCACTCATCTTCCAGACTACATAAGACAATAGACGCCCAGGCTGAGATCTTCCTCCACCTCTCCTGTATCTCCCCCTCTTGCAGAGAGAGTTCCTGAGAAAGGAAAGCTCCTGCAAGATGTGACAACCCCCCCCCCCCCCCCCCCCCACCAGTTGAAGAGCCCCCCAGGTGGCTCGGCGCACCGGCGGCACCCCGCGCCAGTGGTGGGCCCCCATATACCCACCGGCCCACAACCCCGGCAACACACCAACCAGGACCCAGGCCCCCGAGGCCCGGCCAGGGCCCCAGGCCAGAGCCGGAGCGCCCCCAGAACCTCACGCCCGTCCCGGACCCACCCAGGGGCAGCCAGGCTACCAGGTCAGTAACCCCCGTCCGTCAGCACAGACCCTCCCCTAGCCCCGCTGCACGTAGCCACGAGGAAACCGTCACCTAAGAGCCAACAGAGCCCCTAATTGGCCATGACCGCTACCCCGGGTTGAGCCCCCCAAGGAAGATGCTCCCGAGGAACCCCCCGACGCCCTAAGCCTGACCCTACCCCCACACCAATCACAACAGTGAAGGCGAGACCAAAATATGACCCCCCACCCCCACTAGGTGATGGAGCTGATCAGAGGAGCCCAGAGCGATTGATCTGATGTGGTGGCAGAGGCTGTATCAAGACTAATTTAATCTAATAGATAATTTCTATATTGGTTAGAATTAAGATTGTTTTTATTTTTCCAGTTCATGAGGACTGTTTTCTTGGCTATGCATAGGGCAGTGAAAACCATATGGGCTATATTCTTTTCTGAAGTGACATTATCTAAGCTGCCCAACAAACACACTAAGGGGGAAGTTGGAATGTTACATTTCAGACACTTTGATAAGTCTTCACATATCTCGCGCCAAAACTTCTGAACTGGTGGACAGAACCAAAGAGCATGGATATAATTGTCCGGTGAATTGGTTTGGCAGTGTGAGCAGTTGTTGGTAGATGCAAAGCCCATCTTGAACATCCGATGACCTGTATAGTGCACTCTATGTAGTATTTTGTATTGAATTAATTGAAGACTGGGATTTTTGATTAGATGAAAGGTTTTTAAGCAAATCTGAGACCAGAAGTTTTGGTCTAAGTTAACTGATAAATCCGCTTCCCATTTTGCAATAGGAAGTGATATTGATTCATCTATTTTAGAAAGCATTCTGTATATTTTGGATAGTAATTTGGGGGTTTTAAGAGTAAAAAATTGAACCACACTTGGTGGTGTTTGTAGTTCAACTTGACCCGGTTTAAATTTCTTTTTTATTATGGATTTAATTTGTTGATATTCTAAAAATCTTTTCTTGTTGATCCCATATTGTGTAACTAGTCTGTCAAATGAAATAAATTCTGTTCCTTCTAGTATATGTTCTACATATTTGATTCCTTTACCATTCCAATCTGAAAAGTTTATCATATTATTGTTTTGTAATATGTCAGGGTTGTTCCAGATAGGTGTACGTTTGCATGGGATTAATGAAGACTCTGTCAACTTCAGAAACTCCCACCATGCTGTCAGAGAAGAGCTGATGTTGATGCTTTTGAAGCATTCATGTCGTTGGATGTTTGAGCTGATAAATGGTAGATCTGAAATCTCTAGATTATTGCAAAGTGCTTGTTCTACATCTAGCCAAGGTTCATCTAAAAGGGTATGTTTTAGCCATCCTGAGATAAACTGAAGCCTGTTGGCTAAGAAGTAGTGCTGAAAGTTAGGTAGTTCTAATCCTCCTTTATCCTTGGTCTTTTGTAGTGTTTTTAAGCTTATACGTGGGGGCTTATTTTTCCAAAGGAATTTGGACATATATGAATCTAGAGATCTGAACCAATCTTGCGGCGGTTTAGTTGGGATCATTGAGAATAAATAATTTATTTTTGGTAATACCATCATTTTTATAGCAGCAACCCTTCCCATGAGTGATATGGGTAGACATTTCCATCTAGCCAGATCACCTTCTACTTTCTTTAAAAGTGGGGTATGGTTTAATTTAGTTAGATCTGCAAGCTTGGGAGAAATATTAATACCTAAATATTTTATATTTCCCGATTGCAGTGGAGTAGAAGAGGAATTATGGAAGCAGCAATTAATAGGAAGGACTGTAGATTTTGACCAGTTAATTGAGTAATCTGATATTCTTGCAAAAGAGTTTATCAATTCAATCACCCCAGAGATATTGGTTTGTGAATTTTGGAGAAAGAGTAACACATCATCAGCATAAAGGCTGATTTTATGTTCCACGTTCTTGCATTTTATGCCCTTAATTGCTGAATTCTGTCTAATTGCTGCTGCTAGTGGTTCGATAAAAATTGCAAACAGTGAAGGGGAGAGTGGGCATCCCTGCCTGGTGCCCCTCAGGAGACATAAGCTGGAGGATGTCTGGTCATTTGTTCTGACACAAGCTGTTGGGGAATTATATAATATTTTTAACCAGTTGATGAAAGAAGATCCAAAACCAAATTTGTGTAAAGTTGCAAATAGAAATTTCCAGTTAACTCTGTCAAACGCTTTTTCTGCATCTAAGGAAAATATTGTAGTTTCAAGGTTTTTACTGTATGAGTAGTCTATCAAATTAAGTAATCTACGTGTATTTGTTGATGAGTGCCTACCTTTTATGAAACCAGTTTGGTCAGGATGAATTAAGAGGGGGGTTATTTTCTCTAGTCTCTTCGAGAGAGCTTTGCAGATTATTTTGAGGTCTACATTAATAAGGGATATTGGACGATAGCTTGAGGGATATACAGGGTCTTTGCCTGGTTTTAGCAGGAGATTAATGTTTGCAGAATTCATATTTGATGGAAGTCTGCCCTTTTCTTTGATTTCTAACAACGTTCTGTAAAAAACTGGTGCTAGAATCGTCCAGAATTCTTTGTAGAATTCTGCAGGAAAGCCGTCTGGACCTGGAGCCTTATTATTGGACATACTTATCAGGGCTTCCTGGAGTTCACCTGATGTCAGTGGCGAATCCAGTGCCATTGCTTGAGCTTCTAATAATTTTGGGAGAGTTATGTTGTCTAAAAATTTATCAATTTCCTTTTTAGATGGGTTTATTTGTGGTGAATACAACGTTTTATAGAAATCCCTGAAAATGTTGTTTATTTGTTTCGGTTCATATATTGTGTTCCCAGATGAATCTTGAACAGCACATATAGTTGTTTTTTCTTTATTTATTTTTAGCTGGTTTGCTAGAAATTGACCGGATTTATTACTATGTTCATAATTTTGTAAGCGTAGTCTTTGTACTAAGAATTTTGTTTTTCTATCAATTATCTCATTTAATTCTAGTTTTGTTTTGCGTATTTTGTTCAATGTTTCCTGATCTTGGTGGGACGCGTAGGCTTCTTCTAGTGATTTGATGTTTTTTTCCAATTCCTGAATATTTTTGTTTTCTTTTTTCTTTTTATGTGATGAGAAAGAAATTATTTTACCTCTCATCACAGCTTTCCCTGCTTCCCATAAAACAGAAGCTGATGTTCCGGGAGTGTCATTAAAGTCTAAATATGAAGTCCACTCTTTTTTAAAATATTTAATAAAGTCTTCATCTTTAAGCAGTGATGTATTAAATCTCCAGTTTTTACTTGGCATAGTATTATTCTTGTGCATTAGTGTTAAAGATACAGGAGCATGATCGCTGACAGCTATAGGGTGAATCTCAGTGTCTGAAGTGTCACTCAGCAGTGAGCTGCTGACCAAAAAATAATCTAGACGAGAGTAGGAGTGATGAACATGTGAAAAAAAAGTATATTCCTTACTGGTGGGGTGAAGGGAGCGCCATGCATCGCAAAGACCAAAGTCGCTCATATACTGTTTGATTATATTTGTGGACTGCCAATTACGCTGAGTTCCTGCTGTATTGAGCCTATCCATTTCTTCATTCAGTCCAAGGTTGAGGTCGCCTCCAAGCACAAGTGTGCCATCTAAGTGTTCAGAGAGTGCACTGAAAAAACCGTGAAAGAATGAGGGATCATCAACATTTGGACCATATACACTTACAATACATAGCTTTTTATCAAGTATAGATAGTTTAATGATTAAGAATCTGCCCTCTGGATCTATAACTGTATCGAGTACTGTGAAATTAATTTTTTTTATGGATTAAAATTGCTACTCCCCTTTGTCTAGAATTATAACAAGCTTTGGCTAGATCTCGCAAAAAAAAACCTCGGGATTTCGCAAAGGTTTTGTGAGATCTCGCAAAAGTTTTAGTCGCATTATTCAGAGGCCGCCAGCTCGACCGGGAGGTCGAGG
The DNA here is from genome assembly GCF_056152115.1 of Neolamprologus brichardi. Taxonomy (NCBI): domain Eukaryota; kingdom Metazoa; phylum Chordata; class Actinopteri; order Cichliformes; family Cichlidae; genus Neolamprologus; species Neolamprologus brichardi. The sequence goes on along the minus strand of NC_142109.1, from coordinate 33,050,780 downwards.
CACGATGTGCCGGGAAAGCGGTGTTTCTCCCGGCTGTAGTAGGTCTCGACCTCCCGTTAGCTTCGAGCTAGTGGGTGTCAGATCTCCGAAAACGTCGGAGCACTTTTGCAAAACCGAGCAGGTATTTGACGTTTACACAACTACATTCACGCCTCAAAATATCTTAAAAGTGTATTTTGTGACCCAGAAAGAGTAATATTACAAGTAAGTAGCTGCCGCCATTGTTGGAATTCAACTTTTGTGAGATCTCGCAAAAGTTTTGTGAGATCCCGAGTTTGTTTTGCGAGATCTCGCAAAAGTCCGTCTTAATTTTTTTTTTCTCCCTTGTCCCCTGCGGGGCTCCGTAGCTCATGTGTTTCAGAAAGATTTCTCAGAACACATCCCACATATGAGCTTTTGGTATGATGTTTAGTCATCTCTGCTACGTTCCTGAACCCGAATGAAAAGTAAAAGATCATGAATCATTATCTACGCGTCCGACAACCCACTGAGCCAGTGTGTCAGAACTATCGGGTTTTGCAGACATGAGGAATCTTGCAGAGTGACTACTTGTAGGACTACAACTAGATTCCTTTTGAGAACATTATCCTTCATCCTTGTGCTGGTGCATATTCACAAGAACTGTTGAACAATCAGTCAGAAACGCGAGGAGCTTTTGGCCACAGCTGCCTTTTGTGTGTGCAATGTTTTTTTTATGAAAGACCAATCCAACAAACAAGCTAAAAGAAAAAGAAGAGACACCACAGGATGTGGACACAACACTGGCTAAGCAAAGAAAGCTGAGAAAAAAATCTCATGGTATCAAAGTTAAGTCTGTATTATGCATCTATTATATACAAATATTTAAAGGCAATCACAGGGATAAATATTATAAATTAAAAAAATACTATAGACATAACATACATAAGAACAGTCACATGGAGAAATAGGATGAATAACTTCAGCTGTTATATCACTGAAGAAAATCATCTACTAAATGTGTCTGAACCTACTGGTTACTACAATCAGAAGCACCACTGCTCACTCAGATTAGATGCAGTTATTACTATTAAGTGGAATCACTATCTAAATACTAAATGTCAAAAGTCTTATTTTAAGATTTTATACGCAACATTTGTTGGACACTGGAAGCCAGTAAACAGTAACTTACTTTAGTTAATAGAGGTGGGAATCACCATACATCCCACGATACGATATTATTACAATACTTAACGCACGATACGATATTATTGCAATCTTTTAAAATATTTTGCGATATTCAGATTCTGTACATAAAGGTAAACTTTATCAATATTCATTTTATCTAATATCAAAGTCTCACACTCAGTCTTTCTCTCATTTCAGTTTTATTGTTGACAAACTGAACGGTTTGTATTACAGTCTAGTCCAACTTAACTGAACGCAACCATCTGGTACAATTACAGCTATTCTGAACTATGCAGTTTATGAAAACTATGCAGCCCCTTCAGCAACTGAAGAATTTGAAAGTAAATTAAAACAAAATATAATTTTACATTTAATAAAAACGTTTTAAACTTAATTAAAATAAAACATGTCTTAAATTAAAATAAGTAAACTGTCATGTTTATTGCTGCCATAAAAAAGTTAAACACATTTGGACAGTGAAGGAATGTCAGGATTCTTGCTCAGAAAAAGGATCAACATGCTCTGAAGTCAGAGCACAAAAACCTTTTTTGTAACAAAATATCGATTTCTGCTGTCCCTGTATCGATACATTATTAGCAAACAAAATATCACCATACTACACAGTATCGATTCCCCCCCCCCATTAGTTAATAACCTCCCAACAGGTTTGATTGATTAAACATGTTTGATTTTATTAAATGAGTAAAAATCAAATATGGAAACATGTCATAACCTGTTGTGATTGTCTTGTAACACTTGTGACATTGTCCATCACAAATCACTTGAAATATTATTTATTTATTATTATTTATTAACAAACTTGCTACAGCAATTAGAAAAAGGTTGACTTTAACCTTTTCACACATAGTGGTCACCACAGTGGACGCTATTCAAAGGCTGTTTTCTTGTATTTGTGTCAGAGTTGATGGTATACTTGCACATAAACACAACACACAGTGTATATTATTTATTCGTTTGTCAAATTCATAAGTCAAAACGTATGTTGCCCACCTAAGTGGACATGTAAAAAACTCTTTGAAAAGAACATGTTTAAAAAAAATGAATGACTAAAGATGAATAAAAATACATAATTCATTCAAAATATTGGATCACTTCCTCCTTTTGCATTTATCAGCTCATACTTCTATTTCAGCACCTTTGAGGTATTCGGTCTGTCCTGTTATACAGTAAACATTAATTACTGTAGATAGTACAGACCAAACAAAGGACTCTGGAGCAGGAAGCAGCAGACAAAAGTTGAAATATTGGGTTAAACAGTGCAAGTATGTAGTGATGAGGAACAAAAAAAGAAACAGCCCTGAGTGATGTTACGTCATTTTAAAAATGAGTGGTTAGGTTTTATTTGGGGGGACAAATGCATGATTTCAACTACTGAACATCACCCCTGCATCGCACCTGTGTGTGCAGCTACGTACAATAACAGCTGTTACTGCTACTGATGAAGATCGCTCTACATATAACCTCTATAACCTGCTTTTTAAAGGCCCTTGAAAATCACTGCGAATGGTCAAGCTTGCAGTTTTAAAAAGCACCTAAACAGTGTTTAGCATTTTTATCAGGCGCCGTTTAAAGCCATTAAACATTATTGATTTTCCCATCTATGGTATTTTGGATAAACACCACATGAGGTGCAGATTAAGCATCCACAGTGAAGTGAAGCATCCACAGCGCTGATACACTGAGCTGCAATATTTGATTTTGAGGCATAAAGTGTTTCTTTTTTTTCTTGCAATGCTGTGAAATGTTTGTACTCGAATGTTTCCCGATAGAGACGTGTTACTATGTGATTACAGCATCAGTGAGAGGTTATCACTCCATCAGCGGCTGAGGAGATTACCCTGAGTGACATCATTACCATCCAAAGATTTAATTACACTTGCTCTTTTCATTTCTCAGCTTTCACACTCTCACTTCCTTCCCTCGCTTTCTCACCTTGCGTTTTAGTCTATCCAATCTGAGGTGCGAGTGGAGGAAGCGAGGAAATCGCAGCAGGAGAGAGGAGTCGAAGCAGCAGGCGCTTAACAAAACTTCCACACCTTTGCTTTGGAGTCTTGTTTTCGTGATATTGATAAGACGTTCATCAAGGTGGCACAAAATGAAAAGAATCCACATATATCACGCACTCTTACTTTTCTTGTATCTCACCAACGAATGGGTTCCCAGCATGAGTTGGATGGGCACAGGTGAACAGGTGAACACACCTGCCCAGTAGCATCTCTCTTCCTCTCCAAGTGTCATTTTGAGACTTTTTGTGATGAGACACTGAGATAAATTTCCAGGTCACAGGATGGAGGATAAAGGAGATGAGAAATAGAGCCACTTAAGATGCCCTGTTTTTGTTGAATCCATTCAAACAAAGACAGCACTGTCAAAGATTTGACTCAGAATTTAAACTGTCACAAATGCTGTGGTGCACTCGCTGGACTGACTGGTTTGTGTGTCGTGGCCCGACGCTGCTGAAATATTAACAAAAACTTCACTTACAGCAAGTTGCCGAAGGCAAAATATGATTTTTTTATGCAGTGGTCAATTCTGGGCTATTTGCATGTCTTTATTCAGACTAGCGGGAAAAGAAAATACAAAACACACATTTAGGTGTGTATTTTCAAAATCTTTGTGAGCAATTTTTATATTTTCGGCACATTTAGGATAATCCGTGATTTAATAAATACAACATTTTTAAAACAAAAGGGAAACAAAGCTGTTAATCTTTACAGATACATTGTATTTTCTAATAAAAGTTTATGGACACAATTGCTGAAAGGCCATTTTTTTCTTCTACTCTGAGCCAGAAATCTCTTCTTCAGCAGCACTTACATACACGAGGCATTTCATGCTTTTTACCAAGGAGTTTGTTCATCTATCATTCAAAGGCTGAGTTAAAATAATGTTTTATTCCAAAAAAAGATATGAAGATCAATAAAAATGCATATTTGGATTTAAAAACTCATGTTGTAATACCAGAAACAACCGTTTTAATGTAAGTAATCAACTAGGGAAGATTTTTTTGTCATATTTATATGTTAAAATGTTACCAGTAAATTGTGTTTTTTCAATAAAAATGCAGAGATTTATAGCTTTTAAATTATGTTTTTCTCATGCTCAGAGATTTTTTATGCTTTATTTGACCTTACATACCCCCATATTTGGGTGTTTGTTTATACACTATTGAGAGCCTGTTTTATAGATCAATTTAGTCCCAAAAACCAAAAAAAAAGCCAAGAATTTACTTTTCCTTGCTGTTAAAAAAACTTTTACTGCAATATGTCGTCTGAAATAAGCAAGAATTTGGAACTTAGATTTGACAAAAGATGTTCTGGAAAATAACATAAAGCTCACAAACCTCCTGTTACAAAAATGAACATTTCTAATATAAGTAATCACAGGACGATTTTTACCCTGCTCTCACGTTTCCCTCTTTAAAATCACTTATCTGAAATTATTTTGCATTCTGTCATTTTACATCCAAAGTAAAATATTTAAATCAAATACCATTTAAAAATGTAATTCAATTCCCTGCACTAACACTACATGCTGCAGGCATTCACAGTGTTTGCTCTGCTTCATCATGCACCTGCCGCGGTGCACGAGATCACAGAACATTACCGCTCTACAAATCCACGGCTGCTTTTTATGAGGTGCGGCTGCTCGGCCCTGAGAACTCGATGGAATTCAATATTCTTCCAAAAGGTACAATACACGTTGGTATCTGGCAATAAAAGAAGGAACAACAAAAGTGTCCAAAAAAAAGCAAAGCATGAAGAAGAAGCAGAGGGAATGGGTCAGAATGGGAGGAAGAGGAGGAGGAGTGAGTTTCTATATGTGGGGGAGAGGTCGTGGATATGTGAGAAAGGGGGGGTGATAGCTCAGTGCTTTAATATGATGACACCGGGCCGGCAGAGGCCATTATCAGCCTTGTAGACTCGTCTGAACACAGACGTGGTGACAGAAAGAGAAGGCACCCCCACTTTAATAAAAGAGGCCCTTTGTTGCGCTCTGATTAGAAATATCATTTCCTGACGCCCGTCTTTCCTCCTCGATTAAATTGGTTGGTGCTGTGCCGGGATAGACTGTATATAATAAGCTGCAGGAGAGGGAGGACTGCAAAATAACCGAGGTGATAGACGGGGAACGGCCACACTGGCTGCTGCCTCAAACAGGCTAAGAGACAGAGCGATCCGCACATGCATGTGGCCGTGTGGGTGCACGCACGTCTGCACAGCGTTGCGCTCCTGCCTAACCTGGTGGGGTGCGGGCGCTTTAATCTAAATCGTCTGCCTCTGCTTTGATTTGCTTCCACGAGTTTAATCTCCTGCCTCTTCAGCCTGTCTCTCAAAGAAAACAGAAGCATAAATAAAACCGCACACACGAACACACACACATGCACATCCAGGTGACCTGAATGACAAACCTGATGAGCATCATTAGCTGCAAGTATCTCGCGGTAATGCGCTTGTGAGTACATCACACTAATATTCATGTATTCTCGCTGTTACTAAGACGATAGTCGTGTAAAATGTATTCCAGTGTGGCATCAAGCAGTTTTCTTTCATTGCCTTTGCTGTGATTGTTGCTTTCAATTAGTATCGTCATAATTATTCATGAGGCTAATTATCATGTCATTTTTCACATGTGTTTGTTAGCTGTGCTGCCACAGCAACTACATAACGATTACTGTTATTAAATGGTTCGTCTCCGTGTGTGTGTGTGTGTGCGTGTACGTCTCTGTATGATTACATTATCGTTCTGAGAAGGAATAGCCATTTTGCTATGAAAGAGACACTCCTTCCGAGCTGAGTGAGGGAGATGGCCTGATAAGTGGGGAGGTAATAAATAGCTTGATCTTCCCGTGAACAGCATACAGACACAAGCACACACACACACTTTCTCTCTCCCTGTGGCCAAAAAGGCATCTGCTGCTCATGCTGATGTCATCTGGAGACAATAACCAGACCCAGCGTGGCACCAGGCCACAGCCAGCGCCTCAGATCCCCGCCACACTCCATGGGGTTACCACGATCTGGCAACTTACATGCGAGGTCTGAGGACCTGGCAACCTACATCTGGGAGTGTTGTGGGATGAATCCAGTGGGGATAGCTGCTGGGCCAGGGTGTACCCACAGAGGAGATTTGACAAGTTACTCCGCGTATGCTCACGGTCTGGCAGTCCACAACTGGAACAGCTGTAGAGTTGCCTTTCCTGCTAAGTGCTACAATGAGGCACCACCTACAGCTGCGAGGGATATTTTACAAACAGCAGTGACAGTAAATGCCTGGCAACGCCACCGTGTAACCACAGCACTACAGTGAACACAGCCAGGACTGCTGCGCTTGAGTGCACTAAGTCCAGTAGCACGCAGGTTGCTTCCATACAGCATGTTTCCAACCTGTGATCCAAAAATGAAACTCATTACAGCAGCGGTCTCCAACCTTTTTTGCGCCACAGACCGGTTTATGCCCGACAATATTTTCACGGACCGGCCTTTAATGTGTCGCGGATAAATACAACAAAATAAAACTAGTGCCGGTACCAAAAAAAAGAAGATTAATTCATAACACACGTGAAAAGACCCAGGAAAACCGAGTTAACGATAAAAACGATAACAAAATAATGCTGAAAATTCAATTCAATTCAATTTTATTTATATAGCGCCAAATCACAACAAAAGTCACCTCAAGGCGCTTCATAGATACAGAGAAAAACCCAACAATCATATGACCCCCTATGAGCAAGCACTTTGGCGACAGTGGGAAGGAAAAACTCCCTTTTAACAGGAAGAAACCTCCAGCAGAACCAGGCTCAGGGAGGGGCGGGGCCATCTGCTGCGACCGGTTGGGGTGAGAGAAGGAAGACAGGATAAAAGACATGCTGTGGAAGAGAGACAGAGGTTAATAACAGATATGATTCAATACAGAGAGGTCTATTAACACATAGTGAGCGAGAAAGGTGACTGGAAAGGAAAAACTCAATGCATCATGGGAATCCCCCGGCAGCCTACGTCTATTGCAGCATAACTAAGGGAGGATTCAGGGTCACCTGGTCCAGCCCTAACTATATGCTTTAGCAAAAAGGAAAGTTTGAAGCCTAATCTTAAAAGTAGAGATAGTGTCTGTCTCCTGAATCCAAACTGGAAGCTGGTTCCACAGAAGAGGGGCCTGAAAACTGAAGGCTCTCCCTCCCATTCTACTTTTAAATACTCTAGGAACAACAAGTAGGCCTGCAGAGCGAGAGCGAAGTGCTCTAATAGGGTGATATGGTACTACAAGGTCATTAAGATAAGATGGGGCCTGATTATTTAAGACCTTGTATGTGAGGAGCAGGATTTTGAATTCAATTCTGGATTTAACAGGAAGCCAATGAAGGGAAGCCAAAACAGGAGAAAACCGATAAAAACCCTGAAAACCATACATTTCACACCTGAGCCTCAACTCTCGCGGCCCGGTACCAAACGACTCACGGACCGGTACCGGTCCGAGGCCCGGGGGTTGGGGACCGCTGCATTACACTATGTATGGACTTGCAATTCTTAAAAAGCTTCTGGAGAAAGGAAGCTTGCCAGTGAGGCTGTAATTGAGAATGGACAGGTGTGTCCTTAGTAATATTTTTGCCCAGAGACAGGCGTAGCACAGTAAATATACACTGATCAGGGATACCATTATGACCACTGACAGGTGACGTGAATAACACTGATTATCTCTTCATCGTGGCACCTCTAAGTGCGTGGGATATATGAAGCAGCAAGTGAAAATTGTGTCCTCAAAGTTGATATTAGAAGCAGGAAAAATGGGTGAGTGCAAGGATTTGAGTGAGTCTGAAAAGGGCCAAATTGTGATGGCTGCATTGTTGGATCAGAGCATCTCTGGAATTGCTGCTCTTGTGAGTCCTTCACTGTCTGCAGTGGTCTGTATCTATCAAAAGTGGTCCAAGAACCGAATAGTGGTGAAGAGCGGTGAACCGAGTGAAGACGGGCCTGTGTGGATCGTACCCATCTGATCTATCTAGCTCATGAACTAATCGTTTGATTCAAGTGTGTTGACCCAGGGTCATATCTGAAACCTGCAGGAGAACTCGAGGCCTGGAGTTGCCTACCCCTGCTGTAGCTCATATTGCTCTGATAGAAAAGTGTCAGAATACATATGGGCTGTATCCCAATTCAGGGTCTGCAGCCTTAAAGTACGCAGCCTCAACGGTCCACAAGGGCCGCGTACTTAAAGACCACTAAGGCCAGAAGTGCGAGGCTTGTGAAATGGGACGGTCTAGCCTCCGTTGCGCTGCCCAGGTTGCCTAGCAACCACGATACTAACAGCAGGAAACGTTTCATACAGCTTTGTTTGACAGAAATGAAGGAGAAAATCTTTTGTTCATTTGTTTGTTTGTTTCTACATGAGCTTTGATCATTCTCTGATTAAGCTCAGCTATTGAACGGCGTATATTTTAAAGTAAAGGCTTTAAAACCAAGTTAGTACAAACGTCACTAATGTCACATAACTTTGCCGACATGTGGCCAACAGGAATGTTTTAATGTTCTTCGTTATTAAACATTTGCACATAAATAAGTGACATGATATTCAGTACTTACTTAAAGTTTACTCTTCGGGCGCCCCTCATCCGCCGTTTTTTTTCGGCAAAATTATCCACACCCACCGCCGTGCTATGCATTCTGGGATATGTTGGGCCACGAAGTCTACACCGCCACATCCTTAAAATTCAGGGAAATGAAGGACGCATTTGAGGGCCGCATTTCGAGCAGCCTTCGAATTGGGACAGCCTTCGTCGCATCGCAGTAAAGTAATCGGCCTTAAAATGCGGCCTTTAAGGCTGCAGACCCTGAATTGGGATACAGCCATGGACATGCATATGGGGCTGCATGGCCACAGATCGGTCAGCGTGCCCACGATGACCCCTGGGCATCGCTGAGCATCAGAACTGGACCATGGAGTAATGAAAGAAAGTGGCCTGATGAATCACATTTGCACAAGCAAAGTAATGGCAGCTTTCATAGGTCCTAATATGTAGTAAACATTTAGAGTTTAGGATTAGAGTATTTCATGCTTGAATGTAGATATATGAAGCTGTATGAGCCATTAAAGCTACTTAATCTCATATTTTTAAAAATACCCTTTTCACCACATGTATAAATATACGACTATTCCATCTATAAAATTAATATAATTACTCTGAATCTCGTCAGCATCTGTTTCCCAAATTCATCCTGATACAATATTTGCAGAAAATGTTTGCGTTTGATGTTTGTGTGATTCCAAAATTAAGTTGTGGTTTTGAATGATGTGGTTCGGCTGATTTACAAAGAGATTTCTCTTATATTTCAAACAAAATGAGCAAAGTGCAAAGACTGAGCGTTTAAAAGCCACAAAATCACTAAAGCACACTCACGACCCATTTCCAGTGTGTGTGTTACGTTCACCCACAAACACACACAGCTCCGGCTGACATTACGTTACCACCAGGTCGGACACACACCATAATTCACCTTGCCAGAGTCCTCTGTGGGTTAGTAAATCTATCTGTGCACATGATCGCAGCGAGGTAAGAGCACGGTGTCTGCTCGCCGCCCTGATGCGCTGAAAAGGGCTGAAACAAGAGACCAGAACCGAGGAATTGAGTTACTTTGGACATGATGGCTCCTTTTCCCGCTGTCCACCTAAACTGCGGTCCATTATAAGAGCTATTAAAGCAGCTGAGAGGCATCAATCTGCCCATTTGGACAGCAGTGAGTGGGTGGATTAATAATTAGGTGCCTCTATGGCCTCTGCTATTCACTCCCACTGACATCCTCAACATTTTTTTCCCTTCTGGTTTTGTCTTTTCATTGTTATTCCTATTTTGTGTCAGTCTTAATTACCTCGAATGCCTCCAACTTGCACCTTCCTTTTCTGTCTTTATCACACCCGACCTTGCTTTGTTTCTCTGTCTGTTTCTGTCTGCATCTCGTACTCTTCTCGGAGTTGCTTGTCTGCTTTTCGTGAGGATCAAACAAGCTCTCTGTCTCTCTCTCTCTCTCTCCGTCTCTGCTGCCTGCATCTGTGGAAGAGAAGGAAGCCTTGAAGAAGAACAAATCAAATTGTCTCCTAGTGTCTAATTCCCCCCGACATCCACTTCAGCCTAGCTGTCTTTACCCGCATCCTGGAGGGAGGAGAGGGAGGAGGAGGGATGGAGGAGGCTGTGGAAGTAGTAGCAGGGCTGAATGTGTTTATGTATGTGTGGAAGGCAGAGCACGGGGGTGGGGGGCTAGCTGGCTGGAGGCGGACTCTGACTCCCTGTGCTTCTTGTCAGATCAACCATGGATCAACCTGAGGCTCAGACCTCACCTCGGCATGAATTTGCAACACAGAAGCGTGCACATATACACACACAAACACACACACAGACAATTCCTCATTACAATGTCTGTATATGCTTACAAACAAGCACTGAAAGAAGAAATGCATCCTTCTGCAAAGAGAGTCTTCAGATTAACAGTGGTATTGTCTGAGAATCTGCATTTTAAATATGCAAACAAGTCGGATATCTATCACAGAAATATGGATGTAAATATTCCCTAAACGCCCATAAACACTTGATATATTTGATAAGAATGTATTCACATATCTC